>NC_072479.1:19680500-20311000 GCF_027574615.1 Eptesicus fuscus | reverse complement strand
TCACCGGGGTCTGGTCTCCTCTGAGAGCAGAAACCATTGTTCTTTATTTAGCAACTAGAGGCCCGATGCATGAAATTTGTGCAAGAGTAAGCCTTCCTTCCCCCGGCTGCTGGCATTGGTTTCCCCCTGACACCTGGGACCTGGGCTTCCCTCATAGCCCCGGCTTCGTCTGGAAGGTCATCTGGCCTAATTAGCATATTATGTTTTATTATTATAGACTAGAGGCCCAGTGCATGAAAATTCATGCACTGGAGGGGGGGTCCCTCAGCCTGGCCTGCCCCCTCTCACAGTTCGGGAGCCCTCAGGGGTGGGAGACTACCTGGCAATCAGGGGAAGGCGACACCCCATCACACCTCTGCTGCTGCCACTGCCGGCAGCACAAGCCTCTGCTGGCCCGGGTTACCTGAGCCTCGGGCTGCCCTGGGTGGCTGGGCAGCTGCCATCTGAGGCTTGCCTGCGCCTCGGGCCAGACCTGGGTGGCTGGGGGGCTGAAGGGACTGGGGGACTCTGGAAGCAGGTGCACAGAGCGGCTGGGCCTGCCTGGGGGTGGGCCCGGCCTTGCCGCGCACCTGCTGCCCTGGCGGGGCTGAGGGGATTGGGTGTCTCCATCTTGTGGCTGTGGACACTGCCATCTTTGAGGGCGTGGCAGTCAATTAGCACATTCCCTCCTTATTGGCTGTGGGCACCGCCATCTTTGCAATGGTGTGAGGGTCAATTAGCATATTCCCTCTTTATTAGATAGGATTCTTCCCTGCTCAAGACTCCTTCCATTTATACTCCTCTCTTTCCAGTGTTCCTCTTTCTGCCTCTGTTGCTGTGGTTATATGCTCTGTGTCTTGCATCGGTTTGAATGGATATTAGCCATCTAATATGAAGCTTCCTAACTGGGCCCCATTCTCAGTGCAGGCCACTCACGGTCTCCTTAGGTCTGGTGCTTATCGGATGCTTTGGCTAGAGCAGTCCCCTGATGCAAGGTGTGAAGGCCCACCTTTCTGAGAAGAAGCTGTGTAACCGGCTGTGAAACCAGTAGGTCTCACGAGTGAGTTGGAGATGTCAGTGAGCTCTCCATGAAGCTGAAAAGGTAAGATTGGGTCATGTTGAGAGAGTCTCGAGGGTTCTTAATTACTTCTGATATTACACATCTCATATGGATTTGATCATACAAGATCAAAATCTGCCCAAGGTTTAGGGCAAAGAAGTCAGAAATTACTATGCAGAAGATTTTTTTTTTTTTCCCAGTGAAACTCAGAAAGTTAAACAATTTGCAGAGGGAGGAATTTTCTTACTGTCCTCACAGGGACTTTACTAATTTCTTAGAGAACAACTTAGAACTTGGCTTGCAAGGGTGGGTGTGGTGAGGTCAGGGTTTTCTTACTGCTTTGAGAATAAAATATTCTACAGTTCAGGAAAACCAACAAAGCAACCCAATCCTCAGTGATTCTTCCCAGAACTCTTCCAATCCAAGACATCCATCACACCGTTGGAACTTGAGGGACCCAGAGCTTGCAACACACATATTCCAAGGATAAATGGATACAAACTCACTTATATGAGTTTCTTTAAAAACAAAGAGAGATCCCTTGCTGATTTGGCTCAGTAGATAGAGCATCGGCCTGCGGACTAAAGAGTCCCAGGTTCGATTCTGGCTAAGGGCACATGCCCAGGTTGTGGGCTCGAGGCAGTAGATGCGCTTTTCTTTCAGTCCTTGAGAGAATCGCCCCTCCCTTCCCCCCGCCCCCCCACAAAGTCTTTTCTTAGAATAATTTCTATTAAAAAGAGGGATTTCAAAGACACTATTAAGAGATGTGGAAATTTTAAATGAAAGAAAAATGGTCAGCATCCTATCCTTTAACCATACCCCCTTGTTATATAAGCACTTTTATTATTCTCATTCACATGGATGTATAATTTTTATGTCATTGTTGTCAGAAGCCCGTGAGCTCAGCATACAGATCTGCTGGGTGTGAATGCTGACTTGCCAAGTTACTTGAACCCTCTGGGCCTCAGTTTTCTCATCTGAGCAGAGGGGGTAATAATAGTAGCTACTTGAGGATTAAATGAGACAACTTCTATTGAGTGCCTAGTTCAATGCCTGGAGCACACTTAGTCAATTGTAACGGTGATGATGATCTATCATGAAAATCAGGCAGCTCTGAAGTCCCGGGTTGGGCAGAAGAGTTGAGCTGTTGACATCTGTGTTTGCCTCTCCATTTTCTTCCCTTTCCCGCCATGATGTGATCCTGGGCCTCCTTGCTGCAAGAAGCAGCACACATTGTCAAGTGAGCACCCAATAGGACCACACTAGGCCTTGGGGAAACAGTGATGCTGGCTGAACCCGCAGAGGTGGCCATGCTGAGCGCTTCAAGGCACAAGCTGAGCCAGCACCTGCAAGGTGGCCACAGATCTTCTGAGGAGACTGTTTCTAAATATATTTTATTTATTTTTTTACAGAGAGGAAGGGAGAGGGATAGAGAGAAACAGGAGACTGTTTCTCAGGAAGATCACTATTACAGGCTGAAGTGTGTCCCCCAAAATTCATACGTTCAAGCCCTAAGTGCAGTACCTCAGAATGTGACCATATTTGGAGATAGGGCCTTTAGAGGGGCGATTAAGTTAAAATGGGGCTATTAGGCTGGGCTCTAATACAATCTGAGTGGCGCTTTTATAGGAAGAGGCAGTTTGAACACGGGAGATGCACACAGAGGAGAGGCCGTGCGAGGACAGCGGAGGTGGCCCTCTGCAAGCCGGGGAGAGAGACCGCAGAAGAAACCAGTCTGTTGACGCCTTCCTCTTGGACTTCCAGCCTCCAGAACTGAAGAAATCAATACCTACTGTGTAA
This sequence comes from Eptesicus fuscus, assembly GCF_027574615.1. Lineage (NCBI taxonomy): Eukaryota > Metazoa > Chordata > Mammalia > Chiroptera > Vespertilionidae > Eptesicus > Eptesicus fuscus. The sequence goes on along the minus strand of NC_072479.1, from coordinate 20,308,161 downwards.
GCCACCCAGTCTGAGGCCTTTTGCTGTAGCAGCCCTCGCAGATGATTATAGTTACTCCTAAGGGGGTACTCGGCCTTAAAAAGGAAGGGAATTCTGTCACATGCTACAACACACGTGACCCTTGAGGACATTGTGCTAAGTGAAACAAGGACAAACACAAGTCACAAAAGGACAAATACCCTTTGGCTCCACTCAGATGAGGTATTGAAAGTAATCAGAGTCATAGGGACAGAAAATTAAAATGGTGGTTTCCAGGGGCTGTGGAAGGGAAGAATGGCAAGTTAGTGTTTAATGGGCAGAAAGGTTCAGTTTTGCAAAATAAAAAAGGTTCTGGGGATGGATGGTGGTGATAGTTGCACAACAATGTGAATGTACTTAATGGCACTCTTAAAAATGGTTAAAATGGTAAATGTTATGCTATGCACATTTTACAACAATGAAAAGTTGCTTAGGGGCCTCCCACTCTTTGTGAAGTTCAGTCTCACTGAAATCTTGGCTAATTGCTTTTGGGGGGATGAAAGAAGGGGGTTGGAAGAAGAGGAAGGGGTTGGGGAAGGAGAGGCAGGACTCACAGGTGAGGGGGCCTGTTTGCTTTGCTGCTGTCAGAACATTTGCCTGCAAATCCGAATGAAAGTTGCCAGGTCCACCTGCTTTCCTGTGCCCGATCATGGAGTGCATACGAGGATCCTTGCCTTTGTCAATAGGGAAGATGGAGGAGAACAGGATTTCCAAACGCGGGGCCGAGTTCCCTGAGATTTTCCTTTTGTTAAAACGCCGTTTCCTCTTTTGTTTCCCAACATCTACTGGGCCTTCCCTTTATCACACACAGAAAGAAAACATTTCCCTCATTGGCGGTCAAAACACTTTTCAGATTTTCCGCAGCGACAACAAATCGGAACAGCCACCTCATGGCCACCTCAGACTTGATGGCTGTCAAAATTTATGACAGAGACCCCAATCAAGGCAGGGATGGGGAGGGCTGTGGGAGGAGCTCTCACACCCCTCTGTGTTTAGGACAGAGCTCTGTGGTTGGAACAGCCGCTGCCCTAACTTCCCCCCTCTCTGTGAAAGGGCCTCTTGCTTCCTCAGCACACGGCTCCCTAAGTCTGCATGTACTGAATTGCAGTTCTTCCTCTCCCCGCAATAAATCCTTTGTGGGGATGGAATGCCCAGTCAATTTTTGTTTAAGGTCAGCATGACCCTTTGCACTGGTTCCCCACCAAATCGAAGACCTGGGGGTTTGGGGCTCTTGGTAGACAGATGCCAGCTCTTTTGGTTTGAATTGCTCAGTGTGGCCTAGTGGGGGCTCCCCCAAGCAATCCACCCACGGACCCTAAGGAAGGCAAGCGCCCCGATCCTCTCTGTCAGCACTCTGCCTTCACCTCCTGCTGTGGCCCCTTCAGGGGCCTTGAAATCCTCAGAATTGTTAGGGCTGGGAAAGACAAGGAAATACTTAGAATGATTCTAGACTAAGAGAGACAAAAGAGACAGACAACCGACTGAAACTCGGTTCTGGACGGCGTTGTTTTGCTGTGAAGGACATGATTGGATAACTGGCATTACTCAGACAGGGTCTGAGGATTAGGTCGTACGGGTATATAAGGATGTATTTCCTGATTTTGATGCGTGGACTGTGGTTATACAGGATAATGTCTTGATTGTAGAAATTGCACGTTAAAGCCTTAGGGAGTGACAGGCCATTAGATTGGCAACTTACTATCAAATGGTTTAGGAAAAAATAAGTCTTTGTACTGTTCTCCAACTCTTCAATAAGTGTAATTTTGTTTCAAAGTGAAAAAGAAAAGGAAGGAAGGAAGGATGGATAGAAGGGAGGAACGGAGGGAGGGAGGGAGGGAGGGAGGGTGTCTTGTTTGGTTGTGAGGGAGGCCATCCTTATGTGAGCACGTTTTCTGGTGGTTTCAGGCACAAGCCTGAGAGCTTCCTTGAACGTGAGTCACCTCTGAGTCTTCCTGGTGATGCCAACGAGGTTTGGGAGCTTGTCGGACTGTGATAGCATGCCCTCCTTAGGCTGTAGTCTCATGGCCTTCCTTCCCTTTCTCATTGTTCTCCTGGCATAGTTCCTTGTCCTTGCCAACTTTTTCTTCCTTTTTCTCCCTCTTACACAGAATAAACAATGTGTTAATTTGTTATTTAGAAATCTGAGAAATGAATGCTCTGATATTGAATTTTTATTTTAAAATTTCTTTTTTCCCCCAATCTAAAAAAAATATCTTCAAGAATTACTGATACTTATAGGCTAAAATCAGTTTTAAGAAATTTCTTCTAGCCTCCTCTGTCCTCACCCTCCTCCACTTAAAGACTATTAGACTTGATTAAAAAAAACTGTCTGGGTAGAAATGGGTGGTGGGGTACCACATAAAAGATAAACAAGTTTGTCCATAATCTTGCTACTCATGATGATTCGATTTGTAAGCTTATAGAGGTGTGCGTGTGTGTGTGTGTGTGTGTGTGTGTGTGTGTGTAGAAACTTATTTTTTTTTTTTTTTTCTGGCAGATTAATTTTTTTTATTTATTTTTTTTACAAAAGATGTTGACCTTGTGGATTTTAAGGGGAAGGAAAGCAACTAATTCAATAAAGGAGACCTTTTCCCCTTACGATAAAGGATTAGGTCTTTAATTATACATCCTAGTAAGGAAGGGAAAAGTCTCTTTGATCTGTATCCTCCCAGAATACAGATCATATTCTGTATAACTTCTTTTTTTTTTTTTTTAAATTTCTTTATTGATTAAGGTGTCACATATTTGTCCTCATCCCCCCATTCCCATCCCACCCCTCTCCCCACGCATGCCCCAATCCCCTGTTGAACTTAACCGTTGGATAGGCTTATATGCATGCATACAGGTCCTTTGGTTGAACTCTCCCCCTCCCCCCACCCTCCCCCTACCCTCCCCTATCCTCCCTCTGAGGCCCGATAGTCCGATCGATGCCTCCTTGCTTCTGGTTCTGTTCTTGTTCCTCAGTCTATGTTGTTCATCATTTCCCCTAGATGAGCGAGATCATATGTCACTAGATATATACTAATAAGAACTGAATGTGAGACGAGCAATAATAGTTATGCTGACAGGCAAATGAATCAATCTGTAGCGAGCTTCCCCCTGGACCAACAGTTCTTTTGAGACCCAATTTCAATGTCCAGTAGTTCCTTATGTGTACATGTCAGCACTGACCCCTCAGCTCTGGATGGTGGACAAATGGTGGTAATGGAGGTCCGACTCCCTCTGGTTTGGTCTCGGCCGAACCCAGGGGCACGGCGTCACCCAGACTAAGGGGCACGTGGCCTCACCCCTACCCAAGGGGCGCGTGGTCTCACCCGGGCCTGGGACCCAGCTTCACCCGGATGGATCCAGGGGTGCACGGCCTCACCTGGACCCAGGATCTGGCTTCACCCGTACCCAGGGACGCTTGGCCTCTCCCAGACCCAGGGCCACTTGGGCTCACCCGGGCCTAGGTGTACGAGGCCTCACCCGGATCCAGGGACACATGGTCGCACCCAGACCCAGGGACGCTTGGCCTCTCCCAGACCCAGGGACGCTTGGGCTCACCCGGGCCTAGGTGCACGAGGCCTCACCCGGATCCAGGGACACATGGTCGCACCCGGACCCAGGGACGCTTGGCCTCTCCCAGACCCAGGGCCACTTGGGCTCACCCGGGCCTAGGTGTACGAGGCCTCACCCGGATCCAGGGACACATGGTCGCACCCGGACCCAGGGACGCTTGGCCTCTCCCAGACCCAGGGCCACTTGGGCTCACCCGGGCCTAGGTGCACGAGGCCTCACCCGGATCCAGGGACACATGGTCGCACCCGGACCCAGGGACGCTTGGCCTCTCCCAGACCCAGGGCCACTTGGGCTCACCCGGGCCTAGGTGCACGCGGCCTCATCCGGATCCAGGGACACATGGTCGCACCCGGACCCAGGGACGCTTGGCCTCTCCCAGACCCAGGGCCACTTGGGCTCACCCGGGCCTAGGTGCACGCGGCCTCACCCGGATCCAGGGACAAATGGTCTCACCCGGACCCAGGGACGCTTGGCCTCTCCCAGACCCAGGGCCACTTGGGCTCACCCGGGCCTAGGTGCACGAGGCCTCACCCGGATCCAGGGACACATGGTCGCACCCGGACCCAGGGACGCTTGGCCTCTCCCAGACCGAGGGCCACTTGGGCTCACCCGGGCCTAGGTGCACGAGGCCTCACCCGGATCCAGGGACACATGGTCGCACCCGGACCCAGGGACGCTTGGCCTCTCCCAGACCCAGGGCCACTTGGGCTCACCCGGGCCTAGGTGCACGAGGCCTCACCCGGATCCAGGGACACATGGTCGCACCCGGACCCAGGGACGCTTGGCCTCTCCCAGACCCAGGGCCACTTGGGCTCACCCGGGCCTAGGAGCACGAGGCCTCACCCGGATCCAGGGACACATGGTCGCACCCGGACCCAGGGACGCTTGGCCTCTCCCAGACCCAGGGCCACTTGGGCTCACCCGGGCCTAGGTGCACGAGGCCTCATCCGGATCCAGGGACACATGGTCGCACCCGGACCCAGGGACGCTTGGCCTCTCCCAGACCCAGGGCCACTTGGGCTCACCCGGGCCTAGGTGCACGCGGCCTCACCCGGATCCAGGCACACATGGTCTCACCCGGACCCAGGGACGCTTGGCCTCTCCCAGACCCAGGGCCACTTGGGCTCACCCGGGCCTAGGTGCACGAGGCCTCACCCGGATCCAGGGACACATGGTCGCACCCGGACCCAGGGACGCTTGGCCTCTCAGACCCCGGGGCACGTGACCTCACCCATGCCTAGGTGCACGAGGTCTCACCCGGATCCAGGGACACACGGTCTCACCCGGACCCAGGGACGCCTGGCCTCCCCCAGACTCAGGGGCACGTGGCCTCACCCGGGCCTAGGCGCACGAGGCCTCACCCGGATCCAGGGACACACGGTCTCACCCGGACCCAGGGACGCCTGGCCTCCCCCAGACCCAGGGCCACTTGGGCTCACCCGGGCCTAGGTGCACGAGGCCTCACCCGGATCCAGGGACACATGGTCTCGCCCGGATCCAGGGGTGCGTGGCCTCTCTCAGACCCAGGGGCACGTGGCCTCACCTGGACCTAGGTGCACGAAGCCACCCGGACCCAGGGGCGCGTTACCTCTCTCAGACCCCTGGTCGCGTGGTCTCACCCGGATCCAGGGGCTCACGGCCTCACCCGTACTCGGGACCCAGCCTTGCCCGGATCCAGGGGCCCACGGCCTCACCCGGACCCAGGGTTCAGATTCGCCCGGACCCCGGGGCACATGGCCTCACCCGAACCCGGAATCCAGCTTCACCTGGACCCAGGGGCGCGTGGCCTCACCCAAACCCGGAATCCAGCTTCACCTGGACCCAGGGGCGCGTGGCCTCACCCAAACCCAGGGGCGTGAGGCCTCACCTAGACCCAGAGGCGTGTGACCACATCTGAGCCCAGAGGCTCGCAGGCTCGCCTGGACTCAGGTCTCAGCGGGGTTTCGTCTTCTTGATCCCAATTCCTGTTGGTCAATTCCCTCTCAGCAATTCCTTCGGTCATTTTATCAGAGCTCCAGGGCGGCTGCCGCAGAACTCGTTGGGCGGCGGGCTCGGCAAGGCTCCGGTGTGCCCGGTGCCCGGCGGTGGGCTGTTCCTGTGTCGCTGCGTCGGCCCTTGGGTCTGCAACGGTGGCCAGTCGCTGAGCGTGCGCACCTGGCCACTTCGGGGCATTGAGATTCTTGAAGGACTCGGAGGTCAGCAAGCACGGAGTCTCCCACCCCATGTCTCCCAGGGGCTCGTCTGTCCGTGCTCGGCAGCGAGTGGAGCCGTCCCCTCAGCCGGAGACCGCCGGGGGAACTGCGCCGAGCACGTTCCTGGCCACCATTGTGTCGCCTGAGCCATAGTTCTTAAAGTGTGGACTTTGGGTCACCGGCATCAGCATCATCCTGCGTACCCCTCTCTTTTATTCTAGTTGTAGAGCATCTGCTCAGCCAGCCCCCCGGTCTTTCTGGCTGGTGTCTGCTCTGCTCTCCCGTCGTAGTCTCAATATTGTTGTGGTAGGCAACGATCAGGCTGCCGCCCTATGTCTCCATCTTGGTCCTCCTTTGTACAGTTAAGTCTTGATTGTTGTTGGTGTCACTGGGAGGAATTGTCCTCCAGGCCAATTGGCCGTGAGGACCCTCTTTGTCCATATAGGAAGAGTTGCTGTGCAGGAGACATGTTTGTGGGCCGGGTCTTGATGCAGCAATGCCTTGGCGCTCACTGAGTCTGCCTCTAGAATGCCTCCCTTATGCAAGTGATTGAAATCTGGTGTCATCTCCCACCAACCACCAGATGCCCTCGTTTCTGGGTCTCCAATGCAGTGTGGGTCAGCCACTACCTGAGGCACTCAGCAGGAAAAAGCTTCTGCTCAGCTTGGCTGGGGCGGAGCTACAGGGTGGAGCCTACAACCTTGGCTTCCTGTCTGCCCCGCCCTATGAGGCTCCTGTGTCTGTGTCCCTCTGTATTCCTTGCAAACACCTCTGAGAGAAACGCGCCCTGGAGTTTCGCCCACTGCCAAACAGTCCAGTCCCTCCCCTAATGAATCTGGACTCCCAGATTCTCGCCTGGAACTGGGTTTCAGTGCAGTTGGAACTGGGTCTCAGCGCAGTCTGGCGTCCCTGTCTCCTTCCCAGCAGGGCCACCCAGTGGCGCAGGCAAAAGTCCGTCCTCTGCGCACCTTCCAGTGCGCGCGTCTGGAGCCGCCGCTTCTCTGTGCCTCCGCCACCACAGCCCAAATTCATTCCCCCAGCGTACGCCTGGCTTCCCAGGGTTTCGCCCGGAACTGGGGTTCAGTGCAGTCGGAACTGGGGTTCAGCACGGTCCTGAGCTTATGTCTCCTTCCCGCTAGGGCAGTTCAGTGGCACAGGCAACAGTCCGTCCTTTGCGCCCCTTCCCGTGCGCGCCTCTGGAGCTCTGCCTTCCCCCGCTCCTCTGTGCCTGCGCCCCACAGCCCAGATTCATTCCCCCAGCCTGCGCCTGGCTTCCCAGGGTTTCGCCCGGAGCTGGCGCTCAGTGCAGTCGGAGCCGGCGCTTAGCGCACTCCGGAGCCTTTATCTCCTTCCTGCCAGTGAACGCCGGCCAGGCCGTCAGCCGCCCCTTCCTCTCCGGCTCCATCCTCCCCGCAGGCGCGCGTGCTCGTGTCTCCGCCAGTTTCTCCATACCTCAGGCTTTTACGGCTCCCCGGATTGTCCCCGTGGCCTTCTCCTTCCCCCCAGCTGTGGGCATTTCAGTCCGCCAGCTCTCCTGTGGTTCTGGACGATGTCCGTTCTGACCTCTAGTTGTGCCTTTGAAATTGTTGTGCCCGGCTGCAGGTTAGGTGTTTCACCTATGCCGCCATCTTGGTTTTCCCGAAACTTATTTTTTTAATGGAAATCATTCTATACATACTATTTATGACCTCACCTACTCAAAATATTCTTTTGCAACTTCATATGTAAAGGCTAGCTAGCAAACATCCCATTGAATATGAATTTTATTTTTGCTTACTAATCCCAGCTGGGGTTGGATTTGACATTCTTTGGTCCACCCTCCATGCCTCAGATTTTTGGCTCACATTGTGCCTCAGTGTGAAAGAAAACAGGAAGACTTGCCAGATTTCTTCGTGAGGATTTGTATTGTTAACCACTTTCCCATGAACAGAACTGGGCTCTGAAGAGGAGGTTTCAAGGAGTGATTAAGATTACACTCCTGAACAGGTGAGTTGGACTCCAATTTTGGTTCTCCTCTTATCAGCTATGTGAAGATGGGCATGTTACCTAAGTCTCTGTGCCTCAGTGTCCTGACCTGTGAGGTGGGCTGAAATGAATAGTGTCTGTCCCACAGGGTTATTGAAGGATTAATAAGCTGTAAGTAGCTGGCACATGGTAAGTGCTCATTGGCACTGGTCATTGTTAATACTACGAATAAATGAGGCAACTATCGAGGTCTGCAGAAGTCTAGAAAGACAGTAAGTGGAGCAAGCTCCTCCCAGGAAGGGAAATAGTTCTCCGTATTGGTGGCTCAGAGTAATTATGATGGAAAAAACATATTCCAAGTTCTGGAGTTGACGTGTACTCCTTGTGACATTTTAATCACTGAGTAATATATTCCATTGCCTGCAAAGCTGTGATTTCTCAGTTTATTGCTTTTTCCTCTTCTTTCTCAGACCTGAATTCCTTCTCCTCTTGGCTCCAGCCGGTCTCCAGCAACCAGGAACTGGATAGTGTGGTTATGGAACCAGTTCCTTACTTCAGAAAGGTAGTCTGAAGCCTCAGCAAGGTGCACTGCCTTCCCTGGGGAAGGTAGAAAAGACCTACTGTGTGCTCCATCCATCACATTGCCTTTCTTGCTCACAACAACCCTGCAATGCAGATACTGTGACAATCTCCACTCTAGGGTCCAGCAGAGAGTTTCTATGCATGTGCTTTGGAGTCAGCTAGCCCAGGTCTGGTTATGTCACTCACACACTCAATGAAACCTTTGGCAAATTACTTAACTTCTCAGAGGCTTAGTTTCCTCATACCTAAAATGAAAAGGATAATAATGCCGGTTTTAGAGGGTTGTTGGGAAGATTAAATGTGTAAAGTAAGTATGTGATATAGCACCTAGAGCATAGTACATGCTCAATAAATGTTAATTATTAGTGTTGTTATTATTTAGGATTGAAAAAATTGAGTCTCGGGGAAGTTATAATTATTACTACATTTTGTAGGTGAGGAAACCTCACTATTTCTTAGTCCTTTTCTCACTTATACAGCAGCTTGCCCCTCTGTGGCTAAGACTACCATTCTTCTGTCTTTTGAATTTTATTTTAATTTATTGATTTGAGAAAGGGAGAGAAATACCAATTTTTGTTGTTCCACTTATTTATGCATTCATTGGTTGATTCTTTTTTTAAAAAATGGTTATAATTGAGAGTATTATAGATGTCCACCTTCCTTCCCCCCTCACTCCCCCCCCCCCTTCATTTCCCCCTCCACCAATACCTGCCCTGCCCCAGGCCTTCACCACCCTATTGTCTGTGTCCATAGGTAATGCATATATGCATATAACTTCTTTGGTTAATCTCTTCCTGTTCGCCCCGCCCTCCTCCTGAGATTTATCAGTCTGTTCCATGTTTCCATGCCTCTGGTTCTATTTTATTCATCAGTTTATTTTGTTCATTAGATTCCTTGTTCATTTATTTTGATTTTTAGATTCAATTGTTGATAGATATGTATTTATTGTCTTCTTCTTCTTCTTCTTCTTCTTCTTCTTCTTCTTCTTCTTCTTCTTCTTCTTCCTCCTCCTCCTCCTCCTCCTCCTCCTCCTCCTCCTCCTCTACTTCTCCTCATCTTAAGGAATACCCTTCAACATTTCATGTAATAATGGTTTGGTGGTGATGAACTATTTTATCTTTTTCTTGTCTGTGAAGCTCTTTATTTGACCTTCAATTCTAAAAGATAGCTTTCTGGGGTAGAGTAATCTTGGTTGTAGGACCTTGCTTTTCATCACTTTGCATATTTCTTACCACTCCTGCTCTGGCCTGCAAAGTTTCTGTTGAGAAATCAGCTGACAGTTGTATGGATGCTCTCTTGTAGGTAATTAACTGCGTTTCTCTTGCTGCTTTAAGATTCTTTCTTTGTCTTTAACCCTTGGCATTTTAATTATGATGTGTCTTGGTGGGGGCCTCTTTGGGTTCCTCTTGTTTGGGACTCTCTGCACTTCCTGGACTTGTAAGTCTATTTCTTTCACCAGGTAGGGGAAGTTTTCTGTCATTATTTCTTTAAATACGTTTTCAATATCTTGCTCTCTCTCCTCTCCTTCAGGCACCCCCATAATGCAAATGTCAGTATGTTTGAAGTTGTCCCAGAGGCTCCTTACAGTATCTTCATATTTTTGGATTCTTTTTTCTTTTTGCTGCTCTGATTGGGTGTTTTTGCTTCCTCATATTTTAAGTCATTGATTTGATTCTCAGAATCCTCTACTCTACTATTGAATCCCTATAAATTATTCTTTATTTCAATTAGTGTATGCTTAATTTCTGACTTGTCCTTTTTCATGTCTTTGAAATTCTCACTAAGATCTTTGAAAGTCTCATTAAGTCCCTTGAAGCTCTCATTAAGATCCTTGAGCAACCTTATAACCATTGTTTTGAACTCTGTATCTAGTAGTTTATTTGCTTCCATTTCATTTAGTTTTGTGTTTTTTTCCTGGAAATTTCTTCTGTTCTTTCATTTATGACATTTTTTTTTCTCCACATTTTGGCTGCTTGACTGCCACATCCATTTGCAGCAAGGGTTCAGGATCTGACGAAGGGGCCAAATGAAATGCACAAATGAAAACACTAGACAAGAAATATGAATTTAGAAGGCATGGGGCCAGGTGGAAGACTTCCCTCTAGTGGAGAAGCTCCCTGAAGCCCTGGATCTGTTAGCTTTTATTCAATTTTAGATACACATCTTGCCCTCAGTTAGGCAAGGCAATCCGGTAGCAGACAGACTATCTCAAAGGTCAGTAAATATTAGTAAAGATTTACTTTGAGACTATTAGGTCAGGAAATTGCTTCGATCTTGACAGAATAATTGGTGCATAGCTTTAGCCCTTGCTAAAGCTCAAGGTTCATCTGTCTTCTGAGTTTCTTGTTGCACTTTCATGATAGTGTTTGACAATGGATGGCTTCCCGCACTTGCCTGCGTTTGTTTCTATGTATTAGGTAAATCTGCTATGTCTCCTGGAATTCGTAGAGTGGCCTTGTATATTAGGTGTCCTACAGGGCCCAGTGCCTCAGCCTCCCCAGTCACCTGAGCTGGGCATTCTAGGTAAGCCCCTGTGTGAGCTATGTGCACAGTCTCATTGTACTTGAGCCTTGATTGCTGTTGGCGTCACTGGGAGGAATTGACCTCCAGGCCAATTGGCTGTGAGGACCAGCTGTGTCTACAATGGAAGAGCTAGTGCAAGAGACACCCATATGGAGCAGGACTTGCTTCAGTGGGGCTTTGGTGCTCACTGAGTCTGCCCCTTGAGTGTGTCACTTGTGGATGTGTAGAGTTGTAATCTGGTAAGGTCTGAAGCTGTCCACCAGGTGCACTGGCTCTGGGGCCTCCTGGGAGGTGCAAGTCAGCCACTGCCTGGGGCCACCTGGCAGGAGCTACAGAGGGATTTGCAGATGGCTGCTACTTGTGTTGGGCTTGGAAGTGCCCAGGTGAAGCCAAAATGTGAAGCAAGGTAGGCTGGTGCTAGTGCCAGGACTTGGATCTCTTATTGATAAGTATGGGGCATGCTGGTGCCAGCTGCTGCTTGTTTGAGAGATTTTTAAAAAGTCTGAAGCCTGAGCCAGACAGAGCATTCAGATGGAAAAGCCACTGCAAAGAGCTTGGGTGTGGCTGCACATTGGATGGGGCAGGGTCTCAGGGAATCACCAGGGCAGAATGAACTGTGTGAGCCAGGCTGATGGAAAGTCAGATATGGCTGCCAATGAGCTCTGTGACAGGGGAGGTCTCAGCATAGGAACAATGACTTCTGAGAGCATCCCTGTCTGGGAGAAAGTTGCTCCCAAGTTCTTGCTCTGATGTCAGACAATCCAGTTCCTCCATATATGTCCCTGGATCCCCTCAAACCTCTGCCTCAACACTGAAGCTCAAAGGGAGTGAATCCAAGTAAATTCATGTGCCAGCCCTTTTAGAGGAATTGCCAGGGTCTCCAGCAGCATCCATGTCACTCAGCCACAATCCCCGATACTTTTTACAGCCCAGAGTTATGGAGATTTCTCTTCCTAGCTCTGAAACCCTGGGCTGAGGAGTCTGGTGTGGGTGGGATCCCTTGCTCCTCACAGGAGACTTCCACAGCTGAGATATCCCTCCTAATTAAAAATACCCCACATGTGGATGTTGGACCAGCCCATTCTGCACCTCTACCCCTCCTCCCAGTCTCAATGTGCTTTCTTCTTTACTTCTCTAGCTGTAAGAGAAATATTCAGCCATATTTCAGGTGGTTCCGAATGATTGTTTTTCTGTATTTTAGCTGTAATTTTGATGTAGTTGTGGGAAATGGTGAGTACCAGCATTTACCTATGCCACCATCTTGGTTCCCCTCATTGGATGATTTTTGTATGTACCCTTAACAGGGATTGAACCTGTAACCTTGGCATTGGGGCAACACTCTAAACAACTGAGCTACCCAGCCAGGATTTCCCCTGTCTTTTATAATAATAGAAAATTTTGATGAGGTAAAGGCTACATTTTTCAGCATCCCATGTCCTTAGATGTGACCATGTGACTAGTTTGGCAGTACAGTGTGCCTGGAAGTGATACCTGAAGCTTCCTGGTTAGGTGTCTACAAGGAAGGGGCTTGCTTGCCCTTGCTTTGTAATTGACTACATAGGCTTTTACATAAAAAGGATGTAAACACTATCTTGTTTAAGGCATTGTATTTTGGGTCTCTTTGTTAGAGCAGCCAAACCTATACAAAGTGGGGCTGCTGTGTTGGTGGTAATAGGGCTCTAGCTAGGAGTCAGGAGACCTGGGTTTCCTGGCCCTTCCCCTCATGTGATGCATGCCCAAAGTATTCATTTGCTCCCTCATCTCACAACATGTACTTTGCCAGCAACTGTACTAGACATTAGCAATACAGAGATAAATAAGACACAGCCCCAGAATTGATCATATCTACCCACAGGCTTGGTAATGTAATCCATGTTAATCTTTGAGAAGATTATATTTCCTTATATAGTATACACATTCAGTTTCAGAGGCAGGCCAGGGCAATTTCTTCACAGATTTCAAACCCTTTATGGGTTCCAAATCTGTTATCATAGTTAGAAAAATGCTCAAAACTATTTTAGGTGCTTACACACTAGTTTTAAGTCCTTAGCAAAATATTGACACTCAGGTCCAATGGTTCTGTGTCAAATGTAAATAGTGGTATTTAGAGGATTAAATGAGAAAACATGTAAAGCACTTATACTATATCTGACATTTGGAAAGCACTCAATAAATGATGATGAAGGTGTAGGCTTTTGCCTAATGGCTGCTCTATAAGTGAGTTGTGGTATGAGTTGTCTAAGAAAGGCCTCTGAAGGGTGATCATCATCAGTACTCTGTCACCGCTAGGCACCATGAGGTTTAATTGAGGCTGTGTATTATTTACTTATTTATTTATCCTTAAATTTCTCTTGATTTATTTGTGTTATTTAGTCTTTTTTGAGGCTGTGTTTATTAAAACACTTTTCAAAATGGTAACGTGGTAGTGGTGTGAAGTCAACATTCAAACCTGCAACTTCCCTGCCTTGGCACCATAAACTGCTTTCCGTGTCCTTGCCAAGTCCCCGTCTGATGACACTGCTGTGTTGCAATGCTTTGTTATTAATCTGAGTCAATATTATGGACTGATGCTCATCTAGTGCCAATGTCCATTGGGACCTGTCCACATACAAACACAGTCAGACAATTCAGGAAAAGGAAGAGGTTTTATCTAATCATTACAGTATGTTGTCTTTCTATATTTGAATATTTACAACACGTGGCCAATTTTTGAGTTCTAGAATGCTGACTTTCAATACAAGGTGCTGTATATATTACACTAGAGGCCCGGCATACACAATTCATGTGTGGGTACGGTCCCTAGGCCTGGCCTGCAATCAGGACCATCTTTCCCAGCTGCCCGCAGCTGGCCACGCCCCCTGCCACCACCCACCCCTGGTTCCCTGTTCACCATCTGATGATCAGTGCCTGACAGCCGGGGGAAGGGACCGAGAGGTCGGCTGTTCCTGTCCAATTACTGCGCCCCCCCTCCCCCGCCCCCCCGTGCTGTGGGTGGCCATCAGGCAATCGGAGCCTGCCAGCCAGGGAAAGGGACCAAGGGGTGGTCACTGCGCCTCACAGTGACTGGTCCAGCAGTCGTTCTGGTTGCTCTGCCATTAGGGTCAATTTGCATATTACCCTTTTATTATATAGGATTATTATATAGAATAGAGGCCTGGTGCACAGGTGGGGGCCAGCTGGCCTGCCCTGAAGGGGGTCCCGGATCGGGGTGGGGGGTTGTCACTGGGGGGTGGGGCTGGCTGGGGCAAGGGACAGTGGGCTTTGCAGGCCAGCCACCCCCTCGATCAGGGTGGGGGTCCCCACTGGGGAGCGGGGCCGGCCTGGGCAAGTGACCACAGGCGGTTTGCAGGCTGGCCACACCCCCGGCTTTGCCAGGAAGGATGTCCGGAATGATGTCCGGAAGATATCCGGTCTATCCGGTCTAATTAGCATATTATCCTTTTACTAGTATAGACTAGTGGCCTGGTGCATGAAATTCGTGCATGAGGGGTTGTCCCTCAGCCCAGCCTTCACCCTCTCCAATCTGGGACTCCTTGGGGGATATCTGACTGCCGGTTTAGGCCCGATCCCTGTAGGATCGGGCCTAAACCGGCAGTCGGACATCTCTCTCACAATCCGGGACTGCTGGCTCCTAACCGCTCACCTGCCTACCTGCCTGATCACCCCTAACCACTCTGCCTGCCGGCCTGCTCACCCCCAACTGACCCCCCACCGGCCTTCACACCCCCAAATCACCCCCTGCCAGCCTGATCACTCCCAACTGCGCCCCCTGCCAGCCTGCTCACCCCCAACTGTCCCCCCTGCTGGCCTGCTTGTCCCCAATTGGCACCCTCTGCTGGCCTGCTCACCCCCAACTGCCCTCCTGTTGGCCTGATCACCCCCAAACTGCCCTCCCCTCCTGGACTGATTGCCCCTAACCGTCTCTGCCTCAGCCCCGCCACCATGGCTTTGTCTAGAAGGATGTCCGGAAGGTTCCCCTGGTCTAATTAGCATATTACCCTTTTATTAGTATAGATATATAAGGAATACATATATACATTTCTGAATTCCACAGAGTAATGATTATAATCCTGATACTAGTAGCCCTGCACATGAATCTGAGCCAGTAGCTCGCCAGTAGCTCGCTGCCACCCTTCAGTAGCCCTTTGCCCACTGCCCTGCCCTCCTGTAGCTCCCCCTGCCCCCCAGTAACTCCCCCCAGCCCCCATCATAGCTTGCTGCCCTGCCCCCTCCTGTAGCTCTCTGCCGCCCGCTTGTAGCCAGTAGCTTGCTGCTGCCCTCCTGCCCCACCCTCCGCCCACTGCCCCACCCTCCTGTAGCTCCCTCCACCCCCGCCCCCCCCCATAGCTTGCTGCCCTGCCCCCTCCTATAGCTCTCCACCACCCGCTTGTAGCTCGCTGCCCCACCCTCCTGCTGATCCGTGATCCGGTCATTACATGGTCGGTCGTTACACTTCACGGCGTAATGACCATTTGCATATTACATCTTTATTATATAGGATTATAGCTGATTCAGAATGGTCATTATATAACTTTTCTCAGGTACCTAGAGGCAGGTCTACCATGAAGCCAATAAAGTTTAAGTTCAGGCCTCTCACTTACATGAACCTCTTCCATGGGCTGATATTGATTTTGAATCCATGCATTTGTACTCTTTTTCTGAAAGGTCTCCCCAAATTATATAAGCTTCAGGCCTTACAAAATCTAGCTCTATCCCTGTAGAGTCACACAGATGCTAATCATTTGGGATTTCAATTGAGTTTCAATTCACTGAACTCTTACAGTTCATTGTAATTTATGAAAATAGCTATTTTCACTTAAAGTTGTGCTGACGGACCAATATTAGTTCATGAGGTTCGGATTGGACTCTTTCAATGATATGTCCAAATGATATGCTGGATAATTTTATAAGGTCAATTTATTGATATTAGCACTTCCTGATACTGTCTAAAACACTACACTGTGATAATGACCATAGTACCTTGGTTTTCAGGGCATATTTCTTGACATGCTCAGTGATTGCAACCATTTTTCGTATGGGGCAGAATTACCACTTCCATTTGATAGTTGTTAATTGAGCCAAAGAAGCAAACATCTTAATAGAGAACTAGATTAGAGGATGAGATGACTGGTCATAAGGACATTCAAGACGCCCCTGGGAATTCCCAGATATGACTCAGTGATATGCTTGAAGGTGCTGGGCAGCTTGCTTTTAAAATGTGAGTACATGTAATTCTTCGCCTGACTCCTGTATGTCTGCAGCCTGAAAACTTCTAACGTATCTAATTTCTTCCCTTACACCTTCCAGCGTCAGATTCCTTTGTTCCTTCCTTCTGGACAATCACCATCTTTCAGACCTTGGATTGGGCACGGCGGAGGAATGTGGAACAGAGGAGATGACCACTCTCATCCAAGGGTGCAGGAATGTGAAGATGGGAAAAGGACACATGCGGCACCTTTTGAGCTGAATGCTAATGTAATACCAATCTTACTTCTTGGGCCCGTCGGCGAGAGGACCGTGGGATTCTCTTCCTGATCCATTCCACAATCTCCGTGCATGGCTTAAACCACCATAAGAGCTTCTCTTGGTAGAGAAAAACAAACACCCTTGAAGGTTCTGATTTTCCCTAATTCAAGCCTGGGAAATGTGCCATCTGCACAACTTCAGGATCAAGGTCTCTCCTTGTCTAATTGGCAAAATGCCGTTAAAAAGAAAAAGCACAGTAAAAACTATGACTCACATTCAAAACAAATTCATAGTCTTAAAGATATAGAGACGTTGTTTTCTTTACCCTTTGAATTATCTCAGAATTAGGATAGGACTAATTTTAATATTCCAGGAAAGCTGGGTGAATGTTGGGTAAGGAGATGGGCAGAGAACAAACCACAGCATCCAAGTGCTGTGACAACTACTCTACACATGGCAAAGTCATGTCAAGACAATGCAAAGATATGCTTATGGTGGTCAACTGTGAGGGCATTCAGAGAGGGTGATGGACTCCACCTAGCGAGGGGTCCATGCTGATCCACCAATGCAGGGAGATTTTCTCCCTCCCTGGGATTCTGAGACAGAGATGCTATACAATGTGTCCGTTTCCAGAACAGCTTCCATGGGCTGATTTCTGACTATTTGAGAAGGCTTTGAAATTTCTGAAACATCTCCTTTAAAGACAGACCAATGATATTCCCCCACCACTACCACCTATTTTAACATTGAAACATTTATCAATTAGTACATAACACAGAGGGGGGGGGGGATTAAGAATTTAAGATGACTTTATAATAAAGTCCCCTGTCCTGCTCCTCCCTAACTTGCTCCTTTTTTCTACAGACCATTACTATTTTTAAATTTCAAAGTTTTAAATTTTTTGGTGCTTGCTTCCAAATTATATTGACAAATTAAATTGACAAATAATTAGCTATACTGCCCTTTCATGATTTGGCAACATTATATTTTTTACATTGACTTCCTGTTAAGATATGAGTGTTTTGCTCCCTGAATCCCTTTCCTAATCCCCTCACCCTTCACATACTTACATCACTATTTTTAGTTCCCATCTTTTATAATTTAAAACACTATAAATTAATTTCTATTTATCATATTATCTTATTAATTGAAATCAATTCTTGCTAATTTATGCAAAAAGATCAGTATTTTTTTGTTTTATTTTTGGTAGGGGAAGGACAGATATCCATAGAATCAAAGAAGCCGAAGAGTCAGGCTTTAGAAAAGCCAGGAATAGGAGTTGTTCGGGGACTCTAAGGAGTAGGAATCAATGCACTGTCTCTTTAGGGCACTGCCCAATGTGAATTAATGGGGATTCTTAATTTTCCAGGAAGAAAAAATCTGATTGGCTTACATTGGGCTACATGCTCAGCCTTTGGCTAGCCGGAGGAGGCTATGTGGACTGACAGTTTCCCTAAGACTGCATGTGTTGGGGAGGGGAAATGACTCAAAAGGAAAACGAGGAGCTATTACTCGATGGCAGGGTGGGGTGATAAGGATGATGGACACTGTACTCCTTACTCTGTAAGATACCATTCTCTCACCTCTCTTCCCTCTTTTCTCATTTGAATTTATTTTTTACATTAAGATTCATAATATTTTTAGTCTTTTCTGTGCATGCTTTGTCTTTTTGCTGATTTTAAAAATTGAGAATCATTAAACAGTCTTTACAGTATTATCTTTCTGGAGAGAAGAGTAGTATGCTACGATTACATTCATCATCTCATACTTTTGTATTTTTCCTGGAATTTCTAATTGCCTTAAATTTTGCATTCGCTGCCTTTATCATATTTCTTATACTTCCACAATGTCTCCAGCTTACTGCTATCCAGGTTATGAAACTTCTTTTCTCCCCAGGGCCCTCCTCTTGGAAGTCTCCATTTACCTCTTCTAATTTAGGCAGATCGCCTTCTGGGACTGATGATTTGCTCTTAATTTCCTTCTGTTCAGTTCTTCTCTAAATTGGGCACATCATTTCCTGGGTCTTCTGACTTTTCTTTCTTGATTTACTTCCTCATTCTACTGGAGTGCATCTCAAGTAACTCCCAAGTGAAGGGTGGATAAGAGATAAATGTTCTGAGTCTTGCACATATAAAGATATCTATTCTGCCATCATTATTTAATGACATCTTATCTGGGATAGACTTCAAGTCTAAGAACATTTTTTCTTCAGTTGTAAAAGTGTTGTTCCATTTTTCCTTAAGCACACGGTGTTGCTTTGACAGTCTATCTTTCTTGATCCTTTGTAGATGACTTTTTCTCTTTCTGAAGCTTTTAGGATCTTTTCTTTACCTTTGGTATTCTGAAATTTCACGCAGCTGTGTCTAGGGTCTTGTAAAACTCACACTGCTTAGTGTGGAAACTCTTGGCCTTCATCTTGGGAAATTAATTTGTGTTCTTTCTTTCTCTCCTTTTTCTATTTCTGGAGCTCCTATTGGTCAGATATTGGATTTTTACACTGATCCATGGTGCTTATTTTTTTCTCTCAGATTTTAAGGAATTCATACCAAGTGAAAGAGACAGTGGTGTTATGAAGCTTGACACACACATGTAGTTGGGTGGTTCACTCAACATACCTCCTACCATGCTTCCTTCCTCTGCTACAGAGACTAGAAAACTAAGCCCTACATTTCCCAGAACCACCTGCGGGTAGGGTTCAGACAAGTGGCTGATATTCTTCCAATGGGATGTTCTAGCACAGGTGGAGGCGGAGGTGATCCACAGGAGGTGGCAGCTGTACACGGGAGATTACATCTTCCAGTGAGAAGAGTGGCAGAGACGTCAGTTCTGAGGTGGCTGTATCCATGCTTATTATATCCTCAGGTCTTCAATGGGTGGTCAGCACTAAGGAGCAGCAGAAGCAGCTGCTATGTCTCCTGACTCAAGCAGCTAGTATACTAGTAGTTGGGCTCTTTCCTGGCTGTTATTCCCAGCTTGTTAGCATTGAGCTGGTTTTCTATCTCTCTCCAAAATTCTGTGGGTCACTCAATATCCTTTAGGTGTTTAGCAAGACTCTTTCTGCTTGAACTGGCCAGGGTGGGCTCTGTTGTTTGCATATAGAAACCTTGGCATGGATGTATGGCAAGCATGTCAAACTCATGGCTTGTGGGCGGCATGTGGCCCACAATGAATATTTTTGCAGCCCAGCCAATATAATAGTATGTAAGAAACATTTTAATAAAAATTTTGAAACTTAATTTTTACAATATCCTGTTATACATAATTATTAATAACGAACCACAACATTCGCTAATGACTGATTACTATAATTGTGTTGCATTCATTTCCCTTACACGCCTTACACACAGGCGCACCATTTCTCTCCACTAATACCAGCAGGGAATATTTTAGCAGCTGATTGCCGCGTCATTAGTCTTGGACTGACTTGTTTGGTGTGCGCAACAGGAAATATTTCGCTTTCGGAGAACAAGAAAAATAGGGTTATTTGCGTTATGCTTATTAATTTGTGCAGTTATTCAGTGTCTGGTAAGTTAATGTTCAAGAAAAAAATATTAATTTTTATTAAAATGTTTTATTATTTTATGTTAACGATTACTCATTTATTTCAGCCCTTTGTATTCAGCATGTCTCTATAGAAATAAACCTACGTTTCTATGAAAATTGAAGCTTTTGTTTTGTTGTTTTAAGCCCACATAAACTTAAACCTAATTTATTTGGCCCATGTTCGCCTTTGAGTTTGACATGCTTGATGTACGGGATTCTATGGGAGCAGAGGAAAGGGCTTCCCCTACCTAAAATGAAAGAAATGATTTCACAGAATGAATGGCAACTGAGCAGATGCTTTTAGGATGAGTAGAAATTTACTGAGAGAATAAAGGTAGAGATTTCAGACAGAGGCACAAAAGTGAGAGAGCTCATGTACATTCATGTATTCAACATTCATGAATACATACTGTGTTTTAGGTACTGTGCTAGATTCTGGTGTACAGAATTCCTAACCTGTAACAATTTAGATATGAAAGTCACAATAAAGAAATTGTGCTTCTTTCTGTTCACTTATGTACTTATATTTGTCTCTTAGGAAGTGAAGAGGAATATATTTTCTTACCTGCCTTCCTACAGGTAAGTAATGGTGATATAATCCTCAGAATATTGTGCATATTTGGTTACATCCAGATGAAATGGATTGTCCTTTTCTGAATAAGTAGGATAGTCTTGTCTATTTCACTTAATCCATGTCCAAAGGGATATGTGTTGGCACCACAGAAAACCAGGGCTAGAGGAGGGCAGGCTGTGAAAAGAGGGGTGGAAGCATGCCTGTGTCGAGGCCCACTTGTCCATATCAGGTCTCATGGTGAAAACAGTCCACGTTGGAACTGAAAAATACTCCAGATGCCCACTATCGTTGAGGTCCCCTGGCTTTGTGTTTTGGACTCCAAACGGCCAAGCCCAGTCATGGCGGTACATGCCCCGAGGGACTACATGTGATGATTGGGGCTGATGCTCCTATCCAAGGAAGTTTGCTGTCGGCCACCTTCTGAGAGCCCATGAGCCCCCTCCCTGGAAGGCTTGATGCCTTGGCCAAGTTTCTGATTCATTAATGACTTGAAAGATAATGCCCCTTCCTGATTCACAATGAGTTACTGTCTTTAATACCAAATATCCTCCTCCCATTTCCTTGGCTTTAGAGTTCAGTAGTGAAGTCATGAGAACTGGTGGGGAGTCAATGGCAATGGCGATCCGAGAGGCAAATTCAGGATTCCAATAGCCAGTTGAAGAATCACATTTTGAAAGATTTCATTGCTGGGAACTTTTGTGAAACCAGCCTATAGTACCCATAATAGTTAATATTTATAGAATGCTTCTTATGTGCCAGTAACTATGATAAGCATTTAATTACATTTTCACCTTTAGTCCTCACATAGCCGTGACTTACGTGTTCTTATTGTTGCTATTTTGTGATGTTGAGGTTGAGGGTGGTTAAGTAACTTGTTGAAATTGAATCAGCTAATAAGTGGCAGAGCCAAGAATAGGACCCAGGGCAGTGAAATCTAAGGCCTGAGCTCTGAATCCATACACTCTATTTTCTCCCTGGGACAGCTGCGTTTTTGTTTGGATAATGTATCTCTATTTGACACCCTTTCTCACCCCTGGAATAGACTTTAAACAAAATTAAGACTTACTTAAGCCAAAAGTTTGATCAAATTATGAATTGAACTTAGTCAAATTATTTTCCTGTGGAGGCATAACCTAAAATGAAGCATTGGAAGTTCCCTCTCCGATTGGTCTGACTGGCATATAAAATGCAAAATTTATGGCTCTAAGTAGTTTGAGTTTTAACTCAATAAATGAAAGAAAACAAAAAGTGGAGCATATTGAAATTTAAACTGTGAATATATCCTCTTTGAGGTTCCACTATGGTACGAGATGATGTTTTACAATGTTCAATGATAAACCATTGGTTATCTATTTTAATACAAATATTTATTTCTAGAATGTTTAAATGGCATATCACAGAAAGTCAGCTGAGTTTTTATTTTTAAAAATATGGACATGACCGAAATGTTTTTCTGGATTTAAGCAAGAACATCTCCCTGCTAAAAGGGCACTTTGATTAGATTCATTTTTAGCACTGCATTGCTAACACATGGAAATGGCATACATTTGTGCTGAACCATCTGCAGATGGTGGTTTGTCCCTCCCCCCATCCCCCCAGTAAACAGCCAGGAGCTGGGAAGTGCTCTTTAGAACAAACAGCATTTCATTCTACAGCCTCTTCATGTTTGCATAGCAATGTCCTGTTCCTTGAACTGGGTCCCTGGTTCCTGAAAACAAGGCTGGTTAACATTGGTGACTGCATCTTGAAAACAGAGAGCTTGCTTCCTGGTGAAAAGATGGCCTGTTTTCTATGCCACCCTGTTCATTTGGAGGGTGGAAGGGCCAGGGGATGAAAGGAAGCAGTAGGAAGGGGAAGGAATGCCAGCTACAACTTTAGAAGGTCCCACCCCTTGTGCTCACAGCGTGCCTCCTGAGTCCTCCTGGTGGACTGGGAGGCGGCAGCTCGGAGGACAGGGGCTTTCTAAGAGGAGGTATTGGGGCCCACCCCTGTTCTTTCTACCTGGGTCCTGTGGTCCACACTCTTGCCCATCTGGATGCAAACACATGGGGGCGGGGGGAGGGGGGTGGGAGGTGGGAACTTCCCTGGTCCTAGACCTGGGCGCTGGAACCCATTTAGGAAGAACCAAGGGTTCCGATCTCACCTCTCACCCTGATTGTGGGGATGGAGGCAGACAGGGAGGGGGAAAACCTTGGAGGGAAATACTCTCCTGGGGAGAAATGTGCTTTCTAACACTAACGTAAACATGATTTCTGCAACTCCCACGGCCAGGCTCCTTTCATTTCCCTGACTCGGAAACACAGGGTGGGGTGGGGGGTTGGGGGGTTATTACTTATCTTCCGTCCCAGGAGGGGCCATGATCAGGGGCTGGTTTTGCTCCAGCATCTGAAGTATAAACCGCAGCCTTGAGACAGTGCCAAGGCAGCCAATTAAGAAGGTGCTGACGATACTTCCCAGGAGCATTTTTCTAGATGTTTAACTTTGACCGAAAGTTTAAGCTTCTAATAAACCCCAGGAACTTCACATTTTCCAGGGAATATTGCCTGGGCTTTTAAGAACTTCCAAGAAATGCTGATTCTCAGAAGACTGCAGCTTTCAAGCTCACCCGCCCATTCAGGAGCTTTCGGGAAAAACCAAAGGCGAAGGAAAATGGTGTGTTATCACAAGCCCTGAGAGATTTAGACAACTAACCTCTGATAAGAAACCTGGCACTCACTGGGTCACCTCATTGGCTTTAGAAAACGAGGCCCCGCCTTTGGGCTCTGCCCTTGGCCCTGGGTGTGACAGGGTTGGCCAGCAACAATGCCTGTCAGCCAAGTGGCTCAGGTTAGTGCTGGCCAGACTTTGCTTCCTTCATCCGGATTCTCTTAGCATTCTCGTTCAGATTCATGTGGTATTCAAAATGACCACAACCTAGCTATTGAAATCTAAATTGTGTGTATCTACTGACCCAGCAACCCTACCAAGAGCCCTGCAAGTGGACTTCCATGCCCATCTTACAGATGTGAAAAGTAAGGCTCAGGGGAGTGGAGGGGTTCATGAATCAGATATTGGACTTGAACCTGGGAGTTCTGATCCACACTGGGAATTCCCAAAGTGAGAGCAGGAGCATATCTTGGCCAGGGTGTCGGGGAGGGTCCTGCTGCCCACAGCATCAATCCTCCAGTTTCTGGGTCCTGGGTGGTGTGGAAAGTGCTAGAGGAGGGAGCCTGGTGGAGCAGGGGCTGGGGGAGGAGGCACATGGGAGTCTTGGGACAGCGGCTTTTTAATCAACCTCATGTAGCATTTCAATAAATTTGCAACTGGTGCAGCCAACCTGGTGCATGATGGTTGAATTTTAACCCTAGTCATAAATACACTGATTGAGATCTAAAGCAGTGAGATAAGGGTGGGAGGGATCAGCTCTCCTTGGACGGGAAGTGGAGGCATTAACAAGATGTCCACCAGCCCATCAAAGGGTGGGTAAAAGGCAAGGGCGTTTCAGGGAGGCGGGAGGTCTGTGAACTGTTTGTTGTGGCCAACTGAGGGGTTAGGAGGGTGGGGAGGGAGAAGATCGACAGATAGGGGCTGGAAAGACACACAGAGACCTGGCACCTGATTACTTGACTAGGGAATTCTGATAAAACATTGTTATGCTTTGGACATGGGGACACTCGTGGGTTATTTCTTGACTCTAAAACACAAATGACCAAACTTTCAAATAAAAGTGTTAGCCAACTATTGTATCTACCAGACATCATCCCACCATGACGTTGATGGCATCCTTGGTGCCTCCTGTGCCCACTGAGACACCGGGCCCTGCTTGCCACTCCCCAGTGGTCTTGGCTTACAACCGAAACTCAGCTCCCAACGATCTTGCTGGAACTGGATCCCTTTTTAAAACCCCCGACTGCTTAGGTGACTCCTGCCTGCCTATTCCCAGGCCCCTCCCCGGTGGCTGGATGACGATCCCTTTGCTCAACCATGGACTGCGGATTTTCTGTGAAGAAAGTTATCAACCAGAACCATGCCACATCTTCCCATCTGCCTGATTCCCAGTGCTCAGCCCTCCTGCTGAACCGGATCCCCCGCACTGGGAGGCCTGCAGCGCACACACCGGAGGAGATGGGTACTGCGGAATGTGCTTCCTGCCCTCCCCGCTCAGGGGCCAGTGCTGCACACAGGGGCATTTCTCCAGCCCTCCATTCCTGCCCCACTCCACTCCAACTACCCCACAGGGTCTACCCTTCCCCACTCACCCTGGTTAATGGAGACCCAGCTAGAGCACCTTGTAAATTAGGGGTGGGGAGCGTCCGGCCCTCGGGCCCTTTAAGGCCTGCGAAATCATTCGGTCTGGCCCTGCCAAGGCATTAGGGGTGAGTTAATTAAATGTTTGACCAAATAGAGCAGGCTAATTTTTAAGTTGATAATTTTGTATGGCCCATGAATGATGTTAATAAATACCCAAATGGCCCTTGGCAGCAAAAAGGTTCCCACCCCTGTAATGCATGCGCGTATCCAGGTTAAACGTTTGCAGCTGTGGCCACTGTAATTCAAGATTATCTTCGGTAAGGTTAACCTTGTTCAGCCTCAGAGCAAAATTGTATTCACCTGCGGCTTCCCACTGGGACCAATCCAGTTTATAAGTTAAGCCCAGCCCAACCCTGACCTGGTCCGGTACCTCAGTTGGCTCCAGTCCAACTCCAGCGGTTTCTGGACCCAGTTCTGTAAAAGAAAAGCCCCGATAATGTCTGAAAGCTCATGACACTAAAGCCACAAAGCTAGGATCACGGAGGGACTTACCCCCACCTCCTGCGGCAGCGAGAGGATGGAGAGCTCCGTGCTGAACAGGTACCCACCTCTGGTTGTCTCAT
The DNA here is from genome assembly GCF_027574615.1 of Eptesicus fuscus. Taxonomy (NCBI): domain Eukaryota; kingdom Metazoa; phylum Chordata; class Mammalia; order Chiroptera; family Vespertilionidae; genus Eptesicus; species Eptesicus fuscus. The sequence continues at coordinate 20,282,884 of NC_072479.1, read as the reverse complement.
GCCTCTGGGGACAGTTGGGGGCGGGGGGCTCCTTCAGTTCCATCTTTTTACACCAGAACTCTTAAAAAAATCAACGGAGGCACATTACACTTTTTATGAGTTTATTTGAGCAAGAATCCATTCTTATTGGGCAGCATTCAACCTAGCAGATAGAAAGGAACTCCAGGGAGCTATACAAAATGAAAGACTTTTACAGGCAGAAGGGAGTGGGAACAAGGAACAGAAATGGTTAAAAAGTCATTACAAGGTTACTTTCCTTTAGGAGTGGCAGGAGTCTACCAGGCAGATTATCCAACTCGTGCTGACCAGGCGATTCCTGACTGACGGGTTTAAGATTCCATTTCCCGGGAAGCCACACTGTAATTAAGCCTCAGTTTGATGACATAGAGCCTAACACAAGCGACTCCATTTGGGGCCTGTTGGCTTGTTTTTAACAGTTGTTAAATGTTTGTTTTGGGGGCAGTACATTTTTGGCTCCGCTGTATTCCTATAAATAATTTTGCATTTCCTCGAATGCCCTTTCCTAACATCTGTTGGTTTATTGCTCTGAGCACAGAAAATTATGATCAGTTTAGTTGCTCTTAATACAGTTTGAGACTTGTTCATCAGAGAATGGAGAAGGTTAAAGCTTTTCAGAGCTAAGCAGCGGAGAGATCAAAGGAAATCCCTATTTCACATCATATAAAGTGTAACTTATCTTTAAACATCAGAAATGGACATTTGGAATTCGGGTTTTTATCATAAAAATGCTTTCTTGCTTCTGAGAAAACAAGTTAGTTACTCAGCCACAGCCCACATTTGTGCCAAGAAATGGGGTGGGATTGAGAAGCAAGGCCTGTGATCTTCCTTTGCCTCTCTAGTGAGTCTCATTCATCGGTTTGATGACTATGTTTTAATGTCTTTTCTGGGCCAGGCATGTGCTCAATGCTGGGGATCTATTGGTGACTGAAGCCGGCGAGTCTCTGTCCTCATATAGCCTGGCTGGGAAGACAGGCGATTACCTCACACGGTAGGGAGTGTTACAGCTAAGGACACAGACACCGAGTGGCGGGGGGGCCCGTGGGGGGACACAGCCTGTCTAGGCATCCGGGACGAGCTCTGTAAATAAACACCTGGGGACAAGCAGAAGTGAACAAGTGAGGCATGGCAGTGGAACAGCATGGAATAAGGACAGGAGGTGAGGACAGATTGGTCCTGAGCAGGAAGGGAATGAGAGGAATTCAGAGTGGGTGGAACAAAGAATGGAAGGTGACATTGCCAAGAAGGACAGCTGAGCGGGAGGCAGCAGCCAGGGCGCTCAGGGCCTTGTAAGCCAAGTTACACCGCAGGAAATCACCGCAGGGTTTCAGGTGGAAGACTAACCTGATTGGATTTGTGCTTTTGAAGATGCTGAGAGTTTATCTGCAAAGGCTGTCTCCCCCCCCCCCCCCCCCCCCCCCCCCCCTCTCTCTCTCTCAGGAAGGAACAATACATAAGTGTGTATAGGCATTGACCATCTCTGGAAAGACACCTAAGACGGGCACAATGGTTGCCTCTGGAGGGGAGTGAAGTAGAAGGAGACTGACTTTCCCACCTACTGAATTATGTGACTACATTATCCAATTTAAAAGTGTTTTTCAATCTGAGCATTAAAGATTTTCTTAAAGGAGACAGAATCCAGTTCTTAATCCTGTCCTTTTTCCATCTATTCTCAAGATAACAGAGGAATCCCATTGCCATGTTCCCAGGGCATCTGACTGTCTAAACACTTGCTGTGACAGTCTCAAGACTAAGAAGTCAAGCATTGAAAATTCTTTCTAACAATGAGCTGAAGTTCATGTTCCTAGAATTCTGCCCTGCCAGAGTGAAGCAGGCCGAGCCTAGACACCCCGGGCACTGGGTGACCCCCCACCTGGAGACGAGGATGGGAGGAGGAGGGGTGAGGCCCTGCCCCAGAGACAGAGAGGCAGCAGCTATTCTCCAAGGAAACCCTGCCATGGAGGAAAGACGACCAGATGTTGCCATATCCTCCCGGGGATGTTGGAAACAGATCATTTATTTTAAATAGCTCAATTGAAAAATGTTGGCAACGAAACCAACTTGCTAAACAGCATTTGGGAGGCTAGAGTGGAGGAGCTGTGCACCTCTATTCTCTCTCCAGGGCTGTGCTTTGGCCGTGGTTCTGTGCCTTGATGTCCTCACGGCTCTGGCTTATGGTGCATACCTATGGCTACACCTCTCACCCAGGGCCAGTAACAGCTCCCCCTCCTGTTCCTTCAGTCTAGGGGTGATGTGGTGTCCCACCGTTCCTAGTCCTGGTTTCCTTACCATTGCCCACACCTCATGTGTGGTCCCTTCATTAAACTCTCTTCAATTCTCCCCATCTCCTTCCTGCTGGACACTGTCTGATGTGCCCTTGCTGTGGACAATCCTGCTCTCAGGTGTGACAGTGTTGGCTTTCACCTCGAGGCCAGTCAGAGCACTGAACCGCCCAAGCCACAGTCATCGGTTCACATACAATTGTTCCAATTGCACAGACTAATAGTACTAAGTAGAAGCTATCAAGAAGTGCTATCTATTCCCTTGGATTGGAGCCTGGGGGAGTATAAATTTGGAGCCTCCAGTAGCTATTTCGCGAAGCCTGAGGGAAAGACCCAATGCCAAAGAAGGCAGAGTCCAGCAGTGCCCTTGTTTGAGTCCCTGGAACTAAATCCACTTCTCAGTGTCCTTGTCACTGAGACAATACGTTTCTTTTTTTTTTTTTCTCCTAAAGTCAGTTTGAGTTAAAGTTTCTGCCACTTGCATCCAAAAGCATAATTTATCCAAAAAATCCCCCAAAACTTGTTATACTTTACACAAATGTCATTATACTCATTGATTTAACTAAGCATAAACCAGTCCTGTTTCATCTTTGCACTAGCTTCACACTAATGCAGTGTAGGTAAACCCACACCGGTTTCAGCAGTGACAGCAGCTAGAGAGTTGGTTTGCCATCCACCAACTTCCAAAGGGAACCAACGGGGGTAGAGCAGCATCTCTGCAGGCATTGCTTCCCGTGCCAGGAAGAACACCTCCCAAGCCATCATCCTGCCCACTTTGACACTTGACAATAGCAAAGAGGGAAAATCTTCATCTGAATGAATGGGAAGATTGATGTTGGCAAGGCAACCAATTGAAGCCTGGTGTTTATTGACCATTGTAAACAAATTATGAATTTGTGCCAGTAACCACAATATAGACAACTAGGCATAATAAACCTTAATTCTCAAAGAGATCATGTAACAAATAACCCAAATAGCAAATAATCTTTGTGGGCTCCAAGGGTGTCAATTAAACTAGACCTTATTCTATTCATTAATTTATTCAAGAGTTTGTTGAGCGAATGTCGGCCTAATTCAGTACAGGGATGCCAAATAGTTCTCATTTCTTGTACTAATGTGGTTGTGGCTGCTCAGTGTGCTGTGTCGAGAAAGATTGTGGTGCCAAATCTGGGTTCAACAAGCATGAATATCATAGTCAGTAAAGGTGTCTTCTGTAGAAGAAAGGACTGCCCAAGGTTTTGTCATCCTTTTGAATTGAAAAGCGCCTCATCTAGAGTGAGGAGTCGATTTGGGGTAAATCACTTCCAGTCTTTATTTCCTCAAATTTGTAACATGGGGAAATTGATCTAAATAACTTGTAAGGTTCCTCCTTCCTTCCTTCCTTCCTTCCTTCCTTCCTTCCTTCCTTCCTTCCTTCCTTCCTTCCTTATGTACTTATTTATCCATTCTAATTATTTGTTGGCTTATGTGTGGCAGCTATGGTTGAAATTTGTTTTTGTGTTTGGGGTAATTTTCCATCTCATGAATTCAGTTCCCTCTAGTATAGAAGCCAGAACCTCACTTTCCCAGCCTCCTGTGTAGCAAAAATGCAACCGTGGAATCTAGGTCCACCAATCAGGCACATCTGTTCTGAATTTGTTTGGAAGCTGGTGATGGCGAGAGGCAAGGCTGCACAGAATCCAGTTGGCCAGGGTGAAGGCAGAGACATCCAGTTTGTCGAAGCTGCACTCACAGAGGGCCCGCTGGCAAAGTCCAGTGCCTGGCTATGGGGCAGCCCAGGGGAGGGGGCGGGCAGGTGGGCAGGCTCTGATGGCTTCACTGGAGCAGCTCTGCAGCGCAGATGGGGACATTGATCCGGTGGCCAGCTTCCAATCCTTCATCTGTGGGCCTCCTTTAGTGACCTTTAGATGTTTAATTCTTTTAAAAATAAAATCATTTCACTGCTGAAATTAGCCAGAGTAGATGTCTTTGTTCTGCAGAAGCTCAAATACTTATAATCAAGACTGAATACCATCAAACAGATTTTTTCTCCTTTAACAATGAAAAAAAATTAATTCTCATTTATGAATTATAAAGTGTATGCTTAGCTAATAGCTTGCAAAATGTATTTTGTTGCAATTATTAGCAAGGTAATTGTTTTAATTTGCATCACAAAGGGAGTTTTTTCCTCACTTTTATCTCTTGATTTTTCTCAGTGCACTATAGAACATGTAATTCCTTCAGTGTTTATGGTTCACAGATTTACACTGAGAGAAGGACCCCTCTTCTTATCATTGCTAGCATGGCTTTCAAAGAGTTTGCAGGAGTGTTTTGGCTAGGTTTCTAAAGTTTAAGTAAGTCCTTGAATTATCTAATGATTAGAACTAAGTATCTTATGAGGTTGTATGTCTGCAGCAAAGAAACTCACTTGACTAATTGCCTTTATGAGAGTTTCTTAAGAGGATTTGAAATTTTTACCCCAAACTGTGTACAAAAAAGATCACATTGCTTTATTTTCTTTAATCAATTGAAATTCCACTTCACCCTCCAGCCTACTGTAATTGGCACCAGCCTACTGCTATTGGCTGTCCTCTCCTCAGTTCTTGTCAGTAAGAAAGATTTCAAATGAGTGACAGACAGCAAGCAAAGCAAGGGAATTTATTAAGGAAGCAAGGCAAGCAAATTTATTAAAATAGTAGAGGCCCGGTGCACGAAATTCATGCACAGGGGTGGGGTGTGTCCCTCAGCCCAGCCTGCACCCTCTCCAATCTGGGACCCCTCTATGGGCAGTTGGACATCCCTCTTACAATCCAGGACTGCTGGCTCCCAACCACTCGCCTGCCTGCCTGCCTGATTGCCCCTAACTGCTTCTGCCTGCCAGCCTAATCATCCCCTAACCACTCCCCTGCCAGCCTGATCGACGCCTAACTGCTTCCCTGCCATTGTGGTCGCCCCTAACTGCCCTTCCCCTGCTGGCCTGATCACCCACAACTGCCCTCCCCTGCCGGCCATCTTGTGGTGGCCATCTTGTGTCCCCATGGGGACGGCCATCTTTGACCACATGGAGGCGGCCATCTTGTGTGTTGGAGTGATGGTCAATTTGCATATTACCTCTTTATTATATAGGATATACTTGGCATAAAGTCCAAGCGGGCAAGTCAGATGGTCTGAGCGCATGCCCCGTGCAGGATCAAGGAGTTTTATATCCTTCTTCCTATAGGTTTCAACAAGCAAAGCAAGAGAATTTATTAAGAAAACAAGGCAAGCAAATTTATTAAAATACAGATATCTTGGGTAGCAGATTAGGTTTCAGTCTCCCTTTTACTTTGTTGTGGTTTTTCTTGGGATGTTTGTACATACACCTGGTCATCTTGTTTGGCAAGTCCTAAGGCAGTTGACTTCTTTGTTCACTGAGTGAGATAAAACTCTACCTTTTTAGCTCCCTCCTCCCCTCCTCCTGCCTTCTCTTCTATGGCTAAGGGAAGAGGGGTATTAACCATTTGCTCTCAAGTGTCCTGGATTGGGGAAGATAAGGTCTTGAGATTCATAAGCTGGATGCAAGCTGCCCCAAACTGATTGGCCTTACTTAATTTTCTTGTCTCAGTGTGCCTATTCTACTTGCCCTGGGTTACTGACCTGTCTCATTACCATACTGTTAAAAAACATGCTTTTAGGAGTCTGCCTCAAAGTAGGCTAAAGGGGCTTTGCTTCCTTCATATTATCCACCAACAAACCATCTTCTCATTCTTTGAAACATAATAGGTATTTTCTTGATTTTTATGCAAAAGTGTTATTCACATATGAATTTAAGCTCTTTCTCTGGGATCTGATTGTTGATCTTAATCTCTTCTAGTATTGAGATTTTGGAGCCTAAATATAAGGGGATTCTTCCTCCTCTTTTTCTATCAACCCTTCCTCTGCTAAGGACAAACAAATTCCTAGGGTCTTGCAGCAGAGCAAAAACTGGGTGCAACTTCCGATACCAGCCACAATAGAAAAGTTGGTATCAGATTGCCCTCCCACTTTAAATAACTATAATGCTGGGCAAAATGTATGAAGTAGTGGTATGTGGGCATTAGACAACAGGCAATCGAGAGGCGTAATCCTTGAGAGGAGGAAAACACACAAGGTGAACTTCTCCTTTAACCCTGTGAAAAGTTCAATACTAGGTGAAAAGAAAAATCTGGTTAGAGTCATGTTGCAAATCAAGGCACAGAGAAGTAGAGCCCAAACAGATGCAGTGGTTTTTCTAGGTAGAGAGGAGATAGATCAGAATTCAGGGATGCTGAGGCTACTGGAATTGTCAGGTAGGGCAGCTGAGAGGAGAGAGGCCCAGAATTATGTAGCGAGCTCCTTGAATCTTGGCTCAGTCCTAAGCTGCACATGTTCAGGATGAGGATTCAAGGGTTCTGACAGAGAATAACTACTTATGAAGTGTGAGCTGAATAAGGATTCCAGAGATAGTTCTGTTCTGATAAACCAGAGAGTAAAGATTTCACTAAAAATCCACAGCAGTTAGCTGAGACTCCAGAATAACCAAACATCAGAAATAATGCTACGCTAGCCCCCAGGATAAGAACTTTAGACCTGCCCTAACAAAGCCTAAAAGCAAACCCTGAAAAAGTCTAAGTTGCACATAAACTAACTGCCAGCCAGAACAAAACTCAACACTTAATAAAGGAAGGCCCTCGACAAAACTGCATCCCAACTTTGAGCACATAGTAACAAATTACTAGATATAGAAAGAAGCAGAAAAACATGCTACATATTCAGGAGAAAAAAATTCAATAGAAGCAAATTCAGAGGTGACAAAGATGTTGAAATTAATAGACCAGTACTTAAAGCAACTTTTATAAATATATTCAAGAATGTAAGAGAAAATATTCATACATTTTGTGTCAATTGGAAAGGAATCAAAATAAGGAAATGAAAACCATAAAGAAAAGTAAGTTCTCAGAGTGGAAAATACAATATATGAAGACTTAAAAAAAAAAATCACCGGATGGACTTAACAGATTTGATGTTGCAGAAGAAGAGTTCAGTAAACTTGAAGAAAGGTCAAAAGGAATTATGTAAAAATTTTAAAAAGTTATAAAAATAAGCACAGTCTCAGTAACCTGGAGGACCTTACCAAGAAGTCTAACATATTTGCAATTGTAGTCCCAGAAGAAGAAGAAGGAAAGACTGGAACAGAAAAAAAAGTTTGAAGAAATAGTAACTGAAAATTTTGAAGTTTGATGAAAAATAACAATCTGAATATCTTAAAAATCTCAATATATTCCAAGTAGGATAAACACACAGAAAATTCTTTCTAGTCATGTAGCCTAATTGCTGAAAATAATACAAAATTCGTAAAGGGGGGGGGGGGATATCACCTACATGGGAATAATGATTAAAATAAGAACTAACTTCTTATCAAAATCAATGTAAACCAGAAGATAAGGGAATAACATTTAAAGAGAAAATGGGAGGGGAAAAACTCTTCAACCCAGAATTCTATATCCAGAAAAAATATCCTTAAAGTAAAAATAAAAACAATTCCATATAAACAAATGCTGAGAGAATTCATTACACTAGACTGCAGCATAGGAAATATAAACAGAAGCTCATTAGGCTGAAATAAAATAATAACAGTCAGAAAGTTGTATCTACACAGAGAAATGAAGAACACAACACCAGAAATGGTAAATATAGTAGGTATGTTTCTTGTTTATTAATTTGTTTAAAAGACAATTGACTATTGTAAGTAGAAATAATAAGGTAGGGAGTTTGTAACATATATAGAAGTAAAATATATGACAATAATATCAGAGAGGACAGGAGGAAGAGAAGTATATTGCATAAGTATACTGCATATATGTGAGGTGGCATAATCTTAAGTCATAGTAGACTAAACTAAATTAACATTGTATTTTGTAGTTTTTCAAAGAATATGCCAATAGAGGAGATAAAATGTAATACTAAGAAATACTTGTTTAACACAAATGGAGGCAATAAAGAAGGAACAGCAGAAAAAGGACAGATGTGTCAAGTGGACCACAATCAGCAAAATGATAGTCAAATCCAGTGGTATCAATAATTATATTAAATGTAAATGGAGTAAATACTATAATCAAAAGACAGAGATTGTCAAGCTGGATTAAAACAAGATCCAACTATATGTTGTTTATAAGAAAAACACTTTAAATAGAAAGGTACAGATTAATTAGAAGGAAAATTATAAAAAAAAAGATGTGCCATGCAAATCCTAATATATATAAAGAGGTATGTGGCGTCACAACCGAATGGGTGACGGGTCACCATGAAGTGAATGGAGCACCCAGCCCCCGAGCCGCTCACCATGAGGTGGGGCTGGTGGCGGGATGGGACTGGCGACTGTTGAGTGGCAGTGGCGGGCTGCTTCGTGGGGTGGTTGTGAGCTTAGCGGAGCAGTCACCCAGGCGGCAGCGAGTTTCTCGAAGCAGTGATGGGGCAGGGGGAGTTTCCTGGAGCGTCCAGCAGCGAGCTTCGCGGGGCAGCAGCAAGCTTCTCGGAGCAGTCGAGGGGTGCGGGGAGCCTCGCAGAGCAGTCGAGGGGCCGCGAGCATTGCAGAGCATCCCGGGGTGGGGAGCTTCATGTAGCGTCGCAGGGCGGCAGAGGCCAGCGACGGAGGCCAGGCTAGGCCTAGGGACCCTAACCCCGCACGATTTCCTGTGCGCTGGGCCTCTAGTACATATAATAAGAAAGCTAGAATGGCAGTATTAATAAGACGCAGTAGATTTCAGAGCAAAGAATATTACCAGAAATAAACAGGGACATTTCTTAACAGGGTCAATTTATCAGAAATACACAACAATTTTAAATGTGTATGTACCTAATAACAGATCTTTAAACTACATGAAGCAAAAACTGACAGAACTAAAGGGATCAGCAGACAAATCCACAATCACAGTTAGAATTTTTAATACCTTTCTCTTAGTGCTTGATAGAAAATTTATACACACACACACACACAAAAAAAAAAATTTAGTAAGGATCTAGAAGGCCTGAGTAACACTATGTCTAATTGACATTTATAGAACAGTATGCTCATCAACTGCAGAGTATACGCTCAATTCGCCCATGGAACATACACTAAGATAAAGCACAGGCTGGGCCATTAAACACGTTTCAGTAAATTTTACAGGATTAAAATTATACAGACTTAGTTCTCTGATTAAAAAGAATTAAGTTACAAGTTAATAACAAAAAGTTATCTGAAAACTTTCCAAATCTTTAGAAATTAAGCAATTAAGTAACCCCATGGATAAAAAAATAAATCACGGGGAGGGGGAGAGTTCAACCATAGGACCTGTATGCATGCATATAAGCCTATCCAACGGTTAAGTTCAACAGGGGATTGGGGCATGCGTGGGGAGAGGGGTGGGATGGGAATGGGGGGATGAGGACAAATATGTGACACCTTAATCAATAAAGAAATTAAAAAAAAAAATAAAAAATAAAAAATAAAAAATAAATAAAAAAAAAAAATAAAAAAATAAAAAAAAAAGAAAAAAAAAAAAAAAAAAAAAAAAAAAAAATAAATAAATCACAAGAAAAAAGTTTAAATATTTCAAGCTAAATAGTAATGAAAACACAACATATCAAAATATATAGAATGTAGTTCATGCAGTGATTAGAAGAAAATTTATAGCTTTAAATCTTTAATAGAAAAGAAGAAATGTCATTTTTATTTTTTTATTTTTTTTCCATATATTTTATTGATTTTTTACAGAGAGGAAGAGAGAGGGATAGAGAGTTAGAAACATCGATGAGAGAGAAACATCGATCAGCTGCCTCTTGCACATCCCCTACAGGGGATGTGCCCGCAACCAAGGTACATGCCCTTGACCGGAATCGAACCTGGGACCCTTGAGTCCGCAGGCCGACGCTCTATCCACTGAGCCAAACCGGTTTCGGCAAGAAATGTCATTTTTAAATTAGTGACATAAGCTTCTACTTTAAGAAGTTAGAAAAAATAGAAAATTAAACCCAAAGCAGGTAAGAACAGAGATCAGAAAAGGCAGAGAACACTAGAGAAAATAAAGTTATTTCTTTGAAAAGATTCATGAAATTGATGCACCCCTAGAAAACTGATCAAGAAAAACAAATTCACAAACTACCAATACCAGGAACGAAAGAAGGAATATCAATTCATATACTTCAGCCAGTAAAAGGATAATAAGGTAATTGTATGAAAAATTTTATTCCAATGAATTTGACAACTTAGATAACAATAAATTTCTTGAAAGATACCAATACTGACACACACAAAAATGAAAATCTGTATAGTTACATGTGTTAAAGAGACTGAATTTATAGTGGAAACCTTCCCAATGAGAAAATTCTAGGCCAGCTTTACTCTACTGGTGACTTCATCAGACACTTCAGGAAGAAGTAATATATATCTTATACAAACTCAGAAAATATTTAAAAAAGGAAATACAATTCATTTTATGAGACCATCAAAACCCTGATGCAAAAATAAGATAAGGACATTACAAAAAAAAAAACCACAAAAAACAAAAATTGCAGTCCAATATTCTTCATGGAAGTAGATTTTGAAAATCCTTCACAAGGCATTAACGAATAAAATCCAGTAATATAGAAAGTAAGATGTCCTGACTAAGTGGATTTATCCCAGGAATACAGGGTTATTTTAACATTGAAATATTAAGCAATACAATTCACTATTTAACAAAAGAAGAAAGTGTGATAATCTTAACAAATGCATAAAAAGCATATGATAAAATTCAACTCAGCAAACTAAGGTGAAAAATTTGGCAATATGATAAAGACTTTTTATGAAAACTCCAAGATGATTATGAATTAAGTTTGTTGGAATGTTAACAAACTTAAAAGCATCATTATAAAGCAGTATTATACATAATGTCCCCAATCTGAAAACTACCCTAGTGTCTAACAGGAAAATTAAGATACAAATTGTAGTTTATTCATACAGTGAAATAATCCTCATTAATAAAAAGAATAAATTACCAATATATACAACATCAATGAGTTATAAAACATTATGATAAGTAGAAGATGCAAGGCACAAAATTGTACATACTGTATGCTTCTGTTTATATGAAGTCCTAGAACATATGAAATTCATCTATGTTGATAGAAATCAAAATGGTGGTTTTCTTGAGGATGCTAGCATCGGAAGACATGAGAAAGTTTTCTGGGGTAACTAAATGTTCTGTATCTGTACAAGTGTGTGGGAATATGGGTTACACAATTGTCTGCATTTGTCAAAACTCAACAGGCTATGCATTTAATATCTGTACCAGTACATTTCATTGTATACAAATTATAGCTCAATGAACTAAATTAAGGGGGAAAATCTTTACTAGATGTACCTCTGATCTTTGGTCCACATTAGTTTTCTAAGGTCACATAGTAGAAAACCTTTTTTATATTTCACTCTCACACACACACACACACACACACACCTCTGAAGCCATCTCAAATCTAAGTCATCCTTAAGAAAACACCAATATCTGGATCAAAACCCTGGAGACTGATTCAATTTGACCAGACATTGCTCTTTAAAAACAACAACAAAAAACTCCACAGGAGATTCTAATGTACACTTAGGATCCAGAATCATTGTTTAGATATTGCCACTTAGCTGGGACACAGAGAACTGGAGCTTAATCCTCACTACTCATGGAACTCTTGGCTGAGTCCCTTTCAAGCCTCAATAGTCATTGTCCTACCGGACAAACATGAACCACTCAGGATTTGAAATAGAAAATGTAATGCAGGGGATTGGTTACCCTGGTAATAGAAGCACTGAGAAGCCAAAAAAATATAGTGAGGCAAACATTAGCAACAGCCCAAAGTCACTGAAAAGGATCAATGTCTCAGTTCAAGCACGCTAGCAAGAGGGTCAACTTTTTGTTCTATTCAGCCCTTCAACCGATTGGATGAGGCCCACTCACATTCGGAAGTGCACTTTGCTTTATTTGGTGCACTGACTCAAATGTTAAACTCCTCCAGAAACCTTTGCAGACACCCAGAATAATCTTTAACCAAATGACTGAGCACCATGTGACCCATTCAAGTTGGCACATAAAAGTAACCATCACAGTTGCTCATAGAAAAACCCTAGAATTGTCCTTGAGTTCTCTCTCATACCCCAGATCAAATCAATTAGCAAGTCCAACGACCCTACATTCAAAATATGACCAGAACGCGACCACATTTCATCACCTCTGCAACTACCATCCTAGTCCAAACCCCCATCATCTCTTGTGTAGATGATTGTGATAACTGTCTCTCTGCTACTATTGCCCTTGCATCCTCTTCTCTATTTAGTCAAAATATAGCCATCAAAGTGATGCAATAAAAATGTGTCAGCTACTGTCACTCCAGCATAAAACACTCTAATGACTCCTCAGACCATTTTGAATAAAAAGGTCTTCCTACCACTTCACTCACCTCTTCTCCTCCCAACTTCCCCCTTTACTCATGCCACTTCAGTCACTCTGGCCTTTTTGCTCAATCATGCCCAGCACAGACATCTCAGAGCCTTTGCACATGCTTTCCCTTCTTTTTCAAAGGCTTCTCCCCAGATATTATTATGCCTCACTCCCTCACCTTCTGTAGCTCTCTGCTCAGCTCAAAGGAAACCATATTTAAAATAGCACACTCCATTGCCACCCCCCCAATTTGTCATTGTTTATCTATGTTCTCTGCATTGTTTTCCTTTACAGAACTTATTACGACTGGTACCTAAAACAGTGCATGACACATAGAAAGCACTCATCAATATCCTATATAATAAAAGGGCAATACGCAAATTGACCCTAATGGCAGAATGACCCGGGACGACTGGTTGCTATGATGCATACTGACCACCAGGGGGCAGACGCTCAGTGCAGGAGCTGCCCACTGGTGGTCAGTGTGCTCCCACAGGGGGAGCGCCGCTCAGCCAGAAGCCGGGCTGACAACTGCAAGCACAGTGGCGGTGGCAAGAGCCTCTCCTGACTCCTTAGCAGCGCTAAGAATGTCTGATGGCTTAGGCCCGATCCCCCGGGGAGTGGGCCTATGCTGGCAGGTGGGCATTCCCCACGGGATCCTGGACTACAAGAGGGTGCAGGCTGGGCTGAGGGGAAACCGCCCCCCCCCCCCCCGAGTGCACGAATTTTCGTGCACTAGGCCTCTAGTTTATTTAATAAATAAGTGGTTGAACAAGCTACATAACTAATTAACATCACAAACAAATAAAAGCTGTTGGCTTAACCATTCTGCAAAACTATTACCACACAAGGAGCTGGCTTAAAGCAATAGCTCCTATAGAGATTCATAATCATAGAATTTCCCTTGAGGTAGCAAATTCTTATCCTTCACATAATTATAAGCCAGAATACTATTTACTAATTCCCTTCCCTTCCAGGATTCTAGGAATGAAGATATTAGTAAAACCTCAAACAAACAAAAAAAGAGAGAGAGAGGGAGAAAATGCTCTTTAAATATCAGGCTTTAAATTGCTAGTATCTATTTCTCAAGCCTGAGGGTACCATAGTCAGTGGGAGGTGTGGGATGAGTCAACAACTGTGTACAGTTGTAGAAAGTGGGTAATGAAGTACTGTCCCTTCATATCTCCACTGAGCTTGAAGGAGGTACCTTTATATTGCATCTTTATAGTTACAAAAATAATAACTGTTGTTTAACGAACCTCTACTGCTTGCACAGTACTGTGTTAAATGCTTTACCTTAATCTTCATTTTAGACATAGGGGTAATATATTTCCTTGTTTTATAGGGTAAGAGACAGACACAAAAGTTATGTTCCCTTAAATAAAAAGAAGGATAAAAATCATATTATCATATCAACATATGCAAAGAAATACATTTGACAAATTTCAACATTCATCCTATCCAATAAAAGAGTAATATGCAAATAATAGTAGGGGAAGAAACCAAGATGGCAGCATAGGTAAACACCTAAACTGCTGCCTCGTACAACAATTTCAAAACTACAACTCAAAGACAAAACGGACACCATCCAGAACCACAGGAAGGCTGGCTGAGTGGAAATTCTACAACCAGAAGGAAAGAGAAAAGCACAGTGAGACTCAGAGGAGCTGTAGGAGGCAGAGGTACTGAGAAGCGCGCGTGCGGAGAGAACTGGCAACTGAGTGTGCAGCTGGCTTTCTCAAGCGGGAGGGAGACAAAAGCTCCCGACTGTGCTGAACTCAAGTTCTGGGCAAGACTCTGGGGACCCAGACTCATACGAGGAGAAACTGGACTGTCAGGAAAGAGAAAAGCACACTGAGCCACAGAGGAGCTACAGAAGGCAGAGGTACCGAGGTGCGCACGTGGAGAGGGCGGGCAACTGAGTACGTGGCTGGCTTTCTCAAGCAGGAGGGAGACAAAAGCTCCTGGCTGCACTGAACTCCAGTTCCGGGTGAGACTCTGGGGACCCAGACTCATTCAGAGAGAAACTGGACTGTCTGGCAGTGGGCAGAACTCAAGGGCAGCTTTGTCCCAGAGGTGCTTGCAGTGATTACCACAGGACACTGAGACACAGGGGCCTCATAGGGCAGGGCTGACAGGAAACCAATGCTGTTTGCTCTGCCCTGAGACTCCGCCCCATCCAAGCTGAGCACAGAGGCTTTTGCAAATCTTGTCTCATAAGGGTGTCTCCAGCACGGAAGTTCTCCCAGTGTAGACACAGCTGATCCTCACAGCCAATTGGCCTGGAGGTCAATTCCTCCCAGTGATACCAACAACAATCAAGGCTTAACTACAACGAGACTGTGCACATAGACCACAAAGGGGTGCACCAAGAGTGTCCACCTCAGGTAACAGGGGAGGTTGAGCCACTGGGCCCTATAGGACACCTAGCACACAAAGCCACTCTATCAACTCAGAGAAGAAGCCAAAATGTGGAGACAAAGAAACAGATCACAAATGAAAGAAATGGAGGAAAGCAAATGACAGGATATAGAGTTCAAAACCACGGTTATAAGGTTTTTCAAGAATTTTCTAGAAAAGGCCGATAAATTTAGTGAGACCCTTGAGAATATGAAAAAGGACCAACTAGAAATTAAGCATACACTGACTGAAATAAAAAATATTATACAGACACCCAACAGCAAACTAGAGGAATGCAAGAATAAAGTCAAAGATTTGAAATACAAAGAAGCAAAAAAAAAAAAAAAAAAAAAAAAAAAAAAAACTCAACCGGAAAAGCAAAAAGAAAAAAGAATCCAAAAATATGAAGATAGTGTAAGGAGCCTCTGGGACAACTTCAAGCATACCAACATCCGAATTATGGGGGTGCCAGAAGAAGAGAGAGAGCAAGATACTGAAAACCTATTTGAAGAAATAATGACTGAAAACTTCCCCCACCTGGTGAAAGAAATAGACTTGCAAGTCCAGGAAGCGCAGAGAACCCCAAACAAAATGAATCCAAAGAGGACCACACCAAGACACATCATAATTAAAATGCCAAGAGCAAAAGACAGAGAGAATATTAAAAGCAGCAAGAGAAAAACAGTTAGTTACCTACAAGGGAGCACCCATATGACTGTCAGCTGATTTCTCAACAGAAACTATGCAGGCCAGAAGGGAGTGGCAAGAAATACACAAAGTGATGAATAGTAAGAACCTACAACCAAGATTACTCTCCCCAGCAAAGCTATCATTCAGAATTGAAGGTCAGATAAAGAGTTTCACAGATAAGAAAAAGCTAAAGGAGTTCATTACTGCCAAACCAGTATTATATGAAATGCTGAAAGGTATTCTTTAAGAAGAGAAAGAAGAAGAAAAAGGTAAAGATAAAAATTATAAACAACAAATACATATCTATCAACAAGTGAATCTAAAAATCAAGTGAATAAAAAAATCTGATGAACAGAATAAACTGGTGAATATAATAGAATCAGGGGCATAGAAAGGGAGTGGACTGACAATTCTCTGGGGGAAAAGGGTATGGGGGGTGTGGGAAGAGACTGGACAAAAATCGTACACCTATGGATGAAGACAGTGGGGGGGGGGTAAGGGCAGAGGGTGGGGTGGGAATGGGGTGGAGAGGAGCTATGGGAGAAAAAAGAGGAACAATTGTAATAATCTGAACAATAAAGATTTATTAAATTTATAATAAGAAATAATAATAGTATGAAGTGATATGAAAAATAGCAAATAAAGTTTCAAAACATATAATAGAGAACTGAAATGCAAAAAAAGTAATATGCAAATTAACTACCACTCTGCTACACCCACAAGCCACGCCCACCAGCCAATCAGGAGCGAGTATGCAAATTAACCCAACCAAGATGGCTGTGGCCACGGAGTGAGCAGGAGGCTTGGGTTTCCCCAGCAATGGAGGAAGCCAAGCTTTCCGCACACCCTGGCGGGCCCAGGCCTCCACTCAAGGCTACAAAGTTTCAATTATAGAAGATAAATAAATCCCAACAAAAATGACTGCAGCCATGGAGCAAGCAGGAGCCTTGGCTCCACTCAAGGCTACAAAGTTTCAATTATAGAAGATAAATAAATCCCAGGTACGAGGGCCTCTGCTTTTGTCACAGGGGGGCATGTCTGGCCTGCAAACCACCACAGGCCCCTCACCCAGGCCACCCCATGCCCCAAGGGAACCCCCACCCTGATCTGGGACACCCTTCAGGGCAAACCAGCTGGCCCCCACCTGTGCACCAGGCCTCTATCCTATCTAATAAAAGAGTAATATGCAAATTGACCATCACTCCAACACACAAGATGGCTGCCCCCACTTGGTCAAAGATGGCTGCCCCCATGTAGACACAAGATGGTTGCCACAAGACGGCCAGCAGGGGAGGGCAGTTGGGAGGGACCAGGCCTGCAGGGAAGGGCAGTTAGGGGTGACCAGGCCTGCAGGGGAGGGCAGTTAGGGGCAAACAGGCTGGCGGGGGAGCAGTTAGGCGTCGATCAGGCTGGCAGCGGAGTAGTTAGGGGGTGATCAGGCTGGCAGGCAGAAGCGGTTAGGGGCAATCAAGAAGGCAGGCAGGCAAGCAGTTGGGAGCCAGCAGTCCTGGATTGTGAGAGGGATGTCCGACTGCCCATTTAGGCCCGATCCCAGTAGGATCGGGCCTAAATGGGCAGTCGGACATCCCTCAAGGGGTCCCAGATATGAGAGGGTGCAGGCTGGGCTGAGGGACACACACCCCTGTGCATGAATTCCATGAACTGGGCCTCTAGTTTATAATAAAAACTCAGTGGGGAAAAGCTAAAAGTGTTTTCCTTAAGATTAGGAACAACACAGGAATGTCTATTTTCACCACTTTTATTAAACATAGTATTGGAAGTACCAGCCACAGTAATCAGGCAACAAAAAGAAATAAAAGGCATCCAAATTGGAAAGGAAGAGGTAAAACTGTTAATATTTGCAGATGACATAACTAAAGCATTCACAAAGAAAAAAAACTATTCAAACTGATAAATTCAGTAAAGTAGCAGGTACAAAATTAATATTCAGAAGTTAGTTGCATTTTTATACACTAGTAATGAATTATCAGGAAGAGAAATTAAAAAAAAACACAATTCTATTTATAATTGCATCAAAAAAGTAAAATACCTAGGAAGAAATTTAACCAAGAAGGTAAAAGACCTGCACTTAGAAAATTATAAGACATTGAAGAAAGAAATTGAAGAAGATATAAATAAATGGAAGCATATACCATGTTCATGGACAGGAAGAATTAATATCATTAAAATGTCCATACCACCCAAAGAAATCTGTAGATTCAATGCAATCCCTATCAAATACCAATGGCATTTTTCACAGAACTAGAACAAATAATCATAAAATTTATATGGACCACAAAAGATTCTGAATAGCCACAGCAATCTTGAGAAAGCAGAACAAAGTTATGCTACCTGATATGAAATTATACTATCAGGCTACAGTAAATCAAAATAGCATTGTACTGGCATAAAAACAGACACATAGAATAGAGACCCAGAAATAAACCCACGCCTATATTGTCAATTAATCCATGACAAAGGAGGCAAGAATATACAATGGGGTAAAGATAGTCTATAATAAATAAATGGTGTTGGGAAAATTAGACAGATACATGTAAAAAAATGAAACTATAGCACTTTGTTACACTGTCCACAAGAATAAACTCAAAAGACTTAAATGTAAGCTAGGAAACTATAAAAATCCTAGAGAAAAACTTAGGCAATAAAATATCAGACATTTTGCATAGCATTATTTTTACTGATATTTCTCCTCAGGCAAGAGGAACAAAAGAAAAAAATAAACAAATGGTACTACAGCAAATTAAAAAATATTTGCACAGCAAAGAAAACTACCAACAACAACAACAAAAAAAAACAACCTACCAATAGGAGAAGGTATTTGCCAATGATACATCCAATAATGAGTATACCTGGGTACACATTTCTCCAAAGAGGAAATACATATGACATAGATATATGAAAAGATACTCAAAATCACTAATCAACAGAGAAATGCAAATCAAAACCACAAAGAGCTATTACCTTACATCTTTTGGAATAGCTTTCATCAGTAAATCGACAAACAAGTGTTGGCAAGGATGTGGAGAAAACAAAACCTCCATGCACTGTTGGTGGGATTGAAAATTGGTGCAGCCATTATGAAAAACAATATGGAGTTTCCTCAAATAATTAAAAATGGAACTACCATATGACTTAGCAATTCTATTTCTGGGTATTTATCCAAAGAAATCCAAAATACTAATTTGAAAAGAAAAATGTAGCCTATGTTCATTGCAGCATTATTTATTACTAGAGGCCTGGTGCACAAAATTCATGTACTTAGGGGGGGAGGAGGGTGTCCCCTCAACCTGGCTTTCATGCCCTTGCAGTCTGGGAGCCCTCAGGGGATGTCTGACTGACGACTTAGGCCTGCCACTGCCACTGTGCTTGCCAGCTGTGAGCCCGGCTTCTGGCTGAGTGGTGCTCCCCCTGTGGGATCAGGCCGAAACCAGATCTCTGACACCCCCCGAGGGATCCAGGATTGCGAGAGGATGCAGGTCAGGCCGAAGGACCCCACCAGTGCACGATTGGGGCTGGGGAGAGACACGGGAGGTTGGCTGGCCAGGGAGGGATTGTGGGAGGGCTCCAGGATGTGTCCAGCCTGACTTGCTCAGTTCCAATAGGCCGGACCCCAGCAGCAAGTTAGCCTACCAGTCAGAGCGTCTGCCCCCTGGTGGTCAGTGCATGTCATAGTGAGCGGTTGAGCAGCCGTAGCATATCATTAGTGTATTACACTTTGATTGGTTGAATTGCCGATGGGTCGACCGGACACTTAGCATATTAGGCTTTTATTATATAGGATAGCCAAGATATGGAAGCAACCCAAGTGTCCATCAGTAGATATGGTACATATACAGTATATGTATACAATAAAATAGTACTCAGCCATAAAAAGAATAAAATCTTGTCATTTGTAACAACATGGATGGACTTAGAGGGTATAATGCTAAGTGAAGTAAGTCAGACAAAGGAGACAAATACCATATGATTTCACTTATATATGGAATCTAAAAAACAAAATATATGGACAATCAAAACAGAAATAGACTCAGAGAACAAATGGATGAACATCAAACACATGGGGGTTGGGGGAGATGGGTGAAAAAGGTGACTGGATTAAGAAGTACTAATTGGTAGTTACAAAATAGTAATGGGGATGTAAAGTACAGCATAGATAATATAGTCGATAATATTCTAATAACTATGTATGGTGCCAGGTGGTACTAGACTTTATTGGAGGGTCATTTGGCAGATCATTTTATAAGTTATAAGAATGTTTAGCCACTATGCTTTACACCTGAAACTAGTATAATATTGAATGTCAACTGTAATTGAAAAAAAAAAAAAAGTTATGTCCCTTGCTTGGGTCATACAGTAAAGAATGTGAAAGTAGGGTTTCAACCTAAACCTGTGTAATTTCATAACCCACAAGACTCGTGGGAGTGTTTCTTTCCCAAAATGTAGGGCAATTTCTCTTCATTTTAAAATTGCATTTCTTAAGAATGGCATTTTGATCTCTTTTGCCCTGCGTCTCTTTATTACTATTACTGAGAACCTTCCCCTTAGAATTTACAACCTTGCCAAGAGAGAAGATAGGTACAGTCTGGCTAGTGGAATTTTCATAGACTCAGTTGACTCCGTAATGGTGATCTTGTATCGTGTGATTTGTGGTCCATGTGATATATGACACAGATGATAGAGACTATGTGATATCGCAAGTTAAAGTTAAAGGTGTAAACTAACACAACAGTTTTTACAAGTGAGGCCTCCTTACCGCATTTAGATACCTTTTTCTCCTCAGATGTTTAGTAACTTCTACTCCAAAGTAGGCAGGGAGGCTGTGATGAGTAGAGATGGTCTCAGGAAGGATGAACACTGTGAGCTCTGCCCCAATTTGGAGATGTTGGTCCATATTAGACAGGTCTCACCTGGTGACCTTATCTCCTTAAGTTCTCTCAGCTTCTTGACATCTGACGCTCCAGGTGCCTTGGCTGTAGGACATTTAGAATCTCCAGGGTCTTCTCTAATATTGAGCAAACTCCAAAATGTACATAAATCCCAAGCATTCCAGCTTTGTCTGTGTAATCACACTACAGTTACAAATGCAGACTACACATGTTTTAGCCAAAAGGAAATTGGGGCTCCTAGAGAATGATAAAAGCACCTTCTAGGCGGCCTAAGGAAGGCCAAGTTGGGTTGGTTGCATACTTCAGTCCTTTAAGCTGACTCCATTTCCATTTTTAAAGTTTCCACTATAGTTACTTTCTTTTGATCTTCTTGTGGGTTGCATAATAGGCATTTCCTCCCCAGTAATTGAACAGTGGAATTTGGTTATGATTTCCTCCTAGTTCTAGCTGATGGCCTCTGCCGAGGATTGCTAGGCTGTTATGATGTAGTCTTTTGGTTTTTGATAAAGATATCCTGGCAGTCAGCATCTTTCTATTTTCTGGAGGGAATCGAGTTTGCTCACACTTCTCCCCAGATTTGCGGTGATCTGTTCTCAGCTTTAATTGTTGCATTCATGAAGTCTTGCCATAATCATTTCTTTAAACTCTGCACAATTCATAGATATTTGACCATAGCAGCAGCCAAGGTTCTGGCTCGTGCTTTATTCATTCCCCATTCTGAGACTCCTGGCTGCCTTTCCCGTTCATCTGCAAGGATTGGCTTGCCAAAACACTATTGCCTATTTCAAGAATTTTTTGTTTTTTACTTTCTTTTTAAGTTTCATGTTAACCTGTTATTTGGTCAGTTTCATTGTTTCTCTTTATCTGAAGGTTGTTATTTTTTAACTTCCTACTTGTTGGAAGCTTGCTATCTCAGGACTGTCACATTTCGTGTAGAAATCAGATTTTGGCTTGCTGCTTTGGTATATTTCTCATAAATACTTCTGTTATATTTTCCCTTCCCTTAATGACCTCCTCAGCTGATGTCATATTTGGGCTGTTTGCCCCAAGAAATGGGAGCGGTTGGGTATGATGACACTAAGCAAGCATCCCGAGGCTGCGATGAGTTGGAGAATGACAGAATCTTAAAGCTGGGAGGGCACCCAAAGGTTAGTAAGTTCAGCTTCCCTTCC
Source organism: Eptesicus fuscus (assembly GCF_027574615.1). Lineage (NCBI taxonomy): Eukaryota > Metazoa > Chordata > Mammalia > Chiroptera > Vespertilionidae > Eptesicus > Eptesicus fuscus. The sequence goes on along the minus strand of NC_072479.1, from coordinate 20,260,991 downwards.
AATGCAAGAATTGTTCTACAGCATACATAATTTCGTCCTCTGCTTGACTCCTTTCATGCAGGGAGAATTCATTAGTTGGCTAGGTAAATTGCTCCCTTGTTTCCCGTTTTGATTACTGAAATTATTATTTTTTTCTTTCATTGAACTGAATTCTAACTCCCTATAACTTCCTCCCATTAGTTCTAGGTCTGTCCTCTGGAGTGAGACAAAACAAGTAGATTTAATCTTTTTATAATGCAGTATAACTAGAGGCCCAATGCACAAAATTCATGCAAGGGCCATGGCCCCAGCCCCTGCCTGCTGCCTCCCACCTCCGCTGCAGCCACTGGCCACTGGCCGCTGGCCGCTGGCCACTGCCCACTGCCCGCTGCCTCTGCTGCAGCCTGGGGCCCTCTGCTGCGGCTTTGTCTGGAAGGAAGGACATCCAGTCTAATTAGCATATTATGCTTCTATTATATAGATTAGAGGCCCGATGCACGAAAATTCATGCAAGAGTAGGCCTTCCTTCCCCCAGCTGCCGGCACCGGCTTCCCTCTGGCACCCGGGACACGGGGTTCCCTTCTCTGGCCGCCGGCAGGCACCCAGGACCTGGGCTGGCTTACCCTGGGTCCCCCGCAGGCACCTGGGACCCAGGCTGGCTTCCCTCTGTCCCTGGCCTCATCAGGAAGGATGTCTGGAATGACGTCTGGAATACGCCCAGTCTAATTAGCATATTACCCTTTTATTATTATAGATAGTAATTGATACCAAGTATTGAATACTTGCAGGGTACTTTGCGAAGTGTCTTATACCCTGTAACAATCAGGGTTCTTCAGTTGCAAGCAGTAGAAACCAACTCTGGCTAACTGTATTAGTTCTCTTTTGCTGAATAATAAATCACCCCGAAACATAGTGGCTTAAGAAAATAAACATTTATTATCTTACTATTTCTGTAGGTCAGGAATTTGTAAGCAATTTTGTGGGTGATTCTGGGTCAAGGTTTCTCATAGCGTTGCAGTGGAGATGTCAGCTGGGGCTTCAGTCACCTGAGGTGTGACTGGGACCGAGGAATCCACTTCTGAGGTCCCTCACGGGGCTGATGGCAAGTCGGGGTCCTGTGCCCTGCAGACCTCTCCACAGAGCATTCCTAACATGGCAGCAGGTCTCTCCTGAAGAGAGTGACATGAGAGAGCGAGAGAAGCCCTAGTGCCCTTTATGACCTAATCTCTGAAGTCACTAAGTTTTATATCTGTATTTTATTTTAATTGGACAGTAAACATAAGGCTTCTAGGTCAGAGTCAAACTGAGCATTTAGCTACAGAATATCTCAGTGGCAGTTCACCTTTCCTGATTCCCCGTCGGGGTTGGTTCATGCCGAGAGCCAGGTGGACGCTGGCCATGGCGAGGGCGGGGTGGGGCATCTGTGCCACAGGGGAGGAATCGGAAATAATGACTCTCAGAGCTTATATAGAAGCTGGGCCATCTTCCCCTCCTCCAGAGAAAGGGAGAGAGGACTTAGAATGTATTCTTTTCTTAGGTGGAAAGAAATGTTCCTATCTCAGAATGTAAGCCTTTAGCTTCAGAGAAGAAAAGGTTTTATTATCCTTTGAATGGAGTGTTTGGCTCCACCAAAAAGGAGACCAGTGGCTCCAGCCTAGCTCCTTTGGAACAGGAAGAGCAGATGGCTCTGGAGAAAAAGGAGATATTCTCTATCTTTATAGTCCCCCTAAATTACAGGGAGCTCCTGGGTCTAGAATTCAGACAGAATTAGGAGTCTGATAAGGCTCTGGCTGGCATGGGGAAAGCGGAGGGCTGAGTCCGCACCTTTAGTGCCCAAAGCCAAGTGGGAGCAGGCTCAGGTTAAGAGCTGTTCTAAGCCCTATAAGCGTTTGGGGTTAGTTACCACACAACATGATGCTCAAATTCCTCACCATCACTGGCCTTTCTCCAGACACGCTGTTGTATCAACATCCCACTGACAGTGAGAGTGTAGTGCTCCAACCCTGGTCTGTCCAGGGCAGGGAACAGTGGGACCATTAAACCCTCTGAAATTATGCCCCAAGTGCTTATTTGTGGGAGGAATCAAACCAAAAGCGCTTGTCAGGACTAGAGCTTGGGTGAGGATGGAGAAATGTCTCTGGGATTCACGGGATCCAGTTTAGTTAAGTTCAGCATGTATGGGATCCTTTTCTATCCCTAGGCCACTAAGTTAGCGTTGGGGAAGTGGACGTGAGCACCACGCATATTTCTTGCCGATTGAGGAACTCCCATCCTTGATTCTCAACTTCTTCCAACAGCCTCTCCACTAGCCCAGCCACATCACCTTCTGTGCACCAGGAATGCACCCACCCTTCTCCCTCTCCACTGTCACCCAGGCAAAGCCACCATCGGCATTCTCCTGGAAGGACACTCCTGTGTCCCTCTGATTCTGCACTCCACACCGCACCCAGAGTGTACTTTTAAACCTTACACCAGATGTTTGTATACAATATTAATAAAAGATCACTCCCCTGCTTAATTCTTCTATTGCTATTTAATTCCCTTTGAATGAAATTCAAACTCCTTACCAAGGCCCTTTGGGATCTGGTGCCTGCCTCAGTTAAACCACCTCTTTCCATTTGCTCTCACTGCTGTCTCAACCACATTAGCCCCCAGTGCCGGGAGCTCTGAGGCATTGCACATCGTTCTTTTTTTTTTTTTTTTTTTTTTTAATATATATTTTTTTATTGATTTCAGAGAGGAAGGGAGAGGGACAGAGAGATAGAAACATCAATGATGAGAGAGAATCATCGATTGGCTGCCTCCTGCACACCCCTCACTGGGGATCGAGCCCACAACCTGAGTATGTGCCCTCGACAAGAACCAAACCCAGGACCCCTCAGTCCACAGGTATCCACTGAGCCAAACCAATCAGGGCACTGCAGGAAAGATTTTTTTAAAGATATATTTTATTGATTTTATTACAGAGAGGAAGAGAGAGGGATAGAGAGTTAGAAACATCTATCAGCTGCCTCTTGCACACCCCCTACTGGGGATGTGCCCGCAACCAAGGTACATGCCCTTGACCGGAATCGAACCTGGGACCTTTCAGTCCGCAGGCCGACGCTCTATCCACTGAGCCAAACCGGTTTCAGCTGCACATCGTTCTTGACTCAGGACCTTTGAATGTGCCAGGAGGCTCTGTTTTGTTCCCGTCCCCACTCTAAGACATATCCTTGCCCTGTTCTCTGCATGTTCAGATCCATTTCATCTTCCAGGTTTTCCTCAATGTTCTCACCTACATCATCTTATTTTCCAGTCAGGGCGCCATTTGTTTCCACCAGAGGATGCATTACACATTGTAATTATATGTTGTTTGCTTCTTTACAAGCTTTCTCTCTTCACCAGACTAACGCACCTTGGGAGAAGAGACTATACTGTGTCCTACCCGGTCAACATGAGCAGTCCCTAGACTAATAGTAGTTAAATGAATGTTTATTTAAATTATCATCTACATAATTTACCCAAAATAGTTATTAGGAAACATGAGACATGCTAAATTTTTGTGAGGATTAAATATGTTGTTGTGAAGAACAATTGAGATATGTGAAAGCCTTTAATATACTGTGTGTCCTCCTTCTCTCCCTGCCTCCCTTCTAGGGCTAAGAGAAACACAGGACTCTCTAGAATTCTCTTGATTACAGTCTTTCCCGCCCACGGACAGTTGACTGTGAAGAGATTTTACCTTTCTAAAGAATCTCTCTTCTTTGAAAGACATGGATTATAGAGAAAAGAGGGTTTTGATGATCTTTTAAAAACACCTGTAAGGAGCATTGCTCTGCAAAAGTGCTCAAGCCTCCCTACCCCTGCGAGAGATTCCTGGGCAAAGTTGTCATTGGGAATTTCCAATTCATTCTCAAGAATCAAGGCACAGACCATCCCTGAGGTAACTTTAGAAATAATAACACAACTAGTACTGAAAACGCCAGGCGCTGTACCTGCCTCATGCAACTGACTCCACCAACACGCCGAGGAGGACCGTGCGGTGATGACCCCACTTCACGAAGGAGGCTATGGGTACAGCAAGTAGGACCCTAATGCAGGCTGTCCAACTCCAGAACTCTGACAATCCCCTAGCTGTGTTCCCAGTGTTTATTCTCCTCTTCCTGTTTTGAACTTCAATCTGGCCCAAATCTATGCCTCACCCTCTCTTGCCACACTCTTTTAGGTTTCTAGAGGACTGGAGGAGTGTACCTAGTTCTGGTGTAAATTCTCCCCACTCGCACAACCTCTTACATGGTCTTCCCACCTCCCTTTCTTGTAAGTTAGTCCACATTCTGTATAGATTAATATTTCTGAAACACATTTTTTGTGTATCACCTCATCTCAAAGGTATTCATTCTCCTGGCGTTCAAGATATCATTTCCAGTTCTGTCTTTTCCTAGCTGTGTGTCCTTGGACAAGATGGTGAATTTCTGAGTCTGTTTTCTTATTTCTCAAATAAAGATATCCACTCCATGAGGTTGTTGAGATTAGACAAGATTCTCCGTTAGTCTGGATAGGCAAGGTTGTGCTGCTATGATAAATGAGCCCTAAAACTGTGGGTTTTTTCCCCCCACTCACACTGTATGCTGATCCCATGCCCATTGTCTTCACTTCAGGGCTATAACTGATGGAGCAGCCTTCATCTGAAGCACTGGCAGATGTGGGCCAGTGAATATGGCTGATCAGTAATACAATCCCCCACATATATTGTAGAGGCCAGGCCCTGGCACAGTGTCTGACATGTGGTAAGAGCTAAATAAGTGATTTTTCCTTGGTGTGTACCCTCAAGTAGGAAATGTGTTACCCTGATGTCTAAGACTTTATGTACAGCCTGTTCCTGCAGGATGTATGGCATTTAGATGCCAACCATAGTACAGACCTCTCCCGGTGGGCTTGTTCCTCGGAAAGGTTAAATTCTCCTTTATGTCTCCTCGCTGCAAAATCTGTGTGCATTGCTGTAACTGACTCCTGGAGTAGCCATCACAACCTTTCACAAAGAATCTTTGTTTCTTCAAGCCCCTGGTGGCTGTCAGCATTTCCTGACGTGTGGCTGTGTCACTCCAACCTCTGCCTCCACGGTCCTGTCGCCTCCACTTCTGTGTGTTTGCTCTGTGTGTCTCCTCTAAGGACAGTCATCATTGGATTTAGGACCCACCTGGATAATCGAGGACAATCTCCGTATCTCAAGATATTTAAATTAATTATATTTCCGAAAGCCCATTTTCCAAATAAGGTCATATTCATAGGTTTGGGGAATGAAAATATGGACATATCTTTTTTTTTTTGGGGGGGAACCCTTCAACACTACAGTTATCAAATGAGTACTTTGAGCATTGCACTCAAATGACCCAGTGGGGTTTTTTTATTATTTTAGGATGAGGTTAATTTTAGACATAACCTTTATGTTTTAGTGATCAAATGTTTTATGTAAACCCAGAACGCAGTGAAGAGATTTCATTTCCACCACAGCATTTTGTGTCTCTGAGAAATTGCCTGAATGTAGACCCACATTGTCACATCAGGAAAGCAAAAGAGTTATTATAGTAAGAACAAACTAGGTACCCTCTCTTCTTTCCTTACTCTTTATTTTCTAGGACCATTGGTTCATCAGGTATAACCAGTTTTGCTGAGATTGCACATACAGACTGATGGTGCTTCTAGGAGTTCTCCAATGTGAAAAAGACATATTTTTCACCTTTGACTAACTTAGAAATTTTCCATGTAACTTTGCATTGACTGAGGTCTTCTGGAAAATTCCTCTGAGAAGTCTCTGTACCTGAAACACAACATCTTTTAGAAAAGATACCCTAAGATTAAAGAAAAATCATGTAATCATATAATCTTATAATAGAACTTGGCATTTAATTAATTGCATTTCTTAATGAGTTGTATTTTCTTTACTGCCTTTTGGAAGAATTAAATATAATTTACATTTAGGGGGGAGGGGCGGAAATCAACCTCTTTGTGGACATATTTGGTTTTTTTCCTAGTGTTTGTTCATAGTTAATGAGGCATATTTTCCTGTTCACACAAGTCCCTACTCTTGGCATGACAATATATTGACATTCACTGCCCTTTCCATAGTGTGTGTAAATGAAGGATGAAGGGAAACAGGGAAAGAGCAGTAATTTGTTGTCATGGAAATCAGTTAATACAAAAGCTGGTGGTTTGAACTATTACTACTTGAGATGCTTAGGAGGGGGAGGAGGAAGGATAACATCTGTATCACTATGAAGCCAAAATCCTTAGAGAAATATTGGCAAATACCTGGCCAGGTTTTTGTCCCCTCTCTCTCTGTTCCCCTCATGTGAGCCTACACTGATCTACCAGAACCAGACAAGGCCCCACGAGTTTCTTATCCCTCTGAGCATGGCACGGCCAAGTGTGCTGATGGGTAAAACTAGCATTCAGTGTCTGTGTTTCTTGGACAAGTATGACTCTAGTTTAGATAAAAAGAAAAAAATAGAGGCATTTATGCTGGAAGCTAATTCCAGCATGTCAGCAGGGCTGAATCATCTGGAATGGCTGAGGGCATTTCCCCAAACCTGAAAAGAATGCATAAATGATTGCTTGCTGCCAGACAGCTGAGGGCATTTCAATCTACATGTTATTGCCTCCTGCTGGCCAAACACCTGAACAGCCATAGGCAGTTTCCCCCAATCTGACAATGGATTCTGTATACTAAACCCTGGCCTTTGATATGTATATCTACCTTGCTTTAGGACAATTTGTGTTAATAAAAAGCAAGGGGTCCAGAGAGACAGGAGAACTTGTTTTCTTTAGCTAAGTCTTATCTGGCTCACCAAAATGCCTTCCAAAATTATGTTTTGTCTTTAGACTCTTTAATCATTTACAGCAGCCCCTTCTCCAGATTCCTGAACCCCTTCGAGATGCTGGATTAAGACACCCGGCATTACATTTATAGAAGCGTCCCTTCACTCCCTGCAATTGGACTGATACCAGTATGCAATGATACCCCTTCTCTGGAAATGACCCTAAGTCACAGAGTTGTCCCTTTGGCCATATCTGGACTATTATCCTGACTCCTTCCATTGGGTACCATTATGTAGACATCCAGCCACTGGTACAGGGGTGGGACCCTGAATTTTTAAATTTCAATTTGGTCAATCATGGTAATTTGTCCTCTGGTCATAGTTGATTAGTCCAGGAATGAACATCTGAGTCAAAGAAGACCAATCAGAATAATTCCCAGAACTTTTCAAGTTGAAACTAAGAGAAGACCATTGCCTCCATATTGGAGGCAAAGGTGTGTGATGTGAGGCCTGACACCTGAAAGTGGCCATGTTTCAGCATTCTTCAAAGACGTCTTTTTAAGCAAATAAAGTGTAGAGTGGCAGATGAGAGGTGTAGAGTAAATCTACTAGCAGAGCTCAAGTCCCCAATTCAGTTGTCTCTAAGGTCTAGCTGCACTTTGAACCTTTGCACAGTTATGAGAATCTGCCTCTACTAAATTCCCACAGCTTAATCAGGTAACTTAGAAATGGGTTTCTATCCTGGAAAGCATGAGTCCTAACTAATACACTCCCTTCACCCTTTTGAGTGGTGACTACAAGTATGTCTCAGTCAGTTCCTAAGCTTCTCAGGAGATGCTTGGATGACCCAAATTAATGAAGTCACAAAGCCCTTAAGATACTGCTGTGCCACACAAGCTAGAGGGAACCCAGGGAGTTCAGAAGTGGGAGTGTTCTGTTTTTGTTTTGATCAGTTTGCTGAGATATGCTGAAGACTCCCTCTTGGATTAAACACAAGCACCCCTTCAGGTTGCAGAAATTTAAAAAAAAAAAAAAAAAGCAGTTCTTGATCTTGGCAGAGCTCTTTATGTCTTCCATGTCTCCTATGGCACTTTCACATCCATTATCATACTTTACCTCTGAACAGCTCTTGGAGGCCAGTGGGGCTCAATGTCAGCATTGCTGTTTTAAAAGGAGGGGCAGCAGTGTTCCAGAAAGATTAAATGTTTTGTTCAAGGCTGCTGAGTTAGTTCAGGACAAACCAACCCAGAAGTTGGGTTTCCTGACTCTCAGAACTTTATCCCTGTTCTACCCACAGTTGACTGGAAACACATGAGTCTTGTGGCTTTCACTGTAGGTTCTTAGTGGGAGGAGGCAGAGAACTGGACTGGGAAACGCCCCTCCGCTGGTGTATGTGGACTTGTAATAGATACACAGAGATCATGGTGGGACAAGGGGGCGAGGCTCATTTTGCTGCCTTCTCAGAAAGTGGAATGGGAGAATTAGATGCACATTATTAACAGTCTGGTGAAGTAGATTAAGGATGACAAGAACAATGTGAACTAAGTCTGAGGAGGACAGTCTGACCTGAGAAAGACCAAAAAGTGCGTGTTTCTACCATCTGCATCTGCCTCAGGAGAGTTGGCATCATGGCTCAGGCCATTTTCCAAATTGGGAGAAGGAATCTCTCTATGCCAGGAGGAGTGCTGGGAAGGCTTCTTGGAGGCAGGAGTCTGCCTGCAGAATTGCTTGGCTGCAGAATTGGATGTGATAAAACTCCTTTGAATAGGCAAAGAGTCAGGAAGGGCTAGGGTTTCCAGATGGTTCTTCCCAATGCACACCTAGGAAAAGGAGCCACTGAGACTCCATGAGTGGGGAAAGGGAATATAGTTGGAGGCTGCCTTCAGCCACAGATGAAAGGGCTCCTATTTGTAGCGCAGGGCCCTGAAAAAAGAAGCTTTGTCAATAGTATTTAACTGTTGTTGGTATTTAGAACACCCCAAATTTAGAAATGGGAAAAATAGGACTGACTTCATGAGCATTAAGCTTGAATGCCAATATTTATTGGGTTGTCCGTGAAAAGTCAGTAGAGAAAGACAGGATGGCTTCCAAGGCTCTTGGACTGGTTGGGCATGGGAAGTGATGTTGTAAAGAGAAGTGGTAATAGTCATGGTCAACCATGGAAACAGAAAAGAGACAAGCACAGAAATAGTGTTTCTTCAAACCCTGTCCAGTGGAGAAGGAGCCTTTGCCAATGGAATTTGAGTATGAAGTACCATTTTTAATGCGTAGCCATATGGAGAGTGTAATAGCCATTGTTTTGAGAATTCACATCCTACCTGCAAGAGTATCTCTGTGTGAGACTATAATGGTAAACTCAAAACTTGATTTTGTCACAGATCAAAGATTTGGTAAACTCAAAACTTGATTTTGCCTACCATTAGGCCAGCTTGCCCATAGCTGTAAACTTTTGATTTATCTAATTCCCCTAGGCTGATGTCACACTCAGCTTTTTTTTTTTTAAATCCATACCCGAGGACATAGCTCAAGGTGAGAAAGAGAGAGAGAGAGAGAGAGAGAGAGAGAAAAAACATCAATGTGTGAGAGAAATATCAATGAGTTGCCTTCTGTATGGTTCCCAACTGGGTGGGGATCAAACCCACAACCCAGGTATGTGCCCTTACTGGGAATCAAACTGGCAATGCTTTAGTGCACAGGATGACACTCAACCAACTAAGCCATTCCAGCTGGGCTATTGTCTAGATTTTTCAAGGAAGTAATGTACTAATCCTAGAGATTCCAGATAGTCATGGTCCTTTTATAGGTGGTTTCTCATAAAAAGTGAGTAAGTTGGCATTCTCTCTTTTTTCCTTTTTCATATCAGCCTCTTGGACATGATTAGCATGAGCTTACCCTGGAAATGAACTGTATGATCTGTGACAAAATCAAGTTTTGAGTTTACCAGACTAATTATCTGACTGATGATGAATGTACATTTGTTAAGTTTGTAAATGGACACCTTCCGAGGCCATTTGGGAGACAACCAAACAGCCTTTCCCTGGTGGGGTATCCTGGCATTGACATTTGGGTGAGAAATCACATTTTGAACTGTAACACAACTCTTTGAGGGGGAAATAGATACAGCAAGGTAAACATTAGGGTCTTGGTGTCAGGAGGGGGGATACACACAAGCTTTAAATGGTGCTAAAAACACTGGATGCGTGTGGCGACCACAAGAATGTGCCTCACAGACCTTCAGCCATGGGAGGTAGCTGTGCTCTCAAACCCAGCACCGCATTTATACAGAAGCCCCACTTCTCGTGAACTGCTCCCCACTACGGACTAAGCATGGCAGGAATATAAGACAGGCCTATTCACAGGGGACCTGGGGCTCCTCTGACGGCTGACTGGCTTGAGAACTCTTAGCGGCCTTGCCAAACCTGCCTTAGCGCATGGCGGTCTAGATTGTTTCCATCATTCTCCTTTACTGAAGGTCATATTTCCATCATGTTTCCTACACATATGGTCAGTCTTGGCATCTGCCTCTCAAATGCTTCAGGTGGACACAATGAAGAATGTACATAGACAGGATCCCAGCAGGAAAGCGATGACACACTCATATCGGGACACTTTGAATAGGAATTCTTTTCAAAGGTATGGGCAGAGTATAGAGAAAACACGAGGAAGTGTGTAGTTGCTCCAGGCCAGTGAGGCAGTGTTCCCCATTTCAGGCTGGAGGGAGTAGTTACTAGAATTCAGAGCCTGAGAGAGGAGGGCTTGCCTCGGAGGAGCTGGAAACTGCCCAATGGACACAGCCCTCTGCAGGGCCCCCGGCTGGAGGGGCTGAAGGAATCAGTACTCTTGCTTCACTGTTCTCCTCTCTCTGATCTCTTGCTGGTGCTCCCATTGCCCAGCCCACCTGGAAGCTACAAGGACGGTGAGTCTGTTGATGCAGTCCCCAGAGGTCAGCCTCAAGCATCCTGCAACAGGGAAGAGAAAGATGGAGAGTGAATCTGGAAAGGCAAGAGGGACATCCCAGCCAACGGACAAGAGTGAGCTTTTGTGTGGTGGCAGCAAGCCTTTCCTCTAGGCTTCCCTGTAGCAGCAATGGCAGGAAAAAAACCCGACCTGGCAATTTACAGAGCTCGGAACCACCTCCCTCTGCATCTCTTAGTCTCAAACTCCCCCGTGTGGTAGCTTCCACCTCAGGCTAGTAGGCTGATAACCATGCTCATTTCTGATGTCATATCCAGTTCCTGCAATGTGGGAGATAGGAAATGCTATCTTGTCTCTTAAGCATCACTCAGGCATGGGGAAAGCTATCTAGAAGCCTCCAAGAGAATCCCCTAATATACATGGCCACTCAGAACAAGCTGGGAGTTCTGTTAAGAAGGAGGAAGGGGGCTGCTACATCCATTTTCTACATAGCAAACTGAGTGCTTTGTAAATGCACAAATCTGATCATCTCATTACCTGCTTAACAATCCTTCAGTGGCTCCCGCAACTCTCACACAAAAGCCCACATTCATTGTATGAGTATACTAGTACCAGGCCCTTTATGCAATGGCCCTAGTCTACCTCCTCCTTCTCATTTCTCCCACTGCCCTCTATCCTGCAGCCGTAAGAAACTGCTTGCACTTATGCAAATAAGCCATGCTCTTCCCTCTTTCACTTGTTTCTGGGCTTCTGCGGTGTCTTCCATCTGGAGAACACTCTGCCTCTCTGGCTCACTCAGCTCCTCTTGGGAAACACCGCATAGGTATCACTTCTCAGGACACTTTCCTTGGCCCTGCTGCGTGTGCACAGCACCTTGTACTTCCCCCTATGGTATCTGGCTGCATTCAGGTGACAGGAGTCTCTCCTCCTGGGCTCTTTGCTCCAAGAGGGGCAAGTCTGTGTCCACTGTAAGGAGCTGTCTGGTGTCCTGGCTAATGGCTCAGGTTCTAGCCTCAGACAGCCTGGATTTGGCTCCTGGCTTCATTACTCATAGTAACCTGGGGCTAGTAATTTAAACCCTCTAGGCTTCTGTTTCATCATTTGTAAAGTAGGAACAATAATAGTAACTATAAGATTACAATGAAGGTCAAATGAGATGATTCATGTAAAAGCATTTAGCACAGTGGCTGGTACCATGTTGGTGCTCCATAAATATGTGTGGAATGGATGGTGATGTGGTAGACAGAGCTGAGCCTATCCCACTGTTCTGGGAGTGTTGCAAGGTGCTCTGTCACTCTTGCCCAGACAGGGGACTTCCAAGGCCAATCTTGTATATATATACGTGATTGAGGAGGATATCGGAGTATGCTGGCCTCTCAAATAACCCCCTTACTAGCCTGTCAGGTTGCTCAAATTCTGCCACTAGGAATCAATTCTTTCAGATTAGCAATCAACCCACACGGACTCGCTTCCTGCCCCAAAGACACTGGCTTGTTCAATTAGTCAAGGTATAAACAGCAAGTGTAATTGGACTCAAAGGAAAAGAACTCCACATTGAACTTGGAGGACGGGTGGCATTTAGACAGGTGGAAAGGGAAGGAGAAGGTGACTCGGATACAGGGGAGAAAAGAAAGGGGCAGGAAAGCTATTTGCATGACTGAGGATAGCATGTGCACCTTGGGTGACCAGAGGGTCCTGCAGGGAAATCTTCAAAGATTAAAAGCATCCCCCGAAAAATATAAATTCACTTGAAGTGATATCATAGAATTTTAGACACAAAAGTATTTTAAAATTCCTTTACTGGAGAAACTGGAACTCAGAAAAATGAAATATCTTGATCAAAGTCACCTAGTTTGTTGGCAAGAGAGAAAATATAAATCCAGACCCCCTTATCCTAGACTCTAGAGTACTTTTACCCACTGCCTCTAAATTGTTTAGACAGTTTTGTTTTCTCTTAATAACCTGCTGGGGTAACGCAGTGGGGAAATTAGGGTATTGTTGTGGGTGGAGAGCAGGCTGGTGGGAATAGTCCATGGGGGAGAAAAGATTTAAAAAAAAAATCCATTTTGAGTTAATTTTTCTGTATAGAGTCAGAAAGCAGTCTAGTTTCATTCTTTTGCATGTGGCTTTTCAGTTTTCCTACCACCGTTTATTAAAGAGACTTTCCTTTCTCCATCCACAGAAAATTAGTTGCCCACATGTGTGTGGGTTTATTTTTGGGAGCTCAGTTGTGTTCCATTGGTCTGCGTGTCTGTTTTTCTGCCAATACCATACTGCTTTGGTTATTGTAGCTTTAGAATAACTTGAAGTCAGATAGTATGATTCCTCTGTCTCTGTTCTTTTTTATCAGGATTGCTTTGGCTCTTCAGGGCCTTGTGGTTCCATACAAATTTGAGGATTTTTTAATTCTATTTTTGTAAAAAATGCCATTGGGATTTTGATGAGGATTGCATTAAATCTGTATATTGCTTTAGGTAATATGGCCATTTTAACAATGTTAATTCTTCTAATCCATGTTGGAGAGGATGTGGAGAAAAGGGAACCCTTGTCCACTGCTGGTGGAAATGTAAATTGGTGCAGCCACTATGGAAAACAGTATGGAGGTTCCTAAAAAAATTATGAATAGAGCTACCATATGTCTCGGTAATCCCTCTTCTGAGTATCTACCCCCAAAATTTGAAAACACTTATTCATAGATATATGTGCCCCTATGTTCATTGCAGCATTATACACAATAGCCAAGACATGGAAACAACCTAACTGTACCTTCAGTGGATTACTGGGTAAAGAATATGTTGGAATACTACTTAGCCATAAAAAACCTAACAACATGGATGGATCTTGTGAGTATCATGCTAAATGAAATGTCAGGTGCAAAAAGACAAGAACCATATGATTTCACTCATATCTATAATAATAAAAGCATAAAATGCTAATTAGACTGGACAGCCAAACGACCTTCCGGACATCCTTCCAGATGACCTTCCAGACAAAGGCGGGGCTGTGAGGCAAGCTGCCGTGGCTGTGAGGTCAAGCCCCTTGCACGAATTTTATGCATCGGGCCTCTAGTGTGAAATATAAAACAAAAAGCAACAAACAAACTCATAGATACAAACAACAGAATGGCAGTTACCAGATGGGAAGGAGGTGGGGGGAGGAAGAAGAGGGTAAAGGGGATCAAGTATATGTAATGAAAGGAGACTAGACTTTGGGTGGGGGGACTTTGGGTGATGTGTTATGAAGTTGCACACCAGAAATTTATATAATGTTATTAACCAATGTTTCCCCAATAAATTCAACTAAAAAATTAAAATCATTATTTTAAGGAGATTAACTGGGCTCTGTACAGGATGGATTAGAGGAAGACAGGATATTTTCAAAGAAACAAGTTTAAAATGATCTTGTAGTCTGGTAAAAAAAAACACATGACAAAACAGCAAAACTTAGTTCCCAAAGGAGGCAAAATAATGACATAAACTGGTGGGAGGCAGAGGGGCTGAGTCAGAGTCATTGAGAATTAGCTCACATGGGCAGAAGGTCACAGCGGCAGAATCAGTGACTCCTTATCTCTCCTGAGGAGGGACCAACAAGTCAGAACATCTGTCCCCCCATCCTTCCAAATTCCAACAGGCATCTGTATCGAGAGCAACAGAAATCTATGTCCAGTACCACTTGCCAATGGAGAGAATTTGTCTATATCCGTTTCTGCCAAGCAATTTGCAGATGGAAGATGGAATGGGCTGGCAAAATGAAGGACTGGGGAGAGCTGTGTTTGGATGGCAATAAGTGTGAAAATAGAAAGAAATGGGTAAGGAAATGTTTTAAGAAAGAGAATTGGTGGGCCTTTTCTTACAGTGGAGACAGCAAATGCATGTTGTCTTGCTCCAGGCCAACCTCACTAATCAAGCTACACTTTCCTGCTCAGCCTGGGTTAAGCTGTAGAACCCTTTTCTAATTTATCGCCCTAGCCTACACACTTGGGCTTTAAGAGTCCTCCATCTCTGAACATTCATTATGTGTACCAAAATCTTGCTGTTCAATATATGGAGACCCTATTTTTAAAAACAGACCATAATTTTCTCATTCTTGTTTTGTTTTTCCATTACTAGTAAATGTCTGGGTTCTGCTCACCGAGTTGAGGCAGACACTGTTTGTAGGCATCCTGAGGTCAAAGAGACGTTGAAGGTGCTGGAAACAAGGCCAGAAGGAAAATCTAAACTCTCATCAAGAAAGGCAGTAAAAGGCTGTAATTAGAAAACCGGTGCCAGGTGTGAGATCTAGGAGTGAGGCCAGGTCACAAATGGAAAAGCAGGAGCTTAGGAGCCAGAGGATGGGAAGCAAGGCAGGTTGCAGAGTGCAAGTTGGGACAAGGCAAATGCTTTAAAACCAAGCTTGTGGAAATACTTCTCGGAACTGTCAGACCTGCCTTTGTGCAGCCATTAACAGAGCCATGCATGTACTATGCATTAATGCATAAATAGAGTAAAATGTACATCCAAGTAATACTGTCTGATCCTATGTTAATATTGTATTCAAGCCAGAGTGGAAAAGGTAGCCCTCAATACACGCGCTAATAACAAAGCAGACCTTACAGTGGAAGATGGAAACACGAAGGACTCCACCCAGAGACGTTTGCAGATTAGATCCCCATGAAGCCTTTGTAGCCCCCTGTTCCTGCTAAGCCTGAGGGCCCGGCTTCTTGCCGCAGCAGCCTTTGCAAAAATGAATGTCTCGCTCCTGTCAGGAAAGCAAGTGACAAGCTCAGCGGTTCTCCTTTGCTTTGTTTTTCTCTGCAGCAGGAGACACGTGCCCCCTGAGTAGGCATTTTTCTGTGCCATCAGTAGGGCTACCAAAGCAAAGGCAAGGAGATAAAGGTGAGTCAGGAAGGAGGAAGTGGCACCTGGGAGCAGAAGAAAATACCAAAAAGCCAAGTCATGGGAACAAGGCCAGCTGGCATTCACCCAAGTTAATGGGACCAAGTTGACTCATGCAACCTTGGGAACAGCTAAGATTGTTTGCGTGCACATGATGAATCATCTACTGTGTAAGTCAAGATACCAGCTAAAATTAATCTTGTGCATGAAAACAAATTTAAATATACTGAACAGGAGCTAAGAAGATAGACCTGTAGGATCATGCAGTGCTCATTGCTGGGCAAGTGCATCGAGGACAGAGGAGGAATCTGGGGGTGCCCTCGGGAAGTTCTTTCCCTTGTGGCCTGCAGTTTCACCTGTGCGGTGCTCCATGTGGGCTGTGAATGTTGGCAGTATGTTGGGCTGGATGGTATTTGGCTCACCCATGCTGCCCGCAAGTCCTCATTACTTACAGGGCTATGATGCTTTCTGGAATACAAGGACTGTAAGGTGTGTTTATGGTTCTTTCCAGTTTGCAAGGGACTTTCATAATGGTCTTGGAACTTAGCATGCTCGGATGACCTCTGCTGGTTGTTATTATTCAACTTGTTAGTGGATATTTGTTGGGTTTTGGCAGGACAACATCTATTCCATATTCCCTTAACAATAGTGCCTGCTTCCTTTTAAGATTCATTTCTCCCCATGGGAGACAGCTTGGTCAGACTATAATCAAGGTGCCCTGCTCTCCCTCAGCTAAGGAGCAGGCACATGACCCATGGCATTCATGAGCTCATTCTTCACATTTTCAATCTTGACCAGAATA
Organism: Eptesicus fuscus; assembly: GCF_027574615.1. Classification (NCBI taxonomy): domain Eukaryota; kingdom Metazoa; phylum Chordata; class Mammalia; order Chiroptera; family Vespertilionidae; genus Eptesicus; species Eptesicus fuscus. The sequence continues at coordinate 20,244,624 of NC_072479.1, read as the reverse complement.
GCAAACAGATTGAAAAAGAGTAAACCCATTTCATCCAGCAGGAGCTCCAGGAAAGAAAGCCAGAGGTTCCCGGCAGCAAAAGACCCATCGTTTGCCCTGGCACCAAGCTTGGTTCTCCAGCCACTTCTGAATTTGGTTACCTGAATTTCCCTTGTTGCTTAAGTTGGCAAGAGTTGGTTCCTGCTGCTTGTCACCAACCTTTATCGATACAGATTCATGTATGCAAAGTTTCTACTACAGATGTTCAGGGAAAGAAGATTATTAGCAAATCCAGTTACATGATTACATGGATTTTGGGTTAAGAAAACTACAAGGCTCATTAACACCAAGTATTCTCTTCCTTATTGTCCCTGCCTTGATGTCTATCTTCTGATTAACTTGTTGTTGTTTCTTCAAATCCTTTATCAAGATATTATAAATGGGTGATATATCACCTGAAACCTTGCTTATCCACAAATATTTTTTACCATGACAGGTCTCATAAGGGTAGAGTTAGGAGGGCAGATGTATTTTGTTTTCTTCTAATATATGAGGTATGTATTTGACTATCAGTGTGTAAAGAGAAAGCTAATCACTTGTGAAGTAGAAAAATACAGTACAACATCTAAAAATGGAGAAAAAGAAGCAAATAATAAAATTCTATTGAATCAAAACATTCTTATTTTATTTACCACTAAGAATGAAAAAAATCCTACCAAACAATTTGTGCCACACCATCCCAACTTCAGATGTGTTGCAAAAAATTCAAGAAAGCATGTTCTACTTTACTTTATTATTTTTTTAAATTCATATTTCCTGTTGAGAGTATTACAGGTGTCTTCCATTTTTCCCCCTTACCCCCCTGCATCCGGCTCCTGCCCCACCCCAGGTCTTCACCACACTATTATCTGTGTCCATGAGTTATGCTTACATGCATACTAGAGGATTGATGCACTAAATTTGTACAAGATTAGGCCTTCCTTCGCCTGGCTGCCTGCACCGACTTTCCTCTGGCACCCGGGACCCGGGCTTCGCTCTGGCCCCGGCTTAGTCTGGAAGGACGTCCAGAATGAGGTCCGGAATGACGCCGGGTCTAATTAGCATATTACTCTTTTATTATTATAGATTATTATTATAGATAAGTTCTTTGGTTGATTTCTTCCCACCCCACGTCTCCCCTTGCCTCTGAGATGTCAGTCTGTTCCATGCTTTCATGTCTCTGGACCTATTTTGTTCACCAATTTATTTTGTTCATTATATTCCACATATAAGTGGGATCATGTGATACTTGTCTTTCTCTGACTGGCTTATTTTGCTTAGCATAATAATCTCCAGGTCCATCCATGCTGTCTCAAAGGGTAAGAGATCCTTCTTTTTTTACTGCTGCATGTTATTCCATGGTGTAAATGTACCACAGCTCTTTCATGCACTCATCTACTGATGGCATTTAGGCTGTTTCCAGATCTTAGCTATTATAAATAACATTTCTATGAACATAGGGGTGCATATATTCTTCCTGATTGGTGTTTCAGGATTCTTAAGGATATATATTCCTAGAAGTGGCATTGCTAGGTCAAACGGCAGTTCCATTTTTAGTTTTTTGAGGAAACTCATACTGTTTCCACAGTGGCTGCACCAGTCTGCATCCCCACCAGCAATGTACTAGGGTCCTCTTTTCCCCACATCCTCACCAGCATTTGTTGTTTGCTGATTTATTGATGGTACCCATTCTGGCAGGTGTGAGGTGATACCTCATTGTAGTTTTAATTTGCTTCTCTCTGATGACTAGTGATGTTAAATATTTTTTCATATGTCTATTGGCCATCTGTATGTCCTCCTTGGAGAAGTGTCTATTCAGGTCCTTTGTCCATTTTTTTAAATTGGATTGTTTGTCTTCCATTTGTTGAGTTGCATATGTTCTTTATATATTTTGGAAATGAACCCCTTATCAGGTATATCATTGGCAAATATGTTCTCCCATATAGTGGGTTCCCTTTTCATTTGTTAATGGTTTCTTTTGCTGTGCAGAAGCTTTTAGTTTGATGTAGTCCCATTTGTTTATTTTTTCTTTGTTTCTCTTGCCCTAAGATGTATCGGCAAAAATTCTGCCATGTGAGATGTCTGAGATTTTACTGCATATGTTTTCTTTAAAATTTTTATCATTTCACAACTTACATTTAAGTCTTTTATCCTTTTTTAGTTTATTCTTATATATGGTATAAGTTGATGTTCTAGTTTCATTTTTTTTGCATGTACCCATTCAATTTTCCCAGCAACATTTATTAAAGATTGTCTACTCCATTTTATGCTCTTGCCTCCTTTGTCAAATATTAATTGACCATAATGGCATGGGTTGGTGTTTGGGGTCTCTGTTTTGTTCCATTGATCTATGCCTGTTCTTGTGCCAGTACCAGGCTGTTTTGATTACAATGGCTTTGTAGTATAGTTTGATATCTGGTATTGTGATCCCTCAAACTTTGTTCTTCCTCAAGATTGCTATAGCTATTTGGGGTCTTTTTTGGTTCCATATAAATTTTTGGAATATTTGTTCTAGGTCTGTGAAATATGCTGATGGTATTTTAATAGGAATTGTGTAATGTATAGATTTCTTTGTGTAGTATGGACATTTTAATGATGTTAATTTTTCCAATCCATGAACATGGTATGTGCTTCCAATTGTTTGTATCTTCCTCTATTACTTTCTTCAGTATCCTATAGTTTTCTGAATACAGGTCTTCTATCTCCTTGGCTAAGTTTATTGCTAGGTATCTTATTCTTTTTATTGCAATAGTAAATGATATTCTTTTTTAAGTTTTTCTTCCTGAGAGTTCATTTTTGGTGTATAAAAATGCCATTGATTTTCTGATATTAAATTTGTATCCTGCTACTTTGCCAATTTATTTATTAAGTCCAGTAGTTTTTTGGTAGCGTTTTTAGGGTTTTCTATGTGTAATATCATATCATCTGTTAATAATGACAGCTTTTCTTCTTTCTTTCCAATTGGGATGCCTTTATTTTTTTTCTTCTTGTCTGATTACTGTGGCTAGGACTTCTAGTAGTATGTTTTTATTGATTTTTAGAGCTAGAGGAAAGAGGGAGGAAGAAAGAGGGGGAGTGAAAGAGAGGGAGAGAGAAACATTGACCAGTTGCCTCCCATATAAGCCCTGATCAGATCGAACCCACACCTTTTTTTGGTGTATGGGACAATGCTCCAACTAACTGAGCCACCTGTCAGGGCAGAAAGTGTGTTTTCAAGTGATGAAGTTTGGTTATAAAAATGATAACTAAATGTATGGAGCTCTAACTACATGATAGTTCCTTTTCTAAGTTTTTCACATATATTAATTCACTTAACCCTAACAATCTGATGAAATAGTATGAACTGTTAATATAACTAATATCCATAAATTCAAAGTGGAGTTAACGGTTCTATCTGAATTGACAAATTTATGTTTTAATCAAAGCAACACAATTGTGAAAATATTTGCTCTGATGTTTTATAATATAAATTTCTAAAATGTAACATTCATCTCAAAACTTTATTCTTAGTTTTATTTCAATACTTGCAATTTTTTTAAAAAAAATGCCATTATTTCTAATCTTTGTTCGGTAAACTTTAGAAAACCATTGGACCAAAAGCAATAAATATTTTTGCTTAATTCCTTATCTCTGTTCCTGGTTGTGTAAATTGAAGAGCAGTGTTGTCAGCAATTCTCTAAAGATACTAGTATTTATGGAATGCTGGTGTGGAAATGTTCTGTTGTAACCTGAATAAGTCCCAGGCCTCCGGTGGCGAGTCTCAACATGATGAGTGTTGAAAGAAACACAGTCCAATAACAAGGCATACTCACTGTCTTTCCCTTTCTTGCATTTCTCGAAGACTAGTAAAGGAGATCCAATTCATAACTCACAATATCATTTCTTAAATTTTTCTTTTCCTCATTTTTTTCCTTCTAAAATTGTCTCACATCTCAGAGGTTCCCAAGACCTCTCTTCCCCTATTTCTTGTGCTCAACTCCCCCTTCAAACTATCCAATACATCCCATACCCTTATAAGATCTTCACTTTTCTTCCTTTCCCCTTATTTCATTTAAAATTTATTGTAAGAAAGCCCCAGCCCTGTCTGATGATAATCACCTATTCCAGAAACTCCGAGTCTTCCACCCTTTGAGTAGTTGGGTTTGTATAGGAAGGACCATGAGATGATATCAAATTAAGAGAGAGATACTGAATAAACTTTGTAGGAAGGTTTCATAGAGAATTCGGACAGGAAATACATTTGCAAAACACTTGCTTCTATATTAATTATATTTTGTTTCTTTATTTTAAAATATACTGTGATCATTTATATTAATAAACACTAGGTACTCCCTGAAATTTTACAATTATAATAGCATATTAAAGGCACTGAGAAGTCTTATAATAAAAAATCTTGTTTATCTTTGTTTTATCTAGTATTTCTCAAATGCATTTAAAAACGAATACTTTTTCTCTCCCATACTCCCTTCCACATACATGCATAAGTACCAGGGAACAAATTTTGGTAAAGGGGTCTTAAATTATAAAATATATAACAAAAGTAATAATTAAATGTATGTTTGTAACATGTACCTAGAATGGTATGATGGATGTTTCAATGAGGACAGCCATAGTTTGAATGTGACCTGCACTTTTCACACGCAAAGTAGTGTCATGTTGTCTCTCATCTTGCAGTTGTGATGAGACAACTTAGCCACACTAACCACTGACTGAGTCTATCCAGCTAATATTTACATAGATACCAATTGCACGACTGGTTTTGGGCAACAGTTGTTCTTGAATTTGATTTTGCCAAGATGTTTTGCATTATTATCTCCATGGGTATCTTGATTTACCTTGGACAGTAGCCAGCCACTCAAGCTAACGTTATTTATTAGCTCCATTAGCCCATTAACTGATATATAAGTGTGTGAAGGGTATGATTAGATTGTAGACGGACTTGTCCACAGCTAGAGGTAATATGCACCTAGGTGCAAGTTTCCATGTGGGATCACCCAGGAAAGATTGAGAAACAGCACCTGAAGCAACATGTGCTCATTTAGGCCTCCAAAGAATTGCAGAGATGCAGGAGGGCAAGAGCTTGATGGATAATTTGCAAACTGATGAAGTTTTAGTGGGACCTGATAACATTGGGAGTTTTCCGAAACAAAGGTGTAGAAGAGTAATTATTAATTAAAAAACAGACAACAGGGGGAAAATTCTTAGGTGATCTAAGAGGGTAGATTTGAATGACTCTTTTACCTACTTTACTTTGAACTATTGTTACTTGGAGTAATGCTGGAGGTCAAGCTCTAAGCTTGGGGCTTGATATATAAGGTTTGCACAAAGTCAGTAAAAATTATTGGGTTCATTAACATTTGCACCTGAAAATCTTTGGAAATCCTTGAACATCTTAAAGAAATATGCATCCAAAAGGTTATTCAACATAAGAAAAATTTGGAAAAGAACATTTATCTAAAAATAGGGTATTCGTTTATTATGTTATATCCATACTAGAGGGCCAGGGCACGGATTTGTGCACAGGTGGGGTCCCTTGGCCTGCACTGTGGGGATCAGGCGAAACTGCTCTCTGACATCCCCTGAGGGGTCCCAGATTGCAAGAGGGCGGTTCTCAGGTGAATCGGCCTCCCTCCTCTCTGGTTCCAGGTGCGTCACCCAAGAACCGCAGCTGCCAAGTTACCACAGCTCAGCAGCTCCTGTATTGAGCATCTGCCCCCTGGTGGTCATTGCACATCATAGCTACTGGTCAGACAGTCGAACAGTCAGACGGTCACTTAGGCTTTTATATATATAGATATGGTAGTCATTAGTACTACCCACAAAATGTTTCCAAGTTTCCTTCTGGACACATGGTAGGATTACATTTCTTTGCCTGCTTTATGCTGAGGCCAAGTGACTGCCTTTAGCCAAGGAAATGTAAAAGCAAAACATGTTGCTTCCAGGCAAAAACTTTAAGGATTAGTGTATCATTTTATTTTTTTCAATATAGTTTTAAATATTATGTTTTTTAAAATTGATTTTAGAGAGAGGAAGAGAGAGGGAGAAAGAAACATAGATGGGCTGCCTCCTGCATGCCCATTACCCAGGATCAAGCCCACAACCTGGGCTTGTGCCCTGACTAGGAATCACATCGGGCAGTGTGTCATTTTGTATGGTTACTTTCCCTTGTGCCTGGGTCCTAGGGTGAGAATAATATGAAAAAGATCCCTCCTGGAGCCCTAGCTGACCCACAATCCTATATACTAAAAAGTTAATATGCAAATAGACTGAAGAGCGGAACGACCGGTCACTATGATGAGCACTGACCACCAGGGGGCAGACGCTTAATGCAGGAGCTGCCCCATCATGGTCAGTATGCTCCCACAGGGGAAGCGCTGCTCAACCACAAGCTGGGCTGATGGCTGGTGAGCACAGTGGCCTGCCTCCGTAGCAGCGCTAAGGATGTCTGACTGAGGCTTAGGCCCACTCCCCCCGGGCCTAAGCCGCAGTCGGACATCCCCTGAGGGCTCCCGAACTGCAAAAGGGCGGGCTGAAGGACCCATCCCCCCAACCCCCCCACCAAGTACATGAATGTCGTGCACTGGGCTTCTAGTAGACACATAGAGTGAGGAAGAAATAAAAAATTGTTATTTAAAGTCACTGAGATTTTGGGAGTGTTTGCTACTGCAGCTTAACCCAGCTAATTCTGGCTGTTATAATATCAATGGAACATTAAATAGTCCATGAAAATCACAGAGTAGAAAAATTTTAGATAATGAGTAAATCTATAATAATAAAAGCATAATATGCTAATTAGACCAGATGACCTTCTGGACGAAGCCAGGGCTGCGAGGGAAGCCCGGGTCCTGGGTGCCAGAGGGAAGCCAGTGCTGGCAGCCGGGGGAAGGAAGGCCTACTCTTGCACGAATTCATGCATCGGGCCTCTAGTATGCAAATAATATATTAGGTAAAAATATGTTTTAACAAACTTTTATTCAGTCATTGCAAAATATACATGAAATGGGGTTTCGTGGGATAGATTGGATCTTTGGAATTTTGAAGTTGGAAAATATTCCATTAAAATAGTGACTGTGGGTTGAGACTAAAAGTTGACCTTTGGGTCTAACTGCCTTTTGAATTTGGATTTATAAAACAGCTGTTTATTCCTTCTCCTTGGAAAGAAAATGACGCCCTCTTTCTGGGCTTGGGGGAGGACATAGGACCTCTCCTCCAAGAGATGGCCAAGCTTAGTGATCCCTGGTGTTGGGGAGCAAGCTCGCCCTGGCCACAGAGACGTCAGTCAGTGGCCGGGCAGGAACCAGCACAGGTGAACCTAGGCCTTCATATGCAACTCGAAGAAGCGTCTAGACCTTAGGGATGGAGGGCCTGTCTTGTGGTTTGAAGGAGAGGGTGTGCCCTTCCTTGGCTCCCTGTTGACCTATGACATCCGTCAACAAGCCAACAACAAAGGGTAGCTGACAGCAGCGGGGCCATCGAGGGAGGAGGCCGCCTGAGAGAGAAAGCAGGGAGGGTGCTCAGCAAGGGTCATGGTTTAAGCATTACAGTTCAGAACTCCCAAGGAGACTCTCAGAGAGAGAGAGAGAGAGAGAGAGAGAGAGAGAGAGAGAGAGAGAGAGAGAGCTCACACCTTCCCCCCTGCCTCCCCCACACACACCCTCTGGATGACTGTTCTCAGCTCTCAAGGTGCCCTGAGATGTGCTGTCATGATGACGGGGCAGGAGAATGCTAATGTGTGACAGGCTCATCCTGTCTCACACTTGTGCTCTCCCTGAGGACAAAAGAGGACGACTAGGAGGAAAGCTCGCCACAGGAAGCTTTTCTCTGAGCACATAAGCATTCCCAACAGGTAAAAGAGAAAAAGAGAAAACCATCATCTGGAAAGGCTGCAATTAAAGGTGCCAGGTTTAACCTTTGTTCACTGTCAGAACATCTGCCCTGAACAGCACCCGAGCCCCAGCGCTCTGGCTACAAGGCGGCTTTGTCAGCAGGCAAGGGGTGTGTGCTAACCACACCCAGCGCCCGCCTTCTCAGAGGGCCGCGTTCCTCCGAAGGCAGCCTGTCAAGGACCCCGGAACTAACCAGGAGTCGGTGCCTCTGTCTTCTGACTATTACCTAATTAGCCCTTTCTGTACTGCCTGCCAAAGAACCTATCTCAAGAGTGACATAAATGCCATTTCTGGTGTATGTTTAAAACTGTGGCTATGGAGCAAAAATAATTGAAATACAAATTGGAGAAACTGTGTGAATAAAATAATTATGTGAGTGGTGAAAATGGAAAGTGTGCATGCATGTGTGTGTGTGTGTGTGTGTGTGTGTGTGTGTGTGTGAGTGATAAAGAAATGTCCATTTGAAAGAGCATTAACAGTAGCTCTCTATGGGGCTGGGAGTGGAAATCCACATTTTAGTGCTTCTTTTTCCATCTTCACAGTCAAATGACTTTTTTTTTTTTTTAACATCTATTCTGTGAGCAATAGGGGAGGGACATACTTCACTGCTAAGTGCTCAAATGAGGAATTATGGAGAAACACTACCCACTTAACTTACCTCAGCTCTGTGAAAGATTGTAGGGTTTGGGCTATTTCTGACCACATCCAAGTGTCTGTGAAAGTGAAATAAAACCATTAAGTAGAATGGGCATTTATGCATTGGTCATTTGTGTTGAGTCAGAAAGTCTAGACACCCCCATCCCCCGAGAATGTGAGGGTGTAGTACATTGATAAGACCTTCAGGACTCTTGAAACAGGAAAGGCAAACCTGCTGGGAGACCCTGGAGCAAATGGGCCCTAACTAATCCGTAGTTCTCCATGAAAGCACCTGAAGCAAAGTGGAAGTGCAATGATCTGTCTTTCCACAGATGCCAGGTCTCACCCAACCCAGGGAGAGGCAGCCTGAGCCAGCAGAAGAGTTCAAGACCTCAGCTAGAACTGGGTGCCACCAAACCCTACCTGGCAACCTGAGGGCAGTCATTTAATCTCTCTGCATCTCAGTTTTCCTTCATCCAGTGAGCAGGCGCAATCACTTTAGCAGCTGGAATCACTAACATTTATTCAGGACTGCCTGTGGGCCAGGCATCAGAAGAAACACTTGATTCATTTACTCTTCTTGGCAACCCTACAAGGCAGGAAGTGCTAGTATATTTCACTGACTCTAAGATGTTCATTTTTTCTTTTATATTTTAACATTAGAGACCCGGTGCACAAAATTCATGCACAGGGGGGGGGGGCGGGGGAGGTGTCCCTCAGCCCATCCTGCACCCTCTCCAATCTGGGACCCCTCGAGGGATGTCCGACTGCCCGGATCGGGCCTAAAGGGGCAGTCGGACATCCCTCTCACAATCCAGGACTGCTGGCTCCCAACTGCTCACCTGCCTGCCTTCCTGATTGCCATTAACCGCTTCTGCCTGCCAGCCTGATCACCCCCTAACCACTCCCCTGCCAGCCTGATTGATGCCTAACTGCTCCCCTGCCAGCCTGTTTGCCCCTAACTGCCCTCCCCTGCAGGCCTGGTCACCCCTAACTGCCCTCCCCGGCAGGCCTGGTACCCCCTAACTGCCCTCCCCTGTAGGCCTGGTACCCCCCAATTGTCCTCCCCTGCAGGTCTGGTCCCTCCCAGCTGCCCTCTCCTGCAGTCCTGTTCCCCACCAACTGCCCTCCCCTTCAGGCCTGGTACTCCCCAACTGCCCTTCCCTTCATGTCTGGTACCCCCCAACTGCCCTCCCCTGTAGGCCTGGTATCCCCCAACTGTCCTCCCCTGTAGGCCTGGTATCCCCCAACTGCCCTCCCTTGCAGGCCTGGTCCCTCCCAACTGCCCTCTCTTGCTGGCCATCTTGTGGTGGCCATCTTGTATCCCCATGGGGGCAGGATCTTTGACCACATGGGGCAGCCATCTTGTGTGTTGGAGTGATGGTCAATCTGCATATTACTCTTTTATTAGATAGGATAGAGGCCTGGGGCATGGGTGGGGGCCAGCTGGTTTGCCCTGAAGGATGTCCCGGATCAGGATGGGGGTTCCCTTGGGGCGTGGGGCGGCCTGGGAGAGGGGCCTGTGGTGGTTTGCAGGCCGGCCATGCCCCCTGGCAACCCAAGCGGAGGCCCTGGTATCTGGGGTTTATTTATCTTCTACAATTGAAACTTTGTAGCCTGGAGCAGAGCCAAGCCTTCTGCTTGCTCCGTGGCAGGCAGCCATTTCTGTTGGGACTTATGTATCTTCTATAATTGAAACTTTGTAGCCTTAAGCGGAGGCCTGGGCCGGCCAGGGTGTGTGGAAAGCTTGGCTTCCTCCATCACTGGGGACAACCCTAGCCTCCTGCTCTTTCCAGCTCTGTGACTACAGCCATTTCTGTTTGGATTTATGTATCTTCTATCATTGAAACTTTGTAGCCTTGAGTGGAGACCTAGACCAGCAAGGGTAGGCAGAAAGCTTGGCTTCCTCCATTGACAGGGAAACCCAAGCCTCCCTCCTGCTCTCTGTGGCAGTAGCCATCTTGGTTGGGTTTATTTGCATATTCGCTCCTGATTGGCTTGTGGGCATGGCTTGTGGGCGTGGCTTGTGGGCGTGGCTTGTGGTGTAGTGGAGTGGTGGTTAATTTGCATATTACTTTTTTATTAGATAGGATTCTCTATTATCAGAATGCTTTATATATATATATATTTTTAATGAGAAATGTTTTTGTTTTGTTTTTTTAATATATTTTATTGATTTTTTACAGAGAGGAAGAGAGAGGGATAGAGAGTTAGAAACATCGATGAGAGAGAAACATCGATCAGCTGCCTCTTGCACACCCCCTATTGGGGATGTGCCCACAACCAAGGTACATGCCCTTGACTGGAATCGAACCTGGGACCCTTGAGTCCGCAGGCCAACACTCTATCCACTGAGCCAAACCGGTTGCGGCAGAATGCTTTATATATTAACTAGAGGCCTGGTGCATGAAATTCGTGCAGGGGGTGTGTGTGTCCCTCAGCCCAGCCTGCACCCTCTCCAATCTGGGACCCCCTAAATGGGCAGTGGGACATCGCTCTCACAATCCAGGACTGCTGACTCCCAACTGCTCGCCTGCCTGCCTACCTGATTGCCCCTAACTGCTTCTGCCTGCCAGACTGATCACCCCCTAACCACTCCCCTGCCAGCCTGATCGATGCCTAACTGCTCCCCTGCTGGCTTGATTGCCCCTAACTGCCCTCCCCTGCTAGCCTGGTCACCCCTAACTGCCCTCCCCTGCCAGCCTGGTCCCCCCTTACTGCCCTCCCCTGCCAGCCTGGTTGTGCCCAACTGCCCTCCCCTGCAGACCTGGTTGCCCCTAACTGTCCTCCCCTGCTGGCCTGGTCACCCTAACTGCCCTCCCCTGCCGGCCTGGTCATGCCCCCAACTGCCCTCACCTGAATACCTGGGTCCCCCCAACTGTCCTTCCCTACAGGTCTGGTCCCTCCCAACTGCCCTCTCCTGCAGTCCTGTTCCCCACCAACTGCCCTCCCCTTCAGGCCTGGTACCTCCCAACTGCCCTTCCCTTCAGGCCTGGTACCCCCCAACTGCCCTCCCCTGTAGGCCTGGTACCCCCCAACTGTCCTCCCCTGCAGGCCTGGTCCCTCCCAACTGCCCTCCCTGATGGCCTTATCGCCCACAACTGCCCTCCCCTGCCAGCCATCTTGTGGCAGCCATCTTGTGTCCACATGAGGGTGGTGATCTTGTGTGTTGGAGTGATGGTCAATTTGCATATTACTCTTTTCTTAGATAGTATAGGAAAGCATATAAGTAATGGCTCAATTTATACTTTTGATGTTTTCTTAGTAAATTGGTAATGTGTTAGATTCAATGAGGAAACCGAGGCCCTGTTAGGTTAAATAGCTCACCTACGACCACACAGCTGGAACTTGTTAGAATTAGGATTTGAATTCAGGCTGTTTCCAGAGTTGAGTTTTTTATAGGAACGAGATCTCCTGGTCCTCCACTAACTAGCTGTGTGCCCTTGCACAAGTTCTTAATCTCTCAGTGTGTCCATTTGTTCATCTGTCAAATGGTGATAATAATAGTAGTAACTGCTTCATAGGATTGTAATGGGTACTTCAATACATGTTAAGTTCTTAATATAGAACCTGACATCTGGTTAGTGTTCAATAAAATTTAACTATTATTAGCTTTAACTATTATATATAAAAAAAACTATCATCACTTGTTAGGAAAAAGGATATAATTAGTAAAAGAAGAATATGCTCATCAGCATGTCCCTAAAATTATCGTGGCCCAGGGTAGATGTGTATACCATATTTGGGAAATACTTTTTTGTTCTGTCTCTCTAAAACTGAGAGATCAGCCCAGCTGGTGTGGCTCAGTGGTTGAGCATCAACCTATGAACCAGAAGGTCATGGTTTGATTCCTGGTGAGGGCACATACCTAGGCTGCCAGCTTGATCCCCAGTAGGAGGTGTGCAGGAGGCAGCCAATCAATAATTCTCTCTCATCATTGATATTTCTATCTCTCTCTCCTCCTTTCCTCTCTGAAATCAATAAAAATATATTTTAAACTGAGAGATCAGATAAAAGTGAAATGGGAGAAAGAGCTGAGAAGGAGTGGTCATTGGAGATGAGGGAGAACGGACAAGGTAAAGCGGAAGTGGGGCAGTGGGTTTGCTTGAAGAGGTGGGCCTGGATCTGTGCTTGTGCTGTGGATGGGCATTGCCCATTGAAGGAGCTGCACAAAACAGTGGCTGACCTTCTGACTGTTTTCAGTATGCTGATCACAATTTGGTAAGTAACGGGATTGATCTGGTTGGTCACCACAAGCATCTTTAAAAATGCTGGAGAAATGAAGGGAGGTGAACACAAGGCACATATCAGAGGGTATCAACCTATCTAATAAAAGAGTAATATGCAAATTGACCATCACTCCAACACACAAGATGACCGTCCTCTTGTGGTCAAAGATGGATGCCCCCATGTGGACACAAGATGGCCACCACAAGATGGCTGGCAAGGGAGGGCAGTTGTGGGCGATCAGGCCAGCAGGGGAGGGCAGTTGAGGCCTGCAGGGGAGGGCAGTTGTGAGAGACCAGGCCTGCAGGGGAGGGCAGTTAGGGGCAACCAGGCCTGCAGGGGAGTGCAGTTGGGGGGAACCAGGCCAGGAGGGAAGGCCAGCAGGGGAGGGCATTTGGGGAGGGACCAGGCCTGCAGCAGAGGGCAGTTAAGGGTAACCAGGCCTTCAGGGGAGCAGTTAGGTGTCAATCAGGCTGGCAGGGGAGTGAGTAGGGGGTGATCAGGCTGGCAGGCAAAAGCAGTTAGGGGCAATCAGGCAGGCAGGCAAGCAGTTGGGAGCCAGCAATCCTGGATTGCGAGAGGGATGTCCGACTGCCCTTGAGGGGTCCCAGATTGGAGAGGGTTCAGGCTGGGCTGAGGGACACACCCCCCTTCCCCCATGCACGAATTTTGTGCACCGGGCCTCTCGTATATAATAACAATGAACACTGTTTTATGAAACTTGGGGTTTAGTTAAGAATGAATTAGATGTCTGTAATGGGTTCTGCTATAAAATATATTTCTCTCTGTGGGTCTCAGTTCAAAAGTTTAATAAGAGGAAATTGAAGATAAGAAACACATTCTATCTCATCTCATTGGTGCAAAGTTCAGGACAACCAAAACTTCTAGAAATTAGTGCCAGAAAGACCTCCCAATAATGTTCCATTCTGTGGTAAAATTCCCCTTCCTCCTCAGGACTGAAGAATAACCAGCTTAAATTTGGGAAGAATAATGGAAAGTTCAGCACTTTCTTTGTTGAGATAAGTCATACATGATATAGTAGGAAAAAGTTAGAAAATAGAAATAATAAAATAAAAAACCTGGCATCAAGAGATGAACCCTGTTAATATGCTTTGACATTTATATGTAATCTTTATGTGTTTAAGTATATAATTATGTACATATAAGTAGATATACACACATAAAATGTATCTTTCTCCCAAATGGTATACTATGGGTGCTTTTAAATAATTTTGCTTTCTATTAACACTAAAACATGAATATTTTATATGTCAACATATTGCAGTGTTTTCATAGATGGATCATAATTTATTTAGCCAAATCCTAATTTTGGACATTTACATTTTTATAGGTTTTTACTGTTTATGAATAATATATGGGATATCCCTACTTAGGCATACAGCTTTAAGCATTTGACCAATTTCTCCTTTCCACAATGAAGAAAAGTCTATTGCCTTTTTCCTGCTGATATAAATGGAAAATATTCATTGCCAAAGAAAAATCAAACAATATATTGAGGAAAAAATTAGAAGCCACCTGAAATCCACCTTTCTGAGAGAACAGCTATTAACATTTCAGTGACCATCCTTTCATGTAACTCTTTATGCATTAGGTACACATAGGTATAATTTTACATACATACATACATGCCCACACACATATATACACATAATACCCACACACACATCTACACTAATAAAAGAGAAAGATGCAAATTGACCGTACCTCCGCTACGCCAATCAGCCAATCAGGATGAGTATGCAAATTAACCTGAAAAGATGGCAGTTAATTTACATACACAGGCACTGAGTGGCAGGGGGTGGGGTGACGCCAAGCATCCTGGGTCCCTGGGACAGGTGCCACGCAGCCTCCCGGGACTGCTGGCCCAGGAAGCAAGGGCAGCCCCGCCCGCAGCCTCCCAGGACCATCGCTGGCCCTAGGATGCAAGGGCGGGCCCGCCCCCACCCACAGCCTCCCTGACCGGCGGTGGGTCCTGAGAGGCATGCCCACAGCCTTCTGTGCCAGCAGCAGGCACTGAGAGGCACGCCCACAGCCTCCAAGGCCAATCGCAGGCCCGGAGTAAAATGTTGACAGCAAGTCCTTTCAGTATACCTGGGGCATTAGAGGCCCACAGAATGATCATTTCCTTTTCTATGAAACACATAACTCTGACACACTATTTACAATTAAATAAGTTCCATATACTTTGACATTTTACAGCCCTGGAAAGTTACATATAATGATCAGCAAAGTGAGAATATGAAAAGAATTTTTAGGGTTTTAAAGATGTAACTAATTTCTGTCTAGAAGACACACCAATTCAAAAAGTGATTATTTTATTGTCCTATAGGACATTAGCCAGATTGTATCTAATTTAGCAGTTTTACTAAAGCCTTTCATCTTTGGCAATCTTATTTGGACAGCATATCATCCTGCCAGTCCCTTCACTGAGTTAAACAGAACTTTTGCATCTGCTATTATGTATTTGAATAAGAATTATGTATTTAACACATGAAAAATTTTGTTTTGACACAATAAAACAAAAGATCATTTGATTCTTCCCTGGAACACAGAAAAGCACAAACTTGAATCATTGGTATGGCTTAGGCTAATTTTCCAAATATTGTTAATAAAATTCATGTAGGGATCTTCACAGAGCCAAGAATTCTCTTTCAGGCCTGTATATTCAGCATCTCCAAGGAGGAGGCCTTTTATTCTGTGTTTTGTTTTGTTTTTTAATACTCACCAGAGGATATTTTTTTCACTGCTTTTTAGAGAGAGTGGACGGGAGGAAGAGGGGGAGGGGGGGGGAGGGGGAGAGGAAGAGGGCCTCTGCATGTGAGCTGCAGAGGAAACACCTTTTCTGAAGGCTCATTGGCTAAGCTCCCTGTAAGCTGCCACTCAGTGTTCTTGATAACTTAACTAATAATAATCCAAGAAGGTGATCTAGAGTTTTTCCACCTCACTCCTGGAGGAAAAACTAAGGTCTGCTGCTGGAGGGGCTAAGAAATGTCATATCCTGCCCTAGCTGGTTTGGCTCAGTGGATAGAGCCTCAGCCTGCCGACCGCAGGGTCTGGGTTTGATTCTGGTCAAGGGCATGTATCTAGGTTGCAGGCTTCTCCCTGGCCGGGTCCCAGGTCAGGGCTCATGCAGGAGGCAACCAAACTCAGTGTCCCTCTTGCATTGATATTTCTCTCTGTCTTTCCCTCTCTCTTCCAAGCTCTCTAAAAATCAATGGAAACATATCCTCAGGTGAGGATAAGAGAGAAAGAAAGAAGAAAGAAAGAAAGAAAGAGAGAAAGAAAGAAAGAAAGAAAGAAAGAAAGAAAGAAAGAAAGGAAGGAAGGAAGGAAGGAAGGAAGGAAGGAAGGAAGGAAGGAAGGAAGGTCATACTCTATGAAAGAGACATCTTGAAAATGCCTAAAGAAAGTTGTCATTTTTTCATGTTGAAGGGACTGGAGTCTGTGTTGATGAAAACACCTTGGTGGCTGCTGCGGCCAGCAGTGGCAACAGTAGCGGGGTGATGGGGGCGGTGCCTTCCCCTGATCAGCCAGATTGCCTCCTGCAGAGGGAGGCCTACTGATGACTTAGGCCAGCAGGGAGGGGGCCTAAGCCCTCAGTAGGACATCCCCTGAGGCAGCTGGACTGTGAGAGGGGGCAGGGTGGGCTGAGGGACCCCCCCCCCCACCAAGTGCACAAATTTCGTGCACAGGGCCTCTAGTATACACATAATACACAAGGCTTAAGAGGGCATTTTAAAAGTGATTGATGATGGGCAGTTCCCCACCTGCTCTGGTCACGTCTTTCAGTTACTTACGGAGGCTTCCCGGGTCATGGTGCCAGCCTAACTGAGAAGAGGCCACTCCCGGGAAATGAATGAAGAACCACTTTCGCCTGTTGTTCAAGTACAGAGGCTTAGACAGCAAAGGGAAGAAAAGCAAAAGACGAAAATGGCTAACTTCGTGATCTGCCCTGCCACCGCCGCTGCCGACTGCAGTGACATCCTGCGCCTGATCAAGGACCTGGCAAATATGAAGATACTAGAGGCCCGGTGCATGAAATTCGTGCATGAAGGGGGGTTGTCCCTCAGCCCAGCCTGTACCCTCTCCAATCTGGGACCCCTCAAGGGATCAGGCCTAAATGGGCAGTCGGACATCCCTCTCACAATCCAGGACTGCTGGCTCCCAACTGCTTGCCTGCCTGCCTTCCTGATTGCCCCTAACCGCTTCTGCCTGCCAGCCTGATCACCCCCTAACCACTCTGCTGCCAGCCTGTTTGCCCCCAACTTCCCTCCTCTGCCGGCCTGGTTACCCCTAACTGCCCTCTCCTGCAGGGTTGATCACCTCCAACTGCCCTCCCTTGCAGGCCTGGTCCTTCTCAACTGCCCTCCCTTGCAGGCCGGGTGCCTCCCAACTGCCCTCTCCTGCTGGCCATCTTGTGGTGGCCATCTTGTGTCCACATGGGGGCAGGATCTTTGACCACATGGGGGCAGCTATATTGTGTGTTGCAGTGATGATCAATCTGCATAGTACTCTTTTATTAGATAGGATAGAGGCCTGGTACAGGGGTGGGGGCCAGCTGGTTTGCCCTGAAGGGCGTCCCGGATCAGGTGGGGGTTCCTTGGGGCATGGGGTGGACTGAGCGAGGGGCCTGTGGTGGTTTGCAGGCAGGCCACGCCCCCTGGCAACGCAAGCAGAGGCCCTGGTATCTGGAATTTATTTTCCTTCTGCAATTAAAACTTTGTAGCCTGGAGCAGAGCCAAGCCTGGGGCTCCCTCCGAGGCCCACAGCCATTTGTGTTGGGGTTATAATTGAAACTTTGTTGCCTTAAGCGGGTGGGCCCGGCCAGGGTGTGCAGAAAGCTTTGCTTCCCCTGTTGCCGGTGGCAACCCTAGCCTGCTCTCTCAAGCTCCATTCTGCCGCCATTTGTTTGAATTTGTTTACCTTGTATAATTGAAACTTTGTAGCTTGAGTGGAGGCTTAGGCCTGCAACGGCTGGCAGAAAGCTTGGCTTCCTCTGTTACCTAGGAAACCTTGCTCTCTGTGGCTGTAGCCATCTTGGTTTGGGTTAATTTGCATACTCGCTCTGATTGGATGGTGGGTGTGGCTTGTGGGCGTGGCTTGTGGGTATGTCAGAGGTATGGTCGATTTGCATATTTGTCTATTATTAGATAGGATGGAAGAACAAGTAATAACAACTGAAAAAGATCTGCTGGAGGATGGTTTCGGAGAGCATCCCTTCTACCACTGCCTGGTGGCAGAAGTATCTAAGGAGCATATCACTCCGAAAGGACACAGCATTGTCAGTTTCGCCATGTACTATTTTACCTATGATCCATGGATTGGAAAACTCTTGTATCTTGAGGACTTCTTCGTAATGAGTGCTTTTAGAGGCTTTGGGATAGGATCAGAAATTCTGAAGAATCTACGCCAGGTTGTGATGAAATGTCGCTGCAGCAGCATGCACTTCCTGTAAGCAGAATGGAATAAACCATCTATTAACTTCTACAAAAAATGAGGTGCCTCTGATCTGTCCAGCGAGGAGGAATGGAGGCTCTTCAAGATTGACAAGGAGTACTTACTAAAAATGGCAGCGGAGGAGTGAGGAGTGCTGGTGTAGACTACACCTTCCATTTATTTTTTTAGAGCAAATTCTCAACTTACCTTCTTTCTATCATGTTTGTAGTGAAATAAGAGAATGAGCACCCATTCCAAAGCTTTATTACCAGTGGCGTTGTTGCATGTTTGAAATGTGGTACTTTAAGATGGCAATGCAGTTTGGAGTCAGATTTATCCTTGAACATCTTTTGATAACATAATATGGTGGTGTAATCTTAATGTATATGAAAAAACTTCATTCTTGTGAATCATTTAAATGTATACAATGTATACACTGGTACTTAAGAGTTTCAGTTTTGATTCTTTTTTAAATGAATTACCCTTTGATTTAAAAAAAAAAATAAAAAGGATTGATGATGTATAATTCTCTGTATCTTAACAATATATAATGAAAATTCCTCCAGGTCAAGTAGTACAGATCATTAATTTTTAATTCTTGCATAATATTCTACTGTGAGGATTATCATAATTCACTCAGCTGTTCTTTTATTAATGTACTCTTGATTTGCTGCCAGCATTTTTACTTTTTATTAAAATAATGCTGTAATAATCATTCTTGAATATATATACTTTTGTACTAGAGCCTTTATTTCTATAGTATAGAATCCCAGGAGTGGGATTGCTGGGTTGAATTGTATATGCATTTAAATTTTTAATAGAGTTCATGAATTGCCTTTTCACATTTCCACCAGTGATGTACGAGAGTGCTCTTACCCTGCCTCCCATCTCTGCTAATAATAGGTGCTATTACACTTATTTTTTGTCACTCTGATGAGTATCATCATGGCAATTTTAATTTAGATTTCCCTATCTATTGGGGGATGGGTGAACATTTTATCAAACTTACTCTTCTGTCGATTGCCTATTCATATACCCAACTCATTTTGCTATTGAGTTGATTGTCTTCATCTTATAAAATGTGGCTGAGATTTTTGTACAGTATAGATAGTAATTTTTGCTATCATTTGAATTTAAAATACTTTTCCTAATCTGTTTGTCTAGTGACTTTGTATTTCTTGCACTACAAAAATACTTTGAAATTTTATGTGTATGTATGAGATAGATATATGTCTTAGTTAAAAAGATTTCTAAAATTTGTAGGTGTGCTGGAAGTACTAGAATTCTTTCTAAATTGTTTTACATTGTTATTATTTTTTATTTTTAGTTTCTGCTCTTTAATTGACCAGGAACTTATAGAATTAATGAAAGCTAGGGACCCCAAGTTAATTTTCTTCTAGAAGTATATGCAACTGAGATGAAACTATTAATACATATACACTGAGTGGCCAGATTATTATGATCTCTGAACGCATAATAATCTGGCCACTCAGTGTATATCCTATATAATAAAAGGCTAATATGCAAATTGTCCCCTCGACCAGGAGTTCAACCAGCAGGCAGGCCGGCCAACCGCCCATGTCCCCTCCCCCACCCATGCACGAATTCATGCACCAGGCCTCTAATATATATACTGAGTGGCCAGATTATTATGCATTCAGAGATCATAATAATCTGGCCACTCAGTGTATAATAAGTATTCACACAATACACACACACTAATATCTGATTCTGAGCTCTCTATTGTTTTTTTACTGATTTTTATACAGTCTTGTGTCACAATTGTACTTTTTATTTTAATATAGTATTTTAATGCCACATTCTTTATTCATTAATTTAAGAGCATTTTATCCAATTAAAAATTCCACTGGGATTCTGTTGCTGTCAATTTATTTACTGTCTTCAGGAGAACTGATTTTTTTGTTAATAATCATTATTCCTTTTTAAAAACATCATATAGATTACTATTTGTTCAGATTATATCTTTACCCTCAAGTAGGATTTTATTTTTAATATAAATCCTATTTCTTTCTTGTATAATTTATTCCTATTTTATTCTTTTTGTAATTTACTATGAATGGAATATTTTCCTTGTTCCATTTTTATATGTGTCACTCATACAGAAAAAGCTAATAATTTTATATCTTTATGTTGTATCCACTCAGTTTATCAAATTATTTTATTACTTCTACTTGTTTTTACTAGAGTTTTTTAATGATAGCAGCTATGAAATGATAATATCAGCAAAATATTTCACCTCTTTCTTTTTATATTTACATAGTGCATTTTATGCTTATTGTATTTACTAGACTTTCCAGACAATATGAAATAACTAGTGGCCCATTGCATGAAATTCGTGCATGGGGGGAGGGTGTCTCTCAGCCTGGCCTGCACCCTCTCCAATTTGGGACCCCTTGAAGGATGTCCTACTGCCGGTTTACAGGGACCAGGCCTAAACCGGCAGTTGGACATCCCTCTCACAATCTGGGACTGCTGGCTCCAGCTGCTCACCTGCCTGCGTGCCTGCCTGATTGCCCCTAACCACTCTGCCTGCTGGCCTGCTCACCCCCAAATGCCCTACCCGCCAGCCTGATCACCCCCAACTGCCCCTCCTGCTGGCCTGCTCGCCCCCACCTCCCCTCCCCACTGGCCTGCTTGTCCCCAACTTCCCCCCTGCTGGCCTGCTCGCTCCCCCCCCCGCTGTCCTGATCACCTCCAACTGACCCCCACTGATGGCCTGCTCACCCCCAACTGGCTCCCCTTGCTGGTCTGCTTACCCCCAATGGCCCCACCCCCCACCAGCCTGATCACCCACAACTGCTGTCCCATCCTAGCTTGATCACCCCCCGGTGACCCAAGCTCCTAGCCCCTCCTTTTTTTCTTTTTTCTTTTTTTTCAGCGCCTCCTTGAGCAGAGGCCAGGGCCAGCTGGAAGCAAGTATCTGGGATTTATTTATCTTCTATAATTGAAACTTTGTAGCATTGAGCAGAGGCCAGGGCCAGCCAGGGTGGGCGGGAAGCTTGGCTTCCTCCATTGCCGGGGCAACCCAAGCCTCCTGCTCACTCCAGCTCCGTGGCCGACACCATCTTGGTTGGGTTAATTTGCATACTCGCTCCTGATTGGCTGGTGGGAGTGGCTTGTGGGTATAGTGGAGGTATGATCAATTTGCATGTTTCTCTTTTATTAGTATAGATTAGTGTAGATAATAGTGACAAGGGCATTTCTGTCTTGTTCTTGATTTTAATAAAAACAGCTTTAACCATATGAATACAAATGTATTACTTACATGTTACTAGTTAGCTTATGCTGCAACAACTGTGAAATATCAGGGTCTTATAGCAACACAAATTTATCTTTAGCTCACATTGCATACTGGCTGCTCACAGGTGTGGTTCTGTTCCATGATCTAAAACTGAAGGTAGAGTATCCATCTTTCCATTATGTGATAGAAGGAAAAAAGAGCAATGGCCATACCATGAGATGGTTCTCAATGCTTCTGCTTGGAAGTGACATTCACTGCTTCTACTCATGTTCATGGGCCACAGCAAGTCACAAGGCCAAGCCTACCATCATTGTTGTAGAAAAGAAGACCCCACACAGGGAGGGCAGCAAGTTACTGGAAACAATAAAATCTACCATGCCTACCCCTGGGTCACAAATATTTTCTCCCTCCCTTTTATTCACAAAATAAAGATACCCATTCTTCCCCACCCCACCCCCCAAAACAATGCTAAAAAGTCCTATCCAATTTTGAGTAACAAGACTATTCAAGATTTTGTAACAGTTCCTATATCAGATTTGGATGTGGCTCCTCTTGATCTTAAAACCTAAACACTACGAAGAGGATCTGCCACCTATACTCCCAGCACATGATGGAAGAAAACAAAGATGGGACAACCTTTAATTACACTTCCATTGAATATGGGGAAGAATGGAAGGCACATAGCTGTCACTGGTTCATAGCAATTCTGAAATTCTGCAGAGGAAATGCTGCAAGGACCTCAGATTCTGGGTAAAGAGAAATTTCGTGAGTAGTTCTCCCCACAAATAGCTTTCCAGTCTATTGTTCTCCATTTGAGAGGCTCTGTCCTTAGAGCGGTTTCTATTTCCATTATCCCTTATGGTCATTTAAAGGGCATTTAAGGATATGTCCTCCCTTGGGGCTCAGCACCTTTTCTCATCTTACCTCAGAACTTTGAAGGTCCAAAAGTTGTTTCAAGTCTTGAACAGTCACTGGCCACTCTCAGTTAGTGGCTTTTTTGGCAGTACAACTTCTCCAAAAATATTGCCCAATTTTCTCTTGACGTGAGATCATTTGAGCTTATAAACATCTGTAGGAGAGTGATGAAATCATGTTTTCCCCTGAGCCATCTTTTCCAATTAAGTGCCAACTTAATTGATTCAGAAGCTTTCACAGAAGATTTAATGGCTATAGTCTTGATTTGGATCTTGTCACAATGCTGTCTTAATTGGCCCTTGTTCCTCAAAGTGTTTCTGTATTTGGTTTTATACTGGATGGAGATGATAAACAGTTCCATTTTCCAATCATGTTTGCAAACCAGCCAATTTGCTCCTGAGTTTATCTACTTATTGTAATCATTTGTCAAACCCAGACACTAGCATCCAAAGCATACTACTAACATTTTGTTTCCCAGCCTCTTCATATAAATCCATTCTCTGCCTTCGGAGACACCACCGGCAGCAATTCGGAGAATGTTTCATCCCTGCATAACACAGACCATGCTCTTTCCAGCCTCTAGTGACAAAGTCTTTGCCATTACTGTTTGGTCCTGAGAGCCAATGCCCTATATTATAAGTTTTCTTTGTTAGTTGGTTTATGTTTTATTTGTTTGGTTTTTGGCATCACTCGACTCCTGGTGGTAATTTTCATATTATTTAGCTTCTTCTTGTTATGTTGTGATAACAACCCCAAAATCTCCGGGCTTACAACAGCAAAGTTTTATTTTTTACTTAGCTAACATATTGGTTGTGGATCAGCTATGGTCTTCTCAGTCTGGGATCCAGGTGAAGGCTCCAGTTTTTCACTAACATTTGCCATTCTTCTAACAAAGTATCATTAGCCAATTCATACAATGGCTCTTAAAGCATCAACTCCAAAGTGACATACATCACTTGCTCTCAGATTCATTGGTCAAAGCAAATCAAATGTTCAAACCTTGGCACCATGATGTCATAATGTCAATGGGGCAGGGAAGAATAATCCTCCTGCGGGGACGGCAACAAATAATGAAGAACAAGAGTACATTCTACCAAGAAATTTCACCATTTAGAATTATATTTACTGATGATGTTTCACAAATAATCTTTATCATAATCGGAGTAGTTTCCTTCTATTCCTATTTTGCTGCATGTATGTGTATATTTTAAGAAATAGTTGCTGAGTTTATCCAAAGCTTTTACAGCATCTATTGATATAATAGAATGGTTTCCCTCCTTTAATTTGTTGATGTAATATTTATGTATTTTCCTATATTTAACTATCCTTAAGTTTCGAGGATAGACTATTATTGATAACTGTAGACCAGTGATTTTCAACCTTCTTCATCTCATAGCACACATAAGCTGTTTACTAAAATTTTTTAGCACACCAAAAATATATTTCTTTGCCAATCTGACAAAAAATAATTTTGATTCATTTGCACTGGATGGCTATTGTTGTATTGGTTGTTTTATTTACTTTTATTTTTGGCAGTCTAAGGGAAGAGAGCTCAGAATTGCATGTTTTAAAAATTCTTGTGGCACACAAGTGTGCCATGGCCCACCTGTTGAAAAATCACTGCTGTAGACTATTCTCCTCCCCCCTCTTTTTTTTAAGCTTTATTGTTGAAAGTACTACATTGGTCTCCTTTTTCCTGCCTTTGGCCCCTTCTAATCCCCCGAGCCTTCACCATCCTATTGTCTGTGTCCATGGTTAAGCATATATGCATACAAGTTATTTGCTTGATCTCTTCCCACCCACCCACCCACATTCCCTCTGAGATTCTACAGTGTGTTCCATGCTTCTATGTCTCTGGATCTATTTTTGTTCATCAGTTTATTTTGTTCATTGGATTCCACATATGAGTGAGATCATGTGATACTTGTCTTTCTCTGACTGGCTTATTTCACTTAGCATAATACTCTCCAGGTCCCTCCATGCTGTCTCAAAGGGTTAGAGATTCGTCTTTTTTACTGCTGCATAGTATTCCATGGCATAAATGTACCACAGGTCTTTTATCTACTCATCTACTGATGGGCATTTAGGCTGTTTCCAAATATTAGCTACTGTAAATTGCACTGCTATGAACATGGGGGTGCATACATTCTTTCTGATTGGTGTTTCGGGTTTCTTAGAATATATTCCTAGAAGTGGGATCACTGGGTCAAATGGCAGTTCCACATTTAATTTTTCAGGAAACTCCATACTGTTTTCCATAATGGCTGCCCCAGTCTGCATTCTCACCAGCAGTGTACTGGGTTCCATTTTCTTCACATCTTTGCCAGCACTTGTCGTTTGTTGATTTGTTGATGATAGTCATTCTGACAGGTGTGAGGTGACACCTCATTGTCTGTTTAATTTGCATCTTTCTGATGATTAGTGACTTTGAGCATTTTTTAATGTCTCTCGGCCATCTGTATGCCCACTTTGGAGAAGTGTCTATTTAG
The DNA here is from genome assembly GCF_027574615.1 of Eptesicus fuscus. Taxonomy (NCBI): domain Eukaryota; kingdom Metazoa; phylum Chordata; class Mammalia; order Chiroptera; family Vespertilionidae; genus Eptesicus; species Eptesicus fuscus. Next base: position 20,219,734 of record NC_072479.1, on the reverse strand, counting down.
GTCCTTTGCCCATTTTTAAATTGGATTGTTTGTCTTCCTTTTGTTAAGGTGTATGAGTTCCTTATATATTTAACCCTTTATCAGATATATCATTGCCAAATATGTTCTCCTATACAGTAGGCTCCCTTTTCATTTTGTTGATGGTTTCTTTTGCTGTGCAGAAGCTTTTTATTTTGATGTAGTCCAATTTGTTTATTTTCTCCTTAGTTTCCTTTGCCCTAGGAGATGTATCCACAACATATTGCTTATGAGAGATGCCTGAGATTTTGCTGCCTATGGTTTCTTCTAGTATTTTTATGTTTTCATGACTTACATTTAAGTCTTTGATCCATTTTGAGTTTATTCTTATGTATGGTGTAAGTTGGTGGTCTAGTTTCTTTCTTTCTTATTTATTTATTTTTTTGCATGTACCTGTCCTGTTTTAGCTACATCATTTATTAAAGAGACTGTCTTGACTCCATTGTATGCTCTTGCCTCATCTGTCAAATATTAATTGAGCATACTGGCTTGGGTCGATTTTTGGGGTCTCTGTTCTATTCCATTGATCTATATGTCTGTTCTTGTGCTAGTACCAGGCTCTTTTGAGTACAATGGATTTGTAGTATAGCTTGATATCTGGTATTTTGATCCCTTCAACTTTGTTCTTCTTTCCCAAGATTGCTGCAGCTATTTGGGATAGTTTTTGGTTCCAAATAAATTTTTGGAGTGTTTGTTCTAGATCTGTGAAATATGCCATTGGTACTTTAATAGGGATTGCATTGAATCTGTAGATTGCTTTGGGTAATATGGACATTTTAATTATGTTAATTCTACCAATCCATGAACACAGTATATTCTTTCATTTGTTTATATCTTCCTCTATCTCTTTTTTCAATGTTCTATGGTTTCCAAGTACAAGTCTTTTACCTCCTTGGTTAAGTTTATTCCTAAATACCTTAATTTTTTGGTTGCAGTGGTAAATGGGATAGTTATTTAGTTTGTCTTCCTTAGAACTCATTATTGGTGTATAAAATGCCATCAATTTCTGGTTGTTAATTGTGTATCCTGCCACATTGTTGAATTCATTTATTAGTTCTAGTAGTTTTTTGGTGGAATCTCTAGGGTATTCTATGTATAATATCATGTCATCTGCAAATAATGACAGTTTTACTTCCTCCTTTCCAATTTGGATGCCTTTCATTTCTCCTTCTTTTCTGATCACTGTGGCTAGGACCCCAGTACTATGTGGAATAAGAGTGGTGAAAGCAGACATCCCAGTCTTGTTCTTATTCTTAGGAGAAATGGTTTTAGTTTTTGCCCATTGAGTATGATGTTGGCTGTAAGTTTGTCATATATGGCCTTGATCAAGTTGAGATATGATCCCTCTATTCCCACTTTGCTGAGAGTTTTTATCAAAAATGGATGTTGGATTTTGTCAAATGCTTTTTGTGCATCTATTAATATAATCATGTAATTTTTGTCTTTCAATTTGTTTATGTGATGTATCACATTTATTAATTTGCGAATATTGTACCAGCCTTGCATCCCTGGAATAAGTCCCACTTGGTCATGGTATATGATCTTTTTACTATATTGCTGGATACAATTTGCTAATATTTTGTTGAGGATTTTAACATCTATATTCATCAGGAATATTGGCCTGTAGTTCTCTTTCTTTGTAGTGTCTCTTTTGTTTTGTTTTGTCTTTTTAAAATTTTTTTTCTTTATTGATTAAGGTATTACATATGTGTCCTTCTCTCCCCATTGCCCCCCAACACTCCCACTCATGCCCTCACTCCCTGGTGTCTGTGTCCATTGGTTAGGCTTATATGCATGCATACAAGTCCTTTGGTTGATCTCTCCCCCTTATTCCTACCCTCCCCTACCTTCCCTCTGAGGTTTGATGGTTTGATCAATGCTTCTCTGTCTCTGGATCTGTTTTTGTTCATCAGTTTATGTTGCTCATTATATTTCATAAACAAGTGAGATCATGTGACATTTATCTTTCTCTGACTGGCTTATTTCGCTTAGCATAAGTGTCTTTATCTGATTTTGGAATTAGGATAATACTGGCCTCATAAAAAGAGGTTGGAAGTGTTCCTTCCTCTTGGATTTTTTGCAGTAGTTTGAGGAGGTTAGGTGTTAGTTCTTCAAATGTTTGGTAAAACTCCCCTGTGAAACCATCTAGACCAACACTTTTGTTTGCTGGGAGTTTTTTGATTACTACTTCTATTTCATCAGTTGTTATAAGCCTATGCAGGTTTTCTAATTCTTCCTGATTCATTTTGGAAGATTGGATTTTTCTAGGAATTTGTCCATTTCATCCATATTGTCCAGCTTCTTGGCATATAATTGCTCATAGTATTATTTATTTGGATCCTCTCTCTTTGTTTCTTGATGAGTTTAGCTAAAGGTTCATCAATCTTGTTTATCGTTTTTAAAGAACCAGCTCTTGGTTTCATTGATCTTTTGGATTGTTTTTTAATCTCTATGTCATTTATTTCCGCTCTAATTTTTATTATTTCCTTTCTCCTATTTACTCTAGGCTTTTCTTGTTCTCTTTCTAATTCTGTAAGTTGTAGGGTTAAATAGTTTATTATTAATTTTTCTTGTTTTTTGACATAGGCCTGTAGTGCTATGAACTTCCCTATCAGGAAAGCTTTTGCTATGTCTTAGAGATTTGGGGTTATTGTTGTTCATTTTCATTTGTTTCCAGGAAGTTTTTTTTTATTACTCTCTTGATCTTGTTGGTAACCTATTCATTGTTTAATAACATATTATTTAGCCTTCATGTGTTTGAGTGGTTTTCAGTGTTTTTATTGTAGTTGATTTCTAATTTCATTCCATTGTGATTTGAGAAGATGCTTGATATTATGTCAATCTTCTCTAACTTATAGAGACTTGTTTTGTGTCCTAACATGTGATCCATCTTTGTGAATAGTCCATGTACACTTGAGAAAAATGTATATTCTGCAACTTTGGAGTGAAATGTTCTATAAATGTCAATTAAATCTACTTGATCCAGTGTGTCATTTAGAGTCACTGTTTCCTTGTTAATTTTTTGTGTGGAAAATCTATCCAGTGAAGTCAGTGGAGTATTAAAGTCCTCTACTATGTCTGTATTGTTGTCTATATCTCCCTTAAAGTCCTCTAAAAGTTTTTTTTTAATATATTTAGGTTCACCTATGTTAGGTGCATATATATATATTTACTAGGGTTATATCCTCTTGTTGGATTGATTCCGTTGGTATTATGCAGTGACTTCCATTGTCTCTTGTGATGGCCTTCATTTTGAAATCTGTTTTGTCAGATTTACATATTGCTACCCAGCTTTTATTATTATTATTATTATTATTATTATTTCCATTTGCATGGAAAAATTTTTTCCATCCCTTCACTTTCATCCTGTGAGTCTTTTGTTCTAAAGTGTGTCTCTTATAGACAGCATATATTTGGGTCATGTTTTCGTATCCATTCAGCTACCCTGTGTCTTTTGATTGGAGCACTTAAGCCATTTACCTTTAAGGTTATTATTGATAGGTACTTATTTATTGCCATTTTAATTCTTTATGCCTATGTTTCTCTATTTCTTCTTCTCATTACAGCAGTCCCTTTAGCATTTCTTATAGTGCTGATTTTGTGGTGTTAAGCTCTCTTATCTTTTTTTTTTTTTTTAAATCTGGGAAGCTCTTTATTTCACCATCTATTTTGAATGAAAGTCTTGCTGGATATAGTAATCTTGGTTTCAGATCCTAGCTTTGCATTACCTTGAATACTTCATGCCATTCCCTGCTGGCCTGTAGAATTCCTGATGAAAAATCAGCTGACTGACTTATGGGAGCTCCTCTGTAGGTAACAAGTTGCTTTTCTCTTACTGCCTTTAAGATTCCGTCTTTGTCTTTAATTTTTGGCATTTTAATTATGATGTGTCTGGGCGTGGGCCTGTTTGGGTTCTTCTTGCTTGGGACTCTCTGTGTCTCCTGAACTTGTGTAATTTTTTCTTTCACCATCTTAGGAGTTGTCTGCCATTATTTCTTCAAACATGTTCTCTATTCCTTGCTCACTTTATCCCCTTCTGGTACTCCTATTATGAAAATATTGTTACATTTCATGTTGTCCCACAGCTCCCTTAAGTTGTCCTCCTGTTTTTTTTTTATTGTTTTCCCTTTTTTGATTCTCTTATTGAGTGATTTTTCTACCCTGTGTTTTAATTCACTAACCTGATCCTCAGCTTCCCCTCCTCTACTGTGTATTTCTTCCACTGTATTTCTTATTAGTGCTATGTCATTCTTCATAGTTACTATATCTTTTCTCATGCTGTTGAGCATCCTGCCATCATTATTCTGAACTCAATGTCTGATAAATTTCTTATCTCCATTTCATTTAGCTCTTCTATTGGAGAATTCTCTTGTTCTTTCATTTGGGCTTTTTTTTTTTCCTCCCCATTTTGGCTGCCTATTCGGGTTTGCGTCTGTGTATTAGGCAGATCTGCTATGACTCCCAATCTCTAGTGCAGGACAATGTCAGATACTGTTTCTGACTCTGACCTGAGTACCCTGTTTGTAGCTATCAGCAATCCACAGCTCTTGGCTCCCTCTGCTGATTGGAAAGGACCAAGATGTGCACCAAAATCTGCTTTTCCTAGTCCTGTATCCTGGATTAGATCAGGCAAAGTCTCAAAGCCTCCAGAGACCTGCCTCTGCCTGCAGTCTCGTTGTTATTCGGTCCTGATTAGCCTCAGGTGATGGACCACAGGGTGCAGCAAGAGGTTTTCCAACAGGGTGGGGGCAATTGTTTCTTCCTGAAGGCTGGTTGTTATTCTCAGTCTCTTAATGGGCCTCAGAAACTCCACAGGATGGGGAAGGGGTTTTCCAATAGGGTCAGGCAATTTATTCCCCCCAGGCAAACGCTGCCTGGATGGTAAAGGTCTGCAGGAGAAAGATGTCCTCTGCAGTATGAGGGAATGACTCAGCACAGGAAACTGGGATGTCTGCCTTCTGAGCTCTAACCCCAGAGCTTCCAACACTGGCTTCTGCTCACATAGTTCCAGTCCACTCTGCATTCCCTCTGCATTCCTAAGGTGAGTGGCTGCACGTGAAATTTTGTGCCTTGGCCCTTTAAGAGGGTGCCGGCATTTCCAGCCATCTCTCCCTGGCAGACAGCAACTCTGCTGTTTTTCACAGCCAGATGTTTCTCAGTTCAGGTGCTCTGGGCTAGGGAGCCCTGCTTGGGGTTTAGACCCCAGAGTTCTCAGTGGCAACCGCCCACAGCTGAGATATCCCTCCAGGACTTTAGCCGCTGTCTGTGGGAGCCCAGTCAGCCCTCCACACTTCCTACCAGTCTCTATGTGGTCTCTACTTTCTGTCCTTGGTTATCAGGGTTCTCTTCAGCTAGTTTCAGTTGATTATTCAAGATGGTGTTTCTGTATTTTAGTTGTAATTCCAGTTTGTTCCTGAGAATGTGTCAGTATCGCTTCCACTTACTCCACCGCCATTTTGGAATCTCTCGCCTATTCTCTTGTAATACAGTGAATTCTATTTAACAAAATGTAGAATGTTTGCATCTAGATTCATCAGTGTGATTAGTTGATAAAATATTTTTTTCTGGTTCAATTTCATGTTTGGGTATTAAATTATGCTGGATTCATAATGTGAATTAAAAAGTTTTTAACCTCTTCATTTTTATGGATTATAATAATTTATTGAAGTATCAATTCTTTAGCTAGAATTCAGGTGTTTTTAAGTCATTATTTATTAACCATCTATCCAAACATTTCTGTGATTATTGGTCTATTAAAATTTTTTTACTCTTTCTTGGGTCCCTTTTGGGAACTTAAAATTTATAATGAAATTCTTTGTTTACTAAAGGTTTTCAAATATGTTACCAAAGAGTTGCATGTACATTTTATTATAATCTTGATTTTTTACTAAAATACAGAATATACAATATTATATTTATTTTAGGTGCACAACATATTTTTCAACATTTACATACCTAATAAAATGATCACCAATATAAGTCTAACTAGAGGCCCGTTGCAGGAAGATTCCTGCTAGAATAGGGCTTCCTGTGGCCGGAGCGAAGCAGAGAAGGGAGCGAAGCCCACTGCCTCACTCCCTCCCGTCTCCGCTGCCTCGCTCCTTCCCTTTGCCACTGCCTTGCTCCCTTCTCCGCCGCTTCACTTTCTTCTGCAGCGCTTGGCTTCCTTCTACGCTGTCTTCAGTCTTCGCTCCATGCCTGTGTATGCAAATTAACCACCATCTTTGTTGGGTTAATTTGCATACTCGCTCCTGATTGGCTGGTGGGCGTAGTGGAGGTACAGTCAATTTACATGTTTGTCTGTTATTAGGTAAGATAACTATCTGAAACTGTACAAGGTTATTACAATATTATTAACTATATTCCTTATGCTGTATTTTATATCCCCATGACTTATTGATTTGATAACTGGAAATTTGTAACTCTTATTCCCCTTCACCTTTTTTGTCCTTCCCCCACATCCTTCCCCTCTGGCAACCATCAGTTTATTCTCTATGTCTATGAGTCTGTTTCTGTTTTATTTTGTATTTTAGATTCCACATTTTTCCTTTTCTGTGTAACTTATTTCACTAAGTATTATACCTTCAAGCTCCATCCATGTTGTCATAATGGCAAGATTTTATTCTTTTTTATGGCTAATACCCTATATAATAAAGAGGTAATATACAAATTGACCATCACTCCAACACACAAGATGGCCACCCCCATGTGGACACAAGATGGCTGGCAGGGGAAGGGAGTTGGGGACGACCAGGCCAGCAGTTAGGGGTGACCGGGCCATCAGGGGAAGGCAGTTGGGAGCAACCAGGCTTGCAAGGGAGGGCAGTTGGGAGCGACCAGGCCTGCAAGGGAGGGTAGTTGGGGGTGACCAGGCTGGTAGAGGAGGGCAGTTAGGGGTGACCAGGCTGGCAAGGGAGGGCAGTTAGAGGTGACCAGGCCAGCAGGGGAGGGATGTTGGGGGCTACTAGGCCTGCAGAGGAGGATAGTCAGAGGCAACCAGGCCAGCAGGGGAGGGCAGTTAGGGGTGACCAGGTCAGCAGGGGAGGGCAGTTAGGGGCAATCGGGCCAGCAGGGGAGCAGTTAGGCATGGATCAGGCTGGCAGGGGAGTGGTTTAGGGGGTGATCAGGCTGGCAGGCAGGAGAGTGGTTGGGAGCCAGCAGTCCTGGATTGTGAGAGGAATGTCTGACTGCCCTCAAGGGGTCCCAGATTGGAGAGGGTGTAGGCTGGGCTGAGGGACAAGCCTCCCCCCCGCCGTGCACAAATTTTGTGCACCGGGCCTCTAGTTCTATTATATATATATATATCTTAGAACTTTTTTACCTGTTCATCTATTGATGGACACTTAGGTTGTTTCCATATCTTGACTATTGTAGATAATGCTGCAATGAACATAGGGGTGCATATATCTTTTCATATTAGTGTTTGTGTTTTCTTTGGATAAATACCCAGAGGTGGAATTGCTGGGTCATATGCTACTTCTATTTTTTATTTTTTTTTTAGGAACCTCCATAATGTTTTCCATAGTGGCTGCACCAATTTGCAATCCCACCAACAGGACATAAGGGTTTCCTCTGCTCCACATCCTCACCAACACTTGTTTTGTGTTGTCTTTTTTATAATAGCCAATCTGAAGGTGTAGAGTGGTAACTCATTGTGGTTTTGATTTGGTTTTCTTGATGATTAGTGATACTGAGCATCTTGTCATGTGGCTGTTGGCATCTGTATGTACTCTTTTCAGAAATGTCTATTCAGGTCCTCTGCCCATTTTTAAATCAGATTGCTTGGGGGTTTTTTGTGTTGAGTTCTTATATTTTGGATGTTAACCCTTGTCAGATGTGTCAATATCTTCTCCTATTTAGTGGGCTGCCTTTTTGTTTTCTTGATGGTTTTTGTCGTTGTGTAAAAGCTTTATAATTTGTGATTATGTCTCTTTATTCATTCCAAACTTGGATAATTTTACACTCTTTTTTTGTCATAATTACATTCATGAGTTATGTCTCTGTTTTATTGATTAAATGTAGCTTTTTAATTTTACTATTATTTTTTGTTTTCTAATTAAGTGACTTCAGCTTTTATCTTTATTCATTTTTGGTTTATTTTCTTTTTTATTTCTAATTTCTTAAGAAAAGCACTAACTTTTGCAAAGATTTTATCTTCTTAAATACAGAGACTATTGTAACTATAAATTTTTCTTTAGCAGTCTCTCATTTCTTATGTTATAAGGTAAACTCATTTTCATTATTTCCCTGGTAGCTTATTATATCAATTTTTTCACTGTTCCACACTTTTAATCTTCAGACACACTGAAATTAATTTTATATATTCTCCCTTTATCATTAATCTCATCTACACCTGTTACAGAATTTACCAGGTGACCGAAAAATACACAAGAGTACTCCGAGATACAGGAAAAAACATTTATTTCCAGATGTACTAGTACTGTGACTCAGGGGAGCCTGTTTCCAAATCCTGAGCAAGCCAATACGGAGGAAGCTTTCTCTTTATATCCTTTGGTTTCTTTGTCCCCCAAATATGGATCTGACTTCCGGACCTTTCGCGGGCTTTGCAAAAAGCCCTGTGTGTTGGGATGGGGGACGTGAGACCACACCTAAAGGCCTGGCCTGGTGCCAGCACTGATAACCCCCTCCGGGGGTAGTGTATTGCGCATGGTTTTTGGCCTTGGTAAAATTATTTAGGTAAATAGGTCTTGCAAGACCAGGTAATTAAGGAGGGAGCAGTGACTTGATTATAGGCTAACAAGAATTTGCATTAGGGATACTGATTAACTAGGTACAGAGTCAGGCTGCTAGCTCCCCACCCCTACCCCCAAAAGATCTTATTTTCTTCATCACACCCATGATTTGAGCTACTGCTTTTAAACTAACAGCTTCCAAATTTCCCCAAAGCTGAGGCTCAGATATCCAATTTGCCTCATGGACATAACTAGCTCAATGTGCTTGAACTGGTTTATGTTTTTCTAAGTCAACAGTAACTATATTTGTTCAATCATTTGTACCACTATCCATGTAGTTGCTCAAGTTAGAAACTTAGACTTCATCCTTAACCCCTTTATCCTTAACTCCTCACACCCCTATTCAATCAAACACCAAATTCTGATTATTTTAATTTCTAAATAAAATTTAGCTTCATTTCATCTTCTTCATCTCTGCCCTGGTTTTAACCCTCACCATCGACAGCAGATTATTACAAACCTGCAAGACTTTTCTTCCTTCTCGTATGGCCAGCCCCATCCCACCCCAAACAGATTCCACTTTATCTAAAATGCACATCTCACCATTCCTGTCCTCACTTAAAAACCCTTCAGTGCTCCCATTTCTGACACAAACTCAACATAGTTTGTATGTCCCTACTGAAGAGAGAAGCAACTAACGATAACAACTTAGTGTGAAGTACTTAATGCATTATTATACTAAGGTGCCTTTGTATTTAAAGAGGTATGGAGGGTATTTGGTAGAGAAAAGTATTAACATTTATTCTCTGCCTAGACCTGTGCTAGGGTTTTAGCATCTCATTTACTCATATCATGCTTGTGAGATGGGCCGCCAGGAATGCTTCTGCTGCAAGAATCAAAATATCTCACTGGTGGGAGGTAGTTAAAACCACGAAGACAGGTAGTTCTTTTGCAATACAATAAGTCTAGAAGTTGCTGTGTCCAGCTCAATGATGCCATCAAAGACTCCCAGACTCTTTCTATTTTTCCATTCTGCTAGAATGGCTTTTCATCCTTATTCTTGTAATTTTTTTTAAAATCTAAATGCAAGATGACTGCTAAGCCCTAGGTTTCACGAGAGAAAGAAAAAGAGCTGATACCAGCGAGCTCTCCTTTCATACCTGGCCCCTTTACTAGTACAAGGAAAGAGAAGTTCTCCCAGAATCCCTAACAAGTTTCCATTTACATTTTATTGGCCAGAACTGGGTCACCTAGCTACCCCTATCTGCAAGGGATTGAGAGAACAAAAACTTAGGGGTTTGCAGTTTGTATGCTGAATAGCAATAAGGGACAGGGATGGGGGTGGAAGTGGTTGGGAGCTGGGCCCAGGATAGTGACTCCACAGATACCATTATCTCCAATTTATAGGTACGATTAAGGTTGCCCAAAGTCCTACTGCTGGTCAGTAGTGAAAACTGGGTTAGGAATTAAATTTTGTTTCCAAAGCTTGTACTGTCTTCTCTATACTACTGCAGTCTCTCCAGGTACTCAGAGTAGAATTTCAGATATTTAGGCATGAATAAGAGACATTTGTTGGCATCTGTTATTTCCCCCAAATCACACTACAATATGTTCTCAGGCCCACTGGACGGAATCACCCTACAATGTTCCAAGGATGAAGCCACTTCTGCCTCTTTGATAAAGCCCTATGTAGGTAAGCCGTGTTCCTTTTGCAAATGGAAACACTGGGGACTACACTGAAGCTGTCTTAGACTGGCTTTGAAGTCTGGTAGTTAAAAAGAAACCACGTTCAAAGTATTTAAACCTGTATAGCAGGATTGAGAATCCTTGTCAAATTTCATCACTTAGTTGTGAATAAGGTTTTGGACACAGTCATCCTGACCTTTGGACATTTCACATCGCCTAATGAATATCTTCTGACTGAATTAGTAATGATGCTTAAACCTCCTCTAACATACCAAAGAAAACATTTTAAATGCTCAGCGTAAGAGCAGGTTCAATTTCTAAAGAGGAAAAATCTGCATATGAAATTTTGTATCTTATGTTTCTTTCATCCTTGCTTTAATAAATGAGAATCTACTGGGAAATAGTCCAATTTTTTGCTGCCGTGTCACTAGGATGTTAACTTTTTATTAGTTATTGTGCAAAGATGGTGCCATCACGATGGAAGTTGATGACTTCAAGGTACTAGAAGTGGAAGAAGTAGAATATATACACAAACTGTGTACTAATTCTCACGCCACTGGAAATTGTTCTTTTCTGACAGTAATTCTGATCCTCATGCTAAAAACTCATTTTCTATAAAAATGAAGCTGCAGGCAACTTAACAGTCAAGGTCACCAAAAAACAAAAAAGGTCTCTGAGCATGTAGATGGGAAAGTTTTTTTATATCTCAAATCTTTTTCTTTTGAAGCAAACCAATCTTAGCCATTAAAATTCACTTAAACAAAGCCTGGGTCCATCATCAAAGACGGGTAATCACGAACATTCACGCCGCTGGTGGGGCACCATCAGGTTAAAAATCACTGCATTGTTTCCAGCCCCACGAATAGTGGAATAGTGTTAACGATGTCCTCGTTTTTCCTTCAAACTCAGACAGTCAATTTTCCTATGATGGCAGCATATTACTCGTGGAGAAATAAGATGTGTTAACGAAAAAACCATTGAAACCTGTAAAGAATTTTAGTGAGTTTATTTGAGCCAAACTGTCGACATACGCCAGGAAGCAGAACCTCAATGAATTGAGATAATGCTCCGAGGAAATGGTGGGTTACATCTGTATTTATACATTGCCATCAGAGGAGGGACATAGGTGAGCTACATGAAATTCATTGGTGACGGATTAAGGAGGTGGGATAAAGTCAAACGGTGGGAAACCCCTGGGATTGGATAAAAAGCAAAATGATGGACACATACTTAGGTGGGTACAGAAACAATTAACATGATAATGAAGGAATTTGTGGTATCTGTCCTGGCGCCCACCACATTTGGTTTGCCCCAGGGGCTCCAGCAAAAGAAGGAAGTTACAAGTTACCCAGACATCTCACAGGTATGTTATCTTAGAGGCAAAAAGGCAAATGGGCTCAGTAAGGAAGATCTAAGTTGACCTTTGTCAGGGAAGATATCGGCCTAGGACATGACTGCCCACTATAACCTGTTTGTAGTCAAATATTTAATTTTCAAACCATCCTTTGTGGTTATTTCAGGTCTCTGAGTTTGCAAGACTGCCACATAGGCCTCCCCTGAGCTTGTCAGGTTAGCATGTGGCTCCTTCCGTTCACACATGCCTTGCATAGAAATGTTCAGTTTCGAACAGAGGACAGCCATTTCTTTACATAGTTTGCCCCTACAAAAGCATTCGAAAGATTTGTGTTTCTATTGCTACATGAGTTTTCAGATGGAAAAAAAAAAGTTAGAAAATATGATTACAACAGGCATATATATATATATATATATATATATATATATATATATATAGTCTTGAGACTCTGTTATGCATGGTACAGAGATGAAAGAAACACAGCAGTACAGAAGCAAACCCTGCAGCATTGTTCACATTTAGTTTATGCCACAACAAAATGTTGCTATAGAAACATTAAATCCCAACAGAATTCCTGGAAGTCAAAGATGTGCTTGCAGACTTACTTCCAGATGCTGACTTGCCGGCTTGTTAAATAAAACTTGGCGTTTCTCGCATGGGAGATTTTTATCTCCAAACTTACTATGAAAACTGCCTGGGACTCCGAGTACAGTGCTCACAATGGAAAGGAAAGCAGTAATAGAATGACTAGCCTGGGAGATGTCTCCACCCGATTGTTTTTCTCTTCCCGCATCCACACTCTCCGTGAAGAAGTAGCTCTAAAATAGGATTAACCCTTAGTGGCCAGGGGGTGGGAAATCATTCTATTAATAAAGTTGTTCACCCACGTTAAGCAGGGCAAGGCTTTCTGAGTACCAGCGAGGGAATCACGTTTTCCTGTAGACAGCTTGGGGCTCTCTTTCACAGTACTTGCCCCTAGTAATGATACAACAGTTTGCTCTCAGAAAACAGCCTGATTAATTGGGAAGCAGCCAAATGAGGTTTTTTTTTAAATGTCTAAAAATATTTTTGCTTCTTGTTTTCTAATCCTTCTCAATCAAACTGACAGCTTTTTAAAATCCCCTTAAATAGTGAATGCATAACAAGTGCATTGGAACTCAAATGATCTCCACTGGCCTAAGTGTGAAAAGGGATTTTAAATGGTGCAGCAGAGTTGTACTCCATTCATTAAAAGCCCACCTGCCAGGTGTGCCCGCCATAGACACCGCCCACTTCCTCTCAGGCTGCGGGTAGGCCTCACTGGACGGCTGTAGCCGCTCTGGCTCTGGAGAAACCAGACATCTCCACTTGGGCGTCTATCCTCGGGCTGTGAGCTCAGCCTCCCACTGAGATAATGACTTTCTTCCTTGCCAGCCCTTGCTCACAATAAATACAATACATCCAACTTCCAACAAATGTATATAAGTAGAGTGGAAGGCTTTGTCTCTTGTGCCCTTAAAGAGCATGGGTGGGTAGCCCCCCTCCTGAAGTCTGGGCCGTCTATAGTGACTTCCTTCCAAAAAGCACAGTAAGGAAATAGGGCACAAAAGAGTAAGTTAATAGTTGAGAAACCTGATAAACTCTACTTCACGCCAGGTAATCAAGGCCAACATCAATAGCCATAAATCATGGTCATGATGTGCACCTTTGATATGATGCGATGAAAATGGCACGTTACCTCTGTGATCTCCTTCCCTCCTCCAAACCCATAACCTTAAACTAATCATGAGAAGAAGATCGGACAGATCCCGACGGTGGGGCCTGCCGTGATGTGCCCAACCAGCGCTCTTCAGAACTGTCACGGTTATTCAAAACGGAAAGTCTGGAAAACTGTCCCAGCCAAGAGGAGCCCAAGGTGAGGCGATGACTAAATGCAATGTGGCGTCCTGGAACAGAAAAGGGACATTAGGTAACAACTAAGGAAATCTGAGGAAGTGATGGACGTTAGCCAATAAGAATGTATCAGTATTTGTTCACTAATTGTAACAAATGTACCAGGCTTCTGTCAGATGTTAATATTAAACTGTGTGCCAGCTGGCAACTCTCTATCCTATTTGCTCAATTTTTTTCTGTCAATCTAAAACTTTACTATAAATCAGGGGTGGGGAACCGTTTTTCTGCCAAGGGCCTTTTGGGTATTTATAACATCATTCGCGAGCCATACAAAATTATCAACATAAAAATTAACCTGCTATATTTGATCAGACATTTAATTAACTCACCCCTCATGCCTTGGCCGGGCCAGACCAACTGACTTCATGGGCCTTATACAGCCCGAGGGCCAGACGTCCCCCACTGCTGCGTAAGCTCTATTAATACAAATAAGGGAGCGATGGGAAAGGCTGAGGAGCCTGCAGGCGAACGAGGTGTACAAAGCTCAGTGTTTGCTATTATTGAATTTGGGACTCAAAGCGGGACTCAGGGAGGGATGTGAGGGCTGCACTGGGGCCCTGGCCTGGCTGAGGTGGACTGCATCAGGTGAGAACGATTCGTGACTATAACTCCCTGCCCAGCTCAGCACCTTCAGTGTGAGCACTGGTCCGCTATGGTCCCCACACGGAGCTGAGTGCTTTACATACATTATCTCACATAGGTATTAACAGATGAGGGAAACAGAGGCACAAAGACGTTAGCAGCGTACCCAGTGACAGCTAGAAAATGGCAGAGTCCGGCTTTGGACTCAGGCAGTTTCATTTCATCCAGGCATCACAGGTTTGGGACGTGTGAAATCCCTAAACCATGTTTGGCAGAGCCAGCTGATCCTTAGCACCAGGAGGTTTACAGTTCTTGGGTTTGGCAATGGGGAGAGGTCACTGGAAGCCCACTGCACGTAGCAATTTATTACTCCGCTGAGCCGTGGGCCAGAATCTGCTGCTGTGAGGCTGGATAAGGGGATTCTGTTTAATACGGTCGCTTGTTTTGGGCACTCAGATCTAACCCCTGCAGACCTGGATTCTCAGCTCCAATCTCCTTGGCTGCAGCATTCAGCAACTCCTCGGTGGGTTTCTCCTTCCTGGACGGGCTTAGGAGAGACACTAATGACAGATGTGTACATGGCTTTCTTATCTTGACAGTTCCCCTAGTATTGACTGCACTTGTCATCGGACAGATATGAGGCCTAACTGAACACATCACCAAATGCTTTTCTTGTAAGCTGGACTGGTTTGCCCAGGACAGTGCCAGCTTATGACTGTTATCCCTACATAATTAATAGTATCCTCTCTTGCTCTCAAAAGTGTCCCAGTTTGAATGACAATTTGTACAGCCACCGTATCTATAACACAGAGACAACTGCCACTCCCAAGCTAAAATCTCTAGAGACCACACCAATTACTATTCTAATATATTGGTGACATCTGGGTCCCCTTGTTCATTTGGGGGCGGGGGAAAGTGGGATTGTGCAAGAAATCGTGATTTTCAGGAGTGTGACTATTCACTCATTTCACATGGGTAACTGTTTTCCAACTTTGATTCATTTCAACGATATTTCTTTTGCAATTAGAATGTAACTACTGCACAAAGCACACTTATTAGAGAAGAAAATACTTTGTGACCGTTACCTGAGCTCCCAAACCAGAGGGCTGCCCTGAAGAAGGGACAGCTGGCATCACCTCTACAAGGATGGTCAGCACGGTGGCACGGGACACCACACTGAGCATCTGCCATCAACCGCTAGCCTGCTGGAACAGGGCCACGGGCAGAAAATGCTCTAGGTCAGCCCTGTTGTCTTATTTTAAGTTCTTTGCAGTTCTCATTCTTGCCATACATCCTAAGTTTCTCTTTAGGAAAAACGTGCCTGGTCTTACACTGAGCACAAACTCAGATAGTGCTTCCCCATCACCTGTGCCCCGGACCTCTTCGATAGTTCTCTACATTTCTCTTCCACCTGAAGCATGTCCCCCATACATCTCTTTATCGTTTGCAAGGTTAACAAATTCACTGAAAAATCTAGGGTTTCACTTCTAAAATCTCTTTAGCTAAGTATTAATTTGCTGCAGAATTCTCTTCTCCCATGGTCACAAACTTGTAACAGCCTCCAAGAAATCCTAATATGTACTCAATTCCAAGCCTCAACTAAGGCTCTTGATAAAATGTTGTCATCTGAGTGGTAAAGGCCACCGCTATTGACTGTAGCCAAACCAATTGTAAAATATAGAGCAGACCAAGTTCTGGAGTGGATGGTGGTGATGGCTGCACAATAATGGGAGTGTACTTAATGCCACTCAACTGTACACTTAAAGCGGTTAAAATGGTAAATTTTATGTTATGGATGTTTACCACAATGTATATGGAAAGCTCTGGGAGACGTGTGTGTGTGTGTGTGTGTGTGTGTGTGTGTGTGTGTGTAAGTGCCACCTGGCTTGGCTGGAAAAATACAGCCAAGGCAGAGAGGTCTAAACATGCAGTGACCATTTTAAAAGATTGGTATGGATGCTGTCTTTTGAGGCCAAACAAATTATTGGTTGCAAAAGACAAAAATGAACAGGCACCATCCTAAAGATGCAAACATCTTATACATTTATTTATTCAACAAATATTTATGGCACTCCTGCCACCATATGTCAGCAGATCTTAGACAATATAAATGATTAAGCCAGTTATGGAGTACACGTGTGTTTATTATATGACTTCCTATTTGTTATATGTCGGAAATACTTCACTACTTAAAAGCTCTAATATTATCACAAATACCGTGAGTCCTGGTATGATGTAAATTTACTCCATTTTACATAGAACCCAAACAGGAGAGGGGAAAGAAGATCCTAGAAGCTGAGGAAACAGACAAGCTCTGGCTGCAGAAGGGTGCACAGTGGGAGGTAGGGGAGAGGAGCAGTTGTGGACAAAAGGGACCACATGCTGACCTGACAAGCTCCGGGGAGGCCTGCATGACAGTCTTGCAAACTCAGAGACCTAAAGGAACCACAAAGGATGGTCTGAAATTAAACTTTAACTAAACGCATTTATGGTGGGCAGTTACAGCCTAGGCCGCTATCTTCACTGACAAGGTCAACCTTTATCTTCACTGAGCTTATCTGTCTTTTTGCATCTATGATAACACACCCTTGAAATGTCTGGGTAACTTGTAACTTCCCTTTTTCTGGAGCCCCTGGGGCAAAACCAAATGTGGTGGACGCCAGGACAGATACCACAAATTCCTTCATTATCATGTTAATTGTTCCTGCACCCACCTAAGTATGTGTCCATCATTTTACTTTTTATCAAATCCCAGGGGTTTCCCACCACTTTGCTTTATCCCACCTCCTTAATCTATCACCAATGAATTTCATGTAACCCACCTATGTCCCTCCTTTGATTGCAATGTATAAATACAGATGTAACCCGCCATTCTCCAGAGCATTATCTCAATTCCTTGAGGTTCTGCTTCCCGGCATATGTTGACAGTTTGGCTCAAATAAAATCACAAAAATTATTTACAGGTTTCAATGGTTTTTTTATGTTAACACAGTTAACAATTAGTCTGCATGCAGCTAAGAATTTTCCTAGCAGATACCTATTTTGGCATAGATAAAATCAAGTGTATTTTACACACTCAAGACAAAATGTGGGTGGCTGAAAAACCCTAGGTCCTATATAAAATATAGATGTGGCATCTTCTGACTCAAAGCCCAGGGCACATGAAGTTAAAACAAGTCACTATACAGAAATCTGAAGGGGGAAATGAGCTACAGGTCCCAGGAATACCCACAGCAGGGACTCCGACATAACAAGGTGACGCAGGTTCATAGGTAGAATCCAAAGTAAATCACTGATGATTGAATCATTAACTCCATGGGCTTTGGTTTGAGACAGACTGGTGATAAATCTAGCTTCAGTTACTCACTTGCTGAGGCTTCAGACAAGTTACTTAGAGTTGACTCCCTAGCCTGTCATCTGGAGACAGCACTCCCTACCTACCTCAGAGGATTATTGGGAAGGTTAAACAGACGCATGTGCAGCATCTAACACATGGTTCCAGGCACATATTAAGTGCTCAATAAATGCTAGCTGGTATAATTAATAGACCAAAATGTTTTCCCCTCTTTCATTGGTGAAAGGTTAACATGGTGGTACACGGGCAGGCTAAATAGCCATCTCAGCTGGTGATTAAAGAAAATGCAAGCCGAAACCGATTTGGCTCAGTGGATAGAGCGTCGGTCTGCGGACTGAAGGGTCCCAGGTTCAATTCTGGTCAAGGGCATGTACATTGGTTGCGGGCACATCCCCGGTGGGGGGTGTGCAGGAGGCAACTGGTCGATGTTTCTCTCTCATCGATGTTTCTAGCTCTCTATCCCTTCTCCCTTCCTCTCTGTTTAAAATAAATAAATAAATAAAATAAAATAAAATAAAATAAAATAAAATAAAATAAAATAAATAAAGTTAATTATTAAAAAAAAAAAAGAAAATGCAATTTATTTGAGGAAAGGGGCTGGGGGATGCGATGTCCCAAGGGAAGGGCTGCACAGCACGGAGTCAAAGGGTCATTGGGTCTGTGATGGCAGCACTCGGGCTGGAGTTTCATCCTCACACGCAGTCACTAGTGGGACACTTGTCATCAGTGGGTCTGGGAGCTGAGCTGGTGGGCTTAGAATGCAGGTGTGCGACCAGGTGCCTTCATGCCTTTAGGACAGTTTCATTCCTTGTATGACTCCTGGTGTCCCAGCACGTTTTTCCTGGTCTTTTGTTCTCCTGTGGTGGGAAGCTTACAAATGGCCATTAAGGATTGTATTGCCCTAGGGTCCTAACAATTGGTACTAGTAAATGCTCACACACAAGGAGTCATCCCTGCTCTGACCCTAAAATAGCTAGGTGACCCAAGGTCAATAATTCCACATCTCTGTACCTCAGTTTCTTTAACTGTGAAATTAGCCGTTTTTCTGTCTATCCCTTTTATGGATTTTTCTTTCTCCCATATCTTTCAGCATTGCTGGTGCCTTTCACTGTCCTCCCCCATTTCCTCACTGTTCTCTCCACCTCCAGCCCTTCTTCTTCTTCTTTTTTTTAATCTTTATTTTTGAATATGTTTCCATTGATGTTTAGAGAGAGATGAAGGGAAAGAGAGAAACATTGATGAGAGAGAAACATCAACATCGATTGGCTGCCTGCAGTAAGCCCCCTGCTGAGGATCGAGTGTGCAACCCGGTGTGTGCCCCGACCTGAATCGAACTGGTAACCTCCTGGTTCAGGGCTGGACGCTCAACCACTGAGCCACACCTGCTGGGCCCTTCTTTGCTCCCTAAGCACTGAGGCACTCCATTTCCTTTTCTCATGTGGACAACCACCTTCATCTCCTAATCACTCCCCCTGTGCCACTTGGTCCTTCTTCCAAGGCTTATTCCACATGGCTGCCAGAATTTGTCTTTTAAAGCTCAATTCTGATGATGGCTCCCTGCAGCCTGCAGAACTCTCTTCCCAGTCGGGCCTCACTCTGTCTGGAATGGCCACTTTTCCTCTCCTCCAGCAATATATAGCATCAGCTTCAAATATCACATCTTTCAAGTCTCTACTTTCTCCGAGACAAAGTCAGATTCTCCTCCGTTGTGTTCCCAGAGCCCTATATACATAACCTTTCAGTAGCCTTTTAGTGTAGTGATTCTTCATATTGAAGCAAGACAAAACAAAAAATTATAATGTCAGGTATTTTAATTTTCTGTGCAAGAATTGGAATGTCATAAGTATTGAATAAATGTTTGTCAATGAGTTTTAGAAAGTTATTAAGTGACACAACCAAAGGCATAGCCCAATTATTTTGGTTTCAAGTAACTAGGACGAATGGAGGGGAACTGTGTAAGGGGAATGCTTGTGGAGAGGTGGAAATCCAAGCTCCTCAAGATTCTCTCTGTCTCTCTTTAGGTTGAATCGCAGGTCTGATAAACTACGTATATAATAGAAATGCAGCAGAGAGGGGAGAATCTCCTCTCCCAGGAGAGATAGTGGATGATCGTTGCAGCTTAGGTCGGACATGATGGTCACTTCAACATGCATAGTGTCGGTGCTGGAGATGGGGAGAAGTAGATGTAGCTGAGAACGAGTTACAAGGCAAAAAAGACAACATATCAATGGTGAAGTGGCTCGATATGGGAGGGTAGAGAATAAAAGGATGACTTCTCGGGGGCAGTGGTGCTGGTGACTGAGATGGGACCCTGGGGGGAGTACCAGGGGGTGTCAGGGAGTTCTGCTAGAGGAAGGGGACACATTGCAACTCAAGCGGCTCTTTACCTTCTCCAGCGCCTGCCTGCCAAAGAATGAGCATTAATCGAACAAGTGTGAACCGTCGATGGGAATCCATGGACTTGTCAGTTGGAATACCCAGTCAGGTGTAATGGGAGTCAGCCTTCCTTCCTTGTATGCTGGGTGTTCCAATTATGTGAGGTCTAGAGGTCTTGGCTTAACTAGAGAATGCACACTTGATAGCTGTGTGACTTTGGACATATCACTTAATCTCTCCACACTTCAGTACCCTCATTGGTAAAATGGCAAAAATTATGTTTATCTTCCTGGTTATCATGACATAAATTATTATTAATGTATTTTTTTAACTCACTGCTCCAGCCTAACTGTCTCCTCAGCTCACCTCCAAAGAGGTAATACAAATGAACATGAAGAATGAAGCCTTTCGTGGTTTAAGGGATGGGACTAAAGGTGGGAACAATTATTTCCAGAGTGCTACGCTTCTCTCTACAAACATCTTTCCCTTTAATGTCTTACAGACTTTTAGCTAAAGATGTATCATCTCAGGAAAAAAAAAAATAACACACTTATTCACAAGTGAAATTATGAAGCATTTTTAAGTTATCATCAGTGATCGCCACCCTTCATGTCCTTGACCACCCTCATGATAGAAATGCTTCCTCCTCAAGAGCTAATGTGCTCCTCAGCCTTGCCTGCACCTTAGAATTATCTGGGGAACTTTAAACAGTTTTGGAGCCCAGGTTATACTTCCAACTAGTTGAATCAGAATCTGGCAGTGGTACCCAGGGATTGGTATTTTATAATGAACCCCCAGGTAACGCCAATGTGCAAGCAAAGGTTCTAGCCCTATTTGCAGTTTAAGTGGGATAAGTTCCTAAGAACAAAAGACATTAAAATGGTAAAATTTTAGGCACTGGGGACAGGCGATTTGGGCATATAATTCTGCTTAGAGAACATGAGAGTAGATGACACTACTATTTGTTGCCATTCAGAAAAATACCTGGTTTCAAATATAGTCCTGCTAGAATCAGGTGGGAATTTGAGGCCAAAGCAAGCAAGCTTCCACAGCCCAGTGTTTATAAGAGGGCTTGTGGAATTGAGGCCATATCTATGGGAGTTCTTGTGGTTCCCACCCTGCCTGCGTCAACAGCCATCCAAAGATGCAATGCCAACTCCAAGGGAACCAACCCTATGCAGTCCAAACTCCTTGTGGCCTCTAAGGTCTTCAAGTCCATCTCCAACTGGCCTTTCTAACTTCACCTCCGACTTTCTTCCTCACATAGCTGTACTCCAGCTCGATCAGACTTATCAGTAAAGCCCTACACAGACCTACACCAGTGCATCTGCTGCTGTTTCGAGCTCCAGTGCCCTTTCCCAGAAAACACCTGCTCATCCTTAGAGAATCAGCCTAAAAGCCACCTCCTCTATGACACGTTCCCTGCTCACTCACTCCCACTCCTGCGTTCCTGTGAGCAGCAACCCTTATGCAGCCAAAGTAAAAGGGAACGTTTACTTCTCTCTGCCAGCATCTCTCCCACATCTTCCCCGAGGGGAGAGGAGAGGAATCTGATTGGTTAGAATTCAGGGCAGTGACTGAGTCATGTTCATCAGTGTTCACCAGTGTTTGCCAATGTGATAAAAGGAGATATGCTCAGGTGTGGATAGTGTAATGGGGTTGGATTGCTTGGGTTTGTAGCTTGCCTCTGCCGTGTGCATATGTAAAATTGGGCAAGTTATCAGTCTATCAAAGCTTTGGTTTTTCTCATTGTAAATAAAGAAAACAAAACTTTCTGCCTCATAAAATTTTATATTAAATGATATTATCCATTTAAGGTGCTTGGTCTAGAACATTGCTCCTTGTTGGTATAGCTTCATCAAGAACTTCATGGGAGGAAGTAGAGTTAGTAGGACAAGCATTCCTGTATCCCTGGACTAAATACTATTTGTTCAACATGATATGAGCAAATATTGTGTTCTAGGTACTGAGCTTCAGCTGAGAACAAAAAAAAAGGATTACCCCACACACAATGGTCCTTTTGTATTTCTTACCATATTAGGTCATACTTATTTGTTTTCTTATCTATTTCCCTCTGCTGAGCCATGGCATCCTGAAGGGTAGCTACTATAACTGCCCTCGATGATAACTAAGAGTGGAAAAATGAAAGTCTAGAACCATCAGAGAGAGAGGGAGAGGGAGAGAGAAAGAGAGAAACATCAATATGAGAGAGAAATGTCTATTGGTTGCCTCCCGAACCTGCAACCTAGGTATGTGCCCTTACCGAAAATTGAACTGGCTACCTTTCGGTGCATTGGATGATGCTCAACCAACTGAGCCACAAAGGCCAGGGCTCAATTTCATCTTTTATTTTATTTACCTTTAAAATATTTTTTATTGATTTTTAGGGAGAGCAGAAGGGAGAAGGAGAGAGAGAGAGAGAGAGAGAGAGAGAGAGAGAAACATCAATGTGAGAAACATCAATTGGCTGCCTCCTGTATACCCCCTATTAGGAATTGAGTCCTAACCTGGGCATGTGCCCTGACCAGGAATCCAACCAACAACTTTTTAAAAAATATATGTTTGTTGATTTCAAAGAGGAAGGGAGAGGGAGATATAAACATTAATGATGAGAGAGACTAATTGATTGGCTGCCTCCTGCACGCCCCTACTGGGGATGGAGCCAGCAACTCAGGCATGTGCCCTGACTGGGAATCAAACCCAGGACCTCTTGGTCCATGAGATGATGCTCAACCCACTGGACCAACCAGTAACTTTTCAGTGCATGAGACAGTGCCCAACCAACTGAGCCACACTGGCCAGGGCACATCTTTTCTTTTCTTTAAGTATTTTAAATATAATTAATTTATATGTCCTATATCTGATCACCCCATTCCCTGGAATTTTTGGGTGTGATCCCCCTTCTCTTAGTTGTTGTTTCTGCTGATAGTGTCTTGCTTATACATAATTGCAATTTTGGGTTTTAAATACAAGTTTAATTGAGCTCTATCTATGGGAATCCTCTGAATCTTGATTGAAAATGTATTCCTCCAGAAAGGACTTCTTTTTAATGTATTTTATTGATTTTTATACAGAGAGGAAGAGAGAGGGATAGAGAGTTAGAAACATCGATGAGAGAGAAACATCGATCAGCTGCCTCCTGTACACCCCCTACTGGGGATGTGCCCGCAACCAAGGTACATGCCCTTGACCGGAATCAAACCCGGGACCTTTCAGTCCGCAGGTTGACGCTCTATCCACTGAGCCAAACCGGTTTCGGCCAGAAAGGACTTCTTTTCCTCCTCTGCTAAATGCCTGGGACTATGATCAACCCAGGACCACTTTATATGAATTTCTGCTTTGGAATTTCCAGGACTATGTAGTACAAATGTGAATCCAACAGGTCTAAGGTCACTAATTTTGAGGGGATGTTTTTACTCACTCAGATCCTTGGTCAAGATAGACACATTTATTTCTCACCTCTCAATATGGGGCAAATGTTTTCTATTCCACTCTTTTACTGCATACCCGTAAAGGCCCCAGCATTATGTAGCAATAGTGGCCCGGTGCACAGATTTGTGCACATTGAAAGGAAATTAATTAGAAGAAATATTTTAATATCACTATTCACCCTTTCTCTATAATAGAAGTGTCAGAGATGAAAGAAAATTAGTAAAATGTATATGAAAATAATATATAAGTTGATTAATAAATAAACAATAACAACATGATATAACAACAACAAAGACATGATATAAAACAACAGAAACATGATACAAACACAACACATGATATAAAAACAACATTAAATAAAATAAAAACAACATTGATAAAAACAATGACTGATAAATTGATTAAACTTATTATAATATCTCCCTGTATACCACATTAAGAGTAAAAACACTTTCAGAGTGCTTGACTAATTTCCCTTGTGATGAAGTATTTAATGTCATACGCTCTTCAAACTCAAGAGAAAGCAACATATAACTGACCACGTCCAAAAAAGGGGTTCAAGTAGGAATATTCCTACTCTGTCTAGTTGGCGCCAGCAAGAGCTTTATATGTATCGCACATGCGCGAGTCAACATCTATTTTTAAATTGCCAGTGTGCGTCATATGTACCATCCAGTTGGTCGGTCAGACAGTCAGACGGATGGACAGTCAGTCACTTAGCCTTTTATGTATATAGATTCTTAATATCACTCCTGACTTTTGCAGGGCTTGGATCATGTTTGTTTGTCCCCATAGAGCCAATAAAACCATGTTTTTTGGTAGTGAAATTGGCAAATACCTTCTGAACTTAGGTTTTTAACTTCTTTGTTTTGTGCTTCCAAGGATTTCTCTTACTTTCTTTCATTCTTACCTTTACAGTTGAGAATGTTTATTATATTTTGCCCATCTTTTCCAAGTGTGTTGTAGTGGAAGTGCTTTCAAATTAACACCATATTGCAGATAATGAAGGTTAATAATGCTATCAGGGAAGTATAGGAGTGTTTTGTTTTGTTTTTTTATTGCTGCCCTTAAGGAGATTACAATCTTACTGGCTATTTATTTGGAAACTAGTGTCCCGGTGCACGGATTCATGCCATTGAAAGGAAATTAATTAGAAGAAATATTTTAATATCACTATTCGCCCTTTCTCTATAATAGAAGCGTCAACCAAATTCACAATCGACAATGACAGATGGAAACACATATGTGCAATTGGCTCCAGTGAGAGCTTTATATGTATCACGGATGTGAGAGTCAACTTAGCCTTTTATATATATAGATAAACTTGCTTAATTAGACCTACTTTCTGCTTTAGCTAAACTTTTTCCAGCCCAATGAAGCACCCCAATTTCTCTTTCAGGTAATTGTCAGCAACACAGCAGTAAATATCAACACAAAACAGATTATTGTAGATCACGCAGGGAGAAAAAAAGGTAAAATATTTAACTATAGCAGTGTTTGACTGTATTCTGTGCAGTGAGAAAACCTGAAGTCATTTTCAAGTTCCACTATTTCTTACTTCTTTTCAGTTGGGTCAAGTTTCTAAACTTTCTAAATCTCTGTTGTCTTGCTAATGAAAATAGAATTCTATTGAGTCTCCTATCTACCTACTCCAGGACTTCTGTGAGGATCAAATGAGATGAGGCATGAGAAAATGCTTCACAAGCATTTGGTTGAACTATAAAATGTTTTCACCTGGCTATAAAGCAAGTCGAATTCCTGGGATGAAGAAAATCCAAGGGAGAGGAAGCTGGGCATTGCCAGGTGACATCATTACCCACCGCCCACTGCGACCATTTCTAGGCTGGGCTGGGCTGTGGGCCACATTTTGCACCGTGGGGTCTCAGCAGCGTCGGCTGTGATGGTGGTGGTGGGGTCTGTGTCCAGGGTGGCAGCAGGGCCTGTGTCCCAACTGGGGGAAGCCAAGTGTTGGTTTGTCGGCACCAGGTCTGAGGTGCCGTATATTTTTAAATGGCCAGTGCATGTCATGGCAGCTTCTGCGTTGAGTGTCTGCCCCCTGGTGGTCAGTGCGCGTCATAGCTACTGGTTGCAGGGAAGGACGGACACTTAGCCTTTTATATATATAGATAATCTTTAGAAAGATATAAAAACATCTTTAAAAAGTTGACCCTCCTAGACAGTAGTCAGTTGGGGTGAACATGGCAGGTTCACTCGTGTGCAGCAGGCACAAGCGTGGTCAGTATTGCTTGGGTTAAGTGGAAGCAACACTCAACTGAGCAACAGAAACTTAGGGAAGTACATTTGAAAGTGTGAGCAAGAAAACCATCTAAGAGAAAAAAGCTTTCGAGTGTTTGAAGATACATTTACTGCCCAACCAAATTTGGGGAATCCTTTAGGACCTTCACATCACACGGAAGGGCATCTTATAAGTAGTTTTCCCATTGGGGTCTTCTGACCAGAAGCCTCAAAATCATCTCAAATGTTTGTTTTAAAAAGCAGAATTCTGAACTTCACTCTCAGACAGTCTGAAGTGGAATTGAGGACTCTATTTTTAACAAGCACCCTTGGTGACCCGCGTTCACTGGAGTGGGAGAGGTCCTAGTGCAGAGTATGTTTGCACGTGAAATACTGTGTTGCCATAATTTCAGGGTCCCCACTGATTCATGCAGTAGGAATAGAAAAATCCAAATAGTGGAAAACCTATTTCAGTCCTTGAGATTGAGAGTCTCTAAGTCTCTGGTATATCAAAAACCTAAACTTTGAAGCACTAGACAGAAAGACACACAGAAAGCCCTCTGTAGTGAGTTCAGCACCCTTGATCCAAGTATGAGCCCATCAGGATTCTCCTGATGTCAGACTTGGACCCCTGTCAAATGAAAAGTGTCTAACCAGAGTCAGAGAAATAGATCCAGGACCATAAAAGAAGAGCTGTTGGAGCAAGACTACAACTTCACTCCAAGAAGGGATTGATCCTTAGTGCCAGAACTGCACTGTACCCAAACTCATGTGTCATTTAACTCTGTTGTATACAGCCTGTTTAGTTTAACTATTATTCTGGAATTATCCTTAGTCCAGAATTAAAGCTTTATAAAAGCCAATATGAAATAATACCTTCTGGAAAGTCTATATAAAGACATCAGAAGCACTGTTCTGCTGCTGAGAGCAGGTACTTGGTACATCTACTGACGTGGTGACCAAATAGAGACCCATGGAGCACTAGTAGGGAAAGCAAATGCTGCGTAGTATGGAGTCTGAGAGGGGAGGAGGAACCCATAGTCAACAGAATTAGGCAGAGGATTAGGTTCATAAAAAAATAATTGCAACTGCAACAATCCTTTAAGGAATGCCATTAAAATGAGTATTTTAAAGAGTGCCATCGTTTTGGAATTGTTTTGGAAAAAGTTTGGGAGCAATTTCAAATGAAGAACCTTGCTGTAATTGTTGCTTTAAGCACCATTTTTGGTTTGCAAATTACATGCCATTTTACAGACAACTAAAGAAACATGATCCAACTGTCTTATTCTGTTGCCCCATGTTTTATCAGTTCCATATGGTTAACATCAGTAGGCTGATTTCTTTAGAAACAATTAAAAATCTTGCCAGACACACAAGAAGAAACCATGTGAGCATGTTTTCTGCTTGCTGGTGACATTTCATCCCCTCCCCATCCCTTTAGTCTCTAACAAATTACTCAGCCTGCTGGAGCAGGATCCCTCAAAGGCTGGGAAATGACAGCCCTTGTCTGAGACATCTTCTCTGACCATAACCCAAATTGGGCCTTTAGGCAAACAAAAATGCAGTAAGAGATTTGAATTTATTTCTGTGGCATCAAATGGCAGTATTAAGAAATGAAGCCAGGGTAAAAAACAGCTGGTGGGAGTCTTAAAATGTAGTACACCGTTCAAGGTAAAGGAATTGATAATAAATTGATAGAATGTGGAACCAGTTTGGAGGATTATTGGTCAAGATAGGCTACATTTTACTGCAGTAACATCCATCCCCAATTCCTAGTGACTTATTATCACTTATTTCTCACTCATGTTATCAGTTGGGGCGGGGGCTGGGGGGGGGGGGGGGGGGCGCGGGCGCGGAAGGTCCGATTCACTGCCAAAGTCATCACTCTGAATCTCAGGTTGACAAAGAAGAAATCATCTGGAAAGTTGTTCATCTAGGTTGGGGGCGTGCAGAGTAAAATTTTCTGGATTTGGGGATCACAACCCTTAGGAATTTGTGTCTATCAGTATTTGAGTAAGATTATATGTCCAGAAGTGAGGGGCAGAAAGGCTTATGCACTTAGAAAATAGACACACACACACACACACACACACACACACACACACACAAAACCAGATGTTATATTCATTTAGAAGTTAATTCCTGGTGCTTATAACTATGCCATCCAATGCAGACTAGGACCCTTTCTGTAGAAGAGAATGATAAAGCACTGATTCTTTACAACACAATCAACAAGCACAGTTTTGGGGAGAGAGTTGATTCTTGGGCTTTTGGTCTGGTCCTAACAAGTATTCAGATGCCTGTGTAATTATACACCAGGCCCCATAAAGGAAACAGTAAAGAACAAAGCCAGAGCGTAGGTTTATTGTTGGTGTTGTGTGTGTGTGTGCATAGGCAAGGGTGTGTGTGTGTTTGTGTGGGAGGGGGTGTGGGGGGCGTGGTCCCCACAACTAAGAAAACCTAATAGCACAGCATTTCCTTTGTTGAGCAAAAATCTGCATCTCTGTAATTTCCATCTCTTGGGAATGTCAACTCTGTGGAACTCCAAAAGAAACCTGTTCTCTTTTCTACAAGCAGTCCTTGAAGGTATTAAAAAATAGCTGACATGTCCTCAATTTTTCCTCCCAATTTCATCGCCCTGGAGTGTGCTTTTGAGTGGAGGAGAGGAAGGCATGATTTAAAGGGGCTGTATCAGAACTGAGCAGGGACATTGTTCAGTTTGTTGTTGGTAAGAACTTTTGATTTGGAACCTTAAAAGATACTGAAGGGGAACATGAGGGTTTTTAAGTGTTTATCAAAAAGAACCATGCATTAGAAGTGACCTTCTCAGTTAGATGACAGGAGGGATAAGGATCCCATTTCTTTTTTTTTCCAGATCCCTGCTCACAGAGGAAAAAAAAAAAAATCCAACACTTACTGAGCTGCATCCCTAAAAAGACTATATATATGAGAAAATTTGTGAGAGACTTTGAAATAGGAACAGAGATTACTGGCTATCCGTTCAGTGGAGCGTCTAGGAATCACCGGATTTTATGTGCACGCTTAGAGAACTGATCATAATATAAATAATTATTCTCATAGAAATGCAAGTTGTGTCCCGTGAAATGCAACTGATATCACTCTCTGGATATTGCCATGTTCTGCTGGTTTTATATCTATTTATAAGTGTTTTTTCCAAATTCCTTACCAGTCCATATATCTGTGGTACTTTAAGTTCTCCAGTAAAAGAAAGGTTATAACACTTTCCTACTCCCTCATTAATTAATAAATTAAATAAAATCCTTGACATGTTTATTTTTTATTTGGATGAGAGTCACAATTGTACCTTATTTTGAAAATTATCCCTTGACAATAATTTTCTTACAACTCATCCATCTCCTCATCTTTTGGCTTTTTAATCTGCACTTCCTTCATATTGCCAACATTTTATACTTATGAAAGCACCTGTCAAATGACCTAAAAAAGAGGTGGCTAGAAGTAAATGATAAATATTTATTCAAGAGTCTTAGAGTTTGCAAATTGTGCACACAGGAAGGCAAAAACCCAGAAATGTTCCAAAGAAGAAAGAAAAGGTAAGAGTTCTCCTAGTAAAAGATGCATTCTTGACACTTATAGTCCCACATTCTTAGCCCTAGGTTTGGTCCAGGATAGTTATCAGTCAGATATCAGGTCGTTAGAATGATGACGCCAGAGGGTCTGAAGATGGCTTCCAGGAAGTCTGGTCATGTCCAGTGGTCTGGATAATGTTTGTCAGGTGGATGTCAGGTGGTCTGGGTATGTGAGTTTTTCAGGGGTTTATCAGAGGGTTATCTGGAGGTCTGGTGTACATCTAAGTACTGGCACGCAATAACCTGATATATATCCAGGCATTGATGTGGGACTGGAAATTATAAAGTTTAGGATCTCAGGCTAAGTATAGCAAGAATAGAATAATTTCCTCCTGTCTCAACCTTCATAATGTTAATAATTTTAGCAGCTCGGTCAAAGTGACTCCATTTTGTTTATTCTCTATCTTTACTCTTTCCTCACACCTAAAATTCCAGTACTATTATTATCAGCATGGGCTGTGGAAGCAGATTGTCTGAACTCAAAATCCAGAGCCTTAGTCAGTTACTCAACCTCACTTTGCCTCAGTTTTCTTATATATAAACTGAGGGTACCTCACAGGGTTTTGTGATCAATAAATGAATTGCATAAATAATGCATCTAGAAAAGTGTGTGGAACACAGGAAAAACATCTGTTCCTTTGATCTGCTCTAGGTTGCAAGGACAGGGACAATATCCTTCTCACTCTGGGAACTGTTCCTTCTTTCTGGTCCTAGACCATAGCCAGCTTCTCTGTCGCTTCTGTGACTGAAAGCCAGTTTCTAATTTAGGACTCTTTTGCTCTCACTACTTTCTAAAATTCTCCTCTGTCAAGATATTATTATCAAATAAGGATCTATATTGCAATTTTTGTCTGAGGAAGCTCAATTTTTTTAACCCTCATTATAACCCTTCAGATGGATCAAGTGCACTTACTGCAGTTACTTATTCTGAACATCAAATTGTAGCAGCTCCAGGAACCTCCACTCAAGCTGAGAGAAACATTAACCCATAAATTTGGAAAGATCATTCTGTCTTTTTGGTGTAAGATTAGGCAACTCACACAAATGGCCCCTTTGGGGGAACAGGGCAAAGAGGTTTTGTTTAGCTTCCTTAATTCTAAACCCCTTCTTCAGAACTAGGCTGTTAAATTCAAGTTTCCAATGAAGGTTGTTCTGGAATAGTATTCCAAGTCCCTGGTCCCAGATGTATCAGTCAAGCTGGGTTTGGTTTGGTTGCTATAACAAACAGCCCCCCAAATATCAGTGCCTTGAACAACAAAGGTTTATTTCTAACTCATGCTACATGTCCAGTGTGTACATGTTCGCTCCATGGCATGCCCCCACTCCAGACTCAGACTGGCAGAAGCTCTACCATTTGGTATGTCTCCAAACTGTCACCAAAATAAAGAGATCACAGAATCTTAAATATTTTACCCCAAAGCAACTAACATCACCTCTGCTCACCTTTAATTGGCCAGAGCATGCTTCATGGCCATATTTAATTTCAAGTTTGGGGAGTGTGCCTCTCCCATGTGCTTAGACTGGAGGGGAAGTGGATATCTGATATTGATGGGCAGGGTAATGTGTACCACACCAATTATGGCCCCCAAGCCTTGACTGCTATACGGCCTTGGTTCCAATGTATCGGCTTTGCTGTCAGCATTGGAATGGGAGATAGTTCCATTTCACCTGGTCTTGCTTCTAACTTGACAACATCCCTAATATTATCTGAAATCTGTGGGTAGGAGCTAAGCTCCTCAACAGTACAAATTTGCCTCTTTGGACTTCAAGCTTTCTCTAAACAGGTGGCTTTAGTTTTACCAGAAGTAAGCTTATTTTTCCTTCCAAGTTTCTGCTTGCCCAGCCCCCACCTGGGTCTAATTGTAAAATGCATCTGCATGTTTTAAAAGCTCATTATGTAAATATGTCAGAGTCCATATCCATCAACAGATAATTGAGAAGACTATATACATATTTATGAGTTTGCTTAATATCGCTTTAATGAGGTTTACTAGAAATACCAAATCAAGGAGGCAGGAAGAAATATGATCACCCCAAAGATAAATACAAGTTTTCAGCAGTTCTTGGTAATCCTGAGAGCTGTCAGACCACTCAAAGATCACCTCAGATTTCCTATCACCCTACCATATATGACAGGAAGGAGCTGGGGAAAGAGGGAAATAACCTCACTCAAATCAGACTATACTTTTGTAAAAGCTATTCGAGGAGCCAAAGTCTCATGTTTCTACCACCTGTGAAAGCAACGCCACTGTGGGGATGTGGTCAGAAGTCCAACGTGGCAGCCCCCAGCTGATTCAAAAACTGCAGACACAGAGCCACCACTCTAGCCCATGTGGCTGCTTTATGCAAATTAGAAAAAGGCGCCTCCTAGGAGAGGGGGAAAACCTACGTCTCCCTCTGGCCAACAAAGCCCTACAGGTACATGGCTTAGTGAAGAGAGGGTGCTTTGTGCCAAGACATGGCAACCTTGTCCCAGGCAGTGAAGCCTAGTGCCAGGACACACTGAGTGGAACATGGGCTAGAATTGAGCCTTCAATACCCTGTCAGCCGAGCACCTTTGTACAGCACATAGCCTGCCCAACCACAGCGGCCCTGTCCAGACAACTCCATGGAAGTGATTATCACCAAGAGCTGGCCCAAGTCTGTGGGAACAGAGGACCCTTCCTCATTCTGCCCACCAACTTGTCCCTTTAGTCAACCCTACCTTTCAGGTCTCTTTGTGGCACCACTTTTTACTCCTATACATATTCCATTGGCCAGAACTCATTCGTGTGGCTCCACTAAATTACAAACACAGCTGGGACATGTAGTTTTGCTGGGTGACCAGGAGGAAAAGGAAACCTGGTTTCTTGACCACATAGCATTGTCTCTGCCACAGTCCACTCATCTGTTCACCATCTGTTCATCCATTTCATATTGTGTCCCTCACATTGAAAGCCAAGACCTCAACCCAAGTGAGATAAGCCAAAGACCATCCAATGACTGCAACCAGCCCCAAGGCTAGGATCTTGGTGATGTTGGGCAGTCCTCTTCCTCTGGCCAGATGCAGCTCCTTATGATCTGTGACCTGTGAACTAGAAGACAAGTTATCTGGCCACACCACTCCCTAAACATTGGCAGAGTAGAAACAGGATATCCAAAATTTAAACTCCCATTCAATAAAGAAAAGGCTGGGAGAGGCAACCCTTGCCATAGCAATCTGGTGTCTTCGTTTGATATAATTTTGGTCTGTGGGAAACACTGCCTTGTCTGTCATCTCCCTGGCTTGTCTGAACTAGATGCTGACAGGATGCTCCCCTCGGGGTCCACCGCTTCGGCACCCTGACTACTCCTACAGCGAGTTTAGTGGCCTGAGACTGTTTTACAACTTGGACAGTCAAATGCTTTTTTTCTTTTAAATGTAGGTTTGTGGTTTCTTTGGCTTAAATGTAATAGCTGTTCTGTTCTATTTGTGTTTAGTCAGTACCATTTGTGTTTAGTCAGTACCATGTGTCAGGGACCACATCATGTACATTCCTAGATATTCTCAAATCTGATTATGTCTTTGCTTCCTTATACCCCCCAGTCTCTCTCTCTCTCTCTCTCTCTCTCTCTCTCTCTCTCTCTCTCTCTTTAAAATATATGGTTTTATTGATTTCAGAGGGAGGAAGGGCAAGAGAGAGAGAGAAATAGACACATCAATGATGAGAGAGAATCATTGATTGGCTGCCTCCTGCACGTCCCACACTGGGGATCGAGCCTGCAACCTGGGCATGTGCCTTGACCAGGAATCAAACCGTGACCGCCTGGTTCATAGGTCGATGCTCAACCACTGAGCCATGCCGGCCGGGCTGTGTGTCTCTCTTTTTAATGAATTCCACTCATCACCTCTTCCCACATTCCCACACTTAATTGGCCAGAACTCATTCACATGGCCCATTTAACTGCATCAGAAACTGGAAATTAGGGTCTTACTATGTGTCCAAAAGGAAACAGAAATGGGGTTTGACTCTACATCATTACTTCTTTCTCATCTGGTCTGGGAGGTAACTTATCCTGGTTGGCAGCCTCCACTCCAAGCATGTATTTGGAGTGAGGTAACGCATCTTCAAGAGAGGAAACATTGTTTTTAGACGAAAATAAGAGTAGATGTAGACAAAATAATAGATTTCAACCTGGATAAAGGTTAAGTATTTTGTCAATGTCACTAATCATCAGAGAGATGCAAATTAAAACCACAATGATACATCACCTCACACCTGTCAGAATGGCTACCATCAACAAGTTAACAAACAACAAGTGTTGGCAAGGATGTGGAGAAAAGAGAACCCCTATGTACTATGGGTGGGAATGCAGATTGTTGCAATCACTGTGAAAAATAGTATGGAGGGTCCTCAAAAAAATTAAAAATAGAACTGCCTTATAATTCAGTGATTCCACTTCTGGGTATATATCTGAAGAAACCTAAAACATGAATTCGAAAGTATATATGCACCTCTATGATCATTACAGCGTTATTTACAATACCAGGATTTGGAAGCAACCCAAGTGCCTATCAGTAGACAAGTTGATAAAAAAGCTGTAGTACATATATACAATGAATATTACTTGGCCATAAAAAAAAAGAATGAAATCTTACCATTTGTGACAGCCTGGATGACTTAGAGCGCATTATGCTAAGTGAAATAAGTCAGTCAAAGACAAATACCATATGATTTCACTTACATGTGGAATCTAAAGAACAAAATCAATGAACAAACAAAACAGAAATAGACTCATAGACACAGAGAATGTACTGATGGTTGCCAGAGGGGAGAGGGGTTGGAGGATTGGGTCAAAAAGGTGAAGGGATTTAGAAGCACAAGTTGGTAGTTAAAGAATAGTCATGGGGACATAGAGTACAGCATAGGGAATATAATAAAAAATATTGTAATAACTATGTATGGTGCCTGGTGGGTACTTGAAATATTGAGGGGAAGAGTTTGTAAAATATAGAATTATCTAACTACTATGCAATATGACTGAAACTAATACAGAATAATGTTAAAAGTAAATGGTAATTGAAAAATACAACTTTATAAAAGGTTAAGTATTTGGAGAAGGCAGGCAAACCTAGAATTAAATGTTGACTTCAACATCTATCAGCCTAGGGTGTCTACAATTAAGGGACAGGAGCTTCTGGGCCTCAGTTGCCTCATCTGTAAAATGGAGATAATAACAGTACTTCCTTCATAGATGGTTGTAAACTTATATTAGATAATGTTTGTGTCATTCCATGCACTCAATTGTGAAAGAAATTTAACTTTGGCTACCTATATCTGAACTTAACACCTATGTCAAATTCCCCTTTCCTCGGTCAATCCACAGCCTCTCCCAGGATTCTGTATACATTCCAGGGAGCTAATATGGAACCAAGATGGCGGTGAGGGGGGAGGGTAGGCATCTGTCCTTCCACGTTGTTCCTTGTCTGTGGTGGCATCCACTTAGATGAACTTGCATATCATTTAGTCTTTGTTCTGTGTGAGTCACAGCTGTGCCCTCCCTGTTCCCAACCACCAAGCATCTGTAGATCCACCAACTCCATGTGTCACGTCTGGGTTACTCCATAGTGCACAGGAAACACTATTGCCCAGGTCATTCTGGGACCCCAGAAACCTCTATCAGGTTGCCTTGGGCCTGTCCATCTTGACTCATTGCACAGAAATGTCTTCTTTAATGCCTTATTGGCTTAGGGACTTTTGGAATCTTCCCATCCCCTGGAGATGAGCTCAGGTCCTTTTTGTTCCTGGTTCCCCAATCTTATCCAGAGATGCCAGCAGTTAGCATCCACCAACTCCCTTGCTCCCATCACTAGATTCAGAAGAAAGGTCCCAATGGGATCTAAGATTGAACTTTCCATACAGTAGCACTAGCCATGTGTGGGCATTCAACTAAAGTTGGGTAACATTAGTTTTACCAGCCACATCTCAAGGCTCGGTAGCCATATGTGGCTAGTGGCTACCATATTGGAGAGGACGGTTTTTATTATAGAACACTTCCGCCCTCCCAGAAAGTTCTACTGGACAACTCTGGCCTAGGATCTCTTCTGTGCCTGGCCTTCCCCTCCTCCTCCTCTCAGAATCTGTATGTGGCCTGGGGGCGAGGCCTTACTCTTAACATGCAACCATCCTGCCTCAAGTTCAGGCCTACATTTTGAAACTCAAAAACCATGAACAGATTGTTGCTCTCTGTGTTCTGCTGAGCCATCTCTTCTCTGAGGCTGGGATACCCTTGTAACCAGTAGAGTGACCTCCTGTTTCCACTTGCCAGGAACAGGAAGATTTCTGGGACATAAGACTTTCAGTTTGAAAATCAAGAAAGTCTTGAAGAATCCAGGGCAAGCTGGTTGCTTTGGTTACAAAGACTCACAGGGTACCAAGCACTGTGAGAAAAAAATAATAGTCTTTATATCTCAACATTTATTTCAACTCTGTAACTAGTATTAATCTGATGAGAATTTCAGTTTAACCTCCACAGTTATTAGAGTTAGATATAATATTTCTTATTCTCTTTCTGGAAGTTTTCCTGATCCCCCGTCCTGTGTCTTCCACAGATTCATTGGTTCCACCTGGAATATAGTAGATGTATATCTTCAGGTCACCTTTCCCCTTTCCCACCCGACTAGGGCAATTATTTGAGTGTCTGATATTTTGCCCTTTTTTCAAGGGAAAACCATTGGTCCTGAGGTCATATGAAGAGTGAGCCACATAAAAGACTTCCTCAGGGCAAACAGCCATGGCCAACTGCAAAGAACCCTTTTAGGCATTAAACAAAGACCTTCAGTGGATTGTTAATACTTACCTTTTGGCCCCTTTCTAACTCACATAGTGACAGGTTCAAACACAGAGGCCGTTGTAAAGCCCAGCTGTAAAAGAAGGGACGTGTGAACTGCTGTCACTCACCTGCTAATTGCCTTGTCCCTTCCATCCTCTTCCTGACACATTCCTGCCCTGGCGTATTCATTTGTGTAGACTGTCTAAAAATACCTTGGTAGCAGCAGCTCAGAGGGTTAGAGAAGGAAAAGGGTCATTTAGTTAGAAGACAAATCTTCTTTCACTCAGTTCTTTCCCTCAGTGAGATTCAGACCGAAGAGACTACCAGCAGAAGTTCTATCAGAGACCCTGAGCCATGAATATGATTTGCGCTGCTCTCCACTCCTGAAAAGTCTCTCTCCCTTTATTAACCTTAGCCAGTAGGGTCCAATGCAAGTACCACCTCATCCAAGAAGCCAGTCATGATTTATCCTAGCCAAATCATTCGTCTCAACTGCCATAAGCCAGAAGATTTTAAAGATACAGGCTTATTGTATAACCTCACTCAAGACCTGAATCAAAATGTTGAGAGGAGGGTATCAAAAATATGCAGTTTAAACAAACACTCCAGGTACTTCTTTTAAAAAAAGTTATATTGGTATATAAGTCACTTGCCATACAATTCATCCATTTAAAGTGTACACTTCAGTTGTCACTCCCCGATTCCCACTCCCCTGGCCCAGCCATAGGCAATCACTGATCTACCTCTGCTTCCATAGATTTACCCGCTCTGGACATTTCCCATAAATGGAAGCATACACTATGTGGTCCTTGTGACTGCCTTCCTTCACTTAACCATAATGTTTTCAAGGACCCTCCAGGTTGTAGTATGAATTAGTACATCATTTCTTTTTATTTCTGAATAATATTTCATGGTATGGATCTATCACACTTTATTTTCCCATTCATTAGTTAATGGATATCTGGGTTGTCCTACCACTTATATTCCCTATTATACATAACTGAAGGCCTGGTGTGTGACATTCATGCATTGGGTGTGGTGGGAAGAGGGGCCCTCAGCCTGGCCAGTGCCCTTTCGCAGTCAGGAGCCCTTGGGGGATGTCCGGCTGACAGCTTAGGCCTAAGCCGCTGTCGGACATTCTTAGCGCTGCTTCGGAGGCGGGCCGCTGTGCTCACCAGCTATCAGCCTGGCTTGTGGCTGAGCAGCACTCCCCCTCTGGGAGCACACTGACCACCAGGGGGCAGCTCCAGCGTTGAGCGTCTGCCCCCTGGTGGTCAGTGTGCATCATAGTGACCGGTCGTTCCGCTATTTGGTCAATTTGTATATTACCCTTTTATTATTTAGGATTATATAGGATACTATGAATATTTAGGTACAAGTTTTTGTGCGGACATGTGTCTTCATTTCTCTTGGCTGTGCCTGTGTAACTGTGGGCCATGTAGTGGTAATTCTGTGTCTCACTTTTTGAGGCATTGTCAGAGTGTTTTCCATAGGGCTGTACCAGTCTCCATTCCCACCTGCAGAGTATGTGGGTTCTGACTTCTCCACATTCTCACTAACACTTGTTATTACCCGCCTTTGTTTATTCCTGTCATCCTGGTGAACATGAAGTGGTACCACATTTTTGTATTGATTTGTATTCCCCTGGTGGCTGATAATGGCAGGTGCTTCTTATACTCATTAAAGTTGGAGAACCTTCGATACATTGCCCTATAATATAGTAACAGGGTTACCTGCCTTATGGCCCTTACTAGGCGGTAAGCTAGCAGAAGGCCTGGAGTACATTGCATGGTTGCCTAGATCCCCCTCAGTGATTGTCCGGTGCCTAGAGCACTGTAGATGCACCATAAATAAGAATTAACATCTGTTGAAGGCTTGTGCTGTGTCAGGCATAGGTTACACAAATTAATTCATTTAATCATTACAATAACCCCACAAGGTAGAGATTATCATTACAACCATTTTACAAATGAGGAAACTGAGGTGCAGAAAGGTTAAATAACTTGCTAGCATTTGAACTCAGCTTGCTCGATGCCAGACTGGACTGTCTCCTGCTAAAAAATATCTATTGAATAAATAAATAAGTTTGAAACGGAAAAAAAAGAAGAGAACAGGCTACAGAGGCAGGGCTCACGCCACCATCCATTTGAAAGCACAGCCCTCTCCCAGGAAGAACAGCCCTAGGATCTGAGCTGCCTTGTTTCCGTGAATGACATCGAGACACTTCACAAAACCTCAACTCCTAATGAAGGACATAGAAATTTTGTCCTTGAAGTTTTTAAACCAGATAGACACTAATCCTGAGTTACCAAGCCCATCAGGAAGTATTTACAGTGGAGAACGAAAACAGAGACTCATTCTGGTGCATACTTGGATAAAAATGCTCTCCAGGCATTCCAAGGATGCACTGGCAGTGAGGTGAAAGGTAAAAAGAGCCCTGGCTGGTGTTCTCAGTGGTTAGAGTGTCAAGTGTTGGCCTTATGCACCAAAGGGTCGTGGGTTGGATTCCTGTTCAAGGGCATGTACCTGAGTTTCAGGTTTGATCCCTGCCCTCATGGGGGTAGGTGCCAGAGGCTACCAATTTCTCTCTCTCTCTCTCTCTCTCTCTCTCTCTCTCTCTCTCTCTCTGCCTCCCCTTCTCCTTTCCACTTTCTCTAAAAAAAAAAAAAATTCAATGAAAAAAATAGCCTTCAGTGAGGATTAACAACAACAACAACAAAAAGGTAGAAGAAGTCTTTAAAGCTCTAAATTGAGCTATTCCATAGTACATTCTCCTCTTGAGAGTAAACATTGCTGAGCATCAGCTTTTAATTTCCCATATGATTCTCTACCTCCTGTAAGGTTAAATCCTTCAATGTATCCTCCCAAGAAGGGCTGCTGCACACCCAAAAAGGCACTCCTTCAGTCTGAGCCAGGTTGCCTGCAAGGGTAGCAAGCTGGAGTGCATGGCAAGCCTAGCATGGGCTGCATTTCAGCCCACACCAACCCACTTGGCTGGGAACCCTTGTGCAGTGCCCAACCTGAACAACCATATATGGTAGCCCTGGTGCCAAGCAGCCTACATTCCAAAGAGTAGGTAGCTCTCTATATATTCAAGTGTCTAACCCTGGTGAATATGGTAGTTTTGGCAATTAGTGAACCACTTACCATAAATCAAATAATGGGCTTCAAAACCTCATAGCTTTTTATAATCCAGATGAAAGAAACAACAGTAGGAGCCAGTAATAAATGACTGATAGAGCCTTTGTCTGACATAATGGGATATAGAAGCCGACTAAACCCAGGCATAAAGAATCCAAGGCAAAGCCACAATTTAAAGCCAAATTCATTCATCTTTACTTCAGTGCCTGATTCAGAAAGCTCACGTGCCCTTGGAGTCCTGAAAACCAGAATGTGGTGCCAACACAGAACTGAAGGCTTGCAGCTCAGGACTGCAGGCAACCTGCTCAACCGTGGAGCCAGGCCAACAGCCGCAACACACCTTGCTTCTTAGGCAATTGACAGAGCTGTCCACGACACGGGCTTTGTGCCGGGCTCCAGGGAAGTCCTGGCCAACAGCCAACCACCATCACCAAATACCGTCCCCCTGAAAGTAGCTCCAGGAAGCAGGTGTGGGGAGTGGGAGTGGGTGAGAAGCTGTGAGAGGTACATAAGCACCTAGCAGAGGAAATGATGACATGGAGCAACACAACTTGTTATTTGGGTTTTTCCAAATGCCCAAGCCTGTTGACATGACTCCAAATGATTTGGCATGGTGGTGAGTTTCAGAGGGACTGTGGTCACAGATGGAATAGCAGTGTTCAGACAGAGAGAGACTATGTATGGACAGAGAGGAAGAGCTATATACTGTAGTGGGCAGTGTATAAACAGACATAAGTCTAATAACATTCATAAACATTGAATAATGAATTATTGGTTTTAAGCCTCTGAGCTTTCGGACTGTTTGTTATATAGCAATAGGAAACTGCCTTAACGGAACTTACCCTTTAGTGACCTTAATAAACAAATATATAAACACATAGCGGTATAATTACATCTTTATCCATAGTAAGCAGGAAAGAACAGAATAGAATTGTTCCTTTTTTAAATTGATTCAACACCTACCAGTAAAAATCTTCATGGCGGTGTCAGACAGAACACTGGTAACAACATACTCTTTTCCCATATCTG
The DNA here is from genome assembly GCF_027574615.1 of Eptesicus fuscus. Taxonomy (NCBI): domain Eukaryota; kingdom Metazoa; phylum Chordata; class Mammalia; order Chiroptera; family Vespertilionidae; genus Eptesicus; species Eptesicus fuscus. Next base: position 20,179,501 of record NC_072479.1, on the reverse strand, counting down.
GCTCTAACATGCAATGATAACTGGGCAAACCACTGACCTTTCTGGTCCTTGGCTTTCTCCATCTGTGAAATGGGCATGATGTCCCTCCTCCTCTCTGCCTCACAGTAGGTATGCCGCTTAATAATGCATATTTTTTCAATAGATTTAGTTACACATATGTTGATATATATGCGATTTGATATGTATGCTATTTAGTTGTATTGACAACAAGCTTCAAAACTTCATATGTCCAATTTGCTGAAGGTGTTAACATCATAGATATTTTTACGCTTAAAAAATGTTGAATTTCATGCCAAAAAAAGAGCATTTGTGGGAAGTTTTAATTCATTACTTTATCTTGAAGAAAAAAAATTATCGTATACTTCAGGAAGCTTATGGTGAACATGCTCAAGATATTTGTGAACGCTGGTCTAAACACTTTAAAAGTGATGATTTCAATGTGAAAGACAAAGAATGTCCAGGTCAACCGAAAAAGTTTTCAGACCAACAATTACAAGCATTATTGGATGCAGATGTGTGTTCAAACCCAAAAATAACTTGCAGAAAGATTAAATGTTGCTCAGCAAACAATTTCCGATCATTTACAAGTAATGGGAAAGATTTTAAGGAAGGAAAATGGGTGCCACATTAACTGAACGAAAGACAAATGGAAAACCAAAAAGTTATCAGTAAAATGTTGATCAGACCGTCAAACCTCAGAGGGAAGGCAGGGGAGGGGAGGGGTAAGGGGGAGAGATCAACTAAAGGACTTGTATGCATGCATATAAGCCTAACCAATGGACACAGACAATAGGGGGGTGAGGGCATGAGCAGGGGAGGGTGGGGAGGAAATGGGCGATAAGGACACATAAAAAAAATTTTTTTTTAAATGTTGCTTCAATGACACGAAAGAAAGTCTTTTTTGCATCGAATTGTGACTGGCAATGAAAAGTGGATTTATTTTGAGAATCCCAAATGCACAAAACCATGGGTTGATCCAGGTCAACCATCAACATCGACTGCAAGGCCAAATTGCTTCGGAAAGAAGACAATGCTCTGCGTTTGGTGGGATCAGGAAGGTGTGGTGTACTATGAGCTTCTAAAACCAGGTGAAACCGTTAATACTGATCACTACCGACAACAAATAATCAATTTGAACCACACTTTGATAGTGAAACGACCAGAATGGGCCAGAAGACACAGCAAAGTAATTTTGCTTCATGATGATGCACCATCACACACTTCAAAACCAGTTAAAGACACGTTAAAAGATCTTGCCTGGGAAGTATTAACCCACCCGCTGTATTCACCAGACCTTGCTCCTTCAGATTACCACTTGTTCCAATCGATGGCACACACACTTTCTGAGCAGCACTTCAAAACATACGAAGAAGTGGAAACTTGGGTCTCTGAATGGTTTGCCTCAAAACAAGAAAAGTTCTAATGGGACAGTATCCACAAATTACCTGAAAGATGGCGGAAATGTGTAGCTAGCGATGGACATTACTTTGAATAAAGCATTTTTGATGTTTATCTTGAAATTATCATGTTTTCTTTGATTATAAAATCTGCATTATTAACAAAAGTGCTATGATTGCTGCAAAGTCCTCGGTGTGCTGTATCATAACCAGTAAATGCTCCCTCATGCTAAAAATGCAAAATTGCTGTATAGTTTATTGCTGAAATGGAAACATCTGGCCAAGGAAACTTGAAGGAAACAGCAAGCTTTCTGACCCAAGCAGTTCCATGGTTGGTCTCTGGAGTCTCCTCCTTCAGCGCTGCTTTGCCCATTGCTTAAAATTTCACTTTGAAATATATTAGCCTTGGTCTTGGGGTTTGTTTTTATGTGTGTTTTGTTTGTTTGTTTTTGCATGTCTACTTTTTTTCTATTTTGACCAGAATAGAGAAAGAAAACTTTACAAATGGTAAATATCCATTGTTGGGCATTCCAGCTAAAGTTTAGAAATCTCTCCATGAATTTATTCACCAATGTTATCTTTTGATTTTACTTATAGAGCAAACTTGGGCAAAAAGGAATTGTATAGGAATTTTATAAGCAACCTCAGCAAGCTGAAATTAGTCTCTGGGTTAATGTGATTTCCACCTGGATTATGAAACAGCGAACCAGGAACCAAATCCAACCATGTCTTGTCCATGTTTAAAAACTCCTTAGTGACTCCCCAATACCCTCTGTATAAAGACCAAGCTTCTTGGCATAGCGCTGAAGTCCTTCATGATCTGGCTGTTGCATACCTCTTCAGCCTTGCCTCTCACCACTCACACTTTTAGACTTTGTGACGTGTTAATGCAGGTGCCTCATCTCTGGCCTTTACAGAAGTTATTTCCTTCTACCTAATACATCATCCTCTTCCGTCTTTGCCTAACTAACTCCTTCACCCTTTATGTCTGACTTCATGACCTCACCCTTCATGTCTGACTTCATGACCTCACCCTTCATGTCTGACTTCATGACCTCACCCTTCATGACCTCTCTGAGAAATCTTCCTTAAGTCCCCAAGACTGGTGCCCCTCATCTGTGACCCCTTAGCACCTTACTGCTAAGGTAGTGTCAAAACATTATTTTCAGAGAATTAAAGGCACAGCTCTTACAATACATTCAGAGCCTATGCCAAAGATGTATTTACCTCATTAATGAGGGACTCAGCAGGGTGATATAGCTGGATCAAAGGAACATAGGAGAGGCTGATAGATGCCATCAGTGAAAGAAAGGGTGCTGACCTATGCTTGCTAACTTAGATACGAAACTGCATGTAATGTAATGTCCTACAGGCAATAAAATCATAGCCCTTAGGAACTGTCTTTTCCAATGGACAGAAGTCATCTGCATCTCTACCAGACAAAAATCATTCGCAACATCTGCCCGGTTGCAGGCTCAATCTCTGGTAGGGGGCATGCAGGAGGCAGCCCATCAATGATTCTCTCTCATCATTGATGCGTCTATCTCTTTGTCCCTCTCCCTTTCCCTCTGGGGGAAATATATATATATAATCATTTGCAACATCAATTTCCTACAAATTAAGATCTAACTTTTCAAGGTCTAGACCACAACTAGTAGGTTGTGAATCAAGGTGTCAGAGGATTTGGGCTGGCCTATTAGACAGTGCTGTAGTGTGAACTGAAAGGGCACATCATCCTCTTTCCAGTTAATTCTTCTTACCTGCAGCATTAATAATCTGCATTATAACTACCTGTTATTGTATCTAGCCAACTGAAAGCTTCCTAGAGACAAGAATTTTGTTCAGTTTGCTCTTATAGTTTCTGATCTTATTTCAGTGCCCAGTACATAGTAGGCATTCAGATAATTATTGTTGGATGAATTAAAAGGTTTTCTCTTGGGGACCCTTTCCCCCTCCCTACTTGGGAGTCCATTCTGTGGGACTCTTTCCTCTCCCCACGTGGGAGTCTGTACTTGTTCATCAATAAATCTCCACCTTTGCTATAAAAAAAAAAAGTTTTCTCTTGCCCTGGCCAGTGTTGCTAAGTGGTTAGAGTGTCTGACTGTGCACTGAAGGGTCACGGGTTCAAGTCCTGGTCAAGGGCACATACCTAGGTTGCAGGTTCGATCCCCAGCCCTAGTCAGGGTGAGCATGGGAGGCCACCAATCAATGTCTCTCTCTCACATTGATGTTTCTCTCTCTCTCTTTCACAGCTCAGGTTATGAGTGATAAGTCTGGGCAGTGTCACAGCCCAGGTACCTCTCCAAGCCCAGCCAAGTATCCCCTGTGGCCCCTGGCCCCTTAATCTTCTCTCCTTCTTCCCGCTGCTGCACAGCCCTAATTGTCACTTTGATGGTCAGACACGAAAGACAAGATGAAAGCAGCTCATCTCCTTTACTGTCTCTTCATTTAGGAATCATAAAGCATTGGGCCCTTCCCTGTCAAAGCCCTGTGGGTCCCCAGTCCCGGCAGGTGGGCTACAAACCACAGCTCTCTCCAGCTGATGGCCTCACATCTCCGCGCTGCTGCTGGGGCACAAGGGCTCATTCTATTCCTGGATTCCACTCCCCAGGGACGCTCTGGGGGCTGCAGTACAGTGCTGAGCTCTCTAACAGGCTGAGGAGGGGCCCACTTTCCTCACAGATAATGAATCTATATAATTTAAGTCAAGACTAACTTATGCACTTGAAGACTTGCTGCCAACATGGACAAACTGCTATTTGTGACTTGTTTTTATTAGCACAGGAGGCACTGATTGGGGGAAGGGACAGCGGCAGGCCTAATTTTCAATTATTTGGGGGGCAGGGAGTGGGGGTGGGGTGCACTCCAAATACATTCAAGTTTTGAGGGGTCTGGAAAGGTCTGGAAAAACAGACTTGAAATAGCATGTGTGAGAGTGACTTTGTCACTTTACATAACACCTCTGTCAACCTTGTGGGGACCTTGGAAAGCTTTCAGAAAAACAGGGAGTTATCTGGGTTTGCACAACACACACACACACACACACACACACACACACACACACGAAGGAGTGTGAGACTGTTTTGCCAATTGGTAAGCTCAGTGAGCTCGGGGTGCTGACAGAGGTGACTGGGACTGTGTGAAAGGAGAGAAAGCAGAGAAAGAACAAAAACACAGCCACGAAGCCTTTGTATGTTCTTAGAAGCAGAGTGAATCCCTGGAAAATCTAGGAAGTGGGAAAAGCTTGCCATTAGAGCTCCCAGCTCCTTATTCCTGGGTATGGCGGGGTCTCTCTTTTCCGCGTCCAGCACGGAAAGAGAATGATCTGGTTATTCGAGTAGAGGGGCTGGGGATTGAGAAATAAAAGAGACAAGACACAGAGATGGAAGGAAAAAGCTGGGGCTGGGTGGGACCACTGCCCTCTTCTGATGGAGAGACAGTGACCCAGAGCCGATGCAGCGTGTTTATTTTATACCCCAAATACCAGGAAGCTTTCCTATTCGTTCCTGGTGCTTGGCTGGATTTACATAATAAAACCCACCCCCTGGCACCTGGGCTGAAATGAAGGTCAAGCTGACAACACTTCTGCCTTTTGGCAGAATGTGTTTCCAGGGCGTGGCTTTGCCGACCGCCCTGGATTCAGTGACAATTTAAAGAAATGCCCATGTGCCTTCCCAGGCGCTCTCTACTCCTGGGCCTTCCCCTCCTCTAGGGAACCCCTTTCACGCTGTGGGCTCATTCATCCCCCTCTCCCACCAAAAAACCCCACCAAATGGTGTTAGCCATTACCATTTCCTGTGAATTGAAAGCTGTGTTCTCCCTTGCAGTAGTATTCACACTAAGCTTTCTCTCTGAAAAAGGAAGAGGGGGGACATAGAAATGACCGACCCTCTTTCCAGAAACATTTTTAGCATTTTTAAAAATTACACCAGAACAATAGGACGAACCAGAACTGTACCAGAGGCATCCAGGGCAAACTAGGCCTAAGGTCACCCTGGATATGCGGGGCCTTGTCTTCAGTTTAAGGATTTGTGTGGATCACTGAGCAGATGGGAGAGGCCTCTGATTCCTGCCAGAGAAGAGGGTAATGGGAGGAAGTGGAAGGGAACAAAGAGACTCCCAATTGCACAGGATGATGTATTCAGCTATTCTAGGCTGAGATAAAAGGCTTTATTATTCTCACATAAAAAGTGATGTAGAGGACGGTGATTTCCAGCAGGATCAGTGGCTCGCCCACGTCAGGGCTTCTCGGAGAGCTCTTGGTTATTGCAAGAGGCCTGCCAAGGCTCCGTCCATCATGTCTCCACAAAACCAGGGTCAAAGGTGGAAAGGAGAAGATGTGGCTTTTCATCTCATTCCTTTCTTTCACCACATAGATTATATCTAGCCCAGAATCCCCACCCTCACCCCCCAAGCAGAGTTCCTCTCTGATTTAATTGGCCAATATTGGGTCACATGACTACAGACAAACCTTGTTTTATTGCACTTCTCAGATACTGCATTTTTTTTTTTTTTATAAATTGAAAATAAGACCCTCCTCTAGCAAGAAGATGACTCACTGAAAGATCAGATGATGGTACACATTTTTAAGTAATAAAGCAATTTTTATTTAAGGTATATACATAGTTTTTTGTTGTTGTTTTTTTAGACTTCATGCTATTACAAACTTAATAGACTACAGTATAGTGTAAATATAACTTTTATATGCACTGGGAAACCATAAATTTGTGAGTTACTTTATTGTGATATTTATTTTATTATGGTTGTCTGGAGCCAAACCCACAATATCCTTCATATGTCTATATTGCCAGAGTGCCAGGGAGGCTGTGAAAGTGAGAACCTACATTTTCTGCCTTTATGATGGGCAGTGAACTCTGCTGACCCGAAGAAAGGGCGAGAAACGGCTGCTTGGTGGGTAACCAACAGTGTCTACCGCAGACAACCTTCCCAAGGCCTTGTGCTAAATCGCACTGGGCCTGCCTAGAATATAATCTTAAACTGGGCTTCCAGTGAGACACGGAGAGTTCCAAAGCTGACCAGGAATCAATACGCCTGATGAGATCCATTCCCGTATCCCCCTGACTGCCATGGTCCTTGCAGAAATGCTTCCCCAATATTTCTGATTGATCTTCTGATGCCCTGGGCTCCTCAGGCTTTAGCTGGAGGTTGTTGTCCTCCTGAGCCTGACAAGAGGTCAGAGATCTCCAAATCTGAGCTGGACATGAAGCTCACCCATTTCATCTTCTCAGCATCTCCATGAAAGAGGTACTCTTGTCAACAGCATTTAACAGATGAGCAAAATGAGTTTGAGCACATTTTGGTAACTTGCTTCAGGTCATTAAATCTCCCAACTCCTTACTTAATGCAAATAAAGTAAGGTTTTACAAATGGTTGGTAATTTTGTTAGTAAATTTAGTATTAGTAATTATTATTGGAGTTATTACTTACTCCTTATTCCCAAATCCTTAAGGTCCTATGTGATTTCTTCTTTCCTCTTTCCTGTGTCCATTTTCCCCCTCAGTCACTATGCATCAGTGACAAAGGGGCTATTTCCATTTCTTGACGGTCCCAAATTCTGTTCTGCCTCAGGACCTTTTCGCTTGCTATTTCCTCTGCCTGAGATGCTTCAGACCCAGCTCCTCCATTTTCAAGTTTTATCTCAAAAAAGCTTTCCCTAGCCACCCTAATTAAAGTGTCCCCTTATTGTCTGTAACAGCACCCTAATTATTTCCTTCACTGGGTTTATCACTGACTTTTTTTTTTTTCTCTCTCTCTCTCTCTCCTCCAGCCCCTGCCAAGGCTTCCCTGAGGTCAGAGACTTTGTTCTTGATTTATTCCCCTTTTGGCTAGAATGATGCCCAACACATAGTAGGTACTCAATCAATTTTCTGAATGCTTAAATGGTTTTAAATGGTTTTAAAAATCTAAGTCTGAGTAGCTCAAAAACCTGTCTACAATCACCTTGGAGCACAATTAGAAAACATTGGCCTAGCCCCGTGGTCGGCAAACTGCGGCTCGCGAGCCACATGCGGCTCTTTGGCCCCTTGAGTGTAGCTCTTCCACAAAATACCATGGCTTGGGCAAGTCTATTTTGAAGAAGTGGCGCTAGAAGAAGTTTAAGTTTAGAAAATTTGGCTCTCAAAAGAAATTTCAGTCATTGTACTGTTGATATTTGGCCCTGTTGACTAATGAGTTTGCCGACCACTAGGCCCTAGACCATTTGGCTCAGTGAATAGAGTATTGGCCTACAGACTAAAGAGTTCCGGGTTCCATTTCAGTCAAGGGCATGTACCTTGGTCAGGTTGCAGGCTCCTCCCTGGCCCGGGCCCTGGTTAGGGCATGTGCAGGGGGCAACCAAGCGATGTGTTTCTCTCACATCGATATTTCTCTCTATCTTTCCCTTTCTCTTCCTCTCCCTAAAAATCAATTGAAAAATATCCTTGGGTGAGGATTAAAAAAGAAGAAGAAAACAAAAACATTGGTCTGTTCCAACACCTCATTTTAAAGATATGAAAGTAAGGCCAAGAGTTTTTTTGTTTCTTTAGCTAAGATTATAAAGTAAATTAGTAGCAGAGTTCAGGAAAGAACATTGGAATGGGGGAGTGAAGATTCCATTTACAAGCCAAATAGCCTTTGAGAAGCCATGTGAGCCACCTAGCCTCAGTTTTCTCCTCTGTGAGCCTAGCTACAGAGTAATTTTGAGGTTGACATGAGATCAGGAAGGCAAAAGAGTTAACACGGTACCTAGCTCACAGTAGGTAGGTGCTCAGGAAAAGATGGCTTCACTCGAATCCCAGGCTAGTGCCCTTCCAGGCCACATGTGCTTGTGGCGGCGTCACTGCACAACATGAAGGCGCAGCATCTCGGCAGACAGTGATGTAACTGGGTGTTTTTGCACTAGTTCCTTGCGGCAGGCTCCAGAGGACCCCAGCAGTCAGTGGGTGGGGCCCTGACAGCTCCTTTGTGAGCCCCTGGTTCAGAGCTCGGGTGCAGTCCTCTGTCCTGGGGTCCTGGCCAGCCCACGAAGGCTAAACAGAACCTCCCCTGCCCTGAAGCACTGATGGGAAGCACGACACAGAACTTGCTCCCAGTAACCACCAGGCAGTCTGCGGGCAGACAAAGGGCTGTGAAGGGAAAGAGGAAGTGGAAGCAGGTCTGCATCAGCTTACTTCACGGCACCCAGACTGGGTGCCTTTTGACTTCCACATTAGGGGTGGCCATTGGGTGCCAGCCACGGTGGGGAGAAGCAACTGGAGATTGCAAACTCTCCTCTGTATTAACAGGGAATTGGGGTCACCAGTGCAGGCCCTCAGCTCACAAAGACCTGGGTTCAAATTCTGAGTCTGCCCCTTAGCAGCTGTGCTACTTACATACATAACCTTAACTTCCCTGAACCTCAGTTTCCTCATCTATGAAATGGGGATAACAGCACCTACAGCAGCAAATTGTTGTGAGGTTCAAAGGGGTGATGTATGGGAAGCTCCCTCAGAGTTCCTGACATAAACCTGGGTTCAATAAGGTAAGCAATTTGTATCAATTTAGATAGTCCTAGGCAGAGGAAACTGATAAAGTGAAAGAGTGAGAGAGAGGGGTACAGAGCACAAAGGCAGGTACTTTTGCTTTCTCCGCTTGTCCTTTTCCTTTTTGCGACCAAGAAGGCAGGCGAGATGCACCTGCTCTCAGCCGTGGGGCCACCCATTTCAGGACAACCTCAATCCGGGACCCCTTGGGGGATGTCCAACTGCCGGTTTAGGCCGATCCCCTCAGGCTACAGAGTAGGCGCCTTCGTCTTTCACAGAAACCACTTTCCCGTTTCAGGCTACACAAATGGAGCAGGAGAAGGCCCTGCAGCCTGTGCTGGCTACATGTTTCGACGGAGGCCAGCACAGCAGGACTTCTAGCAATGGGATCAGTAGCCTGAGGAAGAGAACTGAGGAAGCACGCCTGGATTTACCCTGCCTGTCCTGGTCCAGGGAGCAGTGAAGGCACAGTCACGAGAAACGAGGCCTCCTTACATGTTGGAGCGCGTCCATCCCGCTAGGAACTATTATTAGTAGCAAATGAATAAATGCTCTGACGTGCAGGGAAGGTTACAGAGCACGCCAAGCTGCCTGCCCCGCAGCTCACAGGCTCGGAGGATGCAAGAGAAGGCTCACATGGCAAAAAAAAACACACACACAAAAAAAACAGTGACTGGGGAGGGGTTCTTGTGGGCGAGGCAGGGGGATTTTTTCAGGGCTATGCTGGAGAGCGACAGGCTTGGCATCCGCTGTCTGGCCACCAATCTCATTGGAAGAACTAGTCTTGGGAAATCCGTGGCAAGATGGTAGAAGACAAATGACAGTCAACCGCAGGTGCTACCTCTGCCGTCTTGGAGGCGTGAACTAAGAGCTAATGGGTAACAGGCCTTATCGCTGTAACTAAGGTTAGGTGGGACAGAGACTGCTACTATTCCCCAGCCTACTCCCTCTGTCTTACTTCTAGAAACACAACTCTCTAAGGCAGCAGGGAGCTCTTACAAATAGGATTCCTCAGGTGATAGCTCCAGAAAACCTACCCCAAACTCCATGGCCATAGCTGTGTTTGCACAGCTGAGCTCTGGCCAGTGGGTTGAAAGCAGAAGCCACTAAACTCAGTATATTTTAATGTTAATTATATTTTATTAATATAAAATTTGGTCATTCATACATGGGATTTATCATAATCACCAAATATCAAGAGTGTTTGTTTTTCTGTACTCTAAAAGAACTTGAGGGTTTATGTAACATACCAAAAACAGGATTTCAATAAAATGAGAATGAAAACGGACAAAGTTGGATTAAGGGGGAAAAGAAAGCAAATGTTCTGACCACCAGAGGGAATCATAATAATTGCTCTCCTAGAGCATAAAATTATGTTTAAAATTTCAGGCGACACAGCAGCAGATACAAACCATCATGAGAAGCAGATTTTCAAGAGAAAAGATTTTTACCTTGTGTTAAACAATGGAGTTTCCATAGGGGGCAATATATTGGGCACAATTGACCATTGCAACATTCAGGATCTTCCCCAACAGTTTCAAGAATTCAGAGGAGAACTGTAGACTATTTCTTGTACCCAGCATTATAAAAGTCAGGCAGCAACATTAAAACATACTTTAGTGAAGGTAGGTTTTGAGGTGCATGATGCAAAATGAAACCTGCTATCCAAGAGGAGCACTTAGAATATATAGAGGAGTAAATAAATACCACATTCTTCAATTCTCTCCCCTGAATCTCATTTCTATTCAACTGGGCTCTTTGCAGGAATGCTTACGCATGCAGTAGTTAAGGGAGTCAGACATCTGGATTTGAATGTGGGCTCCATCACTTCTGAGCTGTCTGACCTTAGGTAGGTTAATTAGGCATAAAATGAAGATGTTTATTAATTTGTATGTTTGGGATGAGGATTAAATTAGGTACATGAAGCTCTTAATACAATACCTGACACATGCTAAGCACTTACTAATGTTAGCTGTTGATTATTAGTAGTAGCATATTCCTGGAATATATATATATATATATTAATAAAAGAGAAACATGCAAATTGACCATCACTCCGCTATGCCTACCAGCCAATCAGGAGGGAATATGCAAATTAGAAGGACAAAGATGGCAGCCACCCAGCTGCTCCAGGTGTGGAGTGGCTGGGCAGGGCAGGACGCCTGCTATGAGAGGGAGGGCGGGGGGCAAAGAGATCTACAGGAGTGGCACTCCGGTGCAGCGAAGATGAAGATGGCAGACTCTGGCCGGAGTGAAGGCCTGGGTCCTGGGTGCTGGAGAAAAACTGGTGCTGGAAGCCAAGGGAAGGAAGGCCTATTGCACGAATCTTTTCATGCAACAGGCCTCTAGTATACACACACACACACACACACACATATAGATACATCTAAAGATATACACACAGACACACATACTTTGGAAACCAGATGGGTGAATGGTAGAGTACACATTCCCTTATGAAAATCTAAGTGCCCAGCTGGTGTTCCTGCTTAGATGGAAAGCTACTTCAGGTTCACATAAAGGAAAGATACAGGAGAATCTGCCCTAGTTTCACTAGAACACCCCATTCTCTGGTAGAAAATGATGTGTTGAATCCATTGACAACTTCCCACAGTAATGCCCTCATTATGACCACTAGTTTCATTACTTGGTATTCATTTACTTGATTAAATATAAAGCAAACAGACTCTAAGTTATCCAACTCTAATTACCAAAACAAAACAAAACCTTGCATAGATAACCCATCTACACTAATAAAAGAGAAAGATGCAAATTGACCGTACCTTCGTGACACCCACCAGCCAATCAGGAGTGAGTATGCAAATTAACCCAACAAAGAGGGCAGGTTAATTTGCATATGCAGGCGCCAAGCAGCCGGGGGCGGGACGCTTGTGTTGTCGCCATGGTGACGATGCATGCATTCTGCACCACCCCAGCCTGGTCCTTTGGGCAGCGTGGGAAGGTGGAAAGGCAGCTACAGCCAGAGAGAAGGCAGTGTCAGCATCCAGGGGAAGGAAGGCCCATTCTTGCATGAATATTCGTGCATCGGGCCTCTAGTGCCATGGTCAGAAAACTGCGGCTCACAAGCCACATGTGGCTCTTTGGCACCTTGAGTGTGGCTCTTCCACAAAATACCACGGCCTGGGCGAGTCTATTTTGAAGAAATGGTGTTAGAAGAAGTTTAAAAAATTTGGCTCTCAAAAGAAATTTCAATTGTTGTACTGTTGATATTTGGCTCTGTTGACTAATGAGTTTGCCGACCACTGCTCTAGTGTATTGTGTAATAAAGAATTTGACTGGCCTTTGTCCCTGGGAGGAAGACTCTAAGTCCTTGGAATTTTCCAGGTAATAGGAATGTCTTTGTTATTCATGAGCCTCTTCGGTCACACCTGAGTTTAAACTAAAAGATGAGATAATTGAGAAGAGGAAGGCTGGAAGTTGATGTAATCATGTGGCTAATGATTCAAGCAGTCGTGCCTACAGAATGAAACCCCAATAAAAACTCTGGACACCAAAGCTCAGAGGACCTTCCTGGTTGGTGAACACATTGATGGCAGATTATAGGCTCAAGTTAAACCCATACTTAAGATAATGGAACATTATGAGCATTTTTATTAATGGAAGCAAACCACAAGATAAATTATCATTAATCATTATAGATTATACTAGTTATTTTCTTGTTCATTTATTTCATTTCCCTACATGTTTTTCTCTCCCCTTTTTTCTGGTAACAGACTCAGCTCATCTTCTATTCCCCTGTCACAAGAATGGATATAAGGCCAGGCCAGTCCGATCATAGCACTTGCTTTAGTTAGGGTAGGCCAACTGCTATAACTAATCAGCCCTGGTATGTATAATGGCTCAAACACAATAGAAGTTTATCTCTTGCTCACATAAATAGTCCAAAGCAGTCAAGATCGAATTGGGGAGGGAGGTGGTCTTGCTCTACATAGTCATTCAGGGATCAGCTGTGAGTGGTTTCTTAACACGTTTCCAGGACATTCTGGGCATTAATATCTATTGATAGATGGAGACCAGGGAATGAGAAAAGCCCATCTGTTTCATAACCTCCAGGGCCCAGGAGTAACACATGTCCCTTGTGCTGGCATTGCTCTGATAAAAACGATTTACATGGTCTCATCTGGATGCAGGCAGGGCTGGGAAATGTAGTCCATGTCTGGAGTGCTGCTTCATGACAGAGCTCTATAATGTGGGGGACTCTAGCCATCAGAGATTGGTTAAAGGGTAGACCCATGAGAGGACCCTAACTGGACCAGTCAAAGAATAGCTAAGGAGTTGATATTTTAAAGCTAAATTGAAGGAAGGATGTAAATTTGGGCTTTTGTAGCCATCTTCTCTGCTATGAGTTGAAGGTGTCTGCAAAATGAAGCCAGGCAGAGAGGGAGAATGACAGAGAAACAGAGAAAGGGAATTAGGAAGTGAGTGAGTCCTAGTGGCCTCTACTTCCAGTTCTGGACCCTGATGCCCGGATGCCCCATTTCCTTCATTGATGCTCTGAGCCCCACTCTCCTTGCTGCTTCATAAGCCATTGAAGTCCCTTCTTTACGAGGGTTAAAATTGGGTTTGTCACTTACATCATCCTTTGAGCCTCAGCTATTTGCCAGAAGTTACAAAAAGCATTTTACATATATTTTCAAATGGATTATTATAATCAGAGCTATCATTGGTTCTATTTTATAGATGAAAAAAATATTCAGAAAGGTGAAGTAATTAGAGGAGCAGGGACTAAAATCTAGATCTAGGACAAGAGTTGACGAACTTTTTCTGTAAAGGGCCAGAAAGTCAGTATTGTAGGCTTACAGGACATATGATCTCTCTCGCAAGGACTCAACTATGTCCTTGTAGCACAAAAGCAGACAGGGGCAATAGTGAACTAATGGGTGGGTCTGGGTTCTAGTAAAACTTCTCAAGTCAGGTGGTAGGCTGGATTTGGCCTGCAGGTGAGAGCTTGCTGACCCCTACTCTAGAAATAAACAATGCTAACCTAAAGTCAAGAGAACTGGTTTTGTCCATAAACTAAACTGGTGATCTTGAACAAATTACTTGATGTCTGAAATTTGTTGAGCTCTATTGATGCCAATTCCTTTATTTGTTTCAATACCCTCATCAGCCATTTTTATTCTACTGTTACCTATTATTTATTCTATTATTTATTCTGTTGTCCAGTGTAAATGTCTGCATGCATAATAATGCATAATTAATTCATAATGGTTCCATTTTTAAGTTGGAGCTCAATTGAGAACTACAAATATATTTTTAACTTTGCCTTCCTATTACAGAGTATACAAAACTTGAAATCTTCTTTTATCTTTATGTCCTCAGTTCATGGAGGGCATCAGTCATTCTGTGATTCACTCCTTCAGCTGTCCCTGAAATGTACAGGACCCCAGGGACCCCCACACTACATGGCCTCAGACTGTGTGCTATGAAGTCAGTCAGCCTGTTTCTCTGGCAGCACTGCCTCTCCCCTCGGCTGTCTGCTGTCATTTCTTGCTGCTGCTAATCTGCTCCCTAGTGAACACTCAATTGCTTAGATCAAGGTCCAAGAATGTGTCCTTGTCTGTCCCCGCTTCGAGTAAAGTACAACTATGTCCCTAGAGACTCTTCCTTTGGATTCAATGTTTTAAGATCTAGGTGCTGGGTGGTTGGCATTCCTAAAATATGATCCGAGAGAAGCAGGACATTATTGAAATGCCTGCCTGTTTATCTATTTAGCAAAAATATGACACTCAAGTCATAAGACTAATTTTACAAACAACTTTCTCCTTAAGCCATTAGACTCCCAGAAATCTCCGGAAAGCCAATTAGAAGAGAGACTAACCAAGCTGGAGCCTGCGCTCCCCACCCTCAGCGAGGGATTGGAGTCCCCGCATCGCCTCACACTCGCGTGTTGTCAGCAAGATCAAAATGAGCACCAGCTCTCTTGGGGGATATTCAGAAATAGAGCTCTGAGGGTTAGGATGCGTCCAGGAAGGCGAAATAGTAACTGTTTATGGGGGAGCTTCCCCTCCCTGATAAAGGGCGGGAGCTGACAAGCAAGTTGTGTTTAGTCAGGGACTGTATTTTAGGCTTTGAGGCCCACATATGGTCTTTGTTTCATTTTCTTCTTCTTTTCTTTTTTTTTTCTTAAACAACCCTTTAAAATGGTAGAAACTATTATTAGCTCATGAGCTGCACAGAAACAGGCCAGATTTGGTCCACAGGCTGTAGTTTGCTGAGACACAAATCCTGGCTTCGCCACTGTGAGCTGAATGACCAGGGAAGAATAAATTTAGCTTTCTAAGCCTCAATTTCATCCCCAGGCCAGGAATGGTGGCTGGCATTGCTATTTCTTGAATCATCAGAGAATCTCTGTTTTAATGTGGCATATACACACAACAGAATATTATCCAGCCTTCAAAAGAATGAAATTCTGACACATGCTGCAACATGGATGAACTCTAAGGACATTATGCTCAGTGAAATAAGCCAGACACAAAAGGACAAAGCCTGTATGATTCCACTTGTAAGAGGTACCTAAGCAGTCAAGTTCATAGAGACAAAAGATTAAAGGGTGGTTGCCAGGGCGGCGGGGAGGGAACTGGGGAGTTAGTGTTTAATGGGCACAGAGTTTCAGTTTTGCAGGATGAAAAGAGTTCTGGAGATGGATGGCGGTGATGGTCGCACAACAATGTGAATGTACTTATGCCACTGAACTGTACACTTAAAAATAGTTAAGATGATACGTTTATTTCACCACAATTTAAAAATGACCTAGGAGATATATATCTCAGATATGGAAAAAGTAAAATGGGGGAAGTAGTGAGCAGTTTAAATAGGGTGACTGAGGAAGGACGCCCTGAGAAGCAGAGTAGTCCTATCTGATCCATGGTTTTCCTTTCTGCAGTTTAAGTTACCCGTGATCAACCTCAGTCTGAAAAAACGAAAAGGAAAATTCCAGAAGTAAACAACTCATAAGTTTTAAAGTGTGCATCGTTCTGTGTTAGCCTGATGAAATCTCATGCCACCCAGCTCTTTCCCACCTGGGGCCTGAATCATCCCTCTGTCCAGGGTATCCACACCTTATAGCTCCCTGCCTATTAGTCACTTAGTAGCTGTGTGTGTTATCAGATCAGCTGTCACAGCACTGCAGTGCTTGTGCTCAAGTAACCTTTATGTTTACTAGTAATGGCCCCCAAACACAAAAGAATAGTGTTGCTGGCAATTCAAGTATGCCAAAGAATAGCCATAAAGTGTATTATGTATAGGAAAAAAGATAGCATACATAGGGTTTGGTACTACCCATGGTTTCGGGCATCCAATGGGGGTCTTGGAGCATACCTCTCACAGATAAAACCATGTGAGCGGGTGTTCTCGGGAGTGGGTACAGTAAGTGCAAAGGCCCTGAGGTTGGGAGTGTGCCTGAGGTATCAGTGGGCTAGAGCAAAAGAGTAGCAGGAGCTGAACTATATCTTAACAGATTCACTCTGGCCACAGTGTTGAAAGAAGGCCATGGGGGCCAAAGGTGGAGGCTAGGAGACCGGTCAGGAGGCTAGAGCAATTGTCCAGGCTGGGGATGATGGAGTGCACAGGGTGAAAACAAAGAGGAGAACTGGTTGTACTATGGTAATGTTATGGGATACAGTAGCAGGATTTTCTGAAGGATTGGATTTGGGTGTGAGAGGAAGAGAAGAGTCAAGGATTGCTCCCAGGTTTGGGACATGAGCCAAAACTCCCATGGCTATGTCCGTATTAATGATCTCATTTCCATCTCATAATCAAGGCCCTATAGCGGTTGCAATCCCGGGGTTCAGGCTTGGGAGCTGCCAGGCCTGGGTTAGGTTCCTGTCTCTGGTCCTCATTAGCAAGGAGGCCAAGGCCCCCACCACCTTTGAGCCTCAGGATCCCCATCTGTAAAACGGAGATGCTGATGCTCAGTAGACGAGCTGTTGTGAGGACTGCAGTGCCTGGTGCCCAGGAATTGGTCAGTAGTGGTAGCAGCTGTAATTTTATCAGCACGACTGGAATTAGAGCACGGCCCTCAGCCCCCAATCCTGCGCTCTCTCCCCACGTTCTTTTTCTCGATTTCTGGACAGCTTCTGGTCAAGTGATCATTCTTGGGAATAGCATTCCATTTCCAAACATTGTTCTTATACTAGCTCTCATTGAAGAAAAGTGTTCGCCTACCAGGAGACTCTTTGCTGAGTAAGACGCGGGGGAGTGGGGGTGGGGGTGGGGGGCAGTTCTGGAGTTAGGGCACGGCCGTGTGTGCTGGAGGGTGGGGGAGGCAGTTCTTGGGTGACTTTGATCCGGTATTGCCCGTCCCACGCAGGAACAGCGCGCTCTAGACCTTTCTTCCCTGGAGGAACGCATCGGGACAACTGACCAGACAATGTAACGTTTTTCACGCACGGATTTACTCTGACCATAGATTGCCTAGAATAACAGGACAGAGAGCCATTTTCTCCCTCTCTTCCCATATTTTAGTACATAGACAAGGAGACGGGACCATCACACGGTGGGCCGCGTGGGGCTTGGCGGAGGGGCAGCAGGCCTAACAGAAAGATCACCGCACTGGGCGTCTCAACACCTGGGCTCACCACGGGCTGTGCCTCTCAAATCACAGCCTCTCTGAGCTTCGGACTCTTTGACCATAAAATAAGACTGACAGTGTCCTCCCCGCACCTCATAGGGGATCAACTTAGAGAAAGTGGGTGAATGTAAGATGCCATAGGTCATGAATGACAATATTTATTAGTTCAAGTGCATAGCCATAATTCCAGTCATCTTCTGCTACACCCCAAACCATGGTCCCTGCACCTCTTTCACTAGGACCACCTGGGGGCTTAATAAAATGCAGGCTTCTGGGGCCCAGCCCAGGGAGCCTCCTCCCCGCCAAGCACTTCTTAAACGCTTAGACCCACTGGTCCGGGAGCTAACTTTGAAAGTGTAGGAAAAGGAAGAAAAATAATTAAGTGCCCATAGATTCTTGGCATTCAGAGATGTGCTACACTGTAATATAAGTGATGGAGCTTATTCGTCACATTTGAATCTTCCCAGTAGGTGGTACACAGAGTTCCATTAAAAATAGCTGACTGAGTCACTGGTCAGAATTTTAAATAGGCAATGTGATTGTTACATGCTTCCCTTCCGAAGGGAGATTTTTAATGTAGAGTCGTTTTCTAAAGATGAATTTCTAGTGTAGTTTTTTTTTTCCATGCTTCTGTGCCCCCAGTATATTCCACCTTGGCTTTCCTTGGTACTTTGTTAAATGCCACAAAACCAAGGACTCGCTGCTTTATGCCCGCATTTCAGCACTGGCTCTTCTCCCGCAGCCGTGCCATCCTGCGCCCGAGTAGTGATCGCACCTGCGCATTGGTCCGGGCACGTGCCCAGAGGACAGACGGCCTGTGCTGGGAGATAGGAGGTCCTTGTCGACATTGACTCAGCAGGACCTAGATGCTTCCAGAACCCAGGCGGGCACTGAGAGTTTATAAGCCCCCAGTCTACAGTCTTTTCACCAGATAATAGGCCCATCAGGTCAGCGGCCAGTCCCGAAGCTGTCAGCGGGGCATTTCTCCATCCACTCAGGACACACAGAGGCTCCAGAGTCCATTCGGGATAAACTGAACACGCGGCAGAGGAAGAGGGCAGGAAGGCTTGTAAGGATGGCCAGCAGCTCCTTTGCTTCTGGGAACCTGTGGTTGGATGTGAGAAAGCCGGAAACTTCTCCACAAGGACACCGCGCATGCACACACGCAGGTGCCAAGAGGCGGCACTGGGCTGCCCGGATCGTTGGGCATTTCATTGGGCCCCAGAAACGAGGTGGAACAGGCAGGCTGCGTGCCAGAGCAGAGCCAAGCGCCTGGGGAAACCTCAGGAAGCTAACACCCTTCGCTCCGGAGACACAGAAACCTTGAGGGAGGTGTGGAACGCCTGCTTGGGTTGAAGTTATCTAGATATCTGGGGGCCGCGATGCCCCAAAGAACAGCTGGTTTACATCTCTGTTCTTGTTATTCTTCTCCAATTCCCCAGCCCATGTTGTCTCCCCAGCTGGAATGTCTTTCTTCTCTTTATCTAGGTTTTACCCATTCTCCTCAGGGCTCACCTCCTCCAGGCTGTCTTCCCAGGTCACCAGAAACCTCATTGTCCTGTCACAGCTCCAAGAGCTTCCAGTCGTCATCCTCCTGACGGTATGCTGTGCATGTGACTCTTCATTCCCAACTAGAGGCCATGGCAGGCACCATGCCCGGGTGTCCTTGGTTATGGCCCCTCACAACCTAGCATGAAGTTCAGCCATAGCGGGTGCTGGCTCAGTGCTTGCTGACTCATTAGCATGGGCTGGGACAGGAAAACAATCCATAAAAGACAAATTGGGTAATACAAGAGGCTTTTGAAAATAAGATGCTACCTGAATGAATGATGAGAAGCCAACTTTGGCAAAACAAGCTCATTAGGATTATTCCATCATTCTGCACCTGACAGAATGAGAGAGAAGAGCAGAATGAAAGTCGCCAGTGACATCAGCTTTGGCAGTACCTAATGGAAAGTCACCCTGCCAGAGCCCTGCTCCCTCATTCAATCTGGGAATGCTTTCCATTAACGTTATTAACCCGTCTCAGCGGTTGGGGCAGAGCCGGCTGCGCCAAGTATGCTCGGTTCCAATTGCTGAATCATCTTCAGTCCCTTTTGCCCTTCCTAACACCTTCAAGAATGAGAAGAAGTAAAGGAGGGGGAGAGCAGCACCAAGGACTATCAACTTGAGCAAATCCTTACTAGGAAGCAGTTTGGCCTGTGCCTTCCATCCCTGGGAACTCTTTCCATTAAAAACATCTCCCCACTACAGCTATGTTCTAGACTGCTCATTGTATCCTCCGCCCAAAGAAAAGTTCTCAGCTCTTCATCCCCAATCACATACTGTGAGCAATTTCCTTCCAAGAGCAGAAAATCATTCTTTTCCATGTACAGCTTGATTGCTTGGCATCAACCAAAAACCCCAGTATGATTCTGACCTGAAAGCAGACTGAAAGATCAGAGAAGGCTTCCCTTGCTGTCCACTGGACTCAGCACCATCAAAAGGTGCAAAAAGACCCCAGGACTGAAGATGGAAGAAAATACTGAGGAGGAAGTGAAAGTCAGACACAACCAAGAATCTGAGCTGGAAAATTGGAGCCAGTGGAATTCTATTAGGAGAAGCTCAGCAAACCTCTTCTCAAGGCTGGATAGGGGCAGGTTGCAAAAAAGGCTACACTGCCCTCTATTGGAGGCCTATTGGCACACAGCTAAAGGCTTTTCATTCATGATCTGAATTAGTCATTGCACAACCCTTGGGAGGTATTATTATCTGAAAAAACAAACAAAAAAACATACAAACTGAGATCAGAGATATCAAGTAACTTGCCCAAGGTCATGCAACTAGGACATGGCACAAGCAAGAATGCTAAACCAGAAATAAATGACTTTGAAGTTTATTTTCTTGTCATTTATCTTTATAATTAATTTTTTCTTCTTGGATTCAGATAGCTGCATGCTCTGAGAGTGTGCCCGCGGCTCTCTTGAGTGTGGTGGTTCCCAAAGCCAGCTGCATATTAGAATCACCTGGAGACATGCTCTAACCTGCCAAGAGCTCAAGCCCCACCTCCAGAAATTCTGGTTTACTTGCTCTGGGGTGGATCCTAGCTCAAGTAAGGTTTTAAAGTTCTCCCGGTGATTCTAATATATAGCCGGAGCGGAGAATTCCTGCTCTAGTTGCAGAAGAGATGGAGGCAGAAACAGGTGGGCCCCTAACACCTAAGAAGCAGCATTTAATAGTGAGCAAGTCTAGAGGGACTCACTAAAGGGAAGTCACTTTGGAAGAATGTAGGCTCAACAGTGGAATGTTACAGTTATGCTTGGTGACGTGGTGGTAGGGTGAATAATAGCCCCCGGCAAAGAGCTCCATGCTCTAATCCCTGGAACCTATAAATATGTTACCTTACATAGAAAAAGGGACTTTGCAGAAGTGATTAAGTTAAAGATCTTGGGTTGAAAGATTATCCTGAATTATCTGAGTGGCCCTGATACAGTCACCATGGTCCTGTAAGGAAGGCAGGCCGGAGAAGAGAAGAGTCAGAGGAGGAGGAGGAGGGGTGGTAACAGCGCCGAGGTTGGACTGGTGTGAGGAAGGGATCCAAGGATGTGGCAGCATCTAGACGCCGAAGAAGGTAGGGGAAACAACATCCTCCCCGCACCCTCCAGAAGAAATAGCCCTGTCAACACCTTGACTTTAGCAGTGAGGCTGATTTTGGACTTCAAACCTTCAGATCGATAAAAACAAGTAAATTTGCATTGTTTTAAGCCACTAGGCTTATGGTCCTTTGTTCCAGCAATAAGAGAAACTAATACAGATGTTGTCTAAAGCTTGGTTTCCTCATCTCTAAGATAGGATCATCTTATTTACTTCAGTATGGTGCTTATGAGGATTAAATGCATTACTTATAAACAAATTGCTTGGTACAGTGGCTAACATGCAGTAAATAAATAAACAGAGCTCACTATTATGATCATAGGAGGAGTTCTCAAGTGGTGGGAAGTGGAATCATGAAAGAAGATGTGAGGAGAGAGAGCCTTTTAGCTGTCCCCAAATACATGTCTATAGGACAAGGGTCTGAGTGAATGGAAAGTAAATTGGCAAAGGCTGGTGCAGAAGAGCAGTGGCAGCAGGATTTCTCAGCCAGCTGGCCTTGGGGGATGTTTGCACCTGCCTGTTCCGAACATCTCATCATGTTCCTAACACTACTGTGTTCACACCCCTGGAACTCAGCTCCTTCGTTGTAAGAATTCACACAGGACAAGAGAAAAGGAATCGGAATCACTGAGACACCTAAAAAGGCCCAGAAATACAGGTTCTTCATTATTTTTTAATCACAGTCCAAATACAGCCAATGGTCAATTTCTGAATTTATGGACAATTCCAGGTTCTTGAACTCTCCCAAGAATAAACATTGTTTTCTCCCTGTTTACTTTTGGCTGAATTATGAAAAATTCTGTGTACTCTACCACTTACTAGACTTGTAGCTGTGGGAAAATTACTCTGTTCTTCAGTGTCCTCATCTGTAATGTGGGGACAAGGATAACACCTACCTGTAAGGTTGTTATGAGCATTAAATGCAAAGGGCAGACTAAGTGCCAGGCACACTGTCAAGTGCTCTGCAAATTAGCTATTAATGTTATCAGGATTGATTTTATCCTGGGAAAAGAAGTGAGGATAGGTGAAGGAAACCACCCACTTACAAGACCTGACATAAAAGACAGTAATTTTCAATACCCTTTAATGGTTTTATTCCATTTCTTTTAAGGAGCTGCAAAAGAAAGTTGTCCAAAATAGGAGCTATAGTCACTATTCACTCAGCTAATATTTATTAAATGCCTACTGTGTACCAGGCACTTTTCTAGGAACTGGGAACCTATATATAAACAAGATCTGTTTCCTATCCTCAAGGAATGTCCAGCCTACTGGTGGAAAGAAACATGGTGGATTTTTATTATAAGACAACAAGATACATGCTACAGTTGGGGGAGTAAGGGGGTAAAGATGTACACAGGGAAGACCTAAACTAGGTCTGGAGGAGGGGTCATGAGGGTGGGCTTCCTAGAGAAAGTGACATCTAAGCTGGCTGAGTGGGTGCTTCCCTGATGACCGGATAGGGATGTGGAGAGCTGTAGAGGGGACCAGGTCTTCTGAAAGCTCAAGTCAAGAGCAAGCAGTGCTTTTAGGAACTACAAAGGGTCAACATGAGCATGATATGTGGGGGCCAGGCCAGGAAGGGGGTGGGAGGAGAGATTTGGCTGAAGATCTAATTTACTTCAGTATGGTGCTTATGAGGATTAAATGCATTACTTATAAACAAATTGCTTGGTACAGTGGCTAACATGCAGTAAATAAATAAACAGAGCTCACTATTATAAGTGTCATTCTGAGCACACGGTGACAAGACATATGATAAGGAGTTTGAATTTTCGCTTGAAGACAGTGAGAGGCTGTTGAAAAACTATAAGCAGGACAATTTTGCAATAAGATTTGAACTTGAGAAAGATCACTCTCAGGGGAACAGTCAAAGAGGGTCAAGAGGAAAGTCAAAAGACAAACTGGAAGGCTATCGAAATATTTCTGATAGAAGGTAATGGATGGTGAGCCAGGGTACTGTCAGTGGGGATGTCAGGGACATAGATTAAGGATATTAGGGCAATGGAACTGCAGGTTGTGTGGTGGGATCAGGGAAAAGGAGGAAAACCTGACTTCCAAGTTTTTGATTTAGGTGAATTGTGGTACCATTCCTAAATCAGGAAATATAGAAACCAGCAGTTGGAGTGGCAATTGGTGAGCTTAACTTTAGACACAGCGATCTAAACACATTGCAGGACCATGGAAACTTCGAGTGGTAATACACAGTTGGCAGTTAGACACGAGTCTGGAGTTTAAGAGCGAGATCTGGGATGAAGACAGATTTGGAAATCATCAGCCCAAAGTGGTCTACTCGAAACCAGGGAGAGTGAAGAGTGGGTAGAGAAAATAGTCCATGACCTAATGTCAGAGAGAGGAAGAAAGGACAGCCAGAAAAAGGGAGACTGAGGCTAAACACCCCAAGAGGAGAGGGCCAGGGCAAGGGTGGTGTCCTGGAAGTTCAGGAAGTGAGTGCTTCAAAGGTGGGAGGGGTTTACGGTGCTGAGTGCCTCATTGAGGTCAAAGGACACCAGGATATGGACTTGACAAAATGAAGGCCACTACCAACTTTGGCAAGAGCGGCTTCAGTAGAGTGATGGGGGTCAAAAAGCAAGAAGGTGGGTGTGGGCAAGAAGTAGAAGACAAGCAAGGGGAGAGAGCAGACAGGGACTCTTTCGACATGGAAACATAACAGTCTCTTGCAAGAACTTTGAGATAAGGCAGAGAGATAAGGCAGTAATTGGAGAGTAGCAGGAGGCAGAAGTTATTGTTTTTAACATATTAAAAACTTGAGGATATTGAAATGCTGCTGATGAGGAAGAAGGGGGAAAAGGAATAATTGAAAGTACCCTGGATTTCCATTGTCTTAGGAACCTAACCCTGTATTTCCCCTAAAAGCAGTGGTTCAGGACCCACTAACGCAGTGTTCACGATGACTTTATAGAGGATAACTGTTGCAAATAAGGAGAACAGACTCTGTAGGAGAGAAGAAGAACCAGAAATATGTCTCAGAAACAGACTGGGGGGCATGCTTTTGGGTTATGGGTTGGTCATCTAGAGCCCCTCATCTTGTCATCCAATAAGTTTGCTAGACAAAATATTTCTTTCAAATAAAAACACAGGGAGATAGCTGTCCACTGGGCTTCACTCTGAACAGCAGCCCTGGTGTATGAGGAGTGGGAGGGTGGGTGGCAGGAGGGAAGTGATATCAATAAGGGGTCATTCAAACTAAGATGTAGGGAAAGAAAGAGAGGTCTTTTCTAGCTCTTTCTCTACATTGTGCAGTTTATCCAGTTAAAGGGGCCTTTTTCTGAGGATTTCCCAGGGAGTCTCAGATTTTACATTCCTGCCTCTTCTGGTGACTCAAACTTTCTTTAACCCCCTATTCTGAAACGGTAGTTTAATCTTTACTTTACCTCTACTTGGATTGAGGAGGAAGTTAATTACAGACAACTGAGGCTTGGCACCATACACTAATCCCATTTTTATTAACTCATCTCAGCAGTTGAAAAAATATTATAAAAACACTAGGGATCCAGTGCACGAATTCATGCACCTTGAAAGGAACTGTGGGCCTTGAGGCTGCGGTGGGCACAGGGGTGGGTCTCGGCCCATCCTCCACACCCTCGCCCAGCCCCTCCCACCGTGGCCCCTGGTCCCCTGTCTTCCAGCAGCCCCTGCCACCACCACTCCCACATGTTGACGGCGCCAGACCCCCCTCACACTCGCTGATAACTCGGAGCCATTGAGGCCAGAGCCAGCAGCGGGTGTGAGCTGGTCCAGCGCCATCATTGGGTATGAATGGCAGCTGCTGCCCCGATCACCCCTCAGGAGCAGCGGGAGGTGGAAAAGCCCTCAGAGGCAATCAGGACCTGCAGCCACTGCTCGCACCCGCTGACAGCACCGAGCGATTGGGACTGGCACCGGGTGCCTGCAGCAGGTGCGAGTGCCCGGTGGGGCTGCAGCATGGGAGCAAAGAATTTTCAGTAACCACCAGAGGCTCGTCTGCATGACAGCGACCGGCACCCTGCCTTGGTCTGATGCCCCCGCTCAACTGCTCCATCATCCCGCCACGACTGATGCCCACCATGTTCCACATGCGCCCTCTGGTGGTCAGCTCACATCATAGTGACCGGTTGTTCGGTTTTCAGCCATTTGGTCTATTTGCATATTAGGGTTTTATAGATAGATAGATAGATAGATAGATAGATAGATAGATAGATAGCAACAACAACAAAAAACAAAAGCAAGAAACTTTGCAAGCAAGTGGGAAATATTAAAAACCTTCCCTTCCCACCACCCTTATCCTGTATTAGAAAAGCAAGGCTTCTCAAGCTACTCTCAGAGTGAGTTGAAAATAAAGAGGAGAAAACTGCTTTGTTTTAAATGGTGCTGTGCACATTTTGAAGTTAGAAACAGGATTTTAGGCAACAGGAAAACAGGTTCTCAACTACTGGCCATTCTTGTAGGCTAGGTGAAGTTCTGACATTGGGGGAAGCTTATACCTGATATATTTCCATGTCAGGCCATAGAACCTTCTGTTGGTAAGTACAGGAAATCACACTTAACCCCACTGATGTGTGATTTATGATTATTCAGAGAGGCTGGACCAAAGCTCACTTCTGTTCTCTCTGAATAAAAGCTTCTCTTAGCAGATTGACAAGGTAAACAAGTTCAATTTATTTAACAAAATATACCCTTTGGAGGCAGATTATAAGTTTAACAAATTATTAATACTAAAGAAACTTTTTTATTTTCTTAAATTAATAGACTTTATTTTTAGAGCAGTTTTAGGTTTACAGAAATGTTGATCAAAAGTACAGAGAGGCCCTGGACAGGTAGCTCAGTTGGTTAGAGCATTGTCCCGATGGACCAAGGTCAGGGGAACACACACGAATCAACCAGTGAATGCATAAATAAGTGGAGCAACAAATCGATGTTTCTCTCTCTAAAAAATCAGTCAGTAAGTAATTTAAAAAAAAGAGGTACAGAGAGTTCCCATATTCCCCTTCTCCCCTCCTGACTTCCTACATAATTTCCCTTACTATTAAAATCTTTCATGTCCAAATGCAGTACATTTGTTATAATGGAAAATCTAATATCGATGCATTATTATTAGCTACTAGAGGCCCGGTGCATGAAATTCGTGCACAGAGGGGGGTTGTCCCTCAGCCCAGCCTGTACCCTCTCCAATATGGGACCCCTTGAGGGATGTCCGACTGCCCGTGGGATCAGGCCTAAATGGGCAGTCGGACATCCCTCTCACAATCCAGGACTGCTGGCTCCCAACTGCTTGCCTGCCTGCCTTCCTGATTGCCCCCTAAACCACTCTGCTGCCAGCCTGTTTGCCCCCAACTTCCCTCCTCTGCCAGCCTGGTCACCCCTAACTGCCCTCTCCTGCAGGGTTGATCACTTCCAACTGCCCTCCCTTGCAGGCTTGGTCCCTCTCAACTGCCCTCCCTTGCAGGCCAGGTGCCTCCCAACTGCCCTCTCCTGCTGGCCATCTTGTGGTGGCCATCTTGTGTCCACATGGGGGCAGGATCTTTGACCACATGGGGGCAGCTATATTGTGTGTTGCGATGATGATCAATCTGCATATTACTTTTTTATTAGATAGGATAGAGGCCTGGTACAGGGGTGGGGGCCAGCTGGTTTGCCCTGAAGGGTGTCCCGGATCAGGTGGGGTTTCCCTTAGGGTGTGGGGCGGCCTGAGCGAGGGGCCTGTGGTGGTTTGCAGGCCGGCCACGCCCCCTGGCGACCCAAGCGGAGGCCCTGGTATCTGGAATTTGTTTTCCTTCTACAATTGAAACTTTGTAGCCTGGAGCGGAGCCAAACCTGGGGCTCCCTCCGAGGCCGGCTGGCAGCCATTTGTGTTGGGGTTATAATTGAAACTTTGTTGCCTTAAGCGGGTGGGCCTGGCCAGGGTGTGCGAAAAGTTTTGCTTCCCCTGTTGCCTGCGGCAACCCTGGCCTGCTCTCTCAAGCTCCATTCTGCCGCCATTTGTTTGAATTTGTTTACCTTCTATAATTGAAACTTTGTAGCTTGAGTGGAGGCTTAGGCCTGCAACGGCTGGCAGAAAGCTTGGCTTCCTCTGTTACCTAGGAAACCTTGCTCTCTGTGGCTGTAGCCATCTTGGTTTGGGTTAATTTGCATACTCGCTCTGATTGGATGGTGGGCGTGGCTTGTGGGCGTGGCTTGTAGGTGTGTCGGAGGTATGGTCAATTTGCATATTTGTCTATTATTAGATAAGATGGTCCATAGCTTACATTAGGATTCAGTCTTTGTATACAAAATATACTTTTAACATGTTTTAAAGCACAGAAGTCATAACAATAAAGCCAGTCATTCATAGAGGCATCTCCAGGTCACAATGCACTGTCGCATACATTACCTCGTCATAACAGTCTGACAGATAGGCTGAGACTTTCACTTAAGAAAAGGAGCTGAGGTTCCGAGAGGCAAGTGAGCTGCAGAGTCCACACAGCTATAAGTGGAAGAGACAAGATAAGAACCACGTCTTTTAAGTTCTTTTCCGGTTATGCTAATGCAAATTTTAAAGATGCCATTCTTAGCTTCATGTCTTCTCAAATTCAGGTTTACATTTCTAAACAGGGGATTAAGATGCACACTGCCAGTGCTTCCACAGAGTAACAAATGGTGAAAAGGTGAACAAGGGAACACTTGGTCGAATGTTTGGCAGGTAAGGGTACACAGGTACTAATTCATCTTTTGGGGTTGAGTATTTAGGGCTCATACTTCCTGCTAATTTATTTGTCTGTTTCTTCCTCTACACTTTGGGAGAACAAGAACCATATTGATTTTGCTCACTATTGTCCCTTCATTGCTTACATATTACCTGAAATATAATAGTGCTCAAACAGCAGTTATTAAGCAAATGAATGAAAGGAGAAATAGATATTTATCCATATCTATATGTATATATGCAGGTATGGGAAAAAGTAAGTTTACAGTTGTGAGTATGAGAAACAGAGTTTATTCTTATATTATTATTTGTTAATTATGGCATTATTTATTTGTATTACAACTGGAGAGACAGTGGAGATTTATGAGGGATTGCTTATGCAATTATGTAGGCAAAGTCCCACAATCTTCCATCTGCAAGCTGGAGGCTGAGGAAAGCTGGTGGTGTGGTTACAGCTCAAACCTGGAAGCCAGAGAACCAGGGGGGCCCTGGTGTAAGCCCTTTGGTCTGAGTCCTAAGGCCCAAGAACCAGGAGCGCCAATGTGTGAGGGCAGGAGAAGATGGCTGTCCCAGCTCAGGCAGAGAGCAAATTCGCCTTCCTCACTCAGCCTTTTTGTCCTATTGAGGCCCTCAGCTGATTGGATGATGCCCACCTGCATTGGTGAGGGCGATCTTCTTTACTCACCTCCTGATTCAAATGATGATCTCTTCCAGAAACACTCTCACCGGACACACCCAGAAATAATGTTTTGTGAGTTATCTGGGCATCCCTTAGCCCAGTCAAGTTGGCACATAAGGTAAACCATTACAGATGGAGATTGTCATGTGTGAGTAAAAATAACTATACATAATTCCCTCTGGAATCACTTCCTGGTAGCGTTCCAGTTACTAATTCATATGACCTTTTATACTTAAGATATTTTGGTCCTTACAATTTCAACCACATTCTACAAGTATAGGATAACTTGAACCAACACCAAATTTCTCAATCATTTTCTTTTTCTGATACATAACAAGGTTCCGACACAACCTATGATTTCTCTTAAGATAATATCTATGCCTTTGGGCTGCTTCCAGTACCAAAATTCACATGCATATGGACATAAAGCAAATGGCTTTTGCCTGGAACCTTCTCATTGGTATGCGTGGTGGAGGAGCCATGGAAGGAATGCCGGGTAAAGAATCAGGAGACCTAAGTCCTAAATCTAAGTTGTGCTTGAGGGCTTTCAAGTAATGGAAATGTGTTTCCTTTTGGTTCCAAAACCACAGCACAGAGATAATATCTTGTGTTCTCAGGACACCTGCTAAAACTATTTTTACTTATAGAAATGAGCAAGCAAAGGATATTCAAAAGCTTGAGTATTTCATTAAGCTGCATATTCATTTTAGTAAACGTTGAATCCAAGGCCTTAAAGCAAAGACTACAAACTGGTAAGTTGAGGGA
Organism: Eptesicus fuscus; assembly: GCF_027574615.1. Taxonomy (NCBI): domain Eukaryota; kingdom Metazoa; phylum Chordata; class Mammalia; order Chiroptera; family Vespertilionidae; genus Eptesicus; species Eptesicus fuscus. The sequence goes on along the minus strand of NC_072479.1, from coordinate 20,150,235 downwards.
TCACATTGAGTCAATAGAAGTGTTTTTTGTGTTTTTTTTTGTCTGGCAGTGTTGATTTCTAAATTTAATTCGGTTACAAAAATGTGTAAAATTTGAAAGACTTCACTTGAAAGTTCTGGCTTTCTTTGACTAATCTGAAGATTTGGCACCCTAGGCCCACGGTACTGTTTGGCAACAACTGGCCATGCGGACCAGTGGTTCCTTCCCGTAAGGACGCAGGAGCACTCAAGTTCACCGCAGCCCCGCCCCTCGCCATTTTATTACCCCGTCTGTTTGACTCCCTTCTGTCACTGTCTGGCTCCTGAAGACATTGGAAATTGGCAATGTCTGATTTTTAAAAATATATTTTTATTGACTTCAGAGAAGAAGGGAGAGGGAGAGAGAGAGAGAAACATCAGTGATGAGAGAGTCATTAATCGAATGCCTCCTGCATGCCCCTTATTGGGGATTAAGCCCCAAACCTGGGCATGTGCCCTTGACCAGAATCGAACCCGGGACCCTTCAGGTTGATGCTCTATCCACTGAGCAAAACTGGTTAGAGTGGCAATGTCTGTTTTGAAGGGATATTACACAATCTGCAATTGTCCCCCCAAGCTGTGGCTATCAGATCAAATCCTATTCATGAATATGTTTTAAAGAAGAAATCCATAATATTATTTGGTAATCCACTGGAACATTAAAAATTCTCTTCTATCCAGAAAATTTTTCTCATTATAAATAAGCAAATAAGAATAGTATAATTTTAGAGCTAGATAACATCTGGTCCAACCCCCTTATATAGCAAATGAGAAAACTGAAGAACTAGATGGTGAAGATGTTTAAGGCCCTATAGCCCAACAGAACTGGAACCAGGAGGCAGAACTAAAGCCAGAACTTCCCAAGCAGCAGCTTCTCATTCTTTCCAGGGTGAGTATAGGAAACAACTTCCTACTTTACTTCCATGAAAATCACATTAGGTTTGAACTCAAGGACAGGAAGTGTTCTTTTTTTTTTTTTTAATCTTTTCTAGGCTTTAGATTCTCAGACAGCTTATATTCCTAACCTTAATTACCATGAAGATTCTCTTTTGAACCCTGTATTCATTTCCTAGGGCTGCTATAACCAAGTGCCACAAACCAGGTGCCTTAAAGCAACAGAAATCGATTCTCTCGCAGTTCTAGGGACTAGAATTGTGAAAGCAAGTGTCAGAGGGGCCATGCCCCCTTTGAAGTCTCTCTTGGAGAACCCTCCCTGGCCTCTGCTTAGCTTCTGGTGGCTCCCTGAAATCCTGGCATTCCTTGGCTTGTAGCTGCATCTCCTGAATCTCTGCACACCTCCACAGCCTCTACCCTGTGTCTGTCTCTGTGTCCTTCTCTCTTATAAGATACTAGAGGCCTGGTGCACAAAATTTGTGCACTGGGGCCAGAGGGGGTCCTTCAGCCCAGCCTTCACCCTCTCACAATCCGGGACCCCGTGGGGGATATCTGACTGCCATTTTAGGCCCATTCCCGCAGGGATCCCTGTGGGATTAGACCTAAACTGGCTGTCGGACATCCCTCTCGCAATCTGGGACCACTGGCTCCTAACCGCTGACCTGCATGCCTGCCTGATCACCCCTAACCACTCTGCCTGCCTGCCTGCCTGATCACCCCTAACCACTCACCTGCCTGCCTGATAACCCCTAATTGCCTCTCCCTGCCTGCCTGATCGCCCCTAACCACCTCTTCCTGCCTGTCTGATCAACCCTAACCATTCGCCTGACTACCTGATTGCCCCTAACTGCTTGCCTGCTTGCCTGATCACCCTTAACTGCCTCTGCCTGCCTGCCTCATGCCCCTAACTGCTTGCCTGCCTGCCTGATTGCCCCTAACCACTCTGCTTGCCTGCCTGTTCATCCCTAACCTCTCTGCCTGCCTGCCTGATCACCCCTAACCATTCGCCTGCCTGCCTGATTGCTCCTAACCATTTGCCTGCCTGCCTGCCTGCCTGATCATCCCTAACCACTCACCTGCCTGCCTGATCACCCCTAATCACCTCTGTCTGCCTGCCTGATTGCTGCTAACCACCTATTCCTTGCCTGTCTGATCGCCCCTAACCACTCACCTGCTTGCCTGATCACCCCTAACTGCTTACCTGCCTGCCTGATCAGCCCTACCCGCCTCTGCCTGCCTGCCTGATCACTTCTAACCACTCACCTGCCTGCCTGATCACCCCTAACCCATCTGCCTGACTGCCTGATTGCCCATAACCACTCACCTGCATGCCTGACCACCCCTGACCACTCGCCTGCCTGCCTAATCAACCCTAACCATCTCTGCCTGCCTGCCTGCCTGATTGCCCCTAACTGCTCTCCTGCCTGCCTGATTGCCCCTAACTACCTCTGCCTTGGCCCTCGCTGCCACAGCTTCATCCGGAAGGACATCCAGAAGGTCATCTGGCTGTATGGGCTAGTTAGCATATTACACTTTTATTATCATAGATAAGTCACTGGACTTAGGGCCTAACCTAATTCAGTATGATCTCATTTTATGTTAGTCAATTATATCTGCAAAGACCTTATTTCCCAATAAGTTCACATATTGAGATGAGGTTCCAGATGGGCATGAATTGGTTGTGGGAAGGAGTGGGAAGAGAGGCTGGGGAAGAAGACACTTTTCAAACCCCCCCCCCCCCCCCAAAACTCCTTCCAAATTTTCCTAAAATTTAGGCCAATCCCCTGGGGCTGATGATCTGGCTCTTACTTTCTCTATTACCATTTCCACAGGCCATCACAATGCTGGCTTTTAAGAGACAATATATGCAAACTCTCATGACTTTTCAAGTTCTTTAGGTCTTTACCTGTTGTCTTTGTTCTTTTCTTGCTTTCATTAGCATGTGCTTTATGCTGAATTTACTCTCAGGGTAAATTTTTGTTTCCTCTGTTTCTTCTGGGATATTCTTTTCTTCTGTGCAACCTCCTCTTCTGGTTTAAGAACCACCTGCTCTTTCTCAGGAAGGATCCTCTCAGTGTGGCAGGGAGAGCTCATGTGGGTTAATCTGCCCACAAGCAGTAAGTTCTGTGCTGCATCTTAGGAGCTTTGTTCAGCTGGAGGAGCTCAATGACCAGAGACTCTACTCTTAAGTTCCGCATCGCTCTCTGCATTGTTAAGCATGTGCAGCAAAAACTCAGCACTCTTTCTGGGCCACTGACCCTGGTCCTGGCCCCCCTGTTTGGCCTGGGCACACCTACCGCCCCCACCATTATAACGACGGAATGGCACACATTGCTGCTGTAAAGTGACATCTTTCGAATACCCAGTGGCTTTTTGGATATGCATACCCCTGATGGCTTGGGAAGTTTCACAGGTGTTCTTAAAGTGAACACGAAGATTTGAACCTCTTCATTTGCATGATTTTGTGGGGTTTTCTGGGTTGAGTGAATAGTGAGCCATTTTCAGAGGTTACCTCACGTCACTTACCGGGAGAGGTTTCCCTGCCATTCTTAAAGTGAATAGGAATCAAGTGTAATGGTCAACACTTGGGCTTTGGTGTTGGGTGGGACCTGAGTTAGCAGCCTTTTGGCTTTAACACTCCAGCTTGTCTCCTCATGGTTGCAGAAGCATATCTTCACACAGTCACACCCATGCATAGGAACTTCTTTCTGAAGGAGAAACACTTTCTCAGACGACCATCCTCACCCATCCAGACTTTTCTCAGGTCCCATTGCTCAAGACTGAGTTATATGACAATGACAGGGACCCAGCTCAGGTTTCTCAAACTTTTTGGTCTCAGGACCCCTTTACATTATTAAAAAACTAGAGGCCCAGTGCATGAAATTCGTGCACTGGGGGAAGGTCCCTCAGCCCAGCCTGCCCCCTCTCACAGTCCAGGAGCCCTCAGGGGATGTCCTATTGATGGCTTAGGGGAGTGGGCCTAAGCTGCAGTCTGGCCTCCCTCTGCGGGAGACAACCGGGCTGATCAGGGGAAGGCACCACCCCCATCACCCCGCTACTGCTGCCACTGCCAGCCGCTGCAGCAGCCAAGATGTTTTCATCAACTCGGACTCCAGTCCCTTCACCACGAAATAATGACAACTTTCTTTAGGCATTTTCAAGATGTCTCTTTCATAGGATATGATATTTCTTTCTTTTTTTTTTTTTTTATCCTCACAGGAGGATATTTTCCCATTGATTTTTAGAGAGCATGGAAAAGAGAGGGAAAGACAGAGAGAAACATAAATGTGAGAGGCACACTTCAATTGGTTGCCTCCTGCATGAGCCCTGACCTGGGCCCCAGCCAGGGAGGAGCCTGCAACCTAGGTACATGCCCTTGATCAGAATCAAACTCGGCCCCCAGCCACTGCTGAGGAGCGGAGGCTGGGGGCCGGCCCCGCTGCGGGTTTGTGTCTCCGCTGCTCCAGCCCCAGCAGCCCAGTGCCACAGCTGCAGGGCTGGGGCTGGGGGCCACCCCCCTTGCGTGTTGTTCTCTCCAGTTCTGGGGCCAGGTGCGGGCCACCCCGTCTGTTGTTCTCTCAGGCCCGCGCCAGGCCCCTCCTCCTGAGCTGGTCATGACCATTATGGTGTCCTGGCCTAATTTGCATATTACCTCTTTATATATATAGATATGGACCCTAAAGAGCTTTCTGTCTTTGTGTAATACCCATCAATATCTACCCTGTTAGCAAGTAAAACTGAAACATTTCTAAAATTTGTATTCATTCACTTAAAATGACAATAATAAATCCATTACATGTGAAAATAATTTTTTATGAAAAATAACTACATTTTCCAAAGATAAATTTAGTGAAAAGAGTGGTGTCATTTTACATTTTTGCAAATCTCTTCAATGTCTAACTTAAGAAAAATAATAGAAACAGCTGTGTCCTTATATGTGCTTCTGCACTCAGTCTGTTGCCATCTATTCTTTCAGCTGAAGTACATACAGAAAATCCAGCTCACACAGATACGTAGTTAGAAAGGAAGAAGTATGCTAACAGTCTTTTTAGAAAGTTGTGAATAGTCTTCTTTGATATTGCACCAAACTTGACAAGTAGTTTCTTAAAGGTTAGTTGCAGTGTGAAATCTGAAAACATATCAATGAATTTTTCATACTTGACTACATTAAAATCTTGTACTTCAAATCTTGTAACATATGCATTGGTCATTTGGAAACTATTGGTTCACTGAGTTATATAGATCTTTAAAAAGTTGACATATTTTACTATAAATATAAAAACACCATATTCATTAATATTATCACCAATCTCATTCTAGTTTCTTTTGAAATACTGAATTTTATCATTGGCAGCAAATATTGCCAGTTGTTTTTCTTGATATGACTAACTCACTTCATTTTTTTAAAACATTTCTATAAAATACCCAAGCCTGAATAACACCATTTCAAGTAAAAATAGTGTTCTGTGAAGAAAAAACCGTACACATGCACAAAACAAAATCATTTGGTTCTACTTTCAACTCAAACAATGGCACCAAGGCTTTCCCTCAGGACAACCATTGTTTACTATGTGGTCCAAATACTTCCCAAGTCAGGATGTAATAAAATTAATAACTTACTGCTTAATGGACATTCTTAAGTAAAATACTTTTTAAAAAACTCTTTGTGATGGTGAAGAATACAGTGACTACAGTTTGGTGCCATGATTCATATGAGGACACCAGCAGTTTTGACCCTTGCGTTTGCAACATCAGTGCAAATGACAGGGGGAAAGGCAAATAACATCTTGAAATTGATTTCCCTTCCCACTCTCTCCTCTGGCAAGTTTTGTTTTTAAGTGATTAATTTATTTTATTTCAATATCCTGTGAGATGCAACAGGCACTTTTTTTTTTTTTTTCAGAGAAATAGGCTCAGAACCTAAAATCCCATACAAATTAGGAGGGAATGACAACATCCCCCAGGACAGTGCTTAGTGCTGTGGCCAACGTGTATGTAATAGGTGTTTTCCCCTTAGTCTTCTGGACCCAAGAATCACAGCTGGTGGAATTAGGCCAACTTAGAAAGCTACTTCAGACATTTTGCCCACAGAAGTAGTATGGGATTCTTAGGTTTTTCCTCTGTGGTGCTAATTTTTATTCCCAGTTAGCCGAATGTCTCAAATGAACAGACTTTAAATTCTACCTTTGTGTTAACTTCAAGGGAGAGCTTACACTCTATATTACTTTATCTCCCTGCAGAAATGTATTCATTAAATGGGTACCACATGTCACTGATATTAAAATGTACTTTTATACATTTTAAGATTTAGAAATTAGAATGCATATTACAGTCTATAAGGAGTCATAATTTTTTGGCAGTGTTTTCCCTTTCTTAGTGATGCATAAAATAGTGATATATCTATTATCAATAGGATCTTAGATTCAACAAAAAATTATATTTAACAATTCAGCTCTGGACATTTCGAGGCCTGATATAAGAAATAGCTATTTGAAGACCACCTCCACACTTTCTGCGGGAGTATTGATATGCATCATGTATTTTACGATGCACTGCAGCTAAAACAAATCTGCCACAATAAATCACACAGAGTTCAACGCTAAGGAAAGAACCTGTCTGTCCCGTAATTGCCATGCCTCCCTTTCTGCATGGCCATAGTAATGGATCCTGGCAACCTTCTTTTTTAACTAAGACGACAAAGATGTTCCGAGCTAAGTTCTGTGCTAAGTTGCAACAGCCTTCTTCAACCCAGGTTCTCCCTTCTGAACGTCATTCGTCATCTTTACCCTTGTTTTAATCATTGTGAAGATGGGGCTATTTTGTTTTTCAGGAGTAAGTGGAGTACAACTAAACAAATAAATAAAATAGGCATGTTTTCTAAAATACACCAGTTATGGATGAATCACCGTCCTGGATCAATGATTCTCAATTTTTCTTTTTGCCTCTACACGCACACAACACCCTCCTGACAATACCACTTCATTGCCCGCAGTGAACCAGGGTGAGGATGGAGAGAAGAGGAAACCTGACACATCTGCCTGGAGGAGCACATCAGAATCCCTCAGGCTGTGCCCAGGGCCCCTGGTGATGCTAATCCCTGCTTTGGGGCATCTTTCTATGCCCAGGCCACTGCCTTGCACAAAGTAATGGCTTAAGAAATTGTGTCTGAAGGTGATTGAAAATAATATAAAATGAGCAATGCAAAATTAGACATTAACATTGGGAAGAGACCTTAGTAATGGATGGCTCTGAGCTACATTTGCCTCTAGGTGTGATCATGTTCACTCTCATTCTGGCCACTGAGAGGTGAACAGTAGTGCTGGGTGAGATTTCCCAGACATCTCCTTAAAGCGAAGGGACACACCTCTCTTCTCTCCTTCCTCCACCCTGAGGCCTAGAATGCACCTGTGATGCCTAGGACTCCAGCCACCATCTTGGACCAAGAAAACGAGGGTCATAGTAAGACAGAAAGTCTAAACAATCCAAGTCTCTGGTGACTTTGTGAAGCTGCCTCAAGCCCTCCCCAGGCCTCTTTTTGTGTGTGAATGCAGCCACGGGTGTTCAAACCACTACCTCGGGATCTTGGTCAGCCACACACAGTTCCGCACTGATACTGCATCTTGAAATGATCCATCCAAGAAGGGCAGGGTGAAGGTCATAAAAGGAGTCCAGGCCTGGAGGTCATAAAGTCTCTTTCTGGTCTTTGCTATGCTAGTTATGCTTTTAGCATGCTTCATAAACTTAAGTAACCCACTTAACCTCTATTTACTCAAGTGTCCTCATTTAAAAAAATAGAACTCCCTCCCACAGTGTTAGAATGGTTAAATGACATGAAAATGAGAGTTTTTTTGAGATGGTGAAACCTTTCATCTTTGTTATGGTTAGTTGCAGTAGTGATGCAATATGGAATAATCCTTCCATTTTCACATGTCCTGCTAAATGGGTTCAATTCTAGACATGTCCTGGGTGGTGGTGTTGACGTTAAAACTGAAATCATGAACAGTGGTTGTTCACAGAGCTAGAATAGTTTATCTGGAGAATAGAAGGTGGGAGTGAAGCAGGCATTGTAAAAGTCTTCAAATTATGAGATATTTGCAAAGAATGATCAGCTGTTTTCCATAACCTCCAAGGATGGAAGGTCATGATTAGAAGAATAAGAGTTTCCTAGTGGGTCCTGTCATAGAGCCATAGGTCCCTTGGAGCAAAACTTGTGAGACTTGTATTTTGATGAGATTTCAGGAGAAAGATATAAGGGAGTTAGGGAAAGAGGTTAGAGCAAGGAAAGAAGATAGATAAAGATGTGGGTGCAGGTCAACTCTAGCCTCAGCTTGATCCCAGAGGGACCCTGGAGCATTAATAGTGCTGAGGAATTGTCCCACCTAAAGGAAAGGAGGCCAGGCTTTTACACCCCAGTATCAGTCAGTCACTGGTACCCACCACCCTGATAGGGGGCGGGGAACATAATCTCCCACATGTCTCTGAGTGAGGAGGCCCCCATTGGCTGAGGACAATCCCCAAGGAAGGGAGCAGCTGAGATCTGGTAGCCAACGCTGCAGCAGCTGTGGCATGGATGCACTGGCCCCGTGAAGGGGCACTAAGTGGTGCACCCAATGTCTACTATGAGACAGAACACTGAAACGCTAGAGTAATTTGTAGAGAAAGCATCTGACTACTTCTTTAGAGACACTTAAAAATAGAACAACTCACCAGTGAGGCAGTCTAAATAAATAGCGTGCCATGAAGAGATGGATGAATGGGACTTCTTTCCATTTGGCTTTGGAGCTCTGCAGCTCTGTTTTTCTGTATCCCGGACATTCAACTGCAAACCCCGCAGATGGGAGAATGTGTGAGACCCAAGAGCTCCACCCTGAGAGTGCCCACAACTAGTTAGAGGAGAGACAAACCTTTTCTCCTTATGCCTATACATCTCTTCCCATAATCAGTGGCACTGTCACAGGCAGTTTGGAATAATCATTTAAAAGGCAAGGGCTTTAGTTAATCCCTTGTTGGTTCTGCCCTTGGACTAGTTAGTTAAGCTCTCTAAGCATCACTTTCTCTAGCTACAAATAAGTACAATTCTTAGAGCAAAAGCAGCTGGCTGGCCACCCATCCACAGTATGGGCACATGGCCCCCTTGTCTGCATTTCCCAGGCCCCCTTGTAGCCACACGTGACTTATTCTCACCAGTGGAATGTGAGTGGAGGTGATTGCTTCTGGTCAGTGCAGTTAAGAAGTGGGTGACTCCCCCACCAATCCCTTCCCCAAACTACAGTCAAAAGGACTTAAGTAGGTCAGAGCACAAGATGAAAGCAGCACAGGTCCCTGCGTTACACAGAAGACTGCCCACCTGGAGTGCTCAGAATAGACTGAAGGAAGGAAGAGGCCAACTTTCCTGCTTGTGAAAGCACAGAGACTTGGGGATTTGTTAAAACAACTAGTGTAAACCCAAACTAATGCAATTATAAATTCCTACTTTAAGGCAGTCATAAGAGTGAGATTATCCTATCTAACAAAAGAGTAATATGCAAATTGACTGTCACTCCAACACAATATGGCTGCCCCCATGTGGTCAAAGATGGCTGCCCCCATGTGGACACAAGATGGCCACCACAAGATGGCTGGGAGGGGAGGGCAGTTGGGAGAGACCAGGCCTGCAAGGGAGGGCAGTTGTGGGTGATCAGGCCAGCAGGGAAGGGCAGTTAGGGGAGTTAGGGGTGACCAGGCTGGCAGAGGAGGGAGTTGGGGGCAACCAGGCTTGCAGGGAAAGGCAGTTGGGGGGGACCAAGGCCTGCAGGGGAGAGCAGTTAGGGGTGACCAGACCAGCAGGGGAGGGCAGTTAGGGGTGACCAGGCTGGCAGGGGAGGGCAGTTAGGGGCAATTAGGCTGGCAGGGGAGCAGTTAGGCATCAATCAGGCTGGCAGGGGAGTGGTTAGGGGGTGATGAGGCTGGTAGGCAGAAGCAGTTAGGGGCAACCAGGAAGGCAGGCAGGCGAGCAGTTGGGAGCCAGCAGTCCTGGATTGTGAGAGGGATGTCCGACTGCCCATTTAGGCCCAGTAGGATCGGGCCTTAAACGGGCAGTCGGACATCCTTCAATGGGTCCCAGATTGGAAAGGGTGCAGGCTGGGCTGAGGGACACACCCCTCCCGTGCACGAATTTTGTGCACCGGGCCTCTAGTATCTCTATATAATTTTAGGCCCTTTAGTAATTTCCATCATAGTTCCTCACAGAGTACCCCAAATGAACACAGAGCCTATGCAAGGGCACTAGTTCAATGCTTCCCACTCTTGGTTAGAGTGTGCAAATGCAGCTGTCAGACAAATTCTCTAGCCCCTCTTAAAATCTGATATATTAGAAATTCTGTAGTCACTGTTGCTTAGCAACTTGGCAGTAATCAGTACTTACAATTGTTAGTTATGGGTATTAACAAAGACAAGGGATATAATTTTTTATGGAAACAATAATAAAAGTCAATAGTTATTGAATGCTTACTGTGTGTTAGACACTGTACTAGGACTTGGGTATGTTATTTAATTCTAACCATAAACCAATGATTTATACACAGATATTATTATCCCCATTTTAAAGGTAAGAAGACTGAGGTTCAATGAGGTTAAGTAACTTGCTAAGTTAGTAACTGGTAGAACTGGATCTGAATCTAGGTCTATTCAGCCCCAAAGCCTGTGTCCTTTCCTCCCTACTGTGAGACAGGTTCCAGGGCTCCCCTCAGAGCCTAATGGTCACTGAGGTATTTTAATCACCACAAAGCCATAGCCAGCTCCCTGTCCTTTGGTGGATTTTTTTTATCCCCTTAAAGTCAACAAGCAATCCCAAATGGAAAGGTTTCTTTTTATTAAGCCATGATATTTTCTAGTTACCTCACTGCAATATTTTTCAATCTTCTCTTAATTTCAACACCTCCCCGTGAATGGGCACATCGTGGAAGGAAAGGACCAAGAACCTTACAAAGGCAGAGCTAGAAGGGCTTAGTGACTTTTGCCCCCAGATTAAAGATGCTGTCCTCAGACGCCCCCTCTGGCCTCCTGCATGAGCTCGGCTTCTGTGATTTTCAACATCACCCATGAGAGCCGAGCGCGCTGACACAGGAGGGTGGCTCACACAGGCCCGAGGCCTGCTGGGTAAATTAGATGAAAACAAAAGCACAGATGCTCCATGTCACTCCGAGAAGGGAGCACAGACCAGGAGCGCACCTATCACGTGGTGGCCCAGAGTGACAGACAAGGAAAGACGGGCCTGGACCACGGCTGTAAAGTCTATGTGGGAGAGGGGGGCAAAGCACTGCCCCCTCCTAGGAACACAGGGGCAGTGTTCTCTCCAGAGCAGACTGGCCCTGACTCCCGTCCCCCGGGTTAGTCCCGTCATTCGTACCTTTAGGCCATCCCAGCCTGCCCTGCTGCACAACTGCGTTTTTGTGAAGAATAGATGTGCTCTCAGTGCCAAATTCTCATCTTGTTTAATAGCAACTCAAGGCAAGGGAAACAAGGCAGGTGTTACTGACACTTATACTTGACATTTCCTTCCTGCATTTCTCCACAGCCTCGGGGGTTTGCCCGTGCTAATGAATCACATTTCTCCTACCCTGGGGATTCTGAGGCAATGGAGAAATAATGCATGAGAATCAAAGATCGCTCAGCCGCCCTTCTTGACGAGAAGGCTGGTTTGAAGGCTTGGCTGGGATCCAAGGCCAGAAGAAGCGTCTTCTCTCCCCGCTGGGTTGAAATCCCGCACTGGTCACAGGGTGAGCGGCAGCGGGCACTCCCTGCGGCCGGTGGGTAGGCAAATGGTGGTGAGCAAGATGGGTATCACCCCCCCTCCCCACTTCTCCTAGGAAAATGAGAAAAAGGGTTGAAGGGTTCCTCTGTGGCCTGCCTGGGGAGGAGAGCAGGAGGGGTCCTATGCGATAGGGATCATAGGAGTGGGGCGAATAAACTTCCCTCCCCACAGGCTGCTGGGGAGACAGAGAAAGGAGCCTGCACTTCCGGAGGCATCTTAAAAGCCTGAGAAAGAAAGCCGATCTGACCTCGAAGTAACCACACCATCTCCGTCTGCCCCCTGACTCAGGCCTCCTTTTTTTGCACCAAGAAGCTGACTAGTTTTGCAACTCTTGGCTGAGGAGCTGGGACACATCATCATCTATTGATCCAAAATGCCTGTCGGTCTCCTGCAGCCAGTGCCCGATGGCCGTGTGCCCGTGCCCTGCCTCCTGGAAGCCTTCTGCGGCCGTAAGTAAAGGTTGACATTTTGAAGGATTGCTTTTCTTGAATCTGCTCCATATTCTGTTCTCGGGGATAATAGATGGGCCGCCTTCCTCAGCTGCAGACGCTGCTCTGCGGTCGCCTTAGCTCCAGAATGCATTAGCAGATCGGGCAGGGGGAAATTACAGTGTCCTGGGCTCCTCGTGCCTTCCTGATCGGCGGCACAGTGTTTGCCAATCTGTGAGCATTTCAAAAACAAAACATTATTTTAATGACTTTTGGCTAAACCGATGGGTCATATTTTCCTCTGCTTTTTCTCCTTGGCCACAAAACCCCTGTGCATTGCCACTACACTGTCTCTTTTAATGGCATACATCTAATTATGAGGAGTGCTAGGGGAGGCCAAGGAAAGGGGCCTTCCAGGGCCTTCTCCCAGGGCCTTGGGATCTTAAGAAAGTGGTTCAGGCTTTGGGTCACCTTAGGAGGCTTGTTTGGATGCCCAGAGAGTCACAGATTCCTAAAGCAGGCTTGACTCTCAGGCTCAGTTGATCTGATATTGTACCCACTGTAAATAATCTCTTACATAAAATGCTGCACATTTAAAACTGTTTGGCTGCCCAAGCAGAGCAGGATGTTCCAGAAGAAGCCACATATGTGCCGAGGTTTAACAGGGTGGGTCCAGCCTTTCTGGGCAATGGCTGTCTTCCTGACAGGCCAGGAGGCTGAAGGGGAGTCAGGAGAGCCAGGTCCACAGAAGCCAACGAGAATTGTCAGCAAATACCCTTACGCTGCGTAACAGAGATGGTGTCTAAATTTGTTTTACTTCCAGCCTTCATAGAACAAAGGAGTATTTTACATACATGTGATCTCCTCTTCGCTGATTTTTTAAATGGGAAAATATCTGTTAAAGAATCTGTAAAGTACCCCCTCAGCCCACCCAAGTGCAGGCCATCACTGTCTCTCGCCGGGATGGGTCTCAGTCCCTTCTTGCCCACTCTTGATCCCTAGCCTCCCACCCACTGCTGCCAGCTCCAATCTCCCACTGCCCAGTTGTGATCATGTTTGTTTCCCGGCTGAAACTTGTCAGAGGCTCGCCTAATTGAAAGGAGTACAAGGGCCCCAGGGATGGTCCAAGGCCCTCCAGGAAGTGGTCCTGCTCCCAGGACTTAGCTCAGTCCAATCGGACTGTACTTGTTCTCCAGACACACACCTGCCCAGCCCTGCTCCTGCCCGCAGCCTGCCCATTGTTCCGGGCCAGCCCTCAGTGCCACCTTCTAGGCAGCCGCACTCCCTTTGTGTGTCCATGTCGACACGCTGTTTTCTGTTTTGTTCTCTGTCCACCTGTGTGCCCATCCTCGCCTTCTCTTTGAGGGGTTTCTCTGTCCATTTTGTATTCCCCTCAGCATCCAGTGTTGTGTCCTACACTTAATAATTGTTCAATAAATAGTAATTGGATTGACTTGGAGTTAAGTAGATACTTTTTTTTATCATGTGCAGTGAAGTGCTATCTTTCTGAATATTTTCTATTCCATATTTAGAAATTATAGTACCCACTTCCAAATGGCGTCAAGATAGAAACACATTTTCTATCTTGACGCCATTTGGAAGTGGGTACTATAATTTTTAGGACAGTTTTTGTTCTTTTCATCAGATTTTAGGAAGCATAGAGGCATGTGGTGGGAGGGGAAGCGGGGACAGGGGCAAGCAACTTAGAGGGAATGTCAGAGACTTTGGAGTTACGTTTGAATTATTTTTTTAAATGTTTGAATTCTTGTTCTGTCCTTGACCATGTGTGTGACCTTGAGCAAGTTCCTTAATTTCTCTGAAAATCATCTCTAAAATTGAGATGAAAAACTACCTATCTTATGAGTTTATTTATGAGAATTAAAATAGAAAGTGTTTTCTGAGCACTAACTTAGTGCCTAGCATATAGTAGTTGTAAACCATAATTCTCAGTGTCATCCTCCTTTTAGTAGTAAGTCAGTTTCCATAATCATCCCATCCTACCCATATTTTACTCCAGAATCAAACATTGAACCTTTTAACGAGTACCTGCTGTTTACCTGGCATGCTACTGATGTATGCAAGGGTGGGGGGAGGGGGGAAGGTAGAGATGGAGATCCCCAAAATAATATGATAGGCTTATAAGCTGTTTGAGTGGGGGGTTAGCACAAGAACGTTTATTGAACCGTGCTACAGACAGGTGTTCAAATATGTGTTAACAGGTAGAAGGGGTTTACTTAAACCCAAGAGAGAGGCGATGTAAGTGTGGCAATGAGGAGCCCGTCGCTCGGGGCCTGCTCTCCCACTGCTGTCCACAGGCAGCGGGCGTCCAGGAACCGCCTGGCGTAGGAGGCAGCCCGGCTTCCCGCCCGGGCCTCTGCCCTCTGCGGCGGCACGGCCCTTCACAACCGCACTCCTCCCCGTGCCTGGTGCAATGCGCTGCTGTTATCACCTTGAAAGTTTTCATAAATTTTAAAAGGCTTCATATTTTCATTTTGCACTGGGCCTCACAAATCATATAGGCGGCCCTGGTTATAGGAATTTGAGGGGTTACGCTTAATTCATTTTTTGCCCAACACATCATGGGCTCATAAATATTTCTGGAATGAATGCATTTCACTTCCACAATCATATGGATGACAAATGCTTGCACAGCTGCTTTTACCTAACATTTTCCACTTAGAACTTATAACATTAAGTACACTTGTGCTGTAGACATTCATTTTGTGAAATAGAACATTTGGGGTTTTCTATAAAATCTCCGTGTGGAAGGAAAAAAGAGAGCAGCCAGCAGCTGGGCGACTTCACCTTACTTCTTAACACCTCAGTTTTACCTGTACTTTTTATACCCCTGGTCATAACCTAGATCCCTCACATTCCAATACATGTGTGTACACACATATCTACATGTGTGCAGGCACACACGTGCACACATAGACACACATTTGTGCGTGCATGTGAACACACAATACAACACACATTCCTTTTCCTGAGATTGTTTTGGGTCCAACAGGCACTCTGAAATAAACAAATTAAAAGCGCATATTTAAAAAGCAATTCAAGTACAGTTTCTGAAATCTGTTGGAGTAATAGTAGACAAGTAAGAAACACATTTGAAAAGAGACTCAGATATGCATTTTTGTATGGTAAAATAAGCATACCATACCATTTACCATTTTCACCATTTTAAAGCACACAGCTCAGTAGCATGAGGTGCATTTGCACTGCTATGCCACCAGCACCGCCATCTACCTCCAGAACTTGCTTCTCATCACCAGCTGAAACGTGTACCTATTCAACAACTCCCCACTCCTCACTCCCCAGCCCTTGGGAGCCTCCAGGCTACTTTCTGTGACTATTCTGAGTATGTGTTAACAGGTAGAAGAGGTTTACTTAAACCCAAGAGAGAGGCGATGTAAGTGTGGCAATGAGGAGCCCGTTGCTCGGGGCCTGCTCTCCCACGGCCTTACTCACCTAGAGACCATTTCCAGGTTTTGAGAATTAAAACAGAAAGTGTTTTCTGAGCACTAACTTAGTGCCTCGCATATAGTAGTTGTAAATCACAGGAAGGGGCTGCAGACCGCTCAGCCTCACCTGGCCCTCACTGGGCATGACCTCTGTCAAAGCCTGAGGCCATTTACTATGCTGCGGCAAGAGCCCTGGTGGAGGTGGCAGCCTGTGGGTACGTCTGGATGTCTTTGTCAGGTGTGCTCCATGACTCGCTATTAGATCTGGTGTCTTGAGCAATCCATTGCGTCACACTCCTCTTGGGTAAAATGGGGAGGAAGGGTTTTGTTTCCGGGAGAGCTCCTGAGGGGAGCTACAGGAAGCCTCGAGCTGAACGTGCTGTGTGGGAACCCCTGGCTGGTGGGTCTCTCTAGAAGGAGTGCGCACTGCACCAAGGAGCAAGCAAAGGCAGAGGCCATTTTCCAGAGGGGCAGGGGTAGGGTTAGGGTGGGAGGGTGGACTTGCATCACTTCCTGTTTGGGAATTGCTGCTCCCTAGTCCATGTGTTCAGTAGGCAGTTGGACATTCACGTCCAAAGCTCAGAAGAGAAAACTAATCTGGAAATACAGATTTAGAAGCCATGGGTGGCACCGGAAGGCAGTTGAAAAGGAATGAAACATCTGGGGACATGGATGTGGAATAATAAGAGAAAACCAAAACCTGATTTCTGGAAAACATCAACATTTCAGGGTGAGCAGAGGAAGAAGAAACTGAGATATAGGGCAGAAAGAGCCAGGGGAGAAGCATGGCCAAGGAGGGGGAGAGTCTTTCAAGAAAGAGGATGTGCCAGCCGGAATCCCCTGCCAGAAGCCCCACTGTGACTCCAGCTGGTGATCCAACCATTGGCGGGTGCTCATGGTTACCCAGGCAACGGCATCTGTTCTTTGACTAGGTCTGGCTTTGTGTGTAGAAGTAGCCAGGAGAGAAAGGAGACGCCAGAGGTGTAGGAAATAGAATTGGTGAAGGTTTCCTGATGAAGATGAGCCTCAGCAAAGCTTGTAAAGGACTGTAGCAATTGGCTAGTTGCCAAGGTAGGAGGAGATAATATTCCAGACCGAGGGGTAGCAAGGGAACATCCCGGGAAATGCCTGTAGTGCAGTTGCCTGGATTGTTGGGTGCATGCGGGAAAGTCATGAGAGATGACGATGGAGAAGACACATAAGCACAGGACTTAGGATCTTATCAAGGAGTTTGATTTTCTTTCAAGGCAATAGAGGGAACTGCCAAGACATTTTTAAGCAGCGGGGTAATACGATCAAATTTACATTTTGGACTATCACCCTGGCAACAGAGAGAGGCTGCTGCATTAATGCAAGGTGAGAAACTAATGAAGGGCTGTGGCAGTGAGGAGGGATTTGTCATACATTAAGAAAGAAGCATTGGCAGGGCATTCTATACTTAGTGCAAAATTAAACGTTGACACCCTAAGTCAGGCTCAATGGCAAAGACATCAGTAACAGAATCTCCAATTTTTAGTTGGGCACATAGCTTTCCAGATTAAAAACTGCTTATAACCACCTTCCTTGCAACTTGAGGGGCCATGCGACTAAGTTTTGGCCAATAACTTGTAAGTGGATGAGTCTTATTCTGGGAACCTTCTTTGTAAGTTACCTACTACCCACCCTTTGCGCCTCTTCTTTATCCTTTCCTCCTTCCTGCTGCATGTGATGGATGGAACTGGAAAAAACATCCTGGGCCTTGAGATGACCATGACCTTAGGAATGGAGGTCAGGCAGAGCAAGGAAACAAGACAGAAGGAATCTCTGAGTCCCTGGGGGCTTCTTGGAGCAGTGCCTCCCTATCAACCCAGGAGTACCTACCTCCAGATTTTCATGGTAGAGATAAACTTCTTTTTACTATCTTGTTTAAGCCACTGTTCTATTGGACCTCTGTTACCTTTTACCCAAATGAACTAAGCCTGAACCTAACTAACAAAGCTCTCAGTTTTAGCTGTTGATAAAATCCCAAACTCTAGGAGACATTAGTCTGTACTACCCCTTCAGCCGTTGGCATATTCCTCCTTTTGTGACTCAGCCCGGGAGTGTGAAGGAGTAGGGAGAAGATTTTCATTCCTTTTTAAGTCTGGACGATATTCCATCAGATGATATTCCAGCCCAGTGGTCACATATTTGCAGAACACCTGCCACACATGTGCCAGGCATCCTTCCAGTCACCACAGAAGTGGGCGTTCCTCGCCCAGCGAGAGGCTTCCTATCTCACTTGCCAAGTCAGCTTTTGGAGCTCATGTTGTAGCATGTGTAGGAAGAAGATTCCAGCAAGACTCTGACTCTGGTTTCCTCGCCTAAGACGTGCAGCCTTGAAACATGGACTCGCGTGCTCCTGGTCAGCCATGATGTGTATCCGTTTGTAGCAGTAAAAGGAGGGAAGGCAGCATCAGGGGGGTCGTGGAGGAAATTTGTGGCTGAGAGTCAGGTGAAGACTTCACCTGGTTCCATGCTGGCACCCTGCTGGTTCCCAGCAGCCCCTGCTTCTCCTTGGTGGCATATATCTCATTTATAACAGATTAATGCTTCCTGCATTTATTTGTTCAATATGTCTCCCCTCCTAGAGCATTAGCTCCACGGAGGTCAGAAACCAAGACTGCCTTCTTCACCAGGGTACTGGAGCAGAGAGGGAGCTCCATAAAATACTTGTTGAGGGTGGGGGAGAATGAATGAATCAACCTTCTCATGCAAACAGGAAAGAGATTCACAAATAGAATCCTTCAAGCTTTGCACGGAAAAACCCTTTACAACTTTTAAAGGAAATTGATGGATAAGATTCACTTTGTGGATGAAATCTGAACCCTGCCAGCTTCCCATCCAGCCAGATAACCTGTCTATTACTCCGCGTTCCAGGAAATGCAATGAAGTTCAACATTCACGTAAGAAAATAAAATGGACAGTAAATCTGCTGGGAGCAAAGGGAACAGGGGGCTGTGCCCAAGGTCAGACAGATGTGACTTTGAATTTATCCCCGGGACAGGGCTGCAGGCACGTGAAGTTGGGGGTCTAGCCCAGGCCAAGCGGTGCCGGCGGGGGGCGAGCGCGTGGGGAGGGCGCCCTCTGCAGGGGGCGAGGGAAAGTGCGGCGCGGCAGCCCTCCATCAGCCCACAGCCTTTGGAGTAAGCATCAGCTTCGGAGGGGAAAGGAGGAAGGGAAGAAAAACCGACGGAAACTCCCGTCCAGGAAATGCTCTTCACGAGTATGTCTGAGCCCCGAACTTCCTCCTGCGGGAGAAGAACTGCGATTAATTGCGGATGCTGATCGCCCCGATCCCGGGAACTCCCACCACTTTCCCATCCCTCAAGTTCAAAGAAAGAGGACATTCTTGGGACTATTTGAAACGATAGGGTCTCACGGGACCCTCTTTGGACCACCTTCCGGGTTCTGGGGCGCAGGGGCGGGGTGCCCTAGAGCTGGATCTCTGGCAGGAAGAAAGGCTGGGCGCTGCCTGGGCACCTGGACCGGCCCTGGGGGCACACCGCGGTGCAGCCCCGGCCGCCCTTTAGGCTGCGGGTCGGGATCCACCCGGAGGCTGCTGAAGGGAGGGGGGCGCGTGGACCCAGTGGGGGCGGTTGCGCTTCACAAGTCCCCCTCACCCCCTCTCTGGTTACTCATCTACAAAATCGGAGACTGAATTAGATGGTCGGGTGGCCCAACCCTAGGAGACCCTGACTCCGTTGTCCTTTTTAGATCAAGACTGCCAGAGGAGGGGGTTGAAGCCTAGAAGACGTTTGGAGTGTGAACCAGAAGAAAGGAATGGGTGGGGGTCGTCTAACCCGCTCTCTTCACAAGAAAGGCTTTTTAAGGACCGGGTCTCCCTTTACTGAATCGGGAGTGACACCTAGTGGCGCCTCCGCCCCACGGTCACTGCGGTGCTGGCTCTCTGGGTTTCAGAGGCCCCAGCATCCGTCCGCCCTTGGTACTCTCTGCTGAAAAAGCCTTGCAAGCGCGGGGTATGGCTGATGTTTCCTAGGACTTCCCAGGAAGCACTGTCTGTCCCCCATCAACAGCCCTTTTCATGCCATGTATGCAGCTCTAGTTAAAATGCTCTTGTTGCCTGGAGAGCTGGCTTTGGCACAGCACTCACGCTCAGGCAGCCTGTGTGTACTGAGCTGCTGTCCCATGTGCTGGGGATACCTAGATGGCCAAGAAACTGGCCTCAAGGAATCACAGCCCAGCTGGGGGGGAAATGGAGAAGTAAAAAAATTATTACAACACGATGGACAAATGTTAAGAGTGTGTGTTGGACAAAATAGAAACAGAGGCATGGATCCATGGAACAGACTGACAGCTGTCAGAGGGGAGAGGGGAGGAGGGACTGAATGAAAGGTGAAAGGATTTGCCAAAGAACATATATGCATAACCCATAGACACAGACAACAGTGTGATGATGGCCAGAGAGAAAGGGGGAGACAGGGGGGCTGGGTGGTGGTGGGCAAAGTGGGGGTGGAATGGAGACATCTGTAATAGTGTCAACAATAAAAATAAAGTGTAAAACGGTTAGATCCGTTCAGGTTTTTGCCTATTCCTAATAAAGCTTTTAGAAATATTTCTTAACGTGTTTGAATGCTATGGGGAGAACAGGAGTGGGCTTAACTCTGCCTAGAGGCATCGAGGAAGGCCATAATCCTTGAGCTAAGGTTTTCAAAATGAGATGGTGTGGCAGGCAGAATTCTAAGAGGACCCCCAAGGTTCCAGGTCCCCCCCCCTGCCATCCAATACACTCACCTTCTCTGTTATTCTAGCAAACACTGATTTAGATGCGGCTATAAGAGATTTTGCAGATGCAATTCAAGTTCCAAATCAGTTGACCTTAAAATATGAAAATTATCCTTGTGGATCTGGTCTAAATGGGAAAGCTTTTAAGAGATACTAGGCCTTTCCTAGCAAAAGAGATCTGAAGCATGAAAGGATGTATCATGGGCAAGATATTCTTTTTTGTTAGCTTTAGAGATGAAGGGGGCCACATGGCAAGGGATTTGGGGCAGCCTTTAGGAGCAGAGAGCCACCCCTGGCTGACAGCCAGCAGTGAAAGAGGAGACACTGAATTCTGCCCACAACCAGCGAGCTTGGAAGAGAACCCTGAGTTCCACATGAGGACGCAGCTCCAGCTAAGACCTTGACTTTAGCTTGTGGGAACCTGAGCAGAGAACCAGCCATGCTGTGCCCAGCTGCTAACTTCGTGTTAATTTGCTATACGGCCACAGAAATCTAATGCAGATGGTATTTTGAAAGAGGAGCAACATGGACAAAGGCTCAGAGGCATAAAGCAGCAAGGTGCATTTGGAGAACTGAAGTCACTCAGTACAGCTGGGCCATGTGGGGCAAAGGCTGTGGTAAAATGTAATGTTGAGAACTTGGCTGTGGGTCAGAGAGACTCTGCCCTTGACTAGTTAACTTAGCTTTCTGTGCCTCAGTTCTCTCAAAGGTGGAATAAGGCTAATAATAGTACAGTTGACCCTTCAACAAAACAGGTTTGAACAGTGTGAGTCCATTTATACAAGGATTTTTTAAAATCAATATACAGTCAGCCCTCTGTGTCTCCAGATTTGGCGTCCATAGATTCAACAAATTGCTGATTGAATCGATCCACAGCACTTTTGATCCACAGTTGGGAATCCATAGAGGCAGAGGGCTGACTATATGCATTGCTCTACACCAGTGATCGGCAAACTCATTAGTCAACAGAGCGGCAAACCGAGGCTCGCGAGCCTCAGGTGGCTCGCGGTTTGCTGACCACTGCTCTACACCATCTATAATAATAAAAGCGTAATATGCTAATTAGCCCAGACAGCCCAATGACCTTCTGGATGTCCTTCAGACTTACTCCCACATCCCAGCTTCTACTTGCTGTCCCTTCTACGTATAGCACTCTTGTCCCACTCAGCCTCATGGTTCATTCCCTTCCGTCCTCAGATGTCACCTTCTCAGTGAGACCCTCCTTGATCTTCCCAATTTTAGCCGAAAACATCCTGGTACCTGCTCCAGAGCTTCCTACCTCTTCCTTGCTTTATTTTGCTCCACAGCACTTTCCACCATAGCCAAGCTCCAGGTTTTACTTATCTATTTTATCTATCGCCCATCTCTCCTCAATAGGACACTTATCTGTTATTCACCACAGAATCCCCAGAGTTAGCCATCAGCAAAATATCTGTTTGCAGGAATGAATGATACCTTCACTAAGGTCTCAACTCAAATGTCACCTCTTTAGAGAGCACGCCCACCACCACCATCTAAAATAAGCTCACTGCCATCACTCTCTATTCCCTCACTCTACTTTGTTTTTCTGCATCAATTTTATTCATACCTGGTATTATATACCTATTTGCTTATTGTTTGTCTCCCCAGCTAGAGGTCAGCTCCCACAAAGATTTAGATTTAGTTGGTTCACTGTATATCCCAAGTGCCTGTAATCACACTGGTACAGAGTAAACACAATAAATATTTGTTAAATGGCTGCAATATCATTGTTGTTGTTTTTTTTTACTGTTATTATTAACTAGTGGCCCAGTGCATGAAATTCATGCACATTTAAAGGGAATTAATTAGAGGAAATATTTTAATATTGCTATTTGCACTTTCTCTATAATAGAAGTGTCAGAGATGAAAGAAAATTAGTAAAATGTATATGAAAATCTCCTTCCTGTCAGAGTCTGGGGCACGCCATGGGACCCAGAGTCAAGTCCCCGCCCACCCATGCATGCCTCGAATTCGTGCGAGACCCAGACCTGGCTAGCCCCACCCTCATCAAGCCCCGCTGGCTGGGGAGTGCAGCCTCAGGTCCCTTATCAAGCCCCGCCTGGCAGGGGGTGTGGCCTCAAGTCCCCCAGTGCAGCCTCAGGTCCCCCAGCCTGGCACCAGGGCATGGGGCACAGCCTCAGGTCTCCCAGCCCCAACACAAGGGCGCAAGGACGCAAGGGTGCGAAGACGTGGTGACCATTTGCATATTAGCTCTTTATTATATAGGATAGTGATATTGGAAAGAAGAAGGGAAGGAGTAGTTGCCCTATGGAGAGTAGAGCAGAGGGGGAGGAAGTGGTCTTTGGGTAGGACTTCCTAAATGCATTGTCTACTGGGAACTACAAGAAGGAACAGGATTCCCATGCCCACCCCCAAGACCCTGGGCACCAAAAACATGGGCAGCATCTTTGTTTTTCCCTCCTCTTTTGGAATGCCTGGGTTGGCACACACTGGTGTTTTATAAGCACATGTGAGGTGAATGCACAGGAACTTTCTGGAACTTTAGAAGGAGCAGCATTGATACCAACATGCAGTCTGTCAGTTCTTATCCAAGCAGCACTTCATTTTCAAAGTGAAATTCCATAACTAAGGCAAGTTCTGGGGTCATCCACTCAAGAGAGTAGAGCAAGGAAGGAGAGAACAGATGATGCAACCATACTGCCTGCTTCAAACCCTAGACCTACTATCCACTTGGATAATGTCTCTGTGCCTCAGTTTTCTCATCTGTAAAATAAGAATACTAATAATACCAACCTTATAAGGTTTTTATTGGAGGATATATATGCACACACATCTACACTAATAAAAGAGAAACATGCAAATTGACTGTACCTCCACTACACCCACCAGCCACACCCACCAGCCAATCAGGAGCAAGTATGCAAATTAACCCAACAAAGATGGCGGTGTTCATGGAGCTGGAGCAAGCAGGAGGCTTGGGTTGCCCCCGGCGATGGAGGAAGCCAAGCTTCCCACCTGCCCTGGTCGTCCCTGGCCTCCGCTCAAGGCTACAAAGTTTCAATTATAGAAGATAAATAAATCCCAGATACCTGCTTCTAGCCAGCCCTGTCCTCCACTCAAGGAGGTGCTAAAAAAAAGAAAAAAGAAAAAAAGGAGGAGCTGGGAGCCTGGATCACAAGGGGGTGTGGCCAGCCTGAAAACAGCCCTCAGCTCCTCACCCAAGCTGGCCACACTCCCATGGGGTGAGGGTCCCCACTAGGGGGCTTGGCCAGCCTACAAACAGTCATCAGCCCCTCACCCAGGCTGGTCAGGCACCCCAGCAGGGACCCCCACCCTGAAGGGGGTGTGGCCAGCTTGAAAACAGCCCTCAGCCCCTCACCCAGGCTAGCCACACCCCCATGGGGTGAGGGTCCACACTGGGAGACTTGACCAGCCTGAAAACAGCCCTCACCCCCTCACCCAGGCCACCCCACACCCCAAGGGAACCCCCACCCTGATCCGGAACACCCTTCAGGGCAAACCAGTTGGCCCCCATCCATGCACCAGGCCTCTATCTATACTAATAAAAGGGTGATATGCTAATTAGACTGGGACACCTTCCAGGAGACCTTCTGGATGTTCTTCTGGACAAAGCCATGGTGGCGGCGCCAAGGTAGAGGCAGTTAGAGGCCATGTGGGTGATCAGGCCAGGATGGGACGGCAATTGTGAGTGATCAGGCTGGTGGGTGGCAGGGCCATTGGGGGTAGGCAGACCAGCAGGGGGGGTCAGTTGGAGGTGATCAGGACAGCAGGGTGGCAGTTTGGAGTGAGCAGGCCAGCAAGGGGGGGGGGGCAGTTGGGGTGATCAGGCTGGCGGGGGGGCAGTTGGGGGCAATCAGGCTGGCAGGCAGAGTTGTTAGGGGCAATCAGGTAGGAAGGCAGGCAGGTGAGCGGTTAGGAGCCAGCAGTCCCGGATTGTGAGAGGGATGTCTGACTGCTGGTTGAGGCCTGATCCCTGTAAACCGGCAGTAGGACATCCTTCGAGGGGTCCCAGATTGGAGAGGGTGCAGGCCAGGCTGAGGGACACCCTCCACCCCCCCCCCCGCACGAATTTCGTGCACCGGGCCACTAGTACACATATATTTAACAAGTGTGTGTGTGTGTGTGTGTGTGTGTGTGTGTGTGTGTGTGTGTTTGAGAACTTATCCTACTTATAAGCTAACAAATTAGCTTGCCAACCTTTTATAAATGCTGGCAGATGACACAAGACTCCTGGTCAGAGGCAAAGAATGAAGAATTTTATTACTTAAACTAGAGGCCCAGTGCACGAAATTCAAGCATGGGGGGTCCCCTCAGCCCAGCCTGCACCCTCTCCAATCTGGGATCCCTCTCACAATCCTGGACCGCTGGCTCCTAATCGCTCACCTGCCTGCCTGCCTGGTTGCCCCTAACTGTCCCCCCCTGCTGGCCTGATCACCCCTCACTGCCTGTGCATGCCAGCCTGATCACCCCTAACTGCCCTCCATGCCAGCTTGGTTACCCCTAATTGCCCCCTGCTGCCATCCAGGTCACCCAAACTGCCCCCTCCCTGCTGGCCTGGTTGCCCCCAACCACCCCCCACCAGCCTGGTTGCCCCATGCAGCCTGCTTGTTTAGTCATTTGTCATCCCTCACTAACCCCCCTGCTGGCCTGGTCTCCCCACACAGCCTGCTTGGGCAGCAGGGAGGCTGAAGGGACTGGGTGCTGCCATCTTGTGACTGTGGGCACCACCATCTTTGAGGGCATGGCAGTCAATTAGCATATTCCCTCCTAATTGGCTGTGGGTGCTGCCATCTTTGTGAGGGTGTGACAGTCAATTAGCATATTCCCTCTTTATTAGATAGGATCACTAGCAATAATCAGCATATCAGCATATGCCCAAATTCCCTGAGCTTGATTCCCACTGAGTGATGCAAAAACAATACCTGCATACACAGTGGGTCACATTACAGGAGTGGAACCCTGAGCTTAGGGAACCAAATATATTATAACTAGTAGCCCATTTGCAGGAAGAATCCTGCAAGCAGCTGCTGGGGCCGCGTGCGCTGCTGCTGCTGCCGTTGCGGCCCTCATGCCTGCACCCGTGCGCCACTGCCACCCGCCCCTCTCTGCCCCGCTCCGCCCTGCCCGGGCTTTCCCTCTGGCAGCCACCTTGCTTTCCGCTTTTCCTCCCTCTTCCTTCTAAGCTGTCTTCAGTCTCCACTCCTCCCTCCCTCAGTGTATGCAAATTAACCCACATCTTTGTTGGGTAATTTGCATACTTGCCCTGATTGGCTGGTGGGCATGGCTTTGGCTGGTGGTCGTGGCTTTGGCTGGTGGGCGTGGCTTGGGCGTAGTGAAGGTGCGGTCAATTTGCATATTACTATTTTATTAGGTAGGATGGACAGTAAGCATGCCTGCTTTTTGCTCCAGAGGGAGACAATATCTAAACCTTCCAAGGCTGTTTACTAACAAACATCTCTGAAAAGATAATCTGCTAACAAAGGGAATCAGTGCCTGTGAGAGGTGCAGAAATATGAGATAGCCAGGGAGAGTAGTCTCCCAAGAGCATGTGGTGAGAACTATTTTTATTGTTAGTGGTGATGATACTATGGAAAAATGTACTCACACTATATAACTTCATTTATTTTGGCAACTCTGAAATTGATAGGAATTATAACAGAGCAAACCAAGACATGAACCAAAGGAAGGTTACAAAGACTGATGGCAAGTCATGGCATTTGAGTTAGTGCTCGGTGATTAGACTACCAAATGCATTTCACAAATGGGTTTCCAGGGTGGGGGAAAAGCTGCTGTCAGTAATTGATCATGATACTGAGCAAATGAGTTTGCAATTTCATGCTGAATAATCTATCACTCCCTATCTTGGGAACTCAGGCACTCAGTCTTTTCTGACAGCCAGCATGGATATTCCATTGCCAGGAAGGAAGGCAGTCATCAAATTCTTAATTTTTTTCTGTGAAAAATTAACATTTAACTCAAATATAAGGTCTGTAGGAACACATGAAACCTTAATTACAAAGTGCATCCAAGATTTGTGCTAATTAATAAGCTGATGAAAAATTCATTGGAATTCAGAGAAGAATCAAGGGAAAAATTGGCCAGTGTTAACACTGAGTTCTATGAAATGTTTAAGTCTTTCCAAATAGGCAGCCCCCTCTCTGTCATAATTATAATTTAATCATTCACATGGTTATTTTATTTTGTAAGACTTTAGTTGCACATCAAAAACTATGCAGAAAGAATATTTCTTTAAACTTTGTGGTTTCTAACAGTCATTATACTAGCAAGTTAGAGATTTTTGAAGAAGACCAGCTTAGCTACCTGAAATATGAATTTTTTTAAAGATGTGAGAGGAGACAACCGTTTGAATGCTGGCTTTGCCATTCACTAGCTGTGACCTCCAGCAAGTTCTTTGAGCTCTTTGAGGCTGTTTCCCTATTCAAATGGGGATGATAATGATGCATGAGGTTGTGGTGAAGGTGAATGGTTATTGTTGCGAATTAATCACATGCCTCCTCCCTTGCAGATTCTTCAACAAACCAGACCAGGAACCAGATGAGACTGAAATGTAGTAGCTGGCTTGTTATCAATACAGCTGGACTGGTGAATAAGATAGAAGCCAGGCTTTTTAGGAACATGGCGCTGAAATAGAATAAGCCCCTACCCCTCCCAAAGCCAACGCCAAAGCCAAAGCAAAGGCTTTGAAGGCAAAGAAAGCAGTGCTGAAAGGCGTCCACAGCCACAGAAAAAAAAGATCTGCACATCACCCACCTTCCAACGGCCAAAGACACGGAGGCTCAGAGCAAAGGCAGCCTAAGTATCCTTGGAAGAGCATACCCAGGAGAAACAAGCTTGACCACTATGCCATCATCAACTTCCCCCTGACTGCCGAGTCAGCCACAAAGAAGACAGAATACGGCAATGCACTTGTGTTCATTGTGGAGGTCAAGGCCAACAAGCACCAGATCAAACGGCTACGAAGAAGTTCTATGACATTGATGTGGCCAAGGTCAACACCCTGATCAGGCCTAATGGAGAGAAGAAGGCATATATTCAACTGGCTCTTGACCATGATGCTTTAGATATTGCCAACAAAATTGGGATCATCTAAACTGAGTCCAGCTGCCTAATTCTAAATATAAAAATTTTACACTGAAGGAAAAAAAGATAGAACCCAGGTTGAAACTGGGCTTCCTGCATCCACCCTCCCCAGCCCACCCCAGCCACCCACCCTCTCAGTCCTGGGACCTGGTGGTGGGGAGAGTGGGTCTGCAGAGCAATACCCCGACAGCCAGTCTACTCCACCCCCTCTAGGGAGCTGGAAAGAGAACCACCATTGAGAAGGTGAGCCTGTTATTTTCTGTGCTTCATGTAGAATGTTTTGGATTCTTGAGCATCAGATGGTACATTCAATTACATTCATTCATTCATCCATCCATCCATCCATCCATCCATCCATCCATCCATTCATCCATTCATCCCACAATGATTGAAAGTGTACGACATGTCAAGGCTACTTGCAAGCTAAAAAATGAACCAGGCTTTGGTGCCTGCCTCCATGCAGTTTATAATCTCTGCAAGCAGATGGACACATGATCAAACCACTGCAGTGTTTCTCCAGGAATCAGGGCTGGGGAGTAAGCCAAAACAAAACACTTACCCAGCTTGGCCAGCATGGCTCAGTGGTTGAGCATAGGCCTATGAACCAGAAGGTCATGGTTTGATTCCCAGTCACATACCTGGGTTGCGGGCTCAATCTCCAGTGGGGAGCATGCAGGAGGCAGCCAATCAATGATTCTTTCTCATCATTGATGTTTCTGTCTCTCTCTCCCTATCCCTTCCTCTCTGAAATCAATAAAAACATATTTTTAAAAAATAATAATAAAATAAAAAAATAAAACATTTACCCAAAGTACCTGGCCTGGACAAAGCACTGTAAGTGCTAGCTATTATTATTTTTTATTATCATTATCATTAACCAACTTTGTGGCTTTGCCATATCCTAATACCACTTGGTCTATTATTAATAAATAGAGGCCCAGTGCATTAATTCATGCATGGGTGGGGTCCCTCGCCTTGGCCAGTGATGGGGGCTGATCGGGGCCGACCACGGCCAGCCAGGGGGAGGGACCGTGGGAGGTGGGCTGGCTGGGGGGTGGTGGAGGGAGGAGGGACCATAGGAGGTTGGCCGGCTACAGGAGGTTGGCTGTGGAAGGTCACTGACCACCAGGGGGCAGTTCCTGCATTGAGCGTCTGCCCCGTGGTGGTCAGTGCACGTCATAGCGACCAGTCAACCAGTTGGTTGGTTGTCTGGTTGTTTGGTCACTTAGGCTTTTATATATAGAGAAGATATTTTCTTTAAATCAACTTTACCAGTCTCCTGAGCAAGTGTTGGAAGGACTAGTTATGTTTATGTAATACACATGAAGATAAAAATGTGTAATTATTAAAATAAAACCGGGTCATCTGACGACTGCTCCCACAATCATTCCCTCTCCTGGCACACCTGGAGAAGCAGTTTTATGCAGAGGTTTGCTCACATATCCATCTGCCTGCAGAGATTTTAAGCTGCATGAAGGCAGGCACCAAAGCCTAGTTTATTTTTAACTTGCAGTTTGCAAGTTCTCGTGACAAGTTGTGCACTCCAAATAACTGTTTGTGGGATGAATGGTTGAATGTAATTGAGTGCATCAACAAATGTCCAAGAAGCCAAAACATCCTACAGAAAGGACGGAAAATAACCGACAAATGAAAAATCATAGGTAACTGCCTTTTCCTCTCTCTGCACCTCTACCCTAGGGACAACTGAAATGACCTGCCCTCCTCACTTTCCCTCCCCCTTTTCAACAAACTAGCCTCCTGGCTCACTTGACAGCAAGTTGGAGGGAATGGATGGAATGAATGTTGCAGTTGTAATGAACCAGAAACTGGGGAAGGGGAATCAGATTTCAGCAACAGCAGAATATTTTCACTGTTTAAAAAGCACTCGTCCCTTAGGCTTGAAAAGATGAGAAGCTAATAATTTATGTCAAAATCCGGCAAAGCCCTCCACAAAGGCCTATTGCTTGTCCCTGCCTTTTGACTGACAGATATGAAAATAGAGACTGATTTGAAAACCTAGGGCTATTGAACTAGAGCAGCATTAATTTATCCATTAGAAACTAAGAAATGAGACACCACAAAGAAACAGATGTTGCTGGTGGGAGGCCACACCTTTTTCCAAATACAAAACACACCAGCTCTTCATGTTTGACTTTCCAAGCCTCTCAGACCTCAAATTGGCAAAAACAATTTTTTTTTCCATGCTAGTTAAAATGCCCTCAAGCTACAGTCATTAGACTTGCTGGACAGCAGCGTGATTCTGATGTTATCAGCTCCGTCTTCCTGTTTTTATGAATAATGTATAAGAAGCAGCTATTAGAAATGGATTCTTCCATGGCTGACGGTATCGCCACCAGACAGGTCCCTGAATTCTCAGGCATTTCATCTGCAGCTTTAACAGATCTCCCTCTTCTCCTTCTGGCTACCTTCTGGCTTCCTGCCATACATGGAGAACCTTCTAAAGACACTCTATCCCCTCTTCTCCCTCGATACAAAGGAAACTAGAAGGGGGTATGGGGGAGGGGGGACAAGAAAAGGTGTCTGCCACCTTCCTTCCTTTTCACTGTTGCTACATGTCAGAGGAGTAGTGTGGAAGCTACTGACGCCAAGTTTATGGGTTTGATTCATGGCCCTGCCCCACATGGGCCAGCCAGCCTTATTCTGTACCCAGATGCCAGATGCCTGCCAAGAAAATGCTTCATCGTGGGCATAGACAAGAGCTGGAAGATAACTTCTACCTGCTTGGTTTTCTTCTATATCTCTATGGGCTCGCATCTGTCATAACTTTACAAGAAGACATCTTCCTGCCCCACCCCTTCATTCACCCATTCATTCAGCATCCTATATAATAAAAGGCTAATATGCAAATTGTCCCCTCCACCGGGAGTTCGACTGGGAGTTTGACCAGGGGGTGGGGCTGCCTGTCCCAATCGGCGGTCCCCACAGGATTGGGGGTGAGGCCTGCCAACCAACCACCTGCAGATATAAAAATACCGGGCTTCTAGTATTTTTATATCTGCGAAACTTCCACTGGAGGAGGCAGGTGGTAAACAAGGATTACAAACATGATTAGAAAATGTATACAAAAGAAGAGCAGTGAGCCCTGGCCAGTGTGGCTCCGTTGGTTGAGCGTTCTCCTGAGCAACAAGAGGTTGGTTAGATTCCTGGTTGGAGCAAATGCTCAAACCCCGCCCCCCTCCCAAGCAGGAGGCATAAAGGAGGCAGCCAATTTATGTTGCTCTCTCATAGATGTTTCTCTCTCCCTCCCTCTCCCTTTCTCTCTCTCGCTCTCTCAAATCAATAAAAACATATATACTTTTTAAAGGAACAAACTATTTTTTAAAAGGCTGTAGATGTTCCTGAGAGAAATGTAAACAAATAAAATAAAATAAAATAAAATAAAATAAAATAAAATAAAATAAAATAAAATAGAGCATTGATTATGAGAGTGTGTAATAGAGGGAAGTCGCCGAGCCAGGGAAGGCAGTAAAAGGAGGTGAGATTGAGCCAAGAGCTGAAAGACAGGGACAGTAAGCCAGCGGGTGGGATCTGGCAGCAGGGAGAGTGTGAGCCAGGTCCCTGCCGGAGCAGGGGCGGGGCTGGGGGAGAGCAGGAGGACAGGGGCGGGGCTGGGGAGAGCAGGACAGGGGCGGGGCTGGGGAGAGCAGGAGGACAGGGGCGGGGCTGGGGAGAGCAGGAGGACAGGGGCGGGGCTGGGGAGAGCAGGAGGACAGCGGGCCCAGAGCACAATTTGCAAATGGCTGCCAGGACTTCTCTGTCCCCTTTGACAATTTCCACTTTCTCCTTCCAGACACTCTTCCCTCCTTGGAGTCCGAGAACTGCTCAGTTCTGGCTCTCCCCCGCTTCCTGACGGTTCCTACTCGCCCTGTTTCCTCCACTCTTGGCCCTTAAGTGTGGTGGTAACTTCCAGCTTCCCCCCTGTCTGCCTGGTGTCGGTGCGGTGCCTGCGGCCCAGAAGGAGCACATGGAGTTCAGTGGCCCATATAGTTCTGAGTCCCACCAAGAACTTGAAAGCATCCCGGTTATCCAATGTGGGAGTGGTCAATGACATACTGGAAGGAGTGCAGTCATTAAAAGTGATGTTTCTGAAGACTAATGATCTTGAAATTTTTTGGTGATAGAATTTGAAATCAGAATATAAAGTTCAACCTCAAGCATGATCTCCATTTTATATGGAAAAATGAACAAAAAAGAAAAAAAAAAAACAGAAGCAAATTCATCAAAATACTAACAGGCTATTTATGGCGTGGAATTTTTGTTTTTTACTTCCATTTTCTTTTCTTTTTTATATTTTTATGGATTTCGGAGAGAAAGGGAAAGGGAGAGAGAGATAGAAACATCAATGATGAGCCGAAACCGGTTTGGCTCAGTGGATAGAGCGTCGGCCTGCGGACTCAAGGGTCCCAGGTTCGATTCCGGTCAAGGGCATGTACCTTGGCTGCAGGCACATCCCCAGTAGGGGGTGTGCAAGAGGCAGCTGATCGATGTTTCTCTCTCATCGATGTTTCTAACTGTCTATCCCTCTCTCTTCCTCTCTGTAAAAAATCAATAAAATATATTTAAAAAAAGAAAAAAAAGAAACATCAATGATGAGGAAGAATCATTGATCGGCTGCCTCCTACACCCCCACCCCCACTGGGGATCGAGCCTGCAACCTGGGCATGTGCCCTGACCAGGAATCAAACCGTGACCTCCTGGTTCATAGGTCAATGCTCAACCACCTGAGCCACACCAGCCGGGCTTTACTTCCATTTTCACACTATTTCATCTTCCCCCAAAATGTCTTAACTAATTTAATTATTCATTAATTAAGTAAATTTAGTTGAACTAATATTAGGCACTTATTGCTTGCTAGATACCACTTCCAATTCAGTGACGGATAAAATACAAACTTGGTCTCTGTCTTGAAAAACTGCTTTTATAAACTAAAAAGAAATTTTTAAAACACGATGAAAAAATGAAACAGTTATCATCATTCCTAGAAAATGACTCAGAAACTGCTTTCTCCTGCCCTTGTCAGCAGGGGAGCTCTGTCAGCGGCTTACTGATGTTACCATCTACCGACGGTGCCGGTGGCCGAACCTTGATGAATATCCACTTGTCACGTGTGCCCAAGGCGAGATGCTGGGAACGAGGCCCCTTCCTGTCCACGTCTATTGCTCTGGAGTGGGAAACTCTTTGTGCCATCATCACGAAACTTAGTCCCACCTGTCTGGATGCTTACGGCACCGCATCCCAGTCCACCTGTGGGTCCACTTCCAAGGATTCCTTCCGGGGAACCAGCCATCAAGGACTGTAAACCGGCGCCTCTCTCACGTGTCTGGAGCCTGGCTCCCCTGCCTGCTGCTTCCTAACCAGTCCCAAAGCAAGGGCTTGTGATTAAACCCCAGAAACAGCACCAGCCTGAGAGAGCTGAGAAAACAGCAGGCACCGAGGACTCCTGGGCACTAACTGTCTGATGGTTTTCAAGCAAATTGTTTTTCTTAGTAGGGAGATAACAGGCAAATGAAGCATGGAGACAGGCAGAGGTTTTTCTAAACCAATGTGAGGGGTGGGTTCTTTAATAAAAGCACTGCATCCTTTAACAGTTAAACTACCAAGTTCCCATATTTCTTAGCAAATGGGAAATAATTTCTCTGTACGCTGGCTCCTCTTCCCCCTCTTCCAGCCGGGCACGGTCGTGTCTCTTTCTGCTTCTCCAACATCCCATCTTAGCCCTGTCTGAAAGTCAGCGCTCCCTAATGATGAAAAGCCTTGCACTAGAGAATGATCTTAAGGAGTAGACAGAATAAACAATATTAATTCTACTAATTGTCTATTTATTTTAATGCATTTGGGAAAAACTATGACTAGCATATCAAGCCCATGATTTTATTATAGTCTATGGCAGCCTAAGTTTTTTAAAAGTGAGTTAATATAGAGCCAATAAAGAGGAAAATATTAAATAAATCATGATGTGTGTGGTATGCAAATACGGTAAAAACCGCGATGTGGTGCATATTTGCCGATTAGGAAATACAAGTGGGAATTCTGCGAAGAATCTGAGGCGGCTCTGGTGAAGGGTCAGGAAAATCCATTGGTTCATTAAGATAATTTAGATGCAGACATTTGCATTCAGCTCTGGATCCTCAATAAATCTTTATTCTGAGTCCCGGCACCTCCTGAGGTCTAAGCTCTGAGTTCGCAGGCTGGTGGTCTTTGTCTCCAGCAAGAGAGGTACTTTGTTTTAAAATTCAGAGGATCTCACATAAAATGCAGGCTTCTTGTTCTCTTTAAAAATTGGAAGGTCTGGCACACTGGGTCTACATCCCTGCATGGCAGTAATCTGGTGACCACAGGCCCCAGGCATCGCTATTCTCGGACACAGACCCTGCCTGTCATTTCTGTGGCTGTGGCTGCCCAGAGACAAAGGGTAAAAGAGGATCCCTCCTCCATAAGGGTCCTCTTCCCCTGCTTTGCAACCTTCTCTTTCCTCTTCTCTTCCCTAGCAACCCCTCCCGCCCCCTACCCCCCCTCACGCACATACACCGATAAAACGTCTCCAGGGGAGAAATTTGAGAGTACAACCCCTATCTTCTCCCATGTCTGTACTTGCCTGAATGGTGGCCCAAAGTCACCGATAACTTCCAGGTTGGTGATGGATTGCCTCTTAGCCATTTGACCGACAGAAGATCATTTGAAACCACCTTACCTGATATTTTTGTGTAGGATGTGAGGTGGAGGTGAAAATTCCATTTTCTTCCTACTTACCACATCACAAGGACAGGGACACATGATCTGGGGCCAGAGGGTCTGAGTTCAAATTCCGGTTCTCTCATTTCCTGGCTCTTTGAACTTGGGCATGTCATTTAACTTCTCTGTACCTGTTTCTTCGCCTGTAAGATGGGGATAGTGGTATCTATTGCGTAGGATTCTTATAAAGATTAAAAGAGTAAATCTATATGAAATGCCTGGCACACAGTGAGGGTTGTAAGAATGTGACTTCCTTATGAGCAATAGCTTTCCATTCTATGAACTACCACTGGGATAAGCTTTGCCTCTGCACCCGCGATGTGACAATATTGGGCATATTCCTTTTAGCCAGCAACGCTCCATAGCCGCCATGTAAGCGCCAGGCTCTACCCTGAGCACTGCACGTACAAAGATGTAAGACAGTGTCCTTGCCCGTGAAGGAGCTACCTACCGATACCTAGCTGATTTGGAATGTAAGGTTAAATTAAACCAACATCGTATGACAATTGTTTAGATAAAGATGAACTTTATAGAGAACAAAGGATTTAATTATTCTGGATTCAGTCTACAAGAATCGGTCTCCCAAAGAGTTTGAGACAAATTGTCATTTTGAAAGGTATCCCTAGTACCTGAACTTATGACCAGAAAGAGGAATGGGAGCCAGAAGAAGCTGGTTACACACACACACACACACACACACACACACACATCTTGTTTGAGGGAACATGGGCTGGGGTTGGGAACGAGAGGAATGGATCCAGGGTTCAGAGCAGCTGGGATCTGTTCAGTTCTGTTTCTTTGTGTAATTTAAAATCAATTAAGTTCACTCTAGCCTGGCAAGCATGGCTCAGTGATTGAGCATCAACCTATGAACCAAGAGGTTACAGGTTCAATTCCTGGTCAGGACACATGCCCGGGTGGGGGGCTCGATCTGAAATCAATAAAAATATCATTTTTTAAAAATTCACTTTACCTATTTTCCCATTAACAATAGAAGCATGTTACACCATCTCTCACTTATTTTTAAGTACTTTAGGATAACCAGAGTGACTTGATGCATTTGCCAGGGATCACCACCAGAGGCATGCTCTGAGAGAGGTCGGCTAGCATTGCATTGGAACAGCCAGCTCCCTAGGCGGCTGCGAGTCCTTCTGGGACGAATAGCTCAGTCAACAACCAATCACTTGTTATCAGCATATTGAATATCACAATTTGTTTTTTATTAGTGACTTTGCATGATGCATATTAGAAAAAACTCTCAGCGAGGATAGTCAAGCCATGTGACTGAGGTAAAATGGTTCAGAGATACAAACCTCCCCCACCTCCACACCCCTGGAATAAATAGAGAACGAGAATCCAGCCAAGCCCTAAAACCTAGACCAGTGGTCTGCAAACCGAGGCTCGTGAGCCACATGCGGCTCTTTGGCCCCTTGAGTGTGGCTCTTCCACAAAATACCACGTGTGGGCGCGCTCGTACAGTGTGATTGAAACTTCGTGGCCCATGCGCAGAAGTCGGTTTTCGGCTCTCAAAAGAAATTTCAATCGTTGTACTGTTGATATTTGGCTCTGTTGACTAATGAGTTTACCGACCACTGACCTAGACCATTGGGACAGCTCCTGAGCTTGATCCCTAATCTGTTTCTGCCATTGACTGCGGGAATTCTTTTTTTTTTTTTAATATATTTTATTGATTTTTTACAGAGAGGAAGAGAGAGGGATAGAGAGTTAGAAACATCGATGAGAGAGAAACATCAGCTGCCTCTTGCACACTCCCTACTGGGGATGTGCCAGCAACCAAGGTACATGCCCTTGACCGGAATCGAACCCGGGACCTTTGAGTCCACAGGCCGACGCTCTATCCACTGAGCCAAACCGGTTTCGGCCAGACTGGGGGAATTCTGATGGCACACAGCATCTTGCCTCAGACACCAAAATGAGCAGAGAGCTGGATCCTCACCGAGAACACTTCATCGAGCTTTCTGCCGGGTGGCTAAAGAATTTCTGCCTGAAAGTGGCATGCCCCAGCTTGCCCAGGCCTCTCAGGACACTGACATCAGAACAGTGTTCTCTGGCTGAAATCTGGCCGCACCATTGGAAAGATCCACTCTGTCCGCCCATCAGCTTTGTCCGGCCGGCGAGAGCAGCGCGGTCCAGCAGAACCTTCAGCAACAGCAGACACGTTCTCTACCAGCACGTCCGGCACGGTAGCCACTCGCCACACGTGGCTACTAAGCATTAGGAATGTGACTAGTGTGACTGAGAAACTGAATTTTAAATTTTATTTCATTAATTTACATTGAATAGCCACCTGTGACTAGTGGCTACAAGTATTGGGCGCACAGGCCTGGAATTGGGCCGTCTCCCCTCCTTTGGGACCTTCTCTCCATCCAGAATCAGTTTGACCTATTGCCAGCCTTCCTCCCAGCCTCATGTCTTCACCGCAGCCACCTGGCTCTCTCTTCTTTAACTCCCCGGAGTGTTCTGGCTTGAGTGGTGAAAGGGAAGGAACCCAATGCATCTCAAATATCCCCAAAACAGGGACAGGAAAGAGGCTAGCCTCCAGGAAATGGGATATTTAAAGACATATGGGACTAATAGAATGCACATGCCTCATTTGGCACTAGGGAATCCAGTGGTGCTATTTATAGGAATAGTAATAATGCATCTATCTACAGGTGTACACGTATGAACATGTCATTGCAATGCATGCTGCATGTCAGGCAAGCAGAGCAAGAACTAGACTCCCCATTTCAAGGACAAAAATAACCGAAGGTCAGTTCAGCTGGTAGGATCACATAGCAGGTAATGACAGAGCTGGGACCAGCACCCGGTGTTCTGACTCCTAACTCTCACCATTGGAGTATTTGAATAGGCCCTAATGAGAGAGGGAACATGGATGGGAGAAGAGAGAAGACTAAATCACCCCCAAGAGATTGACAGTGTATTAAATGAGACTCTTTTCTTTCAAACCCACAGAGAGCCATGTTGGATATAATATGTATCATTTCGTTCTCTAGCATTGTAGAGGCCCGAATGAGTTGGGTGAATTTAGGTGGGTATCTGCCTTGCAGAGCCGCTAGTGACTCATTTGATCCCTCTTGACTCTTACTGTATTCTTCGGGATCTTATTAACAAGTCTCCTTCTAGCAGGCGCTCTGCCCTCGCACAACTCCAGAGGGCACCTTCATATACAATACAACCTGCAATGCAGTGGTTGCTCTAAGTCTAAGGGGCTTTATTCCTGAATCGCAGGAGCCAGGTTTCTTTCCTTACACTTCGGTTAAATTCATTTTCATATGATTTTTCTTGGGTGTTCCAATTCAGCTCACGTTAGGCTAAAGGTTCATAGCCTTGGCTGTTTATCTGAATTTTGGGTGCTTTTTAAGAAATACATGTGCCCTGGCCAGGTGGCTCAGTTGGTTGGAGTGTCATCCCACACACCTAAAGGTTGCAGGTTTGATTCCCAGTCAGGGCACATACTTAGGTTGTGGGTTACATCCCCAGTTGGGGGACGTATGGGAGGCAACCAATCAATGTTTCTCTCTCTCCCCCTTCCTCTCATCTCTACAATCAACAGTAATAAAAAACATATCCTCGGGTGAGGATTAAAAAAAAAGAAGAAGAAATACATGCCCCAGGTTCCAACCCTCAAGAAGCTGGGCATCTGCATTTCCCTGCGGTTCCCCAGATGGTGCCGATGCCGAGAGCCGAGACTCAGACATGGTTGGAACAGGAATCAGGACACTCACATTCTGGTTCCTGACTTGCCCACACACTGGCCTCCCTGCGCCTGTTTCCTATTTTGTAAAACGAAGAGATATGAGGTTTGCCCTACTTTTACAAGGTTTAAGCATGAACACTCAGAGGAAAGAATTTTGAAAAGGTATCATGTATTTACGGTGGGAGGGAGCTAGTGGCCAGCAGTCAGGCCCAGCTGCAAGCAGGCCTGGAGTTCAGTCCCCAGGCGACATTTCCACATGGGCTCTCGTGGCCTGCCTGCCTCCATCGCATTATGCTAAAAACAGCTGGGAGTGGGTGGAGCTCAAAATACTTGGACGGAATGTAATTGTGTGGGCAGTTTCCACTTTAGCTAGGTAATTCTGGACACATGGAAGCTGCCTGCATGCAGTTCCATTTATTTCCAAAATAGCTGGTGAGAGCCCCAGAAAATGTTAGACATACATTTCAGTTTTATCTTTTTGGAGACCTTTAGGCCATGGGATTAGAAAGCTCCAGGCATGAATCAGGAGCAGAACACAAGTTATTCATCCCAACCTTAGAGCTAATACTCAGCGTAAACCCACAGCCATCTGATGTGAGAACATATTAATCTGGGAAATCAAATGCCAAAGATACAACCCCCCTACTCTTCATTTCAAGCAACATGCACACACACACACACACACACACACACACTGAATGCCCAGACCCTAGCTGTATACAAATTACAGATTTACACAAATACTCAAAGATGCTGACAATACTTTCTTTAGAAACTTCATGGTTTTACCTCTCTGACAAACAGGTATGTTTCATTTCCGTAATTACATTTTGTGCATTCAGTGCATCACAAAGTGTCCATAGCAGGAAGAAGAAAATGCATTAAGGATC
Source organism: Eptesicus fuscus (assembly GCF_027574615.1). Taxonomy (NCBI): domain Eukaryota; kingdom Metazoa; phylum Chordata; class Mammalia; order Chiroptera; family Vespertilionidae; genus Eptesicus; species Eptesicus fuscus. The sequence goes on along the minus strand of NC_072479.1, from coordinate 20,111,408 downwards.
ATGATTTTGCAAAAGATTGAGAAAGATACCGGAAAGAGGAAGTTAAACTTTTGATGGCCCTGATGCAACTATTTCAAACTGTTCATGCAGCAAATTCAACTTTCTTCCTCGAAGATAGGCATTCTCTAAACTTACATTCAAAAATAGTTATCAGGATCCTATCCCAGACCTCGGGAACCAGAAAGCATCCAGTGGGGTGGGGGCATCTGCCTTTTCAGTAAGGGTTAAAACCCAGCCACCAGGGGGTCTGCAGGAAGCCGCTCGGAAATACCAGAGAGCGATAGCGTGATCAACCAAGAGCAACTACAGTTGCCATCATGAGCTGCCCCGGAGCCCCTTATCCTGAAGCTGCTGGCATGAGAGGGACCCCGGAGCGCACCCCTTTGTCTGCCTGAAAGGTCATAGGTTGGTACCACTGAAGCACATTAGAAACGCTGGGCTTCTGACAGGATTGCCCAGTGCCGTTGTGCAAGGTGAGCGCTGCACAAAGGCACCACAACGCGGTCCCTTTGCCTACTTATTACCACGGTTTTCTGGCAGACGGCAGCAATGTGTCCTAGTCCAGTGGTTGGCAAACTCATTAGTCAACAGAGCCAAATATCAACAGTACAACGACTGAAATGTCTTTTGAGAGCCAAATTTTTTAAACTTAAAACTTCTTCTATCGCCACTTCTTCAAAATAGACTCGCCCAGGCCGTGGTATTTTGTGGAAGAGCCACACTCAAGGGGCCAAAGAGCTGCATGTGGCTCGCGAGCCGCAGTTTGCCGACCACAGGCCTAGCTAGTCCAACAAGGCAGCCCAGGACAACAAGTTTCCAGTGGATGTGCTAGTAAGAGGAGAGTTTTAGGGAAGGGGTGAGGGTGCCCTTTGGTAATTCACACATCCGTGTAGTTTAGGTTAGCTGCAGCCCACTTCTGGTTCCTGTCCACCGATCTCTTCCTTGGTCATTCCTGGCTACGGAGGGCTGAGTGAGCAGCAGCCTGGGTCTCACAGCCCGGGAGCCTCTCCACCCCCGCCCCTCCAGCGCAGGCTCGAGCGCCCTGCTGGCCACGGCATTAAGTGGATGGCAGTCTGGCTTCCCAGTAGTCAGATTCCAGGTGGGGCTATTATTTTTTACTCTATCCCACGAGAACAGAAAACTTCACCTCCTCTTTCTCTTTGCTCTCCGTCCCTGCATTCTGTTTGGGTTGTCCCTGAAAGGAGACCTGCTCTAGCCTTCCTTCTTCATCTTCTCCTCCTCTCCACTCCTGGCCTTTAAGTTAAAGACATCTGGGCCATTCCTGCACTTTACCCTGCGTGTCTGAATCCTGTTTGGGGATTTTAGGAACTGTTGACTACCCAAAACTTTGAGATTTGGGCTTCTGCCGCCTCAGAAAGTCTCAAAAAAAAAAGAAAAAAAAGTGTTTCTTAGTAAAAGGGAGGTGAATGCTCAAATTCTATCTTGCCCCCTCCCTCCACTTTTATACCCCAGCTTCTATCAGGGTAACCACCCCTTCTGTCTTCACCCCTCTCTCTATAAGCCTGTTTAAAATGATGAAATACGTGCAGATATAGGTGTTTAGCAAAATGGTTTCTGGTGCTTGACATGACTCAGGCCATCTTAAGAGGCAAGTTGCTTTCAGTGGTTGCCCATAGGGCCTGGAAGGAATGTTCTTGAAAGTTATGTTCTTAGGTAGATATTAAGTTGCTTACTGCTTTGGAATATAGAAGCACCTGCCTCTTGTCTACAACTCACCTGGGTTCCCGGAGGCTACATATACAGGGTGGGGCAAAAGTAGGTTTACAGTTGTTCATATGGAAAAAATGCAATAATCAGTAAGTAATGATACAAGAGTAAACTGTATTTTGTGTACTCATGACTGTAAGCCTACTTTTTACCCACCCTCAAGCCCCCATCCCCTTTCTGTGCAGAGATCTCCGTCTTGTTGCCATCCAAGACTCTGCTGGTCTGTAAGTTCCCTTCATAAACTCTTTGTTTGGTTCTGGATTTGTCAGTCACTTTCTTTGTTTTTCCTTTGCAGGTGGTGTCTAGTACATCTTGGGAAATTTCCCAGTAGTAGGGCTGGTTAAAAATTCTCTGGAGGCAGGACACACAAGTCCTAGGATCCCGAAGAAGCTGTAAGAGAACACAATGTCAAATTACCATCCCTTGTGTGTTGGTGGGGGGTCACTTTTCTAAGTGCTGGTGTGCTTTGAGAAGTAAGTATCTTGTAGACCAAGGGGATGCCATGCTAGCTGGAGGTAACCTTGCCAACCAACAGCAGGAGCCCTGGTCCATTTATTCATTACATTTGTGGACAACAGGTACACTGACACAGTCGTTCATGGAGCATCTGGTATATGCTGAGCATTTTGCTAAGAGTTGAAGATAATCCGTATCACAACCAGTTCCTGCCTTGGTGGAGTGAATAGTCTAATGGTGGAGACACTCCATAGATGGGTTAAAATTGACATCTGCAATCACATGCTGTATTAGGTGCGTTTCACAGAAAGAACACTGCAGAATAATATGACGAAACCTACATTAGACAGTGAGTGAGGGGAGGCGTGTCTGAGCAGGACTTTTAAGCTGAGACCTGCAGGATGAGAGAGAGCCAGGCCCCTGAAGAGTGGGGACGCTTGTTCCAAGCAAGATAGTACTACAAAGACTGAACTGAAAACTCTAGGATATAAGTTTCTACCCTTCTTCTCTCCCCCAACTCTTCAGGTTTCTCTTCATCCTGGCTCCTTTGTTATTCCTACTAGTGAAGTCCGAGAAGCACCGAGCGCCATTCCTGGTATATGCAGTAGCACTCCAGGCCAGTTGCTATTCTAAGTGTGTTACAGGCATTACACGGATTAATCCTCACACCAACCCCATGATGGAGGTTCTGTTGATGTCTCCATTTTGCAGATGAAACAACTACACAAGTCAGAATGTAATAATGGTCACTGTTAATATTAAAGTCAGTAACTTACTCAACAATGGCATAGCGAGCACTGTCAGGTTCCTGGCAGACTTCCTTTTGTTCATTTCTGACGTTTTCCCTGCTCATTTAGATCCTCCTTACTGGGCTCTCTTCTGCGTGCTTTGCAAATGTAAAGCTAGTTTTTTAGATCCATTGTTCCAGTAATTGGTGGTAAATCTTTCATCACTGCTGATTAGGGTTTATAGGGAAAAAAATCATTTCTGCATCCTCCTTACCCAGTGATACTTCTTTGAATTCCATTCAATTCAGTAAGTGTACATTGACAACGCACTCACAATCCAGCATGATCCTGGAGATGCCAAGACCAGATCCTGAAATTCCAAATCCAAAAGAGAAACAGACACAAACAAATAGCTGTAATAGGATAGGATCCAAGCGCTGCTTGTCTTATAATTGAAATGCAAATAAAATGAAGAAGCAATTCATTCTGTGGCTGCTGATTGGGGAGAATATAACCTATAGTCAGGTAGACAACACCCAGCAGACGTGTTCTTAACCTTAGTTTACTTAGTGTGTGTGGTTTTTTCCCCCCAGATAATAAGTGTGTAACTGGTCACAAGCCTTTTCCAATATGAAGATGTAACGTCTCCACATTTTGAAATGTGTTGCCCTCATAAATCTGATTTGTCTGAAAAGAATTTGTGTTTTTTTTCCCCCCAAATTACCTGGTTTTTCCTAGTTACCTACAGTTTAGATGTAAATTCACCATCAAAAAGATTTTTTCCCCTCTTTTTTAAAGAATTTACAGGTGTGGAAGCTAATCTTTGAAGATGCACCAACTAAAGGAAATGGTAATTGTTGGAGGAGAATGAGTGCCTGGTGTGCTTATTTCTAAGTTAAGAAGGAACTTAATTTTTGCAACAACAAGAAAAGAGTAGTCCGCCCTTCCAACAAGGTTAGGACACTTCCCCTGTCCCCACCCCCCTCTCCTCTGGGTCAGCACTAAAATACACAGGAAAGGGGAACTGGGCCGCTGGCCCCTAGGCAACCAGCCCCACGGTTGTGATTACGGCTTCGTATTTTAACCAAAGAGATGAAAAACTACAGAGTTCCTCATCTGTATTTTAATGGGCACAAAATTTCCCTTCCAGGGGGAGCTGGCCTCATCCCTCATCCATTTCAAAGAGCGATTCCATGCAGTGAGCAGACCAAGTGCTTCTCTTAGGCGAGCGTGTGCATTTCTGCTCTCTGAACCACTCCCTCTATCTGAAATGTCCACATCTGATGGCGAGACCACCACAGAGGGTGTAAAGGACCCAGCAGCTACTAAGTCAGCCGAAAACGCAGTAACACCAGTGTTAGAGAGTTGCATAAACAAATCCAAGGTGGAAAGTAATCATGTTAGCACTGGCCTCTTCAAGCATGAAGGCCTGCTAAGTACTCTCCAAGGAGAGTTGATGGGAATGAATTTAGGCTTTTCCAACTAGCATCCTGATAGGGCCCTTTCTCTCTTCCTGTTGCTGAATCTGCCTAAGAACCTACTTTTTAAAGGAGGAGAATGGAAATTATGATGCAATTATTCAATCAGGTGGGAAGTGACATCCTAGACCTGCGTCCATCACAGGCCAGGAAAACGCGTGCTGCCCCCGGTTCTCGACTTGGTCACCGTGTGGTAGAAGAACCTCGGACAGCAGTTTTAACGTGGGCCTGTGAATGTGGATGGCTAGAGAAAATTACATCTTTATTTTCCTGAACTGAAATTTAGCATGTCTTTCAATCACAGATGTAGGCAGCACCCTGGAATAGAAAGTAAAGGTAGCACCTGTGACTGTCACCAAGGGAAATCGGAGCTTTTTTTCAAATCACATGACAATTGTTGCAGATGCTTTGACTTATACTTATCCACTTCAGATCATGATTAAATATTAGAGGTGCTGCTATATCCTGTTATTGACAAGGTTACTAAAGACGTCCACATGTTACCATGTCATAATTTTACTACCTTGCAACTGTATCTCAACATAGTTGTCTTCCTTTGTAAGTCTACATATTTTACTTTATTATTTTTAATTTAAAAAATGGTTTAAAATCTAAAAACATTCTGATAAGAGTCCATAGACATCACCCAGGCGGTCAAAGGAATCCATGCCCTCTGCCCCCCAACAAAACAATGTAAGAACTCACAAGGAGACCCTCAGGCTTGCCCTTGCTGTTTTGGGGTGACTGCAGTATTACCCCATTGCAAAATCACAGCTGCTATATATCCAGGGGCCTGTAAAGTTCCTACGTTGGTGCATTTCATATGGCCTTAGCTACGTCTTTTCCAATAACACACCTTAACAAAAACCTCAGATGCAGTACAATTGTAAAATATGGAATCATTTGAACTTCAAATTGCTGGTTAAAACTGCGCCAGCTTTCAGCTATTCAAGAGCTGCCTATCGGAATCCTGCATTACCGAGGCCCCCTTTCCTCCCTGGCTTCCTCTTTGGCTGTTTACCCTGCGGTTCTTTCACTCCGGGTCACAGGTGCACTGACAGATAGGCAGGGCACCCAGGGGAAATGACATTCAAATATGACAATTTTCCTATATCACTAAGAAGTCGTGAATGGGTGGAGGTTGAAAGCATTGATTAAATTCAGATTTTGGATTACCTGTGGATTTTAATTACCGTGCCATCCCTGTCCCAAGGCCTTTTGTCTCCCCCTGCCACTGCACTCCTGTTGCTCTCATGAGACACTTACTAGCTGCTATTTTGTGTGGTTAGTTATCTTCACAGTGCACACGCTCTTTGAGTTCATGGAACCTGTGTTATTTTTCACTTGGGTTGCCTCTGGTGCTTGGCAGACAATGCACCCACCGTCAGTAGGTGTGGCTGAACTGAAGAGCTGTCTACTGTGCATATTTAGTGGGCCTCCATGCTTGAAGAGGCCAGTGCTAACATGATTATTTTCCATATTGGATTTGTTTATGCAACATCTATTCCACAAATACTGAGCACTTATCATCTGCCAGGCATCATGACTAGATATTAGAGCCAAAGATGAAGAAGACATAACCACTTCCTCCAAAGAGTCTAGGGCAGTGGTCGGCAAACTCATTAGTCAACAGAGCCAAATATCAACAGTACAACGATTGAAATGTCTTTTGAGAGCCAAATTTTTTTAAACTTAAACTTCTAATGCCACTTCTTCAAAATAGACTCGCCCAGGCCATGGTATTTTGTGGAAGAGCCACACTCAAGGGGCCAAAGAGCCGCATGTGGCTCTCGAGCCACAGTTTGCTGACCATGGGTCTAGGGCCTTGAGGATGCCAGACAATATTGCCATGGGGTATAATGAGAGCAAAGATAGAGGTATGAACCAGGCATGCTGATGGCATCAAGGCGGGAGTGATCAGTTCTGGAGAATGAGTGTCAAAGAAGATGTTGGAGTGGGAACCTGAAGGATGAGTAGGACTTGGGAAGGGGGCGGTGGAGACTTTCCAGGAATGGAGAACTGCTTGTCTTTCAGTACTGGAGCAGCAGACAGAATTCTTTACCTACCCATTAGCTCCTCTTCTCTCCTTCTTCCCCATTAACAGAACCCTAGTTTTGTATCTGGGACAATCTCAAGAAATATATGCTCCTTCCCCAGACCCAGGCTCAAAAGCCAATCAGGAGCCGATCATGGCTATTCCTTTGCTCTTTGCCACTGACTAGTCCAGAGCGGGAATATAACCACATTCTCATCAATGAGATATAAGGGGATGCCTGCTCAGGGCCTTCCCTTTGCACTTAAAAAACTCCAGAGTTTTTCTGGGAGAAAGGTAGTTTTCCCCTTCTTGTCTTGAAAACTATGACAATATCTGCAGCTGTCCTGGCTATCTTATGACAGAAGAAAGATAATAAGAGCCCGAGGGCTCTTTGATAGTAACAATGAATAGCAACCAATACTGGTAACAACGGACTCCTTGTGTGGGGAAAAAATTAACTCTTATTTGTCTATGCTACAGTATATTTTTCCCTTTTAACTAAACATATTATAATGGATCTACATAGCTTCTGTAAACTATTTTTCAGAGATCTCCCCAGTTGTACCAATGAAATCACATGACTATCACCCTGAGTTGTACTGGCTGATTATCCCTGACCTACATAACTCAGCTCTTCCTCCAGTCTCTCCAGTGGTTTCAGGAAGACCCCAGGGGAACAGCTTTGAGAATGTGGTTTCCTCCCTGCTACTCTGTATCCCACCCCTCACCCCACCCCGCCATGCTGAGACAGTATTCTATGCAAAGCTAGGAGAGAGCCCTTCTCTCTGACTCTGTTTCACTCTTTCTAGACTAGCCCCTGGTAGTGTGAATGCCTTGAGTGTCATAAACTTTTGGCCAAAGTGCATCTTCTGTCTCCTGTCTACTCCTGCTCTCTATAGGGGAATGTCTGAGGAGTAGGATTCGGAAGTCTCATTGACTTTTCTTTATGTCCTCCTCCAGACAGAACAGAACAATAACAAAAGCTCACAGGCATATCCACCCATGCCAACAGATGCCTCAGAGTTCAGGCTTACTGGCCCCTCACAACTACTCTCCAATGAGCTCAGCCCAGAGCACAGTTACAGGTGCACATAAAGAAATGGGAACATAATATTACAAAGATAGGTAGACAAGGACCTCATATATCAAGTGAGGAAGTATAAGCTGTAATTCCTGAGTAAGTGCTTCCCAACAAGTGTGCCATATGGTGCGCTGAGATACTACTCTGCCCTCTGGGCTGCTGTGACTCCCCGAAGAGCCTGGCAGCCAGAGCCCTTAGGCTGTCACTTCCAGCGGTGAGCAGCTTTGTGTGGGTCTAGGAGGGTGGAGCCAAGCAGAGGGGCCTGATGAGGACATGAGTAAAAAGATTGGGAAACAATGAGGAGTCATGGAAAGACTTTTAGCAGGCAGTAACCTTTCCATTTTGGAAGAAAATAAGAGGGCAGTGCAAAGGCTGGATTGGAGAGGTGGACAGTGGGCCTGAGTTCAAGAATACCAGTCTCACCCGAAACAGCCCAGGTATGAAGAGATGAGGGACCAAATGAAGGAGTAGGTGTGAGAAAATAGAAGGAACCTGGGATATGAGGATCCTTAAGGAGACAAAATCTATGGCTTGCTGACTGGTTAGATATAAGGGGAGTGGAAATATCCAGGATGACTTCCAGCTTTTGGACTGAGAACCTGGTGAACAGTGGTGTCAGCCAGCGGGATTGGAAACCACACGGCGGAAAGGTGGAGAAGAAAATTGGTTTGAGGTGCTGTCGTGTCCAAGGGAGATAACCGGTGGCCATTTGGACATATGGCTCTCTGGTGTAGATTTGAGAGTCTAAAGCAGATGAGTGATGGTAGAAGCCCGCAGGCACTGGTGGTGCTGATGAGGGAGAATAGAGCAGTGGTAAGAGAGTGCCAAAGACAGAGCAAGCAATAGAAGCTAAGTCAAACTGGCTCAAGTCAAAGGACTGGGACTGAGCACTCAGCTCTTCTGGTTCTCAACCTCTCTCTCTCTCTCTCTCTCTCTCTCTCTCTCATTGTCTCTCTCTTCTTTTGGAATGTTGGCCTCATTATCTCAGACAGGCCTTTTCTACTAGGCAAAGAACAAAGTCACTGGTAGCCCCAGGTTTTTCACCCCAGTGATTTTTTTTCTTTCTTTCACCATCTATATAACAACCCTGGAGAGAACTCTGATGGGCTTTTCTTGGATCACATGACCTATCCTTAGACCAAACACAGTTGCACTTGGATTGGTCAGTTCTGGGTCATGGGCCCTCATCTGGTTGGGGGTAGTGTGCAGTGGCAGGTTCTATTACCAGGAGAAGAGAGGTGGCAAAACTTTCTGGGCAGATATAGTTACCATGATCCCCTACACATCAAACTTTAAAGAGGTACGTAGAAGAAGGGGAACCCGTGAAGGAGACAGAAAGCTGACATATCAGAGTAAATCATCAGCTTTTCAGAGGCCAAGCACTGTGTCTTGTTCATGTCTGTTCCCTCCTCCCCCTACAATTTGGAACCGAATGCTGTGCCTATAATCAAAAAGTGTATGTGGAATGGATACATAAACACTCCACATGAAAATCAGTGGGGATTTTTCAAAAGATGCAACAAAGACTGACACCCAGAAATCCGATCTGGACAATATACAAAAGCACAGTTTTAAGTGTGAATAGATTCCCTGAAAAGAGCTCGTCTTTTCCATGATTTGGATGAAGGCACCATATCAGTTTGGGCCCAAATAGTTACAGCAGCTGAGAACTTGATTTGGGAAATGTCTAATGGAAATCAGGGTTGTTCTTTTAAAGAATGTTTTATTGCTCTGTTCCAGGGCTGACTGTAATTTCATGCTGCATTTGTAAGTCTGTAGACAAATACTTTAATTACTAAGGATGTCAGATAGAAATAGGCCTAATCAAACCTTTATTAATTGGTGACATACTTGCAACTTGAGGGGACTGATGCCAGGGAAGAATGAAAGCTGGTAAGCCATAGTAAACCACTCTGTAGGTAGTGAGTGCGTCATTTTTTTCATGTCAAGTACCTTTTATATCCACTAGGGGGAGTCGTGCTGTGCATCAAAGCTTGGCTGTTTCTATGTATGATGGAATTACATACCCATGAAAATTTGTCTATTGATGGGTTGGGTCCTCCTCTCTAAAGTTCTCAGAGACCTGGCATGTTGTCATTTTTTCCCCCCAAACAGATGAGAGAATGTTATTCAAGGCGTGTTAAAGAAAATCAATTGTTTAAATTCTCACTGAATTTAGAAGGATCCACTAACCATTTAGATGAAAGTTTTTATAAGACAGAAGTTTCTATCATGAGAAGTAGGGTTTTTATTTGCTAGAATCTTGGCTTATTAAAAATATAAAATGCTGAATCTGTGTTGTTTCCATTTTAAAGAGTTTTATTTTAAATGCCTGCTAGACACTAGTGTAATCTTAGTGCTCAGTGGAGTTCTTAAAGTATTATTGGCACTCAGTTGATAATTATTATAATTATTATAAGCTTGTCTAATGTAATTACAGTATAAGACTTTTTCCTTTTCAACACAAAGCCATTTTAAAGCGAAGTTTGAAAGGTGCTGTAAATTAACATAATTCAAATGCAATGCTCAGACTTGCATTCAGTGGTAACTCCTCCATATTGTCAATAATATTTTTTTTTGTGGCTGAATATTCCTTTTCTATTTTCGTGTTCTGTTTTTTCAGAGATAATTAATTCACAAATTGGTATTTGGAGATGAGGTCCTTACAGAAGCAAAGGAAGGTCATTAGGGTGGGTCCTAATCCAGTGTGACTGGCATTTTATAAGAAGAGCGTATTTGGACATAGATATATATACAGAGGGGAGACGATGTGAAGATGCAGAAAGAAGGTGGCCACCTACAAGCTAAGGAGAGAAGCCTCAGAAGAAACCAACTCTGTCAACACCTGCTCTCATACTTTCAGCTTCCAAAATTGTGAAGAAAGATTTTGTTGCTTAAGCCCCCAGCCTGTGGTATTAGTTATGGTGGCTCCAGGAAACTAATTCAATGGGTTAACATGGCACTTGAGCCCTGAGGTCTAATAATGATGATGATAATAATATGGTAATAATAATAATGTTATTATTACTTATTGAGCATTTCCTGTGTGCCAGGCATTGTACAAAATGCTTTACACATATTATCTCATTTAATATGCTTTAAAATTTCATGAGATAGATGCTATTTTTTTTCTTTTTTCTTCAGGCTACCATGAGGCTGCTGAAGCTCAGATAGCCCACAGAGTCACTGGGAGGTGGCCCTGGTGGTGGAACCTAGTCTGACTAGGGTCACTGCTAGCCTACAGAGTCTTTGTACAAAGACAAGGCATCTCTCCCTTTGGGCACACCCAGCCCCATGCCAGGATACAGGGTTTGATGAGCCAAAGACGAGCTAGATTTCAGTCCCTCTTGCCCCTATGCCCTTGTGCAGAGTTAATCCTTTGTGGTGGCCCACTCTGTCCCCAAGCACGTAATCATTATATTGGACTGCCCGAGGGGCTGGAGCGGGCTACACCACCGAGGAAGGAGCATGTGGGGGCAGAGATCCTGAGAGCTGGGCACGCGACCTTACCCACTCCACAGTTGGCAATGAGGCATGTGAGAGTTCTAGGTCCCGGTGGGAGGCTTCCAGGGGCCCTGTTCCCACAGGGGGCCTTCAGCCCAGTTCTGCGAATTCACCTCAGAACCGCTCTGTCTCCATTTCTCAGTCAGCAAGAATTCCAATATGCTGTCCTATCACCATCACCCCTGCACCGCCCCCCAAAATCAAAGAGACTGAGAACTGCATCTTTGACTATTCAACGATGAATGTGAGTGTGCCTTTCTTCACAATTAAAGCTCCTGAATGTCCCAAATTTGCAGCTTTCTTGGTGGGGAAAAATGCCTGACAGTGTAAATAATTAATCATCATTAAGAATGTCCAATAAGCGAGGGGAGTCAGGTTTCAAATTGGCTGGTTCAGATGATTAAGGTGCAGAAGTCATAGCAGGGTAAAAATAAAGCACCCTCTGAAAAAGTACCTTCTTTAGAACTCAAGACGGTTTCTATTTCTACTGCAGAGAACAGTGTGTGTCACCTGTCCTTGAACCACGAAGGCATTAAGAATATCCGATTTATCTTTAAGTATTAGTCGGTGGGTGAGGTCTGGAATTGAGAAAGCATAGCAATCCCTCAATAACCCTGTTTTAATAACAATGAGTACAAATGGAATTTCTAGACCGCTGGAGCCCAGACTTAAGGAGAAATGTCTAAAAAGGAAAAGGCAAGTTGCTTCGTGTCTTATTTGAAAAGATATTTCAGATGTGCAGTGGTGTTTTAGAGGTCATGGCCACCCCGACCCCCACCACCTTCTGAACCCTCAGCCCCCAGTAGTCCTCGTTGACTTTTTAAGTAAGGCTTTTACTTTTATGACTTGCTGGCAAAAAACATATAATCCTACCCAGTCAGGTTTCCATTTGTCTGTATCACCAGGTTGTACTTAGTGTAAAAAAAAAAGCCTTTGCAAAGGGAGGGAAAATGTAGCTTTCCCAGGGCCAGATCTGGGGAGCCAAGCATGGGAGAGGAAGACCAGGAGTCCCTTGTGCCCAGCCGTCTTTCATGCTTCCCATCAGCGGACGAACAGCGTACAGATTGAAATATCATCTAGGTCACTTCTCCAGCCGTGTTTGGAGGAAGGTTGGTTCTTCAGCTATGGTTCTGGCAGGAAGCAGGTGACACACGCAAACAGATACACTAATGAAGGGACCAGGGCGGAGGCACGGGCAGGACGAAGGGAGACCAGTAAAGGCCAGCAACAGAGCGGGGCTTTGGCTCCCACAGGCCTGAGGAGGAGGACTCGGGAGTGGTTACGAGCCAGAGAAGGCTGTGGCTATAGCTGTGGCTGTGAGAGAGGGCTGTCCACAGGCTCTGTGGCCTCCAGGACCTCCCTCCAGCGGGGAGGCAGCGAGGAGAATAAATATCTGGACACTCCTCTAGCTACTACCCCTGGATCTGGTGCCGGTGCCTCTCATTGAAGCCAAGAGGCAAGGGATATGTCCATAAATGGTGAACTTCTGAGTGTAGAGCAGGAAGGGGAAGAGCGGGGAAATGGTATAGAGCAGTGGTCGACCAACTGCGGCTCGCGAGCCACATGCGGCTCTTTGGCCCCTTGAGTGTGGCTCTTCCACAAAATACCACGGCCTGGGCGAGTCTATTTTGAAGAAGTGGCGTTAGAAGAAGTTTAAGTTTAAGAAATGTGGCTCTCAAAAGACATTTCAGTCGTTGTACTGTGGATAGTTGGCTCTGCTGACTAATGAGTTTGCCGACCACTAGTCTAGAGAGAAGTGGAGCATATGCAAGCACAGGTGGGGAAGGAGAATCAACAGGGCAGACCAGAGAAGGGGCAGAAAGGCAAAGTGAATGCTCAGCCTTCCACGGGATTTGCACCTGGGATTCTGTGCGTGAGGCTTCGAGTATCTGAGAGCTGCTGTGGGCCCTCCACATCCCCGGTGCCACCCCCAGGGCGGTGCCAAGTGAAGCAGCCCTCAGTGCGGGGACCACAGGCCGAGCTTCCCAACGGCCACAACCCATGCTCAGAGCTGATGCCAGTCGGTGCCTGCCCACCTTGGTGGAAGTATTTTCTAGGGAGTGGAAAGGACATAAGAAAGAGAAGGGGTGCCCGTGTGGCGGCCAGCACCAGACCGCTCACGGCCAAGTCCAGCAACTTTATTAGTCAGCTCAGAGCATCGCCTGTCAGAATCTGAAGGAAACAGAACGATGAGTGACTGTGATGGTATCTGTGTGTTTATCTTATCTTCTGCTATTCATTTCAAGAGTTTGAGTTATTATTAATATGAGGGCCCGGTTTCTGGCAGCTCTTCGCTTTGAATGGGTCTATGCCAAGCTGCCAGTTATCAAAGGATTCAGGGCCTAGGATTATGCTGACAGGGAGCCTCAGAGCTGTGACGGCAGAACAGAGATTTGGGGAAAGACATTGCATTAAAGAGGGATCAGCATTTTGTGTGTAGTCCTTCATGCCCTTTTGGCTTCATATTTCAAAAGAACAGCAAGTAAAATAAGAGCAGGGACAGCCTTGAATCTTGTGAAAATCAGAGAAAAGCTGGTGGCCAAGAAATTGCTCAGCAAGTTATAGAGATTCACCAAATCTTGAAGAAATAATGAACTGATGGTTTTGTGTACTTCAGGCAGGGTGAACGCCTGGAAAAGCAGTGATGGCTGATTTACCATATTTTGCTTTCAAGCAGTACAGTAGTGGTCTCAGACTCTTGACCACTGATGGTCTTGGCCAATTTTTTGAAGAAAGGGCTCAAGAGAAACTTCATGACAGAGTGTACTATCTGAGAGGTGAGGTACTGGGGTGCCAGGGTGAAGTCCTAGACACCACAGTCTCTTTAAAACATTGACATTCAGCCCTGGCTGGGTGGCTCAACTGGTTGGAGTGTCATCCTGCATACCAAAGGGTTGTGGGTTTAATTCCAGGGTGGGGCGGGGATGGGAGGCAACCAATCAATGTTTCTCTCTTACATTGATGTTTCTCATCTTCCTCTCTCTCTAAAATCAATTATATATATGATTAGATAAGATAAGATAAACACACAGATACCATCACAGTCACTCATCGTTCTGTTTCCTTCAGATTCTGACAGGCGATGCTCTGAGCTGACTAATAAAGTTGCTGGACTTGGCCGTGAGCGGTCTGGTGCTGGCCGCCACACGGGCACCCCTTCTCTTTCTTATGTCCTTTATATATATATATATAAATATATATATATATATATATATATATCTCCTCAGGTGAAGATTTTCAAACATGCTAAATATTAAAACTCAAAAAAAAATCAACATTTACATCCTTTCCATAGGTAATAGCTCATTTATCCTAAAGCTGAGCGAAGTCCCTTTTTTAGTATAAAGGAAGTCATTTTGACCTTGATTAAAAAGTTGTTTCTTTGTATATCCAATCCATCCTCCCATCTGTAATTGCAACTCTACTGGGAATGACCATGAGCTGTTAAGCCATGAGGTGGGAAAAGAGAGCAAGTGTCATATCACAGGTGACCCCACTTCCATCCACAGGAGCCCCACTGAGCCTCATCACTTTAGCCACAGGCAGGGGCCCTGTCGCCAGGTGTAAGGATGTTCAACAATTGTGGGGCTGGGTAGGGAGGATGTGGGGGGCTGTGTTCCTTCAGTCACATCTTGACTTCGCTGCATTTGACTGACTTCTCCTGTTGCTTGAACTTGTCTCAGCATCAATTCAAACTTATTAAATGGCTCTTCATCTTATCTGTGTTCAACCATCTACTCATCAGCAGACTAGAAAGGAGGCTGGCTCGTTTCGTTTTCCTGTCAGTCACCAAAAGGGGCCGGGAGCTTCGATAAGGGCCTGCACGTGGATGACCACGTAGGTTTGAGCTGAGCTGTGGAGAAAGAAGTGGGCTGTCTTAAGTCTTAGAAGAATAACACATAGGTACTATTTAACGCACTGGGTAGCATTTCTCAAATGCTGCCTGGTGGGGGTTGTAACTACGTAGACAAGGCGTAAAGAGAATTCATTGACCACCAGAACTAATTTTCTCAGTTGCTTTCAATCCCTGCTGACCCAGTCATCCCTAAAGACCACTGTTAGAGTTTTTGCTTTTTTGTGTGTTTTTTGTCAGAAAGAAAACTGAAGCACCACGATAGCCATCTTGTGACTGTGACCAATTGCCTGCTGAACATTCTTAATGTCCCGAGCCTCAGCAGGAAACCACTGAATCTCTAAAGTCCTGTCCAGCAGAATGAGTCTGATTGTGGATGGTCTGGTTAACCCAGATTGCCTCCAGTGCCTGAGGAAGTTGATATTTTCTCATTATGAAGACTTTCCCATCTAGTGAACGCTACAAATAAAACTGCTCAGAATCAGTCTGAACTGCCTGTTTCCGTGGTAGCGAGCCTCTGTCTGGAGGATAAGTCTGCACCATCTTCTTGGGGGTGGCGGAGGGGGGCGGAGCGGGAGGGGGAGGAGGTTAGCCAGTAGTGTTACAAGGAGTTCTGAGTGTGCATGAGTGACATCCAAACGGATGGGCTCCGTCAGTTGGAGAGGGAAGCTTTGTCACCAATGGGATTTGCACCCTTGGCCAGAGAGCAGTATCCAAGAAAAAGAAATCAAAGACACACAGCATCCACATGCCTAAATATTTATTCCGGTTGTTTGTATTTCCCACACTTTTCAAATGTGAACTTGTGTCCTGAAGGTGGAGCTTTAGTTCACAGGAAGATTGGGAAGGGGCAATCGTGCCTGCACAAAATAGGGCAGAATCAGCAAAGAATACATTTATATGCCTCCTAGTCTCCTACCTTTTTCATGCCCAAAAGTAGGCACAGATTCGGATTTCTTTCCTGGTAGGAGCCTGCATACAATTAAATGGGAGGGAATAGAAGCTTGCTCTCAGGAGTGGGGGCTAATGGTCCCAGTAGAATGGGGAGAAACTAGCCATCAAAGCCATTTGTACTTCTTGATGGTAGTATTTTTTTAAGATGTCTCTGTTTCAAAATGAGGCAGCAATGAATTGAGTAGTGATCAAAATGCCACACCATAGAGTATGTTTAATCCAAATAGCTCTCAAGATGGTCTGCTACTGATTGTAGCAACTCTATAGGACTTAGAGAAATTACTTGGTTACCAGTGAAGTAAAACCATCTCCGCAGTGGAACTGAAGTGTTCCTTCTCAGCACATAACAACGCTGCCACAGCCGGTTACGATGGCCGTGACGATCAGTGTGCTCTTCATTATTCACAGGGAAATTTCAAAATGCTAGCACACAAATCCCCTGCTATGCCATGATGGGTTCTATGAGCTTCTGCAGATGTTTCTTAGATACTACTTTTTCCATTTCCAGCAGTGCAAAAATTCTTAAAGCGTTTCAGGTGGGCAGGGAATGGGGCGCACGGCCTGATTACTTTGGAGCAGAGAGAGAGCATCTGATCTGCCTTGTTTATGATCACATTAACATGAAGCCCGTTTCTCAGGCCTTTCCCCTTCCTCCTCTGCCCTCCTCAGGGCACCCCACCCACCGTCACCACAGCAGAAACAGCAACCTTGTATCTCATGGGAAAGCAGTGGCTGCCCACTGACAGGCAAAGATAATGTTATCCAATTTCAAAGAAGGAAATTATGAGTAGAAAGATGAACCCTCTGAATTCGGAATGTGAGAGTCGCTGATGGAATGATTTGATCCGTTAATGGCACATTTGGGGCAGAAACTCACGTTTCTTTTCTGCTTCTTGCCTTAGTCCACCCTTCTTTCCTTACGCCTCCCGAACTCCTTCTCCTGCCTTATCCCTCAGCACTGGGGAGAACTTGAAGCACTGCTGTAGAAGTTTAAACCTGCATCAGCTGCTCCTTCAGGAGGGCTCAGCGTCTGTAGGAAGTCCACTTATCCACACACCCCCGCCCCCAAACAAACAAACTAACACAAAAAACAAAACTGCTCCACATAGATTCTATTTAGAATCGAGAACTGGGAGAAGACAGAGGGTGCACCCTGTCCCCTCACTGGGGCCTGGAAACAGCCTGGGAAGGGACAGAGACCATTTCCCACAGATGCCTAGGGTCCCCAGGAGCCCCCAGTGGCCCACGGGGATCACCTGCCAGACTGTAAGGGTGCTGGTGGTGCTATCAGCTGCAGCTCTGGCAGCTGGGAGGCCTTTGTGTAGCCTCTAGGATGCCCCTGGTTGAGAAACCTTGAACCTTCACCCAGGGGAGGTAGTCATTCAGGTGTGCAGTGATTCAGAAATACAGGGTGGGGCAAAAGTAGGTTTACAATAATTAATTAATAATAATACAAGAATAAACTATGTTTCCTGCACTCACAACTGCAAACCTACTTTTGCCCCACCCTGTATACTGTGCTTCAGAAATTCTTGATGGTTTGGGGGGGGGGGAGTGCAACCAGCTGCTACTTGCCCCCTAAGGGAATTGGTGAGACCTCAGAGGGTCTCAAGTAAAGAACTGGGAAGGGGTGAGAGAGAGGGCAGGCCTCTAAGGAAATAAAGGTACCTGTTCTAGGGTTAGAAGGCTGGGAAGGGGAGGGGAGGTTGCAGCATTTAACTTGGGGAACTGTTTGGTCACCTGTGGAGAATGCTCTCTGGGTCGTATTGTAATGGCCACAGGTGGCACTCGGTTAGAGCAGGAGGTGTAAGTGGCCCTAGAGCTGGATACAGGTTAGACTCTTTTACCAGCAGCACCCCTGCCCCCACCCCGGCAAGTTCCCTAAGCTCTGCACGATCATTCTCCTCACTGCTAAGTGAGAATAATACTCACTAATTAATAGGGTTGTTATGGGTATTAAATGCGTCTTCTGTAGGGAATTTAGAACAGCACAGGGTATGTAGTAAATGTTCAATAAATGCTAGATATGACCAGTAAGGTCAGATGGTGAGTAGGACTTGAAGGGCTAGGTTTGAGAGCCTGGGACTCGGTTGCCAAGGGAGATTTGAGACCCTTTTCAAATATGGGAGCTCCAGCGCCAGGGATTGTCCAGGATCAGAGCTTTGGCGCCTGCCTTCCCCCACCTCACTCTTCTGACCAGGGAAATCCACCCTCCTTGATAGGGGAGCCCCGGTCCCCTGAGCCTCGGGCTCCTCCCCGTCTCCCGCGGGCCTCCTCAGGGCCTCCCTGCCGGGGTCCACACCTGTCAACCGTCCTTGCAGCCTCCCTGTGGCCCAGCCCCCAGGCCTCAGAGGCAACCCTCTGGTGCCCGAGGTCGTAGCTCCGGGTGTCTGGCGTCTCCCTGCTCCGCTGCTCTGGTAAACAAAACCCTGGCGTTGGAGCAGCCCCGCGGGCTGACGCGCGCGCGGGAGCTCGCTGGGTGCACAGTTAGCGCCCCCGGGAGCCCGGGGCCAGCCAAGGGGCATGGTGGCGGCGGTGGCGGCAGCGGCAGGCGGCTCAGCTTTGTTTTGAATAGATGAAAGAGGCCACCTACACAGTAACCCAAATTATCAGACCTCCCTCCTCCCTATCTCACGGAATCAAGAGGGGAGGGGAGATGGGCGTGGAGGGAGGGCGGGCGGGCTGGAGGCGGAGGGCGGAGGAGGAAGAGGATGAGGAAGGGGGCCAGTGGCATCCCACTTTCACAATGGGAAAGTGAAACGCACCAGCGCACCCAACCTCTCCAGTCCTCCCGGCTTGCCTCGCTCCCCCCACCTCTTCGCCTCCCCGAGAGCGCCAGCGCTGCACAGAGGAACTCTCCGGAGAAGGAGGCGAGGAGGAAGCGGGGCCGGAGCGCGCAGGGCTTGCCGCCGCCGCCGCCGCCGCCGCTGCACAGGCTGCCGGAGCGAGCCCGCCGCGCGCCGCCCTCCCCGCTCTCCTTCCCAGGCGAGCGGCGGGGATGGGGCGGCCACGGGAGCCCGAGCGCGCGCAGGAGCCGCCGCCGCCCGCGTCTCCGTCGCCGCGCTCTTGAGCCGCCGCCGCCACCTCGCGCCCTGCCCGGGGGCGACCCCCCAAGCCCCATGGAGGTCTCCCGGAGGAGAGCCCCGCCGCGCCCCCCGCGCCCCGCCGCGCCGCTGCCCCTGCTCGCCTATCTGCTGGCTCTGGCGGCGCCCGGCCGGGGCGCGGACGAGCCGGTGTGGCGGGCAGAGCAAGCCATCGGAGCCATCGCGGTGAGCCGGGCGGACGGCGTGTTCGTGGCGAGCGGCAGCTGCCTGGACCAGCTGGACTACAGCCTGGAGCACAGGCTCTCGCGCCTGTACCGGGACCAAGCGGGCAACTGCACGGAGCCCGTCTCGCTGGCGCCCCCCGCGCGGCCCCGGCCGGGGAGCAGCTTCAGCAAGCTGCTGCTGCCCTACCGCGAGGGGGCGAGCGGCCTCGGGGGGCTGCTGCTCACCGGCTGGACCTTCGGCCGGGGCGCCTGCGAGGTGCGGCCCCTGGGCAACCTGAGCCTCAGCTCCCTGCGCAACGGCACCGAGGTGGTGTCCTGCCACCCGCAGGGCTCGACGGCCGGCGTGGTGTTCCGCATTGGCCGGGAGACCCCCTGGTACCTAGCGGTGGCCGCGACCTACGCGCTGCCGGAGACCGAGACGGCGAACCGCTGCAACCCGGCGGCGTCCGACCGCCAGACAGCCATCGCGATCAAGAACACGGAGGGGCGCAGCTTCGACACGGCCGAGCTGGGCCGCCTCAACCTGCGCGGCGGGGGCGCGGGCAGCCTGCACTTCGTGGACGCCTTTCTCTGGAACGCCAGCGTCTACTTCCCCTACTACCCCTACAACTACACCAGCGGCCACGCCACGGGCTGGCCCAGCATGGCGCGCATCGCGCAGAGCGTCGAGGTGAAGTTCCAGGGCCAGGCGGCCCTCGATTGCGGCCACGGGCACCCCCACGGCCGCCGCCTGCTGCTCTCCTCCAGCCTGGTGGAGGCCCTGGACGTGTGGGCGGGCGTGTTCAGCGCGGCCACCGGGGACGGCCAGGAGCCGCGCTCCCCCGCCACCACGGCGCTGTGCCTCTTCAGGATGCGTGAGATCCAGGCGCGCGCCAAGAGCTGCAAGTGGGACTTCGACTCCCACGAGCCCAACTGCGTAAGTCCTGCCCCGGGACGCAGCCCGGAGCGCTCCTGCCGGGGGAGCCGCCGCCGCCGAGGCGGAGAGGGAGGGAGACAGGGGTCGGCATTGACCGGCTCCGGGATTCACACAGCCCCGTGGCCGCCCGACGCCGTTGTCACACAGCCGACGAGGCCTCGGAGACGCTAAAGCAGGGGCCAGGGGTCCCCAAAGGGAGTGTGACAGGGGAGGTGGAGAGGGCGGGAGTTAGGCTCCAAACTCTAAATCCCAGTGCCGTCCTTCCCTGTCCAGACGTGGACGCTGGTTTGGGGCTGAGCCTCCCGTGCAGCCCCACCCCCTTCCTTCCCTAAGCGCTAACCCAGGTGTGTGGGTTTAGCTGGCTGGTGGCTTTGACCCCTTTCCTCCACATGGTTACCAAACACAGTGCCCTCCGCAGAGAAGCCACTTCCTAAAGGACTCGCTACCACACCCCAGGCCTTGTGCCCCCGCCGCGGTAACCCTGGGATGTGGTCTGCAGAGTTGGTAGCCTGCTGGACGTGGGGCAGAGCCAGCCTGGGAAGAGGCTCGCGTTCGGCGGCGAAACGGAGCCCTCAGCGCGACCCAGCGCAAGGGGGCGGGGCTGTGGTTCTGCTGAGGGGGCGCTGTGGTCTCCCGCGGGGTGGGGGAGCGGGTGGGCAGGCCGAGGTGGCTTTGTAGGAAAAGCCTCACCCTGGAGGGGAGAGCTAGAGAAAGTGTTGGGGTGCGACAGGCAGTCTCTGGGCTCCAGATTGCCTGACTAAATCGTGGGGCTCCGGAGGCACCACCCTTGTGGGGTACCCAACCAGGCAAACAGCACAGGCTTCCCTGAGGTTCCCAGGGCGGCCACAGCTGACTCTTGAGATTGGCATTTCTTTGACTGGAAAATAAAGCAGCGGTTCAAGAGGGTCCGGTGGATGGGGATTATGGAGCCATTGTGCACTTCTCAGAGGCCGTTTTCCTTCCAAGGCGGCTGGCACATCTCCTCCACATATGGCTCCTGAGAGGCGAGCCTGCTGAGAGCCTCCTTTATAACTGGACAGAAATCAAAGAGCAGGAATTAATGGCTACAGGTGTTGCCATTGTTTTGGCACAAAAGGCGTCAGGGAGGCAAGGGAGCAGTCCCCACTTGGAAAAGGTGTTGTGTTGCTACAGTTGTGTAGGCATACAGGGAGCATTGCCTCTGAGGTGTGTTAATGTGTGTACAGAAAGACACTCCCACTCCCACTCCCCCCTTTCTCTGCAAAACCCATCTTACTCAATATCAGCCCCATTTTCCAGGGAGAAAGAATAACTGAAGTCCTTTGCAAGGCTCCTTAGAATGGTCATTTGCTTGCCTATCAGTTGCATGCTGATAATGCCTTCCTTTAGTCACTGGTATAATTTTTCTAAAGCATAAGTGACATATAATGCACCCTAAAGGACTTAATCTTGCTCTACACATACACTTTAATATTTACTATCTGTCTTTATTAGATCTTTATATTCTGTAGTTCGAATGTGGCAAAAATTATCACCTTCCACTCCTCTGTTGAAAGACTTGAAAATACCCCCCAAATATTACTTTGTGTCAAGCTTAAGGCATAGTTGGTCTCTGGGGCTAATGACAAGACAGCTCGGAGGCCCACAGCAGGTACTAACAGTGGAAGTCCAAGCTTTGCCATCTGACAGCTGTGTAGATGTGTGGAGCCAAAACATTTCTCTTGACTGCCTCTCTCTACCCATTGGGTCCTGGAGGACTTAGTTCCCTTCCAAACGCAGCAGGCATCCTGAATGCACTCAGAATCCGCGTTTTGGCTCGATCAGGTGTTCCTACTGGCGCTGGGATGAGGAGGGGAAGGGGCAGTCGGAGAGCTGTTTATCATCTTCACGGGAGCTTCTGGGAGAGAGCTGCCCATTGGAAATCAAGCGAGGGATAAACACATGCTGCCAAAAATCTGGAATTGGAAAAAGAAATAATTAAAAGAGGTCCCTCCATAGCATTTCTTGCTGCTGTTATTTATTGAGAACTCCCAGTGTGCTCAGAGCTATGTGTTCTGAAAGACGGGGTCCCTACCCCCTGAGCTTGTCATCCAAGTTAAATAATATACTCTGGTTCAAACAATAGCATGTCATGGTCGCACAGGTGGGAGCTTGGAGTTTTGCTTTCTCTTTTTCTTCTTCCCTCATTTAAGTAAATTTCTTGCTGCTAGTATGCACGGAAAAGCCTTAGTGGAATGGAATTTCAAGAGGGGTTTGAATGGAGGGGGGGAAAGGTGGTAGTTTTGCTGAAAAAGCTGACTATTTTCTAACCTATTAAATAGGCAGATAGGATACTTCATTCAACAAACATTTGTTTGATGCCTCCTAGTGTGAGCAACGCTCTGTGCTGGGTGCCGCTGATTTCGCCGCTGAAAGGACAATGGCAGGTTGCAACCCCATTTAATGGGGTCATGGGATCAGTGTGCCTCCAGTTGTCACTCAGAACAATGATGTCATTTGTTCTGCATTTTATTTTCAGGTTTGATTGTGTTTTGGAAAAGGCAGGCTGAATTCTAGGTGCCTAACACAGGAGACAGACTTGAAACACGCCAGAGGGAGCCTCAGTAGATTCCAGCAGCGGTTCCTTCAGAGCAGACAGTCATTTGAACAGTAAGCCACAGGCAGCGAGGCACAGGCGGCTCGATGTGCTTGCCTTCTCCCTCTCCTGTTAGATGGCTTGCTCTGATTTTCCATCTTCCATCAACCATGGGTAGCAAAGTGACAGGAGTGACTGGGTCGTGTTCTCCTGTTTCTTGGCTCTCTTCCTATCAATCGCATGTTGCTGATTTTCTTTCCCTGCAGCTCCTCCTGCTAAGGGTTCATTTGTGGGATGCCTGTGCCACGAGTGTGTACTACCCAGCCTTTTACACACTGGGCTGTTGCTTTTTTCTGCCTTGCCACCAACTTTGAATCCCCTTTCGCAACTCCAGCAGGTCAGCTTCAGCTCGTGAAGGTGCCAAGGCAGCCGATTTTCTGTAGACCTTAATAAATAATAACAGTCCTATAATAATAATGATGATAATCCCAGGAAATATTTGCACAGTGCCTTGCCATATATTATTTCTAGTGAGCCCCTCCTCAAGTCTGAGGCTGAGTCTATGAGGAACATTCCCACTTATCTGATGAGGAAGCACAAGAGAACAAAACAGCGGGTGTCAGGGCTCAGGTCTTGCAATGTCTTCTTGTGTATTTTTTTCCACTCTGGTGGTTCTCAAACTTTCCCGTGAAAGTCCCCTAACTGAAAAGGCAGCAGCCAACCTCCCCTAAATGTGGGGTTGAGGTTGGAGGGGGCCCTTTGAAATGCATTTTTAAAACTTCATGTGATTTTTTTTTCATTCTGTTTCCTAACATATCTGTGTGCTTTGGTTAATATAAAAAATGAATGTTTTAAATTGTGTACAAGCTAATTAATTTAATTTCCTCCCTCTCTGAACCCCAGCTATCCCCTGCACACCAATGCACTTGTAGAAAGTGTTTGTACCTAAGGTTTGAAGTCTGATCATTTCAGGTTTGTTTAGCTGCCATAGTTGGGTCCTGGGATTGCTTGTGGTTTAAACATGGTCCCCCCCACCCCCACCCCCGAGACACTGAGAGTGGTGTTTTCGTATCCTGTTGGCCAATGGGACCAAAGCCTGACATAATTTAGCTGTCATGCAGACAACCACAAACGCTCACATGCTCTCCGGCAGACAGTAACCCAAGACACTTCTAGCCGCTGCAGGCAGAAGTGATGTCCCAGGACCACTTGGCAGTGCAGCCTTCTTGACCTCAAAGTCCACATGTTTATTCCTCCTTTGGTTTCTGTTAGGATCCTGTCTCACCATTTTGCAATCTGTAGGCTAGATCGTGATTTTTACCCTCATATATACATTTGATATGCAACGGTGGGTTTTCAAAGCTCAAAACCCACTCAGAGGGAAAAAGCAGTCATGGCTACTATCTACTAGATAGCTGTCATGGCCAGGCTTTGTCTTAAGCACTTTACAAGCCTAATTTTTTGGTTGATTCTCACAGCCATCCAATGAGGCAAGGACCATAGGTATTATTATGATTTTGTAGATGATAAAATTGAGGCACAGAGAGCTTTAGTAGGTTCCAGAGCTGGTAAATGGCAGAGGTTTTAGGACCTGGGTGGTCTGACCTTGGACAGTCCGGCACCATGGATAGTGGGTGCTGGTGTCAGTTCTATCCTGTGTGGAGCTAGCTGGGCCCTTGCAACTGCTCTGATAAGATCGGCTGTTTGCGGGCATGAGACTTATGATAGAGCAGAGAATCCTTGACCATGAACTGAGTTTCTGGTTCTGTGTGTTTGACCAGCTAAAGTTAACACTCTGGGAGGTTGTAGTTCTGAAACTGTCAACTTCTAGATAGTGCTGGCATTCTTTGTGTTCAGGTTTCTAATGACCTCAGAGAGACCTGCAGGGCCTCAAGGGAATGCTCCTAGTTTTTGTTCTTGGACACAACCTAGCTCATAATCTAAATCCAGAGATCTCAGCCTAAATCTGGACTACAGACACTCCTTTCTTTATCAGCAGCCACAATTAAAATGTTATCCCCAGAAGGTAAGGGACCTTGTGACATTTTATTTTTTATTGAACCAAGAGTACCTAGCATGTAGTACCTTGTATAGTTGGGGACGTGAGAAGTATTTGTTGAATTAACAAATGAAGGGTCTTGAAGGATCATGTTGGAAATGATTTCTGTACTTAGTGGCAGAAATCATTTCCAACATGATTCTTCAAGACCCTTCATTTGTTAATTCAATGATGAGGAAGCACAAAAGAACAAAATATTTTCCTGAATCTGGCCATTTCATTCTCCCTTAACTATTGTGTTTTCTTAATGTCTGATGCCCCCAGGCCTTTTCCCCAGTTCCAGGCTATCTGGCATCCTCCACTCCTCTGGCTCTTCCTAGAAATCCCTATTCATTGGAATAGCCAGACTTCTGATCTTGCCAATTTGGAGGTTAACTTTGACTGTGGAAATCCATGGTTGGATCTTGTATGGCATCCTATGTAATAAAAGCCTAATATGCAAATCGACCAAACAGTGGAACAACCGGTCACTATGATGCACAGTGACCACCAGGGGGCAGATGCTCAATGCAGGAGCTGCCCCCAGCCCGCAGGCCCCAGGCCAGTCAAGGCAGGTGCCAGTGGGGGCCCCCTGATCGCCCCACCAGTCGCCCTGCAGGGGGAGGTGACTGGCAGCCACGCCGGGGGCGGGAGGCTGGCAAGTGGGTGGTGCCAGGCTGGCCAAGGTGAGTGCCAGCAGGGGCCCCCGATTGCCCCACCGGTCACCCCGCAGATTAGCCCTGATCACTGGCCAGGTCTAGGGACCCTACCTGTGCATGGATTTTGTGCACTGGGCCTCTAGTAATTTAATAATGTGCATGATCATGCCTTTCAGTGATAAGAGGAAAAGGGCTTTATGCTGTAGGTAGGGCAATGATTCTCAGAGTTCAGTCTCTGACCTAACAGCATAAGCATCACCTGGGAACTTGCTAGAAATGCAAATTCTTGGGCCTTTACATCAGACTTACTAAATCAGAAACTCTGTGTTTTAACAAGCCCTCCAGGTGATTCTGATACACACTCACATTTTAGAACACTGCTGAAAGGAAACACAATTTTCCTTGTTAGTCCAGCTGAGGCACCTGAGATAAGAACTTGTCCATTTTTTCAACTCATCCCACTGTGTTCACGGATGATCTTGGTGTGGGTGTGGTGAAGAAGGAAACTTTATTCAGTGCAAACAGCTCAATTGAGATACAGTATGGGGAGGCTCCTCTCTGACTAGACACCTCTGCTCTGCTCCAGCAAGACATTTAAGGTGTTTCAGCTCTGGCCATGGAAATGAAATCTTCTGTCTCATCTTAAGTGGGAAGGGAAAGTATACTCCCAGAGCCACAGGGGAGCTGACTTATATAGACAGAAGTTTCCACCCCTGATGCCTCATTGGTCTGTCTTCATGCAAATGAGGACTCCAAATCCTTGAAGTTTGATTAATTCAAAAGACACTGTCCTAATTGTTCAGAATGGAGCCACTCTGATTGGTTGGTGAAGAAGCTGATGGGCTTATAGCTGCATAGCTCTGATTGGATGTGGAAAGCCTCAGTCTTATTGGTTGAAATAGGATCCAGGAACTCCTTTTTAAGGGCTGGCTCAGATGGCAGAAACACAGTGCAGGCAGGCAGTCCAGTGCTGGCATCTCCCTGAAGTGTAGTTCATGGGAGAGGTCCCTGTTTAGGAATGGCTACTAAGCTCTGTTTTTAAAATTTGTGACCAATTAAGCCACTGAGAGCCTTTCTTAGTAAGTATCTTCTTTTTCAGGGTCCACAACTACCTTATATTCCTTATTCTCTTCTAATTGCTCAAAGGGAATACCTAGGAAACCTAAAGCCTTTCTATTTTTGAGCTTGTAGTCTGACTCAAGAACCTACAGGTCATAGTTTAATTAGCTCATTCATTCTTGCATACAACAGTCTATTTGCATTTCATCCCAGGATGTAGGGGGTGCTTCTAGAATCTTCCATTCTGCTGTACACCAGAACCAGTTCCACACACACAAAATCTCTCCGAGGGCCAACTCTTTATAGCGTCAGTTCGAATACTAATATCCATTTTAGACACAGTTGGCTGCATGAAACAAAAAGCTACTTAAGCAAGCTCAGATAAGGGATGGTGGATTTAGTGGGCAGAACCACATGGAGTTACATTGAAATCTAGGAATGGGAGCAGTACTGTGTAGTAGTTACATGCACAGACTCTGGGGCCAGGTCAACTGGGACCAAAGCTGCCACTTACCAGTTGTATGGCCTTGGGCAAATTATTTAACCTTTCTGTGCTTTGGTTTCTTCACTTATAAATAGGCATTCTATTTGCCTCATAGGATTATTGTTTGGATTAATGAGTTAATATGTCTAGGATGAACACTATTTGACCCATAGTAAATGCTGTATATGTATCGACTATCATCACCATCGTGATTAGTAATGTAATAGGATAGGGCTCCTTGAGATGGAATTGGGAGATGGTTCTGGACTCAAGGCAGCTTGAAGGAGCTTAGCAGCAACAAGTGATGGATGCCCATTCTAAGGTTTCACTGTCAACATGGTTAGCAAGGCTGCCTCCCTCAGTCCGGCTACCAAATGGCCTCTGCTTCTTCAAATGTCTGCCCCTCAACCCTTTCACCTGAATGCGTCTCAGCCTGCCTGATCCCCACTCTACCTCTCCATGGCATTGGCCCTTCTGCTTGGGCTCCCCACTGGCAGAAACTTTCTATATTAATTAGTTCAAATCACCAGGAAAGAGAATTGTGTCCAACTCACCTTTCACACCAAATAGAGCACCGTTCAGAGTAGGGATTTGTGGCCCTTGCGGCAGATACTGACCCCTGGTCCAATCAGAAGAAGGGGGTCAAACATGTGACGCCCCCGGTAGGCACAGTGGGAAGGTTCTCTTAGGATGGAATGATGGAAGAGCTACACTGGGATCACCATGTTGACCCCATAGCATGGTACCACCTCTACCTCCCTTTGAGCTTCATGACCTCTGCCGACCTTGCTACGTAGTGCACATGGCTGATGAAGACTGAGGCCTGCTGTGAGAAACCCCAAAGTCTGCTGGGGGACAGTTTGTGGGCATCAGGGTCTGACCTGTTTGTGGGAATGGGGGCATAGTGGTAAGATTTTTTTTTTTTCTTATCAAATGTACTCATAGTTTTTCTTAGTTTAATTTTCTATCTTGATGAAAATGCAATTTTCATACTGTCTCAAAACCAAATAGTCTTAATACTAACAGTTTTATATTATTACAAGTTTTTATATTGTCACAAATTATGACCTGTGTTCCACAGTTCCTGTAGTTGATTTTCATATCAGTTTGGCTGTCTAGTCAATCATTACAGGTACTGTTCTCCTTGGAGAAGTTATGATAGGGACTTGACCCCAGTGATCCTGGCCCACTGGCAGGCCAATGCTGTTAGGCAGAGGTCAGCAGCTGTTTCTGTGAAGGTCAGATCTTCAGTATTTTAGGCTTCCCAGGCCACATACAGTCTCTGTTGCAGTGACATGGCCACTGTGTAGGGTGGCAGCAACCAAGGGCGATGTTCCAATAAAACTTCAGACACGGAAATCCAAATTTCATTTAATTTTCACTTGTCATGAAATATTCTTCTTTTGATTTTTTTCAAACATTTAAAAATACAGAATTCTTACCTCATGGTTGGCCATTGGGGGGAAAAAAAACAGGTGGGCCAGATTTGGCCGACAAGTGGTATTTTGCCGACCCCTGCTGTTGTGGCGTGAGAGCAAGACAAACCTTTACAATGCAGGCGTACGCAAAAAAAAAAAAAAAATTAAAAAATAAAAATAAAGTGCTGTGTCAGCCACAAGAAGGGGCATCAAACTCGGCCTGGGAGGACCTGGGAGGCTTCCGAGGGGTGAAGCTGGAGCCAAGTGGAGAAGGCAAGGAAGGGAGCTGTGAAGAGAGGGAACAGCTTGTGCACACGCAGGAAGTTGAATAGGCTTGTGAACCGCAGGTAGCGCACCCGGCTGGGGAGTGTCCAGAAATGAGTGTGCAGGTCCAGATGGCAAAGGGCTTAATGAGACAGGCAAAGGTGGTTGGATTTAACCTGATGGTTAGTCATTTTCAGACTTTCCAAACCTGGCCCTTAACATAAATCTTAATCAGAAGCTCGGTATGAGAAAAAGATTGGCAAATCGTCATTGGCCTGCTGCCCTGGCTGAGACCATTGCCACCAGCTGGGACCCAGGGTGAAGCAGGGGTGGGGAGGTTCCCAGACCCCGACACCCAGGCCTGTCCCTGAGGCATCTCAGAGGACCTTCCAGGACTGTGCTGGACAGGGTGTGAAAGCATGGCTGTGGCTGATGAAGGACACGGCAGGGTTATAAGCAGACAGGATCTGATTGCGCTCTAGAAAGGTTACTCAAGACATAGAATGGGTGAGGCAAGATTGCAGGCAAGGCAACTGAGTAGAAGGGCAGCCATTGTTTTAAACAAATAATTTCTTGCATTCCTATTATGTGCCAAGTACTGTGTGAAAACATTTCTCCCACTGGTACAGGAGTAGACAATAAACATGCAGCACACAAATAAGTTATGTTTACATTAGAGCAGTGGTCGGCAAACTGCGGCTCGCGAGCCACATGCGGCTCTTTGGCCCCTTGAGTTTTTAGCAAAGGCCAGCTTAGGAGTATCCTAATTAAGTTAATAACAATGTACCTACCTATATAGTTTAAGTTTAAAAAATTTGGCTCTCAAAAGAAATTTCAATCGTTGTACTGTTGAAATTTGGCTCTGTTGACTAATGAGTTTGCCGACCACTGTATTAGAGTAACTGAGCAGTTACAGAGCACGTACTGTGTACCAAGTGTTCTAAGTAAGTGCTTTACCAATAGTAACTTACTTAATCCTCACCACAACCTTATGAGGTAGGTAACATTGTTACTTCCATCTTACAGATGAGGAAACTGAGGCACAGACTGTAATTGGGGCTGTAAAGGAATTAAACAGGTATTGGGACAGTTGCCTTGATGGAGGTTGAGTTGACACCAAGAAGGTGAGAATGGATAGTTAGGGTCGTCTCCAGAGCCAGAAGGGAGCCACTCCTCGCAGACAGGAGAGCAAGTTCAAGGGCCGAAAGGAGGGCATGACTTGGTCAGTTTGAAGAACAAAAGGTTTGTGTGGCTGAGTACAGCGAGGGGGGCAGGGGAGAGGGTTAGGGGAGGAGGTTGCTGAAGGAAGCAGCAGCCCAGTCCTATATGCCTTGCAGGCTGTGGGAAGGAGATTATATTTTAAGCATCGAAGCATCGAAGAGCCTTTGAAGGGATGTGAAATGATTAGATCTGAGTTCCCCAATAATGGCTGCCCTGTGGGGAATGGATAAGCGATTGGCCCCAGTGGAGGCAGGGAAACCTGCAGGAGGCTCCTGAAGTAGTCCAGGCAAGAAATAATGTCGCCTTGGTCTAGAGTGGTGGGGCCGATCGTGGAGAGAAACAGGGATTCTGTGGATGGCAGTCATCCATCTGAGGGATGCTGAAGCCCTGAACTGGGTGAGGTGAGATTAGTAGCAGTGAGGGTGGAGAGGAGGCATAGAGGAAATAGCTTACTAAGACGTAGAACTGAGAGGTGTTGGTGACCAATTGGAAGATAAATTTAATTTTTGTTGCTTGCTGTTTAGATGCCTTTGGGACACCCAGGAAGAGTCACCAAGCAGGCAGTTGGCCATGCCGTTGGGAATTGGGGATCTACTCTGTAACTCTGTGCAGCGCCTCCCATACCTGGTGCCGTGCCAGGCTCTGTGTGGGGCTCAGCACGGCCTGTTTGGGGTGGGCGAGCCTGAGGGAGCGGCTGGGTCTGTCTCCCTTTGTTTCCCAGGCACCCATGAGGCTGTGTAACACACAGTGAAGCCTCATAAATGCTCGTCAGACTAGGAAGAAGCTGCTCTTCCCCTGGGGGAGAAGGTGCTGAGTGTGGCACAGGGAGCTGAGAGCTTCCAGACCCCGGAGCTGTGTTTACAGCCAGAATAAGGCCGGTCGCTAGAGGGAAGGGCCTCTCCCGGGGAGCCTCACCTTTGAGGCTGGGCTCCTGGTTGTTGCCCCAGGAATGAGCTGGTCTGGGAAGAGTCTGCTGGAGAAGTATACGCTCTGACACACCAGCTGTCCCTAAAGGGTCGCTCATTGACCTCCTCCCGAGGCCCCTTTCTCCATCAGTGACTGATCTTACAGTTAGATTCCAGTGCCGGCCTGGCTTCTCTGAGGCGGCAGGTTGGGGTGGGTGGCCCAGGGAGCCGGTGGTTTTAGGTTAAGGCAGTGATGGCGAACCTATGACACGCGTGTCAGCACTGACACGCGTAGCCATTTCTGATGACACGCGGCCGCTGAGGTGGCCACATGCCGAGGATGAAACATTTGCTGCTCCTGAGGATGAAACATTTGCGAAAATAATGTTTTTTCCTCAAAGTGACACACTACCCGAGTTATGCTCAGTTTTTTGGCGAAGTTTGACACACCAAGCTCAAAAGGTTGCCCATCACTGGTAAGGTGACCAGACGTCCCGCTTTTGGCGGGACAGTCCCGATTTTTAACAATTTGTCCCGCGTCCCGCGGTGTTTTAAAAAAGTCCCGATTTTTGGAAAGAATGCACAACAAGCTAGGGAAAGGCGGGAGAACGGGAAGGGAATATACGGTTTTCGGCGGCCATGTGGCTATTTAGCCAGGATATGAGTTTTATATTATTTTTGTTAATTTTATAATGTTAAACTTTAATAATAACAAATAATTGTTGAGAACTGATTATCGAGAACTGCTTATCAAAGTTCGCATTGTTGATCAGTTGTTAGAATTCGACCACCATTGTTTGGACTTAATGAACAATGGCCATTTTTGGGATTGGCAACGATGAAAACATTTTGTAACTGTCTCTCAGACGGTACACATCGTACTGCGTGCTAGTAAGCTAAACAAGTGATATCATTACAAATCAGCTATTCAGATAATTTAGGTAAGTAATTTATTTATTTCATAAATACATAAATTTTCTTGAATTTAGCAGACAGTACTCTTATTATTTATATTTTATAGTGGCGGCAAAAAGTCTAGCGCGGGCCTTGAAAGTGACACTTGCGACTTATGTTACGGCAAATTCAGAGGAAAAATAATACAAGTTAGTATTGTTATTATTTAGAAAGAAATATAGGATTAAAATTAAAATAATTTTTAAAATATAGTTACTTTATAACAATCAATTTAATTTATAAACTAACAATAAATTATGTTCATGTAATTATGTACCTACTTACTGTGTTTTTAAGCAATATGTATATAATAATTTATAATATAATTTTAAATTATTTTTTTTAGATTTTTAACATAATGGGTAAGAAAAGAGGATGCAAATTCAACGATGATCTAAGAAGTGAATTTCTTTTTATTAAAAAAACCAAAAGCGATTACAATATAGACCAAATTTTTAATCAAGAACTTCCCCTCCCCCCAGTCAATGGTGTCCCGCTTTACCAATGTTAAAATCTGGTCACCTAATTTTAGGTGTCACCAAAGGCACATCAACCTCCTGTGCGTCACAGTTCTCCATGCCCCTCACCCAGGGGTTCCGCATCCCACGGAACCGGTGCTCTGGCAAAGCCTGTAGATTATTCTAAGGATAATGGTTTTAAGCGCATAAAACAAAAAGAGGGAATTGCAGAACGAACCAATTATATACATATACAGATATGTCAAAATACTTTTTTCCATTTGAGGTCTAGTAATATATTTTAACACATTAAATAGCAAGATCTAGGAGCAATAACAACCATAATGTCAAAGTAGAGATAGTGTAAACAATATTTTGAGATATATGAAACAACTACAAAATGATATGAAAATATCTGATTTCTCCTAGTGACAAAGTCACAGGCTCAGTTAATACCACTGTGGCCTGCATCCATAATGAAAGGAAATGCTAAGTTTCAATTAGAGTTTGCTAAAATAAAGATTTTTTTTTCTCATCCAATTTCATGGATTCTCTGAATTCTATTCATGAACTGTGGATTTAAGTGCAGGCCTTCCAGCCATTCATTTCAGTTAGCAAGTATTTCAGAGACCAGTGGCATAAAGTGTCAAGTGTTGCATTCTGTTTCAAAATGTATTTGATTGGCTTATTTTGACAATCCCAGCTTTATTCTCCTCTGTATTTTACAGATCAAGACTTGGCCAAGAGCAAGTGCTCCATAAATGATGTGTGGATGGGCAGATGGAGAAACTTCAGAAGTTTCTGACTGCCCAGACTTTTAGCCCATAAGTAATAGAGCTTGAACCCAAATCACTTTTTACTTAAAATCTCTTGTTTTTCCTATTCTTCCACGCTACCATTATGCTATCATTTTAAAGAGTTAACTCAATGCGAGGCATGTTCATAATTTATGCTACTCTGATCACGGGAAAGAGCAGTCAGAGAACACCCGAAGTGCTTTGCTTACTTCTCAGAGCCACGTGTTCAGTACCCTGAATCTGTGGACCTTCAATGGCTGGGATGGCAAAAGCCCCAGAAACTGCCTCTCACAGGCTGTCAGTGAACTGTCGATGTGAAATTTAGAGAAGGCCGAGATACACGGGAGTAGGGAGTGTGGGGTAGTTTAGTATTGCTCCCCAAGGTAGAAGTGTGGCTCAGAGTTTACAAGGGACAAATGTTGACTCAGTTGAAGAACTCTGTAATGTCTAGGCCTCCTCAATGATGTGCCAGCGTCGCCTGAGGTGATATTGACCGAAACCATTCAAACATTGATTCGTGCATTTGTTCATTCATTCAACAAATGTTTATTGACAACCTACTACAGGCCAGATGCTGAGGTGTAGGTTGCATTTAAAGTGTAGACTAAGATAAACTATTGTAGAGCTTAGAGTCTATTGAGAGATGGACAATAAAGAAAAATCTAAAAACAATAGTTGTAATAAGTGTTTTGAAGGAAACCAATGGAGTGCTGTGATCCAGAATAACAAACTGGGGTAGGGATGGGAAGATCTATAGTTGTATATCCATGAGGAGGTGACTGAACTTGAAACCTGAAAGATTAAAAAGGCCTACAAGGGAGTAGAGTGGGGAAAGGACATCTAGAAGAAGTAGCAGATGCAAAGGCTCTGAGGCAGGAAGATGGTAACATTTGAAAAGGCTGAAAGAAGGCCACCATGGGAATTGAAACAGGGAAAGAGGGGGGACAAGGAAGTTTGAAGAAGTTGTCAGGGACCAGCTCATTGAAGACCTGGGCGGGGGTGGGGGGGGGGAGGGGGCGGGGAGCATTTGGATTTAATTCTAAGTGTGATAGGAAGCCATTGAAGAATTTTAGGCAATAAAATTGATGGGTTTTACATTTTAAAGGATTACTCTAGCTACTGGATGGAGAATAGATTTTAGGTTAAGAGCGAGAGACCAGGAGGACCAGGAGTGAGGTGATGGGGGCTTGGATGGGGTAGAGACGTGGAGATAGAGATGGAATTTAGAAATGCGGGGACAGAGCTTTTTCAGTGGTCGCCATGATGGGGGGCACTGCTGGCATTTTGTGGACAGGGGTCAGGGATGCTAAAAGTCCTGCATCACACAGGACAGCCCCATAGTAAACAGATCTCTGAATTCAACGCCAATAGCTGCCATACTGGCAGAGTGAGTCTCTTTCAATTCTAAGAATCCACGAAAATGCATTTTTCACACTATCAGCCATTCATATCTTTTTGTGAATCATTTGAGTCAGGTATCTTTTCATAAGTAATTGACTGGAATTAGCTATAAGGAGGGGATGGGGATTTAGATGGGAGATGGTGCATAAAGCAGGAAAAAGGACGGATAAATCTTGGGGGTATTTGGCGGCAGGGAGGGCTGAGAGGCTGGAGGGCCTGGGGCCCTCTGAAGGAGGAAGGAAGGTGGAAGAGCAAGTGAGAGGGTGTGAAATACTTTGCCACTTTTCGTGTTTCCTGTGCTGCACTGCACGCTGCCAGATCTTGCCTGGTGCAGGGGTGCCTGCCTGGCTGTCCCCAAACTTCCCTTCTCCATTCCTCCTGCACACTTTGAATTTTTCCTTTTTGTCATTTGAGTCTCCAAAGTAAATTCTTCCTTCAGATGGTCAGAGAGATGCCACGAACTTAGTCAGAGCCCGATCAGTGCTGTGTACTGCAGAAGAATAAGGAATAGTGACAGGAACCTTAATGGCTAGTGAAATCACTGTCTAATCTGAGTGAATAATGGTTCTTCCCATCTCTCTAGCATAATAAAGATTATTTTCTAGTTATTTCCATGCACATGATTTCATTTTGGCCTCCCAGCCATGCTAATAGACAGGCATGTGTGTTATTGTGTCCATTTTACAGATTCCATCATTGAGGTCCAGGGACTTAACTTGCCCAAATCAAGCAGTCTGTAAGGGACAGAGCAGGGGCCAGAACTTGGATGGAGGGCTCCTAGGGAGGTTTCCTACATGCACGTGAGCCCCTGGGTTAGTAGTTTAGGAAGTGATGAAGAAACTGTTTCAAAGTAAGTGTAGACCAAAGGGAAGCAGGATACAAAATGAGCTGCCCACGAGGCCTTTCTTCTGTGTAAGAAGTTCATAGACACCCAGTCAGTGTTTGCTCTGGCCCCACAAGGAAAAAAACAATTTAAGAGAGTCCTTTTTAGCACCTTGGAGTCCTTTTAGCACCTAAGACTTGCTGGGTTCCCAGCACTTGAGGCCCCACTTTGGGGCAAATTTCCTCCCCTGTTCCCACAACAGCTGTAGCATGGCTATGAGCACCCTGCGTGAGCCTTGGTGGGTCAGGCCAGCCTTCACACGGGAGGGGCTGGGACACGGTGCTCCTCAACCCCAGAGGGCGCCGTTCACACCCTGGAATGCGTGTCTGGCATACCTGGGGTTGTGCAGCGCCCGCTGCGGGTGGGGATTGTCAGTGAAAGATGGCGTGAAGGAGGTCCAGCCCTTTCCCTCGTGGATGCCCACTACTCCGTGTGCTCACACGCACTCACACTCACTCATACACCAGCGCTGGCGCCTTCTCGGTAGCCTCCATTCCACTCTGGCATGCCTGGCCCAAGGCCCTATCTTTTTCAGCCCAAGCATCGTTTGAGACAGGGTAGCTTTTTCTGCAAACTGAACAAAGTTTCCCTCGCAGCTGCGGTGTAGGCGTGACGCTCCGGTTCGACATGGCAGGCAGGAGAAGCGGAGTGACAAGTCTGAGGGAACCAGGAAAGCCCAAAGGGGAGACAAGGTTTAGAGTTAAATCAGGATTGGATTTTGTCATGAAAGGCAGAACTGGCAAAAGCATCATTACAAGGCATTAACCTTGTTACACACAGACGAACAAGCAGAGGCTGGGATTCAGAAATAAATTACACATAATAAACTAGTCAGAATAGGCCGAGAGCAACATTAGCGATTACGCTCCCAGGGGAGAGGGGGGCAAGAGAGAAAATGGGTCAAAAGAAGAGTCAGAATAGTCTCTGGACGCTGGGGCCGACTGTACTATACTATCCCCCCCCCCCCTTTTCTGCTCGGCTCCCTAGGTATTCACTTCACTTTTGTGAGGAGGTCTCTCTGGGGCCTTTCTTTTGTTTTCAGTTGCTGAAATGAGCGTAAGAGAGCCATTCATAGGGCTCCTTTTTTTCATTCATGGGGACCTGTCCATTTCTGTGTGTTTCCAGCACAAAAGAATCCATTTCCATTCAGCCACAGCAGCCCTCACGGGAGGGCCAAGCTCGGCTCTCTTGTTTTCTCCCAGGCTCACTGCTGTAATTGGCCAGCAGTCCTGACTGGCCAGCGTCCTCGAGGGAGAGAGGACGGAGCTCGGCTTCCCGACTCCTGGGCCTGGCAGCCGAGGGGAGCTGGTGAGCAGGGCCAGGCCCCCCAAGCCAGGGCCCTCCCTGCGCCCACCGTTGCAGGTAACAGAAAACCTAATCAAGAGCAGCCTAGACCGTGACGGCGGTCGTTAACTTAGTAAAAAGTTTAAAGGTTGGACGTCTGTGCTCAGTCACGTCCTGGAGAGCCGAGGGCCTTTTATCCTCACCCCCACACCAGCCTCAGCTGTCGATTTTCACCTTCTACCTTGACTGTCACGGAAACCAAATGTGCAGATGGCCTCACACCACCAATTTCAGGGGGAGGTGGCGCGGGAAGGGGGCCAATGGCTCACCTTAAGAGCCTCCTCTTATCAAGGAGGAAATTTATTCCCAGAAGCCCCTCAAGCGGACTTCTGATAACTTGCTGGGCAGACCTGGGCCGCGTGGCCACCCCTAGCTCCGAGGGGTGGAAAGCTGGTGTATGGCCCTGGGGAGTGGGGTTGCCATTTGGCTCGGCCCCCAGTCGCGGTTTTCCCAGGCTTGGGTTTATTGCCACCTGAACAAAAGGATGGTTCTGGGGGCAAAGAAGAAGGTGGGAATGCTGCCACGGGGTGGCAGGAAGCCTTTGTGTTTTTAAATAAGGTAATGAGAGCAAACATGTGTTGCGTGTCCCTCTGGGCCAGACACTGTCCTAAGCTTTACTAAGGCTTCCTCCTAACTCACGCAGACCTCATAACAAGCCTATGGCATAAATGCTGTTGCCACCACTTCTGTTGTGTACAGGGGAAACTGAGTCACAGAGAGGTTAATTGACTGAATGGTGGAACAACCGGTTGCTATGATGTGCACTGACCACCAGGGGGTAGATGCTCAACGCAGGAGCATCTATAAATGCTGTTGCCACCACTTCTGTTGTGTACAGGGGAAACTGAGTCACAGAGAGGTTAATTGACTGAAGGGTGGAACGACCGGTTGCTATGATGTGCACTGACCACCAGGGGGTAGATGCTCAATGCAGGAGCTGCTCCCTGGTGGCCAGTGCCCCAAGTGACTTGGCTAGAAAAGGACAGAGCCAGGATTCCAACCCGGGAGGTCCGCTCACTCCCCTGCACGGCTCCTATTAGGTAAGACGATAAAATACTCCTAGTAGCACACAGGAAGTACATGTTACAGATAACAGTAATACCAGCTGAAACTTATCAACGTATTCTTATTACTACTACCATTATTATCTCTTTTCCATAACCACCCTACTATTCAAGCGGCATCAGCCTTAATCACACCCAGGAAAGCCAGCCCCCAGCAGGGTGAAGTAAACTGCCCCCACCCCTGGTGGGTGAGAACCACGCTGCAGTCCTAACCTCTGGCCCCTGCTCCCAGGCGTTTTGTTCTGTGCCACCAGCTCCCCAGTTGGGTAACATGGGTTTAATGGCTGTTCTGCTTACCTGTGCTATTGATTCCGACCTTCATTCTGAAAACTGCAGCTATTGAGGGACACTCAGAAGTCAATTTTCACCTTCTTCCCTTTCAGCTTTTGAGCTGCCTTTCTTTCTTTCTTTCTTTCTTTCTTTTCTTTTTTTTGGAGCCAATCTTGAACAGACAGAATATCTCATCCCACCTCAGCAAAGGCTGCTGTGACATCATGTTCTTGGCTAATCAGAATAGCTACAGTAAGTAAGCACCTTCTATTCTTCAGACATGGGAGTGCACTGTCCCATTTGGTCCTTGAGGATGCACCACTGCTATTCCTCTTTCTGTGTCAAGAGATGGAGAAGAAAGGAGTTCTCTAGCCAAAGATAGTGGTATTAGAATATACCAGATGCCCAGACAGAGATGATGCCCAGTTCTCTGAGTTAACCTCTCAGTGCTGCTCAAATCCTATATAATAAAAGGCTAATATGCAAATGGACTGAATGGTGGAATGACCGGTTGCTATGATGTGCACTGACCACCAGGGGGTAGATGCTCAATGCAGGAGCTGCCCCCTGGTGGCCAGTGCACTCCCACAGGGGGAGCGCATCTCAGCCAGAAGCTGGGCTCACGGCTGGTGAGCACAGCGGCAGTGGCGGGAGCCTCTCCTGCCTCTGCGACAGCGCTAAGGATGTCTGACTGCTAGCCATCAGTCAGACATCCCCCGAGGGCTCCCGGACTGCGAGAGGGCGCAGGCCAGGCTGAGGGACCACCCCCCCTCCCAGTGCACGAATTTTGTGCACCGGGCCTCTAGTATTTAATAAAAGTAATAGGCATAGGTGGCCAATGTTAAGTTTGAACAATTCTGGTTTTATTTTAAAGCGTGGCATTGGCTTCTGGATTTATTTTAAAGATGTGTGGTGTATTATGTGTGTGTGTGCTTTTTTTAATCTAAAGGTCATCTGATTTTTCTTTTTCTGCTCACAGTCACAAGGTATCCTTATCTAAAAACAGTGATCTGGTGTTCTGATTCATAGATATTTTTTCTTAACTTCAATTTTAACAGAACAGGCCCTCGTCTTCCCCGACTGCATGGAAAGTATCTTTTAACAGGAAGGAAAGCTGTAATGGGCTTTCAAAAAGTCTTTCACAACTGAGTTTACTATGGAATATTTTATGCAAATAAGTCGCTTTCTCTCTAGGTTATGACATCTTTCCCTTGAAAAGAGATCATGGCATTGGCATTGGAGGAAATCCTTCCCAGCTTATCTTCTTCACAGCACAACTTCAGCAGAGCAGTGCAGGCGGCACTTTAAAGGTTTCAGAGATCAACTTAGTCCACGGATCCATTCAGTGTAGATGTTAATGAAACTTGGTGGGCTTAAAAATAATGAATACTTAATAAGACATAAATTGCAAGACATAAACACTGTTGGCAATAATATAATGAAGTTAATAAGTCTTAGCCTCCCTTGCCAACCTCCCCCTCCCAGATGGGGCGATTTGGGGGTTGCGGTGATGCTCACGGAAGTTTGCCAGCTCTCTCATTGGCTAAGACTTAAAACGTGCCTTTGAAAACCTTAGCGCAGTTGGGAACTGAGCGCTGGCAGACAAAGTGCGTATCACACTGTGTTCAGCAGCTACAGACAG
The DNA here is from genome assembly GCF_027574615.1 of Eptesicus fuscus. Lineage (NCBI taxonomy): Eukaryota > Metazoa > Chordata > Mammalia > Chiroptera > Vespertilionidae > Eptesicus > Eptesicus fuscus. Next base: position 20,071,992 of record NC_072479.1, on the reverse strand, counting down.
CAGCGACTCTTTCTAGCTCCATATCTTCCTGAGATTTGTGTAACAAACTCGGTTCTCTGTTGGTGAAGGCAGGAAGCAACATAAAATACTTCATGTCTTTAGACAAGAAAGAAAAAGACATTTTGGTCAGCACTCTGTCTGCTCTGGGTTTAAAACGGGGCTTTCTTTAATGATCAGGAGCAAACATGCGAGTCTGTGTGCTCAGACCTCAGGCTATTTAAATGCTTTCTGGTGGGAAGTATGCTCTTCGTTTCCTCGTCAGGAGCATCAGCACCAGGTCCAGCCCTTCCTCTCAGTTCCTCCTTAGTTCTGTGGCTCTCTCTTTCCCACCATCCATGACCATGTCTTCCCCTCTTTACCCTCTGAATTAATTACCCTGTCTTTGGGCTTCACATTACATACACCCTTCCTGGAAATCCAGAACCCTTCCTTCCGCCATCACACCCAACAGGAAGGATGGTCTGTCTCACATCTTGGGAAATGGCTTGTTGAACCTTGCAGAAGCCAGCGCCTCGCTAAAACACACTGCAGCAGGATCCTGCAAACAGCCAAGTGTAAGGCTGCCTCCCTCCCAATTCAGCAGTGGGCTCTCTCTTGGCAATAAAGTGGAACTCGGCTTCCTCTATCAGCTGGGGGAGTGTTAAATGGATGGCTAGCTCACTGCTGGCAATCAATACGTGTTAATACATAGTAAACAAATGGCTTTCCATGGGCTGGGCAAGCATGGTGATTTTGCAGATGAAAAGGATAAAAGGTTGCTCCTGGGATCTTGTTGAAGAGATTATATTTGGGGCTCAAGTAGGAGCCTTCCCAGGTGGGCATAAGAGACATTTAATCATCATGAATTACGGCCGTTAAAAATTAACTTTTCCTAATTGTGCATTTTTGCGCATATTCAGAAAGAAGATCAGCCTGAGAAAGTGCAGCCAATCGCGCCGTCTACCATGATCCATTCCGACCTGACGTCTGTTTATGGCACCGTGGTGATGCACAGAGCCGTTCTGTTCCTGGGGACTGGAGACGGCCAGTTACTTAAGGTGGGTGTTTTGTGCCTTCTTCAATGTCGGTGTTAATAGTGCCTAATTTTGTGCTTTCTGATTATGTTTTATTGCGTCTGAGTTATGCACAACACCATACCAACTGCTTTTATGAACTTTTCAGTGACCCCCAGAAATGGCCTGAAAGGATTTTCTAGAAGTCTGTTTGTAATTGTTTCCCTAGCTATGTGACAAAGCACCAGCCACCTTCTCTCCCAGCTCCTGCCAAGATATCCCCCCTTCCTCACTCACCGGTTGCCTAGGTGAGGTAGATGGGGGTCTGGCCCCTACCCCACCCCTGACTCACCTCCCTGAGGCATTTAACCTTTCAGTTCTATCTCCTTTATAATGAAAATGCACAAAGCGCCTGATTTCTCACAACTTCAAGAAATCAGAGATTGTAGGGCCTGAAGAGAGGAAAGAAGCAGGTGCTCCTTCTCTCCAGAGAGGTCGGAGACCTGAAATCTGTGAGACTCCCCTTGACTTTGATCTCTGAGACTATACTTTCCCACTGCATGGATGCACCCCTAGTCACGTTGAGATTTTTTATTCACTTGGGGTTGGGCCAGTGGGAAGGAGGAGAAAATAAAGTCAGAAATACCTAGTAATTGGCCTGCAATTATATAGCACTTACCTTCTCAATTTCATCAGCAAGCGTGTATGGAACACCTCCTGTGGCCTCCACCAACATTCGTGGTTGGGAACCCCACTGTTTCTGTCACCCTAGGGTGACATTCCTTCACCTCTCTGTCGCCAATTTATTGTCAGCTCAGATTCCAAATGGGAGGTTATCAGATTTGTTTTCTCAGCTGACCTCCCACCCATAACTAGCTGTGTGGCCTTAGGTAAACTGCCTGATCTCTCTGAGAGTCCATTTCCTCATGTGTAAATGAGATTGCACTAGACAGCCTGGAAAGCCCAGTCCTCTTCGGAAGGCCTCCAGTCCTGCCTTCTGTGTCTTATCCCCACTCGGCCAAAGCTTTGCTCGCTCTACTGCAAATGTGCACCATAGTCTTGTTGCCATACCTTTGCTCGCACTGGATTGCTTTCTTTCCTCTCTCTGCTTTACTGAATGCTATGTCTCTGAGCTTTGGCTTAGTTTAAGCTCCATCTCATCTCTGAGGACTTCTGTACTAAATCTGTAGTGATTAGGTTTTTCCCTCATCTCCTGAAATACTCCTATCTGTATCTTTTTTTTTGGCTCATTACAAATGTCTTGCTTTGATGCCTAACCTTTTCTCTTGTATTTGTCTGGCCTTCTCAACTTGATTTTAAGTGTCTTGAGAAGGGGGCCCTGGAGTCCCACAGCCTGATGCAGTGCCAAGTGCCTGGTAGGAATTTAATTTAATCTGTTTCCTTTGGAGGAAACGCAGTAACATATGGGAGGGAGTTTGTTTGTATACACATTCTTTTAAAATATACATTGATCCTGTTTCCTGTTGTGTTAGCTTAATTTCCCGGGAAAAGGTAAACACCCATCAGTCATTCTGCACAAGTTGCTCGGGGCGCCATGAAGTGACGTCTGTAGCTACACCAACCTGGTCAGGCCAGTTAGAGCCATTAACCTGGCAGAAGAAGTTCCTGTCAATCCAAACTGGGCCTCCTCACCAATGATCTCTTCGGATTTGGGATATTTTTGACGAGTGTTTTGACAAGAACACTGTTTCCCTAAAGCTGAGCCAACCAAACTGTTACATGGTAAATTGGAGGTGAAGGAACACTTGGCTCTAAGTAGTTCCCTAGGGAAGGCCTGGCTAGCCCTCCTGTTTGTTCGCCCCAACAGTTCTTGTGCAGCCGGCCAGTTTTTAGAGATGTGTGCAACCAGAGGGGTGGGACCAAGCTGCGGCTTTAAGCTGCTGAGCAAGAGGTGGCCCACTGAAGTCTCCCTTCCATCTGCATCTGGGGCCTTGTTTGAATAACAAGGCAGGTTGATTTTCCATTTGTTGTGTGACTGCTAACATTTATCCAGCGCTTCCTGTGTGCTAGTCATGCTACATGTTCTAGCTAATGCAGTCCTCTCCAGAACTCTTTTTTTTTTATTAAGGAATTATATGTGTACATATCTTACCATTGCCCCCCCCCCCCACACCCCACTCCCATACATGTCCTCACCCCCCAGAGTTTTGTGTCCATTGGCTATGCTTATATGCTTGCATACAAGTCCTTCGGTTGATCTCTTACCTCTCCCACCTCTCCCTAACCTTCCCGCTGTAATTTGACCTTCTGTTTGATGCTTTACTGTCTCTGTATCTATCTTTTTGTTCAACAGCTTATAATTTTCTTTATTATCCATAGATGAGTGAGATCATGTGGTATTTTTCTTTCATGGACTGGCTTATTTCACTTAGCATGATGTTCTCCAATTCCATCCAGGCTGCTGCAAATGGTAGGAATTCCTTCTTTTTTATGGCAGCATAGTATTCCATTGTGTAGATGTACCATAGTTTTCTGATCCAGTCATCTGCTGACGGGCACCTAGGCTATTTCTAAATCTTAGCTATTGTAAATTGTGCTGCTATGAACATAGGGGTGCATATATCCTTTCTGATTGGTGTTTCCAGTTTCTTAGGATATATTCCTAGGAGTGGGATTACTGGGTCAAATGGGAGTTCCATTTTCAGTTTTTTGAGGAAACTCCATACTGTTCTCCACAGTGGCTGCACCAGTCTGCATTCCCACCAGCAGTGCACGAGGGTTCCTTTTTCTCCGCATCCTTGCCAACACTTGTCGTTTGTTGATTTGTTGATGATAGCCATTCTGGCCGGTGTGAGATGGTATCGCATTGTCGTTTTGATTTGCATCTCTAGGATAATTAGTGACTTTGAGCATGTTTTCATGTGTCTCTTGGCCTTCCTTCTGTCTTCTTTTGAAAAGATTCTATTTAGGTCCATTGCCCATTTTTTTTATTGGATCATTTATCTTCCTTTTATTAAGTTGTATAAGCTGCCTGTAGATGTTGGAGATTAAACCTTTATCAGTGATAACATTTGCAAATATGTTCTCCCATACAGTGGGATTTCTTGTTGTTTTGTTGATAGTTTCTTTTGCTGTAAAAAAGCTTTTTATTTTGATGTAGTCACATTTGTTTATTTTCTCTTTAGCTTCCATTGCCCTAGGGGCAGTATCAGTGAAGAAGTTCTCTCGGCATATGTCTGAGATTTTGCTGCCTGTGGATTCCTCTAGTATTTTTATGGTTTCCCATCTTATGTTTAAGTCCTGTATCTATTTTGAGTTTATTTTTGTGTATGGTGTAAGTTGGTGATCTAGTTTCATTTTTTTGCATGTATCTGTCCAATTTTCTCAACACCATTTATTGAAGAGACTGTCTTGACTCCATTGTATGTTCATGCCTCCTTTGTTAAATATTAATTGAGCATATTGGTTTGGGTTGATATCTGGATTCTCTATTCTATTCCATTGATCTATATGTCTGCTCTTGTGCCAGTACCATGCTGTTTTGAGAACAGTGGCTTTGTAATACAGATTGAAATCTGGTATTGAGATCCCTCCTACTTTATTCTTCTTTCTCAGGATTGCTGTGGCTATAGGGGGTCTTTTTTTATTCCAGATGAATTTTTGGAGAGTTTTTTCTAAATCTGTGAAATATGCTGTTGGGATTTTAATGGGGAGTGCATTGAATCTATAGATTGCTTTGGGTAGTATGGACATTTTAATGATGTTGATTCTACCAATCCATGAACATGGTATGTTCTTCCATCTGTTTATGTCTTCCTCTATCTCTTTTTTCAGTGTCCTGTAGTTTTCCGCGTATAGGTCTTTTACCTCCTTAGTTAAGTTTATTCCTAGGTATCTTAATTTTTTTGGTGCGATGGTAAATGGAGTTGCTTTTTTAGTCTCTCTTTCTATAAGTTCACTATTGGTGTATAGAAAGGCCATAGATTTCTTGGCATTAATTTTGTATCCTGCTACATTGCTGAATTAATTTATTAAGTCTAGTAGTTTTTTGATGGAGTCTTTCGGGTTTTCTGTGTACAGTATCATGTCATCTGCAAATAAGGACAGCTTTACTTCTTCTTTTCCAATTTGGATGCCTTTTATTTCTTCTTTTTGTCTGATTGCAATGGCTAATATTTCCAGTACTATGTCAAACAGGAGTGGTGAGAGTGGGCATCCCTGTCTTGTTCCTGTTCTTAGGGGAAATGGTTTTAGTTTTTGTCCATTGAGTATGATGTTTGCTGTGGGTTTATCATATATCGCTTTTATTATGTTGAGGTATGATCCTTCTATTCCCACCTTGTTGAGAGTTTTTATCAGGAAAGAGTGTTGGATTTTGTCAAATGCTTTTTCCACATCAATTGATATGACTATGTGATTTTTATCTCTCAGTTTGTTTATGTGATGTATCATGTTTATTGATTTACGGATATTGTACCATCCTTGCATCCCTGGGATAAATCCTACTTGGTCATGGTGTATGATCTTTCTGATGTACTGCTGGAGCCGATTTGCTAGAATTTTGTTGAGGATTTTGGCATCTATGTTCATGAGGGATATTGGCCTGTAATTCTCTTTCATTGTGTTGTCTTTATCTGGTTTTGGTATTAGGGTGATGCTGGCTTCATAGAAGGAGCTTGGAAGTGTTCCTTCCTCTTGAATTTTTTTGGAATAGTCTGAGGAGGATAGGTTTTAGTTCTTCCTTGAATGTTTGGTAAAACTCTCCTGTGAAGCCGTCTGGCCCCGGGCTTTTGTTTGCCGGAAGCTTTTTGATGACTGCTTCAATTTCTTCCATAGTTACTGGCCTATTGATCTGTTTAGATTCTTCCTGATTGAGTTTTGGAAGGTTATATTTTTCTAGGAATATGTCCATTTCCTCCAGGTTGTCCAGTTTGTTGGAATAGAGTTGTTCATAGTATTTTGAAACAATCCTTTGTATTTCAGCGGGGTCTGTTGTTATTTCACCTCTTTCATTTCTGATTTTGTTTATTTGGGTCCTTTCTGATTTTGTTTATTTTGTTTATTTGTTTCTTGGTGAGTCTGGCTAAAGGTTCATCAATCTTGTTTATCCTTTCAAAGAACCAGCTTTTGGTTTTGTTGATCTTTTGTATTGTTTCTTTGGTCTCTATGTCATTTATCTCTGCTCTAATCTTTATTATTTCCTTCTGCTTACACTGGGCTTTTTTTGTTGCTCTCTTTCTAACTCTTTGAGTTGTAGGGTTAGGTAATTTATTACCATTGTTTATTGTTTTTTGCAGTAGGCTTGTAGAGCTATGAACTTCCCTCTCAAGACTGCTTTCGCTGTGTCCCATTGATTTTGGATTGTTGTGTTTACATTGTCCTTTGTTGCCATGAAGTTTTTTATTTCTTCCTTGATGTCTCTGGTAACCCAGTCCTTGTTTAATAGCATGCTGTTTAGTCTCCATGTGTTTGATTTCTTTGGATTGTTTTTATTGTAGTTGATTTCCAGTTTTATGTCACTGTGATCTGAGAAGATGCTTGATATGATCTCTATCTTCTTGAATTTGGAGAGACTTTGCCTGTGTCCTAACATATGGTCTATCTTTGAAAATAACCCATGTGCACTTGAGAAGAATGTATATTCTGTGACTTTGGGGTGAAATGTTCTGAAGATGTCATTTAATTCCATCTGGTCTAATGAGTCATTTAGGATCGATGTTTCTTTGCTGATTTTGTTGTTTAGAGGATTTGTCCAGTGGTGATAGTGGTGTATTAAAGTCTCCTATTATGATTGTACTAGAGGCCCGGTGCACGAAATTCGTGCACAGAGGGGGGTTGTCCCTCAGCCCAGCCTGTACCCTCTCCAATCTGGGACCCCTCAAGGGATCCCTCTCACAATCCAGGACTCCTGGCTCCCAACTGATCACCTACCTGCCTTCCTGATTGCCCCTAACCGCTTCTGCCTGCCAGCCTGATCACCCCCTAACCACTCTGCTGCCAGCCTGTTTGCCCCCAACTTCCCTCCTCTGCCAGCCTGGTTACCCCTAACTGCCCTCTCCTGCAGGGTTGATCACCTCCAACTGCCCTCCCTTGCAGGCCTGGTCCTTCTCAACTGCCCTCCCTTGCAGGCCGGGTGCCTCCCAACTGCCCTCTCCTGCTGGCCATCTTGTGGTGGCCATCTTGTGTCCACATGGGGGCAGGATCTTTGACCACATGGGGGCAGCTATATTGTGTGTTGCAGTGATGATCAATCTGCATAGTACTCTTTTATTAGATAGGATAGAGGCCTGGTACAGGGGTGGGGGCCAGCTGGTTTGCCCTGAAGGGTGTCCCTGATCAGGGTGGGGGTTCCCTTGGGGCGTGGGGCGGCCTGAGCAAGGGGCCTGTGGTGGTTTGCAGGCCGGCCACGCCCCCTGGCAACGCAAGCGGAGGCCCTGGTATCTGGAATTTATTTTCCTTCTACAATTGAAACTTTGTAGCCTGGAGCAGAGCCAAGCCTGGGGCTCCCTCCAAGGCCCGCAGACATTTGTGTTGGGGTTATAATTGAAACTTTGTTACCTTAAGCGGGTGGGCCCGGCCAGGGTGTGTGGAAAGCTTTGCTTCCCCTGTTGCCGGTGGCAACCCTGGCCTGCTCTCTCAAGCTCCATTCTGCCGCCATTTGTTTGAATTTATTTACCTTCTATAATTGAAACTTTGTAGGTTGAGTGGAGGCTTAGGCCTGCAATGGCTGGCAGAAAGCTTGGCTTCCTCTGTTACCTAGGAAACCTTGCTCTCTGTGGCTGTAGCCATCTTGGTTTGGGTTAATTTGCATACTCACTCTGATTGGATGGTGGGCGTGGCTTGTGGGTGTGTCGGGGGTATGGTCAATTTGCATATTTGTCTATTATTATATAGGATTGCTGTTAATCTTTCCCTTGATATCCTCCAGGAGTTTTTTTTATGTATTTGGTTGCTCCTGTATTGGGTGCGTATATGTTTACCAGAGTTATTTCTTCTTGTTGGATTTCTCCCTTTAGTATTATGGAAATGGCCTTCCTTATCTCTTGTTATGTCCTTCACTTTGAGATCTAATTTGTCAGATATAAGTATTGCTACCCCAGCTTTTTTTTTCATTTCCATTTGCCTGGAAAACCTTTTTCCATCCCTTCACATTCAGTCTGTGTGCGTCTTTTTTCTGAGGTGGGTTTCTTGTAGATAGCAGATATATGGGTCTTGTTTTCTTATCCAATTTGTTACCCTATGTCTTTTGATTGGGGCATTTAATCCATTTACATTTAAAGTTATTATTGATAGGTACTTATTTGTCGCCATTTTTATTCTATACTCCTGTGTTTCTTCTTCGCTTTCTATTTCTTTTTTTTTCTTTTTTTTTACAGTAGACCCTTTAGCATTTCTTGCATTGCTGGTTTGGTGGTGATAAATTCCCTTAGCCCTTTTTCGTCTGTGAAGCTTCTGATTTCACCTTCAATTTTGATTGATAGCCTTGCTGGGTACAGTATTCTTGGATTGAGACCCTTTCTTTGCATGACTTTGTATATTTCATTCCATTCCCTTCTGGCCTGATGAGTTTCTGTTGAGAAATCAGTTGCTGGTCTGATGGGGGTTCCTTTGTATGTAACTTTCTGTCTCTCTCTGGCTGCTTTTAAGATTCTTACTTTGTCGTTGGTGTTTGCCAATTTAATTATAATGTGCCTTGGCATCGGTCTTTTGGGGTTCATTTTGCTTGGGACTCAGTAGCTTCTTGGATTTGTGTGAGTTTTTTCTTCCCTATATCAGGAAAGTTTTCTGTCATTATTTCTTCAAACAGGTTTTCTATTCCTTGCTCAGTTTCCTTTCCTTCTGGAACCCCTATTATTCGGATGTTGTTTTGTTTTGTGTTGTCCCAAAGTTCCCTTAGGCTCTCCTCCTGCTTTTTCATTTTCTTTTCTAGAAGCTGCTCTACTTGGGTATTTTTTTCCATCTTGTCTTCTAGCTCACTGATGCGGTCCTCTGCTTCTTCTAGTCTACTCTTGATGCTTTCTATTGAGTTCTTTACAGCAGCGATGTCATTTTTCATTTCTTCTTGGTTCTTCTTCATTTCCTCTTGGTTCTTACTCATATTGTCGAATTTGTCTTCCATTCTTTTCAGCCACCTTATGACCATTTCTCTGAATTCTTTCTCTGATAGGTTGCTGGCCTCTAATTCGTTTACTTCCTTTTCTGGTGATGCCAGCTTTTCTTTCTTATGCGGGCTGTTTCTTTGTCTCCCCATGGTCTCTCTTCTCCGGATGTCTGGTTATGTAGTTCACTCTCTCCTTTCCGTGGTGGAGTGAAGAGCGCCTTTGAGTCCAAGCGTTCGCGCCTCCTGGGATCGGTGCTCTGGGGCAAACAGCTGTTGGGCGGTCGCCACAGTTGTTGATTTTCAGGCCTCGGACAAAATCCACCTTCCCTTTCAAGATGGCGAGATTTCGCCGTCCGTGCCTATAGCTCCGGGAGGGGACCCAGCTGCCATGTGGGCTGCCCTGTCAGGGGAACCCCGTCCAGCAGTCCCCCACCTTCTCCTGGCATTCAGCTGTCCCTCAGCTTGCTAACAAACACTGCCAGTGCGACCCTCAGCTGTTCTCTCTGTCTGCTCCAGGACCAGGCTGGGAACACATCTGCCTACTCTGTCGCCATTTTCTCTTCCCTCCCTCTTCAGAACTCTTTGAAGTAGGTATGCTATTCCCATTTTACAGACGAGGGAACTGAGGTCCAGAGAAGTTGGATGCTTTGCCCACGGTCACACAGTAGCAGAGCAGAAATTGGAACCTGGAGCTACTTCAGAGACTGCCCCTAATAGCCCCATGACTTTGTCACCTCTGCCCAGGCAAGGGCAACCGCTCCCTGAGGGTTCTCTTGGGGGGAGTTCAAAGCATGTTGATATTGAGATTGATGTGGGGGACCAGGGCTCCTGGGGTGGGTCCCAGGTCTTAGAGACTCAGGGAAGAACCTCCGCTTGAAAAGGCAGACCATCTGACAGGGAATACCTCGCTGGCGTGACAACTTGTTGGAAATTAAGCCCCGCCCCCAGCTTCCCTCAGGAGGCGTTTATGAGGGGAGTGTGAGCTGACTTGTCCTCCCTCCCCCCTCAGGCTCCCTAGAATAGCCCAGTAATTCCCAAGATTCTGCCATGTAACTTGTGTGCAGGTCCTTGGATGCAGCCCCTGCCACTGCCCGGAGTCCTGGGTCCTCGGGACTGTGTAGATGATTCGGAAGACACAGATAATCCCCAAATCCTTTATTCACAAACTTCAGGCTTCTCGATCGCCAGACTTGTCACCAGAACTGTTAGAAAAGCCGAGCATTGATAGACACAAGCTTGGCTTCTTACGGCCCAGAGTGGCAGTACTAATGAGCAGTGAAAAACAAAACCTGACTCAGGCCCTAACCGGTTTGGCACAGTGGATAGAGCATTGGCCTGCGAACTGAAGAATCCCAGGTTCGATTCCAGTCAAGGGCATGTACCTTGGTTTTGGGCACATCCCCCAGTAGGGGCTGTGCAGGAGGCAGCTGATCGATGTTTCTCTCTCATCAATGTTTCTAACTCTCTATCCCTCTTCCTTCCTCTCTGTAAAAAATCAATAAAATGTATTAAAAAAAAAAACAAAAAAAACCTGACCCAGGGCAGATCAGCCACAGGTTAGAGGGCCAGTTGCTGTTTTTTACCTCCACACACACAAATCCTGCTTCTTAAATCTTTGAAAACCTCGTGAGTTTTTATATCATTTGGTGCAATATTAAATATCATGTTATTTAGTAATTTTTTAATTATAAAAGTGATATATGCTTGTAGAAAAAGTCGCAAAGTAGCAGGGATGAGGGGAAGGCAAAGAAAAAAAATCCTCCAGTTGTGTTGGAGGCAACTGTTGTTAGCAGCTTAGAGTCTTTTTTTCTTTTTTCCACATAGCTGAGGTCAGACTTGATCCAGTTTTGTATCCTTTTTCTTCAGTTAATGAGAGAAGATGCGTATATTAAAATGTTATGGTAAACCTTTTGTAAACAGTATTTTTAAATAGCTGTATCATGTTCTGTTATGTGGAAACATTATTTTGAATTTAAGCCGAGATAGTGAATCACTTTTAAAGTGTCTTTAAAGACATGCACTTTTCCAAGTAATCCGGCCCTACTTCCAAGGGTAAGATTCTACTCACGATAAGTAGAAAAACGCAAGACTTGACAGCGTGCTAATACCATTGCTGCCTCTTTCTCCTTCCTGTATTCCCAGTTCCTTCATCAAATTTTTAAAAATGGGAGGACTTTGGAATGGAAAGTGTCCTCCGAGAATATCTAATCTGCCCCCTTATTTTATCAACATGCAGTCCTTGTGTTTGTAAGACAGGTTATGCTCAGTTGCCCCTGCGCCCCATTATGTCCTCATTTGACTTCCTTTCTGAACACCATGGCATTCTGTAGTTTTTCAGTTGTCAGTGTCTCCACTGGGATCAGCTGAAAAAGTATGGTCACACTGAACTCAGCTTTGGGGAATTGACATCACACGCGTTGCCAGTCAGGACACTGCTAAGTGTACCCGTTTTCATAAACACATGCGGAATCTTCCTCCAGGTTGTGGTTCAGCCTGTCATGTGGTTTGGATTCCTCTGAGCTGACTAATGCATATAGGAGTTTGTCCTGCCCTGGCCAGTGTGGCTCAGTTGGTTGGGCATCATCCCTCCGAAGGGTTGCTGGTTGGATTCCCTGTCAGGGCACATGCCTGGGTTGAGGGCTCATTCCCATATGGGGCGTGCAGGAGGCAGTGAACTGATGTTTCTCTCTCTATCTCTCTTCCTCTCTCTAAAAATCAATTAAAAATCTTTAAAAAAAGAAAAAAAAAGAAAAAAAAATTGTCCTTATTGCAAGGGCAGAATTGAATATGTTGAGGTTTTCAAGGTGGTAAAATAAGTAATAACAGAATATGCATGAAATTTGTAACTTTACTTATGCCTACTAAACTTTCTTGTAAGCATAAAAGATAACAAGGCAGCAAGCAAGGAATAATAATAGCTAACATTTCTGAGCTCTTACTGTGTGCCAGGCATTAGAACTAGTGTCTGCATGGGTTAACTCATCTAATCTTCATGAGTCAATCCTATCACCATACCAACTTCATAAATGACAAAGCCCGGGGCTCAGAGAAGTGAGGTAACTCACTCAAGGTGATTTGGACTCAAGCAGTCTGCCCCCAACCAATTTACGTTGGTAATGAAAATGTGGTCTGTAGAGCTTGGCAGAGTTGGTGGAACAGGTTTTTATTTTTATCTTGTTCCTAATATTGGAATATCTGGGTCAATACCAAGACACCACTATTTGGGGTTTCATGAGAAGGAGCTATGGCTTCTGTGGTTTAAGTTTGATCCTATTTGTGGGTAGACTTCTGTATTAGAAGGAGAAAGAGTCCTTTTCTCTCAGGGTTGCACGTAGATCATGGGAGCCTCTGGTCCCACTTGGGGGCCCCTGCTTTTCCTCAGTGGATTTCTTTAGAGCAAAAGTAGGAAATCTGTATTTGAGTTGATTCTTGGGATAGCCCAGTGAGAGGTGGCTGGTGTTGGGTTCTTCAGCATCCCTAGGACTGAAGGAGGGTTCCGGGGGCAGGAGCCATAGCATGCCCTTTCCTCCGTCCAGAGAAGAGCACCGCTGCCCTCAGAACCTTACTCCCACTAGTGGATTTCAGTATCCAAACCATGGAACAAACTCCAATTCCAGAAAGTTCTTCCTGCATCCTAACAGTAGACAAACGATGTAACACCTGCAAAGCCTTTCTTGACTCTGGTTTCTAAAGTTTTTGAGTGAAAGTAAGAGAAAACAAAAATAATAAAATCCTTTATAAGGACATATATATATATATATATATATATATATATATATTCCCACAGAATGTTCAAATAAGAGAACGGAGTGGGCAAACCTGGACAGTACCTGGGCTCGGAAGTGGGGCTGGTGGGGATGGCTGAGCTAAGGCAATGGATCAAAAAGCAAAAGCAGCAGAGGTGTCAAAACTTGGAAGTGGCTCAGCCGGCATGGCTCAGTGGTTGAACATGGACCTATGAACTAGGAGGTCACGGTTTGATTCCCAGTCAGGGCACATGCCTGGGTTTTGGACCTGATCCCCAGTGTGGGGTGTGCAGAAGGCAGCCAATCAATGATTCCCTGTTATCATTGACTAGTGGCCCAGTGCACGAAATTCATGCACATTAAAAGGGGATTAATTAGAGGAAATATTTTAATATTGCTATTTGCCCTTTCTCTATAATAGAAATGTCAGAGATGAAAGAAAATTAGTAAAATATATATGAAAATCTTCCTCCTGTCAGAGTCTCGGGTGCACTGCGGGACCCAGAGTCAAGTCCCCGTCCACCTGAGGCGCCTCGAGACCCAGACCCAGCCGGCCCCACCCCCACTGAGCAAGATCCAGAACCAGCTGTCCTGCCCCCCCCCCCCATCAAACCCTGCCGGGGGGGGGGTGCAGCCTCAGGTCCCCTGGCACACCCTCAGGTCCCCCGGCCCAGTGCCTTGGCGGGGGGCACAGCCTCAGGTCCCCTGGCCTGGTGCTGGGGTGGGGGTGCGGCCTGAGGTCCCTCATCAAGCCCTGCTGGGTGGGGGGCATGGCCTGAGGTCCCCCGGCCTGGCGCCAGGGCAGAGGGCGCAGCCTGAGGTCCCCTGTCCAGCCCCAGTGCCACGCAGCCTCAGGTCCCTGCTGATTGCTCATTAAGGCTCGTTATGGGAACTCGGCCTCCACTGTGGGCACAGCCATCTTGTGTTACAGAAACCCCCACCTCCGCTGTGGGCGCCCCATCTTTGTTGCGGCGTGATGGTCAATTTGTATATTCCCTCTTTATTAGATTAGATGTTTCTGTCTCTTCCTCTCCCTTCCTCTCTGAAATCAACAAAAATATATTTAAAAAACAAACAAACTTGGAAATTTGCTCCATGGTTGGCTATCTAGAATGCCATATGAAGCTACTTCAAGTTCTTTCCCAAGTCATTTTTAATTTGTGAGTTCTCAGGGAATCTCCAGTTTAGGCATATTACTCCCTTGTATTCCACAAATCTAGAATTTGTGATTCAGTTGTATGCTTCTCTCACTACTAATGATAAAATAAGTAAATTGGAAACAAGAGAGGAATTTCCTTAAACTTTATATATCATCATTATTACACATAACAATTAAAGCACATTAAATGCTATTGGATAATTACCTTGCTTGCTTGTGTGTGTGTGTGTGTGTGTGTGTGTGTGTGTGTGTGTGTGTGTGTTTATGGGGGAAAAATAAGTGAGAAGATTGGCCTGTTTGCCCTTCAACTACGTAGCCCTAGAGAGTGAAGCATAAGTAAGGAGATTTAGCATCTTTGAGCTTTTTTAAACGTGGTAATACTAAAGAAAATAAGAATTAGTCTTTTGTTCAATTTTTCTCTCCCCTCATTTTCTTCACCGTGCTTTCCTTCCCACTGGTGGTCTCAAACTTGTAATGTAACTAACCGTGTGGTGTGGAAGTCTCACACACCATACATTTCAGGACTATATTTGGGTTATGTTTTGTGTTTTTTTTGTTTGTTTGTTTGCTTTGTATGCAGCAAAAATCCCAAAGCTAGTTAATAGCCTACCATGAGGCTTCATGAAGATGTCAACAGAAACAACATGTTGACATAAACTGAAGTTCTCCATCAGGGAAAATATATTTTCTACACAGGCTTCAGCTGGAAAAAAAAATGTGAAGAGCCTTATAAAATATTGAATGCTAATAGAGTATTTTTTTCATTTGGTAAATATTTATTGGGCACCTTTTATGTGCAAGGCACTTTCTGGGTGCTGATGATACGAACGTGAACAAAACAGTGTCCCTGCTCTCATGGTGGGAAGAAAAAGACAGAAAACAAGTAAATGGATTAATCAATATGAAGTCATTTCAGAGAGTGGTAAGGGCTCTGAAGAAAACAGTGATAGGTGGAGAGTGACAGTGGGATTCAGTAGAAAGAGGACCAGGGAAAGCTTCTCAGAGGAGGTGACCTTTGAGACTTGAAAGATGAAGGAGTGTATCAGAATATACATGACTCAGGTTGACTTCAAGTTAGATCTATATTAAGGGCATATCCTGGAAGCAATAGATAAAAATCCGCATCATGCCCAAGAAGTGTGTGTGAGTTGGATGAGGTTTCTCTTATGCAAAATTCAACCCATTTTGGGTTTCTGTGACTCACTGTTACTTCCTGCATCGCTTCACTGATCATGTTTTTTTCCGAGGCTGCCCAGCTGAACTGAGCTGAGGAGGAACCTTTCCCTCGCTCCAGTCTTACTGGCTTTCTTCCCGGTGTTGATGTTGACATGAATTTTGTGGTTGGAAGATCCAGGTGTCCATTGGGGCTCGTGGGCTGGGCTGTGGGGTGGGGATGGGTGAGGTGGAGGTGTTATTAATAGAAATCTGAAGGAGGAAAAGATCCCTCTCTCTCCGGCCCTGTAGTCATCTGAGAGAGAGATGAGGACCACAGCTGCAGGGCCACCAGTGCCTCAGGGTAGCACGTTTGGGTCCCTTGTAATGAACGTGAAAACTTGTCCTGTCCTCAGGGTTCTGGAGACCATTCTCTGTATAATCTAGCAAAAAGAAAACTAATTTAACCCACTCTTCCTCAAATACTTTTAAAATGTAAATAGTAGGTATTTATTTTTTGAGATAATACATTGGTATTGCTCAAAATACAAAAGAGCCAGGAGAATATACAGTAAAAGTCACATGTTCCTACCATCTGGGGCAACCAATGATATTGGCTTCTTGGGTGTCTTTCAAGAGATATTTTATATATGTCTGCAAGCAAAGGGGGGAAGATAGTCTTTCCCCCCCTTTCATTAAACATATAAAACATATACATGGATTATGCTACATGCATATGTACATAAAATATATATGTATGCAAATATATACATGCATACTTAATATAACATGTTAAACATAACATACAGAGCTTTCTAATGATTTTCTTGGCTAAATAGAATTCAGTTGTTTGTACTATAGTTCACTTGTTCCCTAAGGTTGGACAATTAGGTTGTTTCAGTCTTTTGGGTATAACACATGATGCAATGAGTATCCATGTACATGTATCATTTCACGTATATATGAGGAGCTGCTGGGCCTAGGGTTATATGCTTTATAATTTTGGTCGATAATGGCAAGCTACCCTCCAGGAAGTCTCACTCCCACCAGCAATGAAACCTAACAGTTTAACCCCAGCATCTGTGGTTATCAGGATAAGCTTCAGTGTAGGCAGGCCACTCTAGATAGCTTGTTCAGGAAACTGGTTGATAAACCCTGGCATAGTGCACTTTGGTAATTTTTTTTTTTTAATGTAAAAAGAAAAACTTTCCTGCCATAATTCAGAGTTCTAGAGAGAATACTGGTATCTCATCTCTAGTGTATCAAGCAAATAAATCAAAGTTGCTCAAACTAGATCTTTCTAGCCCCTCTCCATCAGTATTAACCATGCTCCAATAAGCCCCAAGAACAACTACAGTGCAGCTCTTAACTCACTTCAAATGGATGAGGAGTGTTTTATAATTATTTTTATTGAGGTGTAATTGACATATAACATTATATTAGTTTTGTATGATTTCAATATAATGATATTTGTATATAATACAACTGATCACCACAATAAGTTTAGTTAACATCAGTCACCATATATAGTTACACATTTTTTATTATTATGAGAACTTTTAAGGTTTACTCTCTTAGCAACTTGCAAATATACAATACAGTATTAGTAACGATAATCACCATGCTGTAATTACTGGAAATTATGTTTTCATTTACTTTTTATTTTAAAGCAAATCCCAGACACTGTCATTTCACCCCCCTCATTTCATTATGCATCTCCAAAAAAACTATGATTATTTTCTTAAGTAACCATAATGCTGTTATTTCAACTAATAAAATCATTAATAATTATTTAGGATTATCTAATATTGAGTCCATATAACTGAATTTTCCTATTAGCTAAAAAATGTCTTTGAAAAATTGTTTTTGTTCAAAATGGTATACAAACCAATATAAGTTCTCTAGTCACATTTTAAGAATATATTTTTATTGATTTAAGAGAGGAAGGGAGAGGGAGAGAGAGACATAGAAACATCAATGAGAGGGACTCATTGATTGGCTGCCTCCTGCACACCTCACTGAGGATCGATCAGGCATGTGCCCTGACTGGGAATTGAACAGCAACCTCCTGGTTCGTAAGTCAATGCTCAACCACTGAGCCCTGCCAGCGGGGCACTCTCTAGTCACATTGGGTCCTTCTGTCTCTCTTCTGGAGTTGCATCACCATTGACTTTTTGAGGAATTCACTCCCTTTATTCACCACCACTGACTGAATGAGGAAGCAAGTCTGTTGACTGCCTCACATTGTGGCTTTGGCCCTTTGCTTTCTTGTGGTATCATTTAGCTTGTTCCTCTATTCTTTCCAATGCTAAATGTAAACTAGCACTAAAGACTTAACTAGATTCAGGTTCAGCTTTATGGGCAAGAATACTGTGGTTCTACAGATGATACCTTCAGTGTGACAAGAGAAATCTGGGCAGCAGACTTTCGTCTCTTAAGTCTCAATGGAGAATATTTCTATCAATCTTTTTAAAATTGGCTTTCTGTTTCTTCTCTATACAACCACTTTCCAGAACTGGACCAACTCTTTGAATCTGAGCTTATGAAGAATGTGAATTTGTTGATGTAAAAAACGTCCAAACCTGCTGAGAATTTTTATGAGTTTATTTGAGCCAAACTGATGACAAGTTCCAGGAAGCAAAATCTCATTGTATTGAGAAAATGCTCTAGAGAGTGGCAGTTTTGCCGCTTATTTTATAGATTAAATCAAAGGAGACATAGGGGGGTTACATGAAATCCACTGGTGGTAGATTAAGAGGATAGGGTAAAGCAAAATGGGGAAATCTCTGACATTGGATAAAAAAGCAAAACAGATAGACAGATACTTTTTTTTTTTTACATTGGTGGGTATAGGGTAGTTAATAATTAATATTTACAGCACATAGAGATAGTATTTGGGGAAGAAGATAAAAATAAAGGGTTCTGTGGTCTCCTACTCTGGTGCTGGTAGCTGTGCCCTGAGGGGTCTGGAAAAGGAGGTTACTTTAATATTTCAAAGGTATGTTAATCTTAGATCCAAAAAGACAATGGATAGGTTTACCTAAGGTACAGATTGGCTTTGTCAAAGAAGCTACAGGCCTAGAGTATGACTCACTGTGCCCCACTTGTGGTTAGGAATGTTTATGTTCAGACCATCTGGTTATTTTTGGTCTTAGAGTTTGTAAGGCCCACCATGCTGGCCTCCCCTGAACTTCTCAGGTTTAGTATATGGCCCCCTTTTCATCCAGACCTCCCCCTTTTGGTCACAAATCAGTCTGAAGGATGCATTAATAACCAACCTCTTGGTGGCTAATGGGGTCCCATGGTGCTAGGAAGGTTCATTCCTAGGAAGTCTTAGTGTCATCATTTGTCTTGCTGATGGGCCATTGGGAATGGGATAAGACTGTAACCTTTGATGGAAGTCTAGGCTGAATTTTTCTAAAAAGGGAAAGGCAGGTAAATGGGAGGCAGTCAGGTTTTATCGGCCTTCATGAAGAAAAACCTATAACTTATAAGCTGTCACGATCCAGGTTTTGTTGTCTGTCTCACTTTTCTGTATTTTGCAGCTAGTATAAGATTTACTTGTAGTTTGAGGGCACACCATACACCTCTTTAGTTTTTACAGTCTGACCATGAGATGGGCTCCCATTTACTGTGGCCCATCTACTTTCCATTGGAAGCACTCAAGTGCCCTTCGTTAATAATCTGATTCCCACTAGTTGTGCAATTGGGAACTGTAACCTTAAGGTTTAATTGGGGCCAAGGCTGTAAGAACACAATGGTGTAAATTACAATTACCACCTAAAAATTTCCAGAGGCCAGGAGGACAGTAGGAGTTTCATAAATAAATTTCCTGTGCCTCGGCAACAGTTATAGAGGGCCTTTAAAAAAAAAAATCCTTACCTGAGGATATTTTTTCCATTGCTTTTCAGAGAAAGTGGAAGGGAGTGAAGGAGAATAAGGGAGAGGGAGAGGGAGAGAGAGGGAGAGGGAGAGGGAGAGGGAGAGGGAGAGAGAGGGGGGGGGAGGGAGAGGGAAACATCCATGTGAGAGAGACACATCGACTGGTTGCCTCCTGCATGCACCCGGACAGGGGGCAGGGAGCAAACCTGAAATGCTTCAGTGCAAGGCCCAACACTCTAACCACTGAGAAATACCAGTCAGGGCTAGAGGGCCTTTTTTTAAACAGCCACTTCAGCTTCCATGTGAATTAACATACTTAATTCAGTCCTAGGGGATAAGTACATTCCCATAATTGAGTTCTAGCATTTATACATATAATTCCTTTCTCAATATTCTTTTCCCACTAACCTTCTCTAACTTCTCTTGGCCTTCTTAGTTTTCTCTTTCTACTCATTCAGAAATAACCAACATATTAGGACAAACTACTTCTTTTTAACTTCTCTCATAAACACACACATCGCCCTAACTGGTTTGGCTCAGTGGATAGAGCGTTGGCCTGCGGACTGAAGAATCCCAGGTTGGATTCCGGTCAAGGGCATGTACCTTGGTTGCGGACACATCCCCAGTGGGGGATGTGCAGGAGGCAGCTGATCGATGTTTATGTTTCTCTCTCATCGATGTTTCTAACTCTCTATCCCTCTTCCTTCCTCTCTATAAAAAAATCAATAAAATATATTAAAACACACACACACACACACACACACACACACACATCCCTTTTCTTCCTTCTGCAATAACATTCTTGCTAAACTGTAAAAGAGAAACCATAAAAGAGTATATTGATAATACAAAAATTATCTTATACACCTTTATTAATTACTAGAGGCCGGTATACAAAATTTGTGCATGGGGTGTGTGTGTGTGTGTTCCTCAGCCTAGCCTGCACCCTCTCCAATCTGGGACCCGGGATCAGGCCTAAACAGGCAGTCAGACATCCCTCTCACAATCCAGGACTGCTGGATCCCAACAGCTTGCCTGCCTGCCTGCCTGCCTGATTGCCCCTAACCGCTTCTGCCTGCAGCCTGATCACCCCCTAACCACTCCCCTGCCAGCCTGATCAATGCCTAACTGCCCTCCCCTGCTGGCCTTGTCACCCACAGCTGTCCTCCCCTGCTGGCCTGGTTGCCCCTAACTGCCCTCCCCTGCAGGCCTGGTTCCCCCTCAACTGCCCTCCCCTGCAGGCCTGGTCCCCCCCAGCTGCCCTCCCCTGCTGGCCTGGTCACCCCCAATTGCCCTCCCCTGCAGGCCTGGTCACCCCAAACTGCCCTCCTCTGCCAGCCCAGTCACCCCTAACTGCTCTCCCCTGCAGGCTTGATTGCCCCCAACTGCGCTCCCTTGCAGGCCTGGTCCCTCCCAACTGCCCTCCCATGCTGGCCTGAATGCCCACAACTGCCCTCCCCTGCCAGCCATCTTGTGGTGGCCATCTTGTGTCCACATAGGGGCAGCCATCTTTGACCACATGGGGGCGGCCATCTTGTGTGTTGGAGTGATGGTCAATTTGCATATTACTCTTTTATTCGATAGGATTCACAGTTTGAGAAAAAGCCCTAAGAACAATTATAACTATTATTATGACTAATATTATTAGCAGACAGGTAAAGACAATCAAGTGGTTTTTTAAGTTCAAGATCAATTTGTGGGTATACAGGCCTTATCGATGTCTTGGGATAGCTGTTTCTCTCTGATGTCAGTGGCTTCTGATCCCAGAGGAGTCTTTGATCTTCACTGTAGGTGGAGGCGAGTGCCAGAGACAGGGGTACATGTCTATTCATGGTTAGGTGTTTTTTTAAAAAATGAGAAATGTGAATCCTTGAGTTAACACCTTTGTGTTAGCTGGATATAAATAAATTAGTAATACCTGAGAAGGTACCTTCCAATGAGGTTGGAGTCTTTAATTGATGTCTTTGACAAGGGACAAAATCTCCTGGTTGTAAGTCATGGTCTTTGAAGTCTTCATCTCCCAGGACCACATGGTGAAATGAACCAGCTACGAATTTGTCAGTTTTGAAAAGCTGGTTAATATGTCCTTGATAATAATGCAGAATGTCTCCTTTTAGTAAGGTTGGTTCATATGTCTCTTCACCCAGATGTGTGGGGTTACCAGTGACTAATGAGGAGAAAGGCTGTATTTACCAAAAGGAGTAGATCTCAGGTTAAGGAGCACTATAGGGAGAGCTTTTGGCCAAGAGAAATTAAAAGCTTCTGAAAATTTACCTAGTTGAGTTTTAATTGTACCATTTGTACATTCCACCAATCCTGAGAACTGGGGTGATAAGCACAATGAAAATGCTGTAGAATAGGCCAAATATTACAGATAGATTGCATAATTTGCCCAGTGAAATGAGTCCCTTGGTCACTTTGTAACTTAGAGGGAATTCCCCAACTGGGAATTATTTTTCCAATAATAAGTTACCTACTGTGAAGGCTGTTGCTTTCCTGCAAGAGAATGGCTTAACCCAGGGAGAAAACATACAAATCATAATAATACATATTCGTATCCTTGAGATGGTTGCATGTGCATAAAGCCCAATTTGCATATCTTAAATGGACCTAAAGGGAGTGGGAAATGTCCTTATGACCTGTGGAGTGATATTCCAGGGTTATATTTTGGACAGATAGAACATCTGTTATAAACTTTATGAGCTACAGTAGGAGAACATTTCCAGCAATATTGTTTACTCTATGAAATCATCTTTCAGGACCCCAATGTGTTAGCTCATGCACATGTTGAAGTACAGGTAATTAAACCCCCTGTAGGTAAGATTGGTCTCTGATTGGGTCCAAACCATATCTGTTTGAGTCAAAGGTTCCCCGCTTTTTGTTGCCATATCCTTTTTTCTTCTCCTGCAAGCTGGCCATTGGAATTAAAAGCGAGTCTTTTATTGGTTTAATAGGAAGAAGAAACATTCTCAGGTCTGGATAATTTGGCTGCTTATTGCTGCTTGTCTAGTTGCAGTGTCAGCTAAATCATTTCCTTTTGCTTCCATGGGGGCAGCATTAGAATGTCCTGGAATTTTTATAATTGCCACTTGTTTCGGTTGTTGTATGACATCTAATAATTCTGCAACCTGTTTTCCATTCTTTGTGGGCTGCCCAGAGGAAGTTAAGAAACCTCGCTGCTTCCACAACATCTCGAAGTTGTGAGCTACACCAAAGGCATAACTACTGTCAGTGTAAACATTGGCCATTTGATCTTTGGCCAATTGGCAAGCTCAAGTTAGAGCAATTAATTCAGCTTGTTGGGTAGGTCTTATTCAGGTAAATGAGAAACTTCAGTTATGTCCACCATGGAAGTTATTGCATATATATCCCTGTTCATCTTTCAGATAAGATCCATCTGTGAACCAAATTACTATAAGTCAGCATTATCAATAGGAGTTTCCTGTAAACCATTCTTAGAAACAAAAGGGTGGTCAGTAAGCAAAACACAATAGTGGATGTCTTCATCCTTCAAAAACGATAGCAAAGTTGCTGGGGTTAAAACTGTTATGTCAAGTTAAAGTAATATTAGGTGCAGAAAGCAAGAGTATTTCATAAGACGCCAGTTGGCTGACAGAAGTGTTCAGGGTGATGAAAGTTCAGTGGAAACTCAACAGAATGCGGAACATAAATAAGTAAAGGAGAGCCCATAACCGTCTCTTCTGTTTGTTTGCATAACCTGTCTATGCAGAGATGGCTGGCATGGAGAGAGGGAGCCTTTTGGCTACTGAGTCTGACTGCTGACTGTAATCGCCTATAGGTCTATGATGATCTCTAAGTTTTTGAGTTAAAACTCCTAAAGCATTTTCTTTATTTTCATGTATAAAAAGGAACAAAGTTTATAATGAGGGTGTCCCAGATGGGACCTTTAGATAATACTCCCTCTAGAGCTTCTTCAGCTTGTTTCCCTGTGGGGTTCTACTGAATTGGATCAGGTCCATCTGATTTTAATAAGACATATGGAGGCTGAGCCATTGATGAAAAATTTGGAACCCAATTGGGACAGTATTCAGTCAGACCCAGTAACCCTTTAAGCTGTTTCTGGTTTATTTGTTTTTAGAAGAGGAAAGGATGTTATTCCTCTAATTCTTTCTGAGTTAATTAGCAGCCCATCTTTAGATGTTAGATGACCATGGTATTTTACTTGGGGTAAAACTGAGTCGAAGCTTGTCCTTTGAGATCCTATGTCCCTTTATGGCTAGCTATTGTAGTAGGTAAATTGTGTCCTCTTGTAGTCTATGTCCTAGAGCACTGGTCGGCAAACTCATTAGTCAACAGAGCCAAATATCAACAGTACAACGATTGAAATTTCTTTTGAGAGCCAAATATTTTAAACTTAAACTTCTTCTAACGCCACTTCTTCAAAATAGACTCACCCAGGCCGTGGTATTTTGTGGAAGAGCCACACTCAAGGGGCCAAAGAACCACATGTGGCTCGAGAGCTGCAGTTTGCCGACCACGGTCCTAGAGCATAAAGGTAAATCATCCACATAATGGATTAGAATAGAATCTCTGGGAAATTCAACATCATTACAATCAGCTTTCAGTATCTGAGAGAAATAGGTGGGACTGTCCGTATATCCCTGGGGCATTACTGTCCAAATAAACTCACAATCTTCCCAGGTAAAATCAACTTTTATGTTTTGCTTACTGACCACTGTCTTTTTTCCTAGGAATGGTTTACAGGAAACTCCTGTTGATAATGCTGACTTAATTTGGTTTACAGATGCATCTTATCTGAAAGATGAACAAGGACATCACCAAACTGCCCTTTCCTTTCCTTTCCTTTCTTTTTTCCTTTTTCTTTTTCCTTTTCTTTTTCTTTTTCCTTTCCTTTCCTTTCCTTTCCTTTTCCTTTTCCTTTCCTTTCCAGTAGCCCCAGCACCTAGATCTACAGGGGCCTTAGTAGCTTCCCCTTTTATGGTCATTTTAGTTTCTTCTAAAATGTAAGGAGAAGGGGAAATTACTGTTTCTTTTCTTTTTTTTTTTTTAAATGAATCTTTATTGTTCAGATTACAATTGTTTCTCCTTTTTCCCCACATATCTCCCCACCACCCAGTTCCAACCCCCCCTCTGCCCTTACCTCCCCCCACCCGCTGTCCTTATCCATAGGTGTATGATTTTTGTCCAGTCTCTTCCCATACTCCCCACACAGACACCCCTTTCCCCCTGAGAATTATCAATCCACTCCCATTCTATGCCTCTGATTCTAATAAGTTTACCAGTTTATTCTGTTCCTCAGATTTTTAATTCACTTGACTTTTAGATTCACTTGTTGATAGATATGTATTTGTTGTTCATAATTTTTATCTTTCTTCTTCTTTTTCCTCTTTTTAAGGAATACCTTTCAGCATTTCATATAATGCTGGTTTGGTGGTGATGAACTCCTTTAGCTTTTTCTTATCTGTGAAGGTCTTTATCTGCCCTTCAATTCTGAATGATAACTTTGCTGGGTAGAGTAGTCTTGGTTGTAGGTTCCTGCTATTCATCACTTTGAATATTTCTTGCCACTCCCGTCTGGCCTGCATGGTT
Organism: Eptesicus fuscus; assembly: GCF_027574615.1. Taxonomy (NCBI): domain Eukaryota; kingdom Metazoa; phylum Chordata; class Mammalia; order Chiroptera; family Vespertilionidae; genus Eptesicus; species Eptesicus fuscus. Next base: position 20,047,428 of record NC_072479.1, on the reverse strand, counting down.
TCTGTTGAGAAATTAGCTGATAATCGTATGGGAGCTCCCTTGTAGGTAACTAACTGTTTTTCTCTTGCTGCTTGTAAGATTCTCTCTTTGTCTTTTGCTCTTGGCATTTTAATTATGATGTGTCTTGGTGTAGTCCTCTTTGGATTCCTTTTGTTTGGGGTTCTGTGCGCTTCCTGGACTTGTAAGTCTATTTCTTTCATCAGGTGGGGGAAGTTTTCGTTCATTATTTCTTCAAATAGGTTTTCAGCATCTTGCTCTCTCTCTTCTTCTGGTACCCCCATAATTCTGATGTTGGTACGCTTGAAGTTGTCCCAGAGGCTTCTTACACTATCTTCAACTTTCTGAATTCTCTTCTCTTCATGCTTCTCTGGAGGAGTGTCCTTGGCCTCTTTGTATTCCAAATCTTTGAGTTGATTCTTGCAATCCTCTAGTCTGCTTTTGGGTCTCTGTATAATATTTTTTATCTCAGTCAGTGTATGTTTAATTTCTAGTTGGTCCTCATTGAATTTATCGGCCTTTTCCATGAAATTCTTGAAAAACCTTATAACCGTGGTTTTGAACTCTATGTCCAATCGCTTGTTTTCCTCCATTTCTTTGGTTTGTGATCTGTTTCCTTGCCTTCTCATATTCTCTGCTTCCCTGAGTTGGTAGGGTAGTTTTGTGTACTAGGTGTCCTATTGGTTCAACGGGTCAGCCTCCCAGTTACTTGAGGTGGACATTCTTGGTGTACCCTTGTGTACTGTGTGTTCCCCAGCAGGAGCTACAGCAAGGGCTAGTTTTCTCCTCCTTTGCTTGGGCGGTTTTGGAGCAGTCTGGAGCTGCAGTTGGTTAAGCTGCCACAGAACAGGCCATTTATATGCAAAAGCCGCTGTGTGGAGCCGGGGCGGGTTTGTAGAATGTGCGGGGCGGGGCCTCAGGGCGGGGCGGGGTCTCAGGGCGTCACTAGGCTGGGGCGTGGCCAACGGCGATGGCTGCCGTCAGCCCTCTCTGCCTTTCCACTTTTCCAAGTCCCTGCGCCCCGTGCTCCAGCGCAGTAAACAATGATTGCTGGGCGCACCACCGCAAAAAAGTCACTCTCACTTTCCGACCCGATGGCCGAGAGTCCAGCTTCTCCCCGTAGGTGTCTGGGTCCCCCGAGTGTCCCCAGAAACTGGATTTCAGAGTGATCGGGAGCTTGTCTCCCTGCGGGTTGAAGAAAAGCCGCGCACCCAGCCGCCCGCCGCTGGCCCGATTCGCATGCCTCCGTACCTCAGCTTTTCAGCGATTGTGCTCCTTTCTGTTCTTAGTTGTCAGTCTTCCACTCAGCCAGCTTTCCCGTGGTTCTGGGTGGTAGCCGTTTTTGTCTTTTAGTTGTGTTTTTGAAATTGTTGTGTGAGGCAGCAGATTAGTTGTTTAACTATGCCGCCATCTTGGTCAGCTCTTACTGTTTCTTTTCTTTTTCTAAAGTCCCATTTCAGTTTTCTACAATCCTTCTTAAGGTAACCTGGCCTTCTACATAAAATAAAAGCAGACTCCTCTGAGGGAGTTTCCGAACAGAACTTACGTGGTAATGCTGTTGCTTTGCTCTCAGAAACCAGTAAGAGTATTAATTGGAATAGGTCAGAATAACCAAGATCACGTGTCCTAACAGTTAAATCACATTCCTTTCCAAACCCAGCATGGTCCTGAAGAGGTTCAGGGAATGTTTAATTAGATTCCTTAGTTCTGTTCTAGTACAAGGAAAAGTGGATTTTGGTTAGCTTTCCATGCCCGAGACTGGCTTTTTGCTAAAAGGAGCTGTTAGAATTTCTAGCTTGTTTTGTTTTGCTTTTCTAGTCTATCCTGGTCTGGTTTTCTGTTCTGAGTGTCCCCTCTGTCAGTAGGTAGCTGTGGTGGAGGACGCGTAGAAGAGAGAGAAGCAGGGGGAGGAGGAAAGGAGTGTAAGTCAGACAGCAAAGTAGCCAGCAGGGTGGGCAGTTGGAGAAGAGGAAGAGTGGGTGCTGGCATTGAGTAGCTTGGGAAGCTTCTTTAGTTCAGGAAGAGCCTCTAAAATTGCCTTATTAACTTCCTAGAAAGAAGAATGTCTCTCTGTGCTCTGCTCCAGAGCCTTCTATTTGCCAATTGAGGGAAGCCTCTCATTCATTAAATTTGATTTCGGAGCCGGCTTTTTTTCTATTGTACACGTAAAAATCAATTCAGGTGTCAAAAGAGTTCCATTTTGGTCATCTTAAGTTCATGTCAATTCCAGTTGAATCCTCCCATTTCTGTAAGTACTTGCAAGTGAAGGCTCCCTATGAATTGTACATCTGCAGGAGTATTAAGGGGGGCTGAGGGTGGGGGCTTGTCAGCCCTGGAGGCACGATTTCCAAAACCCATGTTAATTTAGTTTTATTTTGAGATCTGTGGAGTCTGAACACATTTCCAGGGATATTGTGTGGTGGGTTGAAGTGTGCCACTTACGGGCTGAGCTCCAAGGGGCTGTCACCTCCCAAGTTGCTCCAACCCTCTGACATGTCTTGGTTTCTCTCCCGGCTGTCTAATAGAACTGTGAGAGCTAGGTAGCCAGCCCTTCTGTGTGAGTCCTGGGACAAATCAGTTATTTCATTACAGTTGTATTGGAATTCCCTATGGGGCCCTGTTTGTTTTGAGGGCTCTGACACTACACTGATTCTTAGTCACTAAGAATACTCAAATTTCAAGCTGGAGGGAGTAAATGCCCCTTATCTTTGGAGCTACACGAGTTCAGAGTCTCATTTACCCAGCAAAAAATTTTGTTCAGACTTGCAATAAATGGTTCCAATTAAGCAGCTCAAATATAAAACCATCCACTCATTTTTTTTTCTGCTATCCCTGAGTTATCTCAACCCTTAACCTTCAGTGCCACCTCAAGGATATATATATATATATATATATATATATATATATAGTTCACCTTCACAGTACGCTGGGAGGTTTTCTCTATTAAAATATATTTTACTAGTAGCCCGTTTGCACGAAGATTCGTGCAATACACCTTCATTCACCTGGCTGCCTGCACCAGTTTTCTGCCGGCACCGGGGACCCAGGCCTTGGCTGTGGCCACTGCCTTCTGCCTTCTTTCAGGGTCCGGGCTTGGCCCCGGGCGGTGGCCTTGGGCTCGGCTGCACCCAGCGTCCCTGCTACCGATTGCAGGAGCCGACCCCCAGTGGTCTCCTGCGATCGGCGCAGGCACCCCGCTGGCGCCCAAGGCTTCCTGGTGGGTGTGGTTAATGGGCGTGGCTTGGTTGGTGGGCGTGGCTTGGGTGTAGCGAAGGTGCGGTCAATTTGCATATTTGTCTATTATAAGGTAAGATATATATATATATATTTTATTTTTTTATAGAGAAAACCTCCCAGCGTACTGCGAAGGTGAACTTTATTTATTTATTTATTTATTGCATTTTTTAAAATAAATCTTTATTGTTCAGATTATTACAATTGTTTCTCCTTTTTTTCCCCCATATCTCCGCATCACCCGGTTCCCTCCCCACCATTGTCCTTATCCATAGGTGTATGATTTTTGTCCAGCCTCTTCCCATACCCTGCCACACAGACACCCCTTTCCCCCTGAGAATTATCAATCCACTCCCATTCTATGCCTCTGATTCTATTATGTTCACCAGTTTATTCTGTTCCTCGGATTTTTAATTCACTTGATTTTTAGAATCACTTGTTGATAGATATGTATTTGTTGTTCATAATTTTTATCTTTACTCTTTTCTTCTTTTTCCTCTTTTTAAAGAATACCTTTCAGCATTTCATATAATACTGGTTTGGTGGTGATGAACTCCTTTAGCTTTTTCTTATTTGTGAAGCTCTTTATCTGCCCTTCAATTCTGAATGATAACTTTGCTGGGTAGAGTAGTCTTGGTTGTAGGTTCTTGCTATTCATCACTTTGAATATTTCTTGCCATTCCCGTCTGGCCTGCATAGTTTCTGTTGAGAAATCAGCTGACAGTCGTATAGGTGCTCCCTTGTAGGTAACTAACTGTTTTTCTCTTGCTGCTTGTAAGATTCTCTCTTTGTCTTTAACCTTTGGCATTTTAATTATGATGTGTCTTGGTGTGGTCCTCTTTGGATTCCTCTTGTTTGGGGTTCTGTGCGCTTCCTAAACTTGTAAGTCTATTTCTTTCACCAGGTGGGGGAAGTTTTCTGTCATTATTTCTTCAAATAGGTTTTCAGTATCTTGCTCTCTCTCTTCTGGCACCCCAAAAATTCAGATATTGGTACGCTTAAAGCCATCCCGGAGGCTCCTTATGCTATCCTCACACTTTTGGATTCTTCTTTCTTTCTGCCTCTCTGGTTGGGTGTTTTTTTCTTCCTCATATTCCAGATCTTTGGTTTGACTCTTCGGGTGCGGTGGTCTACTCTGTATATTCTTTATTTCAGACAGTGTATTCATAATTTCTGACTGGTCCTTTTCCATTTTTTTGGTATTCTCATTTAGGTCCTTGAAGGTCTCTTCAAGTTTCTCAGCGGTTTTTAGAAGATTCTTGAGTAACCTTATAAATATGGTTCTGAACACTGTGTCGTCCATTAGTTTGCTTTCATCTATCTCTCCTACTTGTGACATACTTCGATGTCTCCACATTTTGGCTGCCTCCCTGTGTTGATGGAGTGGCTTTGTGTGGTCAGTGACCTATAGGGGCTGGTAGCTCAGCTTCCCCAATCACCCTAGGTGGTCGCTCTTGGTACTCCCCTTTGTGGGCTGAGTGGAAAGTCTTGGTGTAGTTAAAAGCCCTGATTGCTGTTGGTACACTGGGAGGAATTGACCTCTGGTCCAATTGGTTGTGAGGGCCTGCTGTGTCTATAACGGAAGAATTGCTGTGCTGGAGACACAGTAGGGCTTTGGTGCTCACTGAGTCTGCCTCTTGAATGTGTCCCTTATGAGAGTGGTTGAAATCTGGTGTCGTCCACACCGACAGAAAAGTCACTCTCACTCTCTGACCGATGGCCGAGAGTCCTGTAGGCGTCTGGGTCCCCCGCGTGTCCCCAGAAACTGGAGTGCAGAGTGGTTGGGATTGTTGGTATCATTGGCGGGAGTTGATCTCCAAGCCAGTTGGCTGTGAGGATCAGCAGTGTCTCCACTGGGAGAGCTTCTGTGCTCAGCTTGGATGGGGCGGAGTCTCAGGGTGGCGCAGACAAGCTTTGGTTTCCCGTCTGCTCCGCCCTAAGAGGGGCGGTTTCTCTGTGCCCGAATTAATGGCTGCACGCCTCTGAGAGAAGGCAGCTTTCGAGCCTCTCCCGCTGCCTAACAGACCAGTTTCTCCCCAGCTGGGGCTGGATTTCAGTGCAGACCGGAGGTTTTGTTTTTCTCCCGAACGAGAAATCCAGTCACTGGGAGGGCTGTGCTCAGCTTGGATGGGGCGGAGTCTCAGGGTGGCGCAGACAAGCTTTGGTTTCCCTTCTGCTCCGCCCTAAGAGGGCCGGTTTCTCCATGCCCTAATCAATGGCTTCGCGCCTCTGAGAGAAGGCAGCTTTCGAGCCTCGCCCACTGCCAAACAGACCAGTTTCTCCCCGACAGTCAGGAGGTTTTGTTTTTCTCCCAAACGAGAAAGCTAGCCACGCAGCGTCTGCTGCCCTCCCTCTCCATGAGCTGTGAGCAAGCCTGCCGTGTATTCAGCCGCCCGCCCTTTCCACGCTCACGGATCTCCGCACCTCCACAGCTCCTGAGGCTCAGCGTCCCCTCTCTTTTTTTCTCTAGTTGTAGGTTTTCCACTCTGCCAGTTCTGGACGGTGTGAGCTCTGTTTTCCAGTTGTAGTTTCAAAATTGTTGTGGTAGGCAACAATTAGGTGTTTACCTTATGCCGCCATCTTGGTTTCTCTGATTTTTATATTTTAAAGGACAACTGAAATAAAATTATGGGCCTCCTACCTTAAAACAGAGAGGTCTGGATTTTCAAGAAAACTCACCCAAATTCACCTGATGCAGTAATGAGCCCCTGCTGGTACCTAGCACCAGGCCTGTGCCTGCCAGGTGGTCCGGGATGGGCTTCTTTGGATAAGAAATGTCCAAACCTGTAGAGAATTTTTACAAGTTTATTTGAGTCAAAATGATGACAATTGCCAGGAGGCAAAATCTCAAGGAATTGAGAAAATGCTCCAGAGAATGGCAGTTTTGCAGTTTATTTTATACATTACAGTGCAAGGAGATGTAAGGAAGGTTACATGAAATCCACACACGGTGGATTAAGGGTGTAGGAGAAAGCAAGGCAGGGGGAGGGGACCTCTGGGATTGGATAAAAAGGCAAAATAGAGTAACACATACCTCTTTTACATTGGTGGGTACGGCACATAGAGATGGTATTTGGGGAACCAGATAACAAGGGGGGTTCTGTGGTCTGTTCTGGTGCTGGCGGTTGGGCCCCGAGGGGTCTGGGAAAGAAGATTACTCTGACATTTCAAGTGTGTTATTTTACGTGTAAAAAAGACAATGGACAGGCTCAGTTGAGGTAAAGATTAACCTTTGCCAGTGGAGCTACAGGCCTAGAAGGTGACTACCCGCCATGACTCACTCTTACTTAGAAATGTTTCTGTTCGACCCTCCTCTGTGGTTACGTTCAGTCTCTGAGTTTGCAGGCCCACCATGCAGGCCTCTCCTGAGCTTGGCAGGTTCAGTATGTGGTCCCTTCTTCATCCACAAATTAGAGATGGGAAGACAAGAGCCGGGCAAGTCCACGCTTGGTCAGTGCTTGCCCGATGTCTCCCTTCACTCAGTTTTCTGCAGGCCAGCGCTGTCCCGTAGAAATTTTCATGACCATGGAAATGTTCTCTATCTGCACCCTCAGTGTAATAGCCACCGGCCCCCTGTGGCTAGTGAGCGCTTGAAAGGTGGCCAGTGAGACTGAGGACTGAATCTTTAATTTAATTAAAACTTAAATAGCCAGATGTGGCTACTGTATTGAATGGTGCAGCTCTCGAGTCATTTTAAAATGAACTGAGGCACAAATCTGTCCCACCTCCCTTGGGACCTAACTGCTTCTGCTCCTTTTTTTTCCAGAGCTGCTACTGAATTTAGTGAGTAGTTCACAGGCTCCTAGTGAGCCACTTGCGCTGGGAGTGACCCAGAGCAGATGATGGAAGGAGGTCACCATCGCAGGACAAAACCAGCCTCAGGCCCAGGTTCTGGGAGCGGGGATGGGTGTAGGAAGATGCTCCATGTGCCAAATTGATATGGAGCTTTTGATGAAATATCAGTATGTAATTGCTGTCGGAATATGTGGGTTCGGGCATATTATTGATCAGTAGATGCACAGATGTTGCTTTTTGTCTCAAAAGAACATAGGTGCCAATTTTTTCTTTTCAAATCATGTGCCCAGTATAACTGCTATCCACAGTGCTAGAGATACGAATGTAGATATTCTATCTGGATATGTTCACACTGACAAAATGTTCAACACCTTCACTTTTGAAGATATTGTATTGGGCAAGAGATAGGTACAAAGATGATTAAGACATGATCCCTACCCAAAAGGAGTTGCAATCTAGTAAAAGATTATTATCTATAGAGTGTTTATCATGTGCTAAGCATCTTACATATGTTTAATTTGGTCCTTACAATAGCTATGTTTAAGGAAGGAGTTATTAGCCTCGTTTTAGACATGAGGCGATTGAGATCCAAGGAGGTTAAGTTACCAGCTCAAAGCAGCATAGCCACTTAAAGGGTAGAGTGGGGGGTGGAGACCTGAGCCCACGCTACCATTATATTTCTCCAGGATCATGGTGAGAGTCTCCTGATGAGTCTTCTGCCCATGCTTCAAACCCTGCCCTCTCACCACACCACTCCTCTGCTCCAAGCCCTGCAATGGCTCCCTCTTTCTCACCCAGAGTAAGAGGCAACACCTTTACACAGGCCTGCAAGAACCTGTATTACTCTCTCTGTTGCCTCACTGCCCACTCTCCTCTACCTCGTTTACTCTGCTCACATCATACCGGCCTCCTCTCAGTGGGGGGCCTTTGTACCAGTGGGTCCCTCTTAGACATCACACTTTGTCCAGATGTCTAAGTGACGCCATCATCCATTGCGAGTCTCTAAATAAGTGTCACCTTCTCAGTGAGACCTACTCTGAGCATGCACTCTCCAGCTCCTTACCCCTCTTCATTTTGACTTTTAGGACCCGATACATATTTATAAGTTACTTACTTTTTGTTAACTGTTGCCATTTCCATGCACACATGTAAGTTATTTGAGGGCAGGATTCCCTGCCCCCGCGCCCCCCGCCCCCCGCACTGTGTTCACTGCACGGTCCAAACACCTAGAAGATGCCTAATACATAGTGGATGTTCAGTAGATGTTTATTGACTAAAGATGATTGAAGCTCATGTTTGTCCAATTTCAAAGTCAGACTCGCTTACATTTTATATATACTGTACTAGTAAATACATACTCTTTGTTTAGCTCTGGTAAGTTGTCCCGATTGCTTTAAAAGGCATGACTGTGTAGAATTACATGGGAGAACCAGAATAACCCACACAAAATATATGTTGAGCTGACTTCCTTTAGTTTTAAGATAGGTCTTGGCCTAGTACTAAAGAAGCTGTTACTTGTAGCTTCACAGAAGGCCAATCAGCCATGGTCAGGAATTGTGGATGAGCTTCCACATGTAAGTATATTGCCCAGTATTGAAGAGTGGCTGTGTGTGTGCGTGTGTGTGTGTGTGTGTGTGTGTGTGTGCGCACGCGCGTGCATGTGCACACGTGTGTGTGCATTCTTGCATGTGCATGTGTGACTTTGTCCCATACAGAAGCAGAAATACTGTGCTTATTATTACCAGCCCTGTTGAAGGCAGACATGATGAAGGAACATAGTACCTTAGCCAGTATATGTAGTAAGGAAGGATGTGGTTTTAGAATTAAGATACAAGTTTTGCCACCCTGCTATTCAAAATATTTAATAGAAATCATATTTCTCTTTTTGGAAAAAAAAAAACCCACAGGTTATTCTTGGTGAGAATTTGACCTCAAATTGTCCGGAGGTTATCTACGAAATTAAAGAAGAAACACCTGTTTTTTATAAACTCGTTCCACATCCTGAGAAGAATATCTACATCTACCTAACAGCTGGAAAAGAGGTAGGTAAAAAACTAGTTACTGCTTCTGACTTATGAATACGGAGTGTTTAATTGATGTCATTATCTAGTAGTGAAGCTTTTACTTTGAACTACTGAGTTTAACCATCGCTGCAGGCAATGGTTCACAAGCACAGAATTAAAAACATTACTGTCAGTAACTAAGCAAGAAATATTACCTGTTTAGACAATGTTATTATTGGCTATATTTCCAATGCCAGGTTTTGCAGAGGAGGATGTGCTTGCAAATGGCGCACCATCAGCAAGGTGACTGAATTTACACATTTATTGTGTGGGCTCTGAACGATTAGATGCATTTATGAATATACCCAATGGGATTAGCTTTGGAATTTGGGGTTAATATCAGTTCACAGTCTCATACACATTCATTAACCAGGAAATATATGGCACTTGCCCTCCCTCTCTTAATTTAGTTGGCTGTTTTTTAGCTTTTCTTCTTGCTTCTGCTTACTGAATTACAAAGGATACCTTTCTACATTTTTTTTTGTTTGTTTTTACAAAGTGCTTCACCAAGGGAAGGGGGAGATAAACTAATTTTTACTGAGTCCCTCCTGACTATGTACTAATTATCATTCTACATATGGTCTCTAGATGAGACACATAGAGTTGTGTACACACACTTATAATAAATAATGTTAATGAAAAGTATTAATAATTTAATGGTATAAAAATACCTTTGTTTTATATATGAAGAATCTAAGACTTGGAAAGGTTAAATAACTTGCTCAAGGATACATATATAGGTTAGGCCTGTCAGAACTAGGATTTAAGTTATGCTCTGATCTTTTAAAGCCCATGATAAATGAGATCAAATCACAAATTTGTGAAAACTGAAAGGCCATTTTGGCACAGTGGTTTTGACCCATGATTATTTGCACATACAAAGGACAAAGAATATAATTGAGACTTACATAATTATATCAGGGATATAATTATGATGCTCGTGGCCTACCCCAATTTTTCATTCTTTTCCTCTCAAGCACTCTAAGGACTGTAGCAATGGCATTAACCTATATGTGTTGTTAGAGCCACAGAGTAGCTTTGCGAGGACTTGTAGTTCCAGGAATTCCTAAAAAAGGCCTTATTGCTCTTTGCATGTTGAAAAGTCAGTTATGTCTAACTGACCACATCTCGATGGCCACTGGACCTCATATACCTTTGTAAGCCAGTTCTTCACCATATGGAGTCTTCTTGACCAGCGTGCTTCTCCATTCCAAAACTTTTTGCTACATCTCTTCCCCAGGGTTCCCATATTTGAAAGATTTTTGTCTCCTCAACAAAGTGCATATATTAAGTAACAACTCCCATTCTCAGGCTGCATTTATCCAGGGCATCTAAAGCTAACAGTCAGGGGACAGACTGTACTGCCACAAAGCTGATAACATTCCAGCCCAAAGCACTAACACTTGAAGTCTGGCTTAGTCTGTGCGTATTTTTCCATTCAGCTTTTAAAAACATTGCAAATCGCTCAGAAGTCTTCATTACCACCTTCCCTGGAACTCAAGACCATAGGGTGGGAACCACGGCAAGAGCCTCCAATAGCTGACAGGTGTTCACTTTCTGAAGGTGAACTGCTCTGGTCTCTGGTCATCCCACGGACATCCTGAGGAGACTTTCCCACTGGGCATCGAAGCTGGTTACTCTTACACTCTTCACTTGGGTTTCCTGCTACAGATCTTATCCGCGAGGCTCTGGTTGGGCCAATACAACCCCAACGGAGGCAGACCGAAGGAAAGTCCTTTCTTAGATTCTTGGGCAAATACTGGTAGTAATAGCCAAACTAACACGCCCTCATACATCCATAGAATGGTATAATATGTAGCCATTAAACATAACCACATGGAGATCCATGCATTGCTGTGGAATAGTCACTATCGTGTGTTCAGTTGAAGAAGCAGGTCTAATGTAGTATTTATAGTGTCCTCTCTCTCTTTTTTTTTTTAAAATATATTTTATTGATTTTTTACAGAGAGAAAGGGAGAGGGATAGAGAGCTAGAAACATCGATGAGAGAGAAACATCGACCAGCTGCCTCCTGCACACCCCCTACCAGGGTTGTGCCCGCAACCAAGGTACATGCCTTGACTGGAATCGAACCTGGGACCCTTGAGTCTGCAGGCCGACGCTCTATCCACTGAGCCAAACCGGTTTCGGCAGTGTCCTCTCTTTTATATGGAGTTATATGTTTGTTTAAGTATATTGTATGGTAATTCTTATAGAATATTCTAGAGATTCATGTTCCACTAAATGCTCTGAGTAAAAATTGTCCTAGGAGCAGCTGTTACTGACTGTCCCCCTGCTGGAGTATCATGATCTCGGCATATTCGAAAGCTCTGAGCCTTGTGCTGAGGAAACCTATTTTGCTTTTTCAGTGTAAGATTTCACATGTTTGTTGGACCGTGGACACTTTTCTCACATAATAGCAATAGCCAACATTTATTGAGCACTTAGTATGTGCCAGACAATGTTTGTCATAGCCCCAGGAAGTCTGCAGCACCATCACCATTTCACGGATGAGAAAACAAGGTTAGAGAGCTTATGTGACATTTATGAAACCCCCCCACCCCGCCCTACAAAGATGAGAGAATTACAAAGATGTTTGTGAGCTACAAGGAAATAACCACATGCTGTTTACCGCTGGCTCGGGCTGGTGGTCCGTCAGTCTGTCTGTCAGCAGCACCGAGAACTGTGAAGTGGACGGGCGTGGTTATCCTCCATGAAGTCTACTTAGAGTCAGAAGATATTCCTCAGGATCGCTCGTTTTCCTCACAGACCCCTCCTAGAACTCTCTGTACCTCTCACCTTTTAAAGAAGTTACTTATACTTTCTAACAAATATAGCTTCCTGGCCTCACGCGTCCCACAGGTTTCTTCACTACCTTCCGGGTGCCCTGCGACCCTCAGGTCCCTGCCTCCCACTGCCTGCTGGCTCTGCCTGCCTCCGCAGCCCGCGTCTGCCCAGCACTGCGCCCTGTCTGTGGCTTTTTCTGACAACTGCAAGGAGCAGCCCTAGGGGCAGGGAATGATTGAAAACTCCCCTGTTTTGTTTTGTTTTTACTTTCAACTCCAGGGTGGGGAGGGTGTATTGAGCACTTAGTATGTGCCATTTTCTGGCACATACTAAGTGCTCAATAAATGTTAGAGCCCCCCACCCCCCTCCTGAGAGGGGTGGAGGCTTCTCCTCACTTCCTTGTCCAGGGACAACCGGGTGCTACTCCGGGTCGGAGCCTTTGCTATTTCCAGATGCTCATTTCCAAGTACCGTTGACTCTGTATGAAGCCAGCTGACCTGATTCCACAGACCAGAAACCTGACTGCGTATCAGACTCACCTGAGGGGCTTAGAGGTGCAGACTCCTCGGCTGGCCCTAGACCTCCTCAGCTGGAGTCCCCGCAGGCACTCTCACAAGCTCCCAAGGTGATTCTGATCGCCTGTCCCCACCTTGGGACCCCTGCCCACTGTCACCGTGCAGGCATTCAGAGTGTGAGCCCATAAAGGTCTGTGGCCCTTCGTCCGATAAGGTGTGGCGGTTTTTCTGGTCTTGCTTATCATTCTGTCTGAACCGCTGTCATCTTTCTTTTTAGGTGAGGAGAGTTCGAGTTGCAAACTGCCATAAGCATAAGTCCTGTTCGGAGTGCCTAACAGCGGCAGACCCTCACTGCGGCTGGTGCCATTCGCTACAGAGGTATCTCTGAATGCTTTCTCACAGCTCACACCTTCAGAAAAGTGTCACGCACGGAACACTTGTTGCCCCACTCGAACAATTCGTTCCAACGACCTGGGGGCACTGACCTCTGTCCGACTGAAATATCATGGTGTGACCCGAATTAATTCCCAGAGATGTTCCCAGCCAAGTCAGTGCTTCTCAATCATTTGACCCGGACCACTCAGGGTCGCCCACGCCGGGGGTGGGAGGGGCAGGCAGGTGACATAAGGGAGGATGGGCTCGAGCTGTCAGGCTGCTTGTACTTTCTGCAGAGTTCTCCCAGACTCCCGAGACAGGCGAAGGTTCTCCCTCCGGGAAGGTAGAAGAATAGGGCTGTTTGAAATTTTTCAAATGAATCCTCATAATGTCACGTATTCGGTTGGTGCAGCGGAAGCCTTATTATTGATGCTGTTGTCTCTGAATGCGCCATACAGCTGTGGGCCTGATGTACAACCTCAGGCTCCCGGCAGAATCTGCCCAGCCTGCTCTTGAATTACGATGCTCACGACCCATCTAGGCTCAGGGGCGACTTGGAGCCGCTTCCTCACCATGGCAGCTCGTAGCATCACTGGGACCCGCCTGGTTGGATTGCTGTTGCCATGGCAACCCAGTACTCGCTCTCTATAGAAGCAAGGAGGAGAGAGCCTGAGCCGCAGCTCAGGCTGGGGAAGAAAAAAAAAACAAACCATAACAGTGTCTGTCAGTTTGGCGCTTTCCGTTTTCAAAGGTAAAAAAGGATAAGAAAGAGTAGAACAGGTGCAGAGAAGCTGAAGGCTGAACAAGGGGAGGTTTGAGGAAAGAAAAGAGGACTAGGAAGAGAATTTGGGAGCCTCTAGGGGATGAAGCCAAGAGCAGTAAAGGGAGAGGGGGGAAATACAATGTAAGCAAGAGGTCCAGAAAACAAACCGAAAATATAGGGGTGGAATTAATTAAGAGTTCACGGAGGACGTCCAAAGCTGAGATGCAGCAAGACGCATAATTGCCTGTGCCTTCCCCTGCGCCTCCTTACTGGGCTGTTTCCGTAGAATCGCTGGCAGACAAAAGAAGCAGGGCCAGGAGAATTCTCATGAATAATTGTAACCGGGTAGGAACGTTTTCTTCTTGTCGCTTGCCCAAGAGTAGAGTTTAAGGAATTAGCTGATCATGAACAGCATCTCATCATCGCACACCCACTAAGCAGTCTTGCCGTAATCTTTCTGATCCATTACACTTATGTAGGTTCCCTGTCTGTATCTGTAGGGCTACATGCAGGAGTTAATTCAGTGCCTGTGGTGGTGGTGGTGAGGGTGATTAAATAGCCACACATAGCGAGTGGCTACCGTATTGGCAAACACAGGACATGGGAGATGTCCAGGCTGGTGATATGAATTTGGAAGTTAGTAGTGTTTAGATGGACATAAGGAAGCCTTCAGACCATGTTGGAGAGGGAGTGTAAATTGAGGGGAGAAGTAGTTGGAGAGCTAAGCATAGATGTGGGGCAGTTCTTAGGGGTCAGGGAGCTGAAGAGGAAACCGGACAGGGGAGGGAACAGCCAGAAAGGGAAGAGGAAAATCTGAAAAAGGTGGTCTGGGAAGCAGAGGGAGGAGGGAGCATCCGCTGTGCCAGATAGTGCTGCGAGGTCAGGCAAGAGAAGAGACTTAGCAGGAGCTGACTGGGGACTGTGACCAGGACAGTTGGGGAGGTGGTGCTAAAGCTGCCAGAGAAGATAACAGGAGGCAGAGCAGAGACAACTCTTTAGAGGAGCTTTGGTGAGAAAGGTAGCAGAAAAGGGAGCTGACGCTGGGGGAGAAAGTGGAGTCCAGACAGTTTTGTTGTTTACGAGAGGCATGAAACCACAGTGCATTTTGGGGCTGTTGGGAAAGGTCCAGTAGAGAGGGAGAAACTGATGATGCAGGAGAGAGAAGAGAGCTGTGGAGTGTGTCTTTGAGCAGATGCGGGAAAACATGATCTGTCTAGTACACCAGCGGGGAGGCCCGCCTCACACAGGAGCGTGGGACAGTCCTTCTTGGTCATGGGAGGGAAGGTGAGGATATGGGCCCGGGAACAGGTAGGTGATGTGAGAACGCACCATGACTTTTCATATTGCTTACATCATTTTCAGTGACTTAAGACAAGTGAGAGTGAGGAGAGGTGGGGGAGGAAGCCCTGGGGTTTGAAGGGAGAAGAGAGAGAAGGTGTGAATTAGAGTGGGAGAGAGAAGGAGATGGGACATAGAGAATCACTACCAGGAAGCTTTAGGGCCCACTTGAGGTGGGTCGTCTTGCTTTTGAAGTGAGAGCAGTATACATGGTTTTGCTTTCGTAAGCCACATTTGGGTCTGTTGGTGTAGTCATAGAGCAGGTGAGAGTTAGACCGAGTCAGAGTTGGGGCTTTGCCAGGAAGTACTTAAAGAGGGGGCAGAGGGACCTGGATGCTGAGGGTGCATGCTAGGGAGGGACCATGATAGTGATATGGATATTGATACTTATAATAGTAGACTTGGGGCCTTAAACTATAAGTGAACTCTAAGGAGGGGGGTGAGGGATGTGAGAAGGCGGATCTGTGCCCTGGGGGTTGCAGTTGGGGGGAAGACTTATTGAAGCTGGAAACTGGAAAAGGGTAGTGGTTGGACTATGGGAACTTGAAATTAAGGTCATGGAGGGGGTGGAGTTACTGGCAATGACAAGATCTAGGGTATGATTATGTAGCTAAAGTCGGATGGAGGACAAGATTATTGGCAGAGCGGTCAAGGAACGGAGGTGTCAGCGTGTTAGGTGGATTGATTATCTGTGTGAAAATTGCAGTCACCAGGAACGACTGTGGGAACAGTGTTGGAGAGTGGGGAGCCCGATATTCAAGAAAAGGAAGGCATGGGCCTGTCGATGGGGGTGGTTTGCAGATGGTTACCACAGGAAGGAATTTGGGGTGATGTGGACTGATGGCATGAGCTTCAAAGATGGGGGTGGGGGCTGTGGCAGGCTTAGAAAGAAGGGAAGAAGAATTGTCCAGAAGAGAAGGTCAGATGCAAGCAGGACACCTACCATGGGGGAGAGGAAGCAGCCAGCCCTGAGCAGGCACACGGAAGCTGTGTCCTCAGGCAGAGCCAGGTTTCCGTAAGAGCAGGTGAAAGGAAGAACCGGAGAAGAGGTTGAGGACATGGGGCTTCTATAAAAGCCTGCTCACTGCTGCCCCTGCTTCTGCTCTTACTCCCCCACCTCTGCCTTTTAAACTCTAAACCAGATCATGCCATTTCCCAGCTTAATAACCTCCACTGGCTTCCGTCTTAGAGTTCAGCCTGACTCCCTTACCCCCAGGGCCTGCGTTCGAGGCTTTCCATAGTCTGGCCCTGCACTACTTCTCAGACTCTAAGTCCACGCTCTCCTCCATCTCCCCTAGCCACACTGGCTTCCTTTGTGACTCAGGAACATGCCAAGCTTGTTCCTGCCTCAGGGACTTTGCACTTGCTATTTCCTCAGACTAGAATACTCTTCCCCAGATCTTTGTACAGTTGGCTCTTTCTTGATTATCATATCCCAGCTCCCACATCTCCACGGGATCATCCAGCCTGAAGTAGCCTCCCCTCACTCAGTGGCATCACTGCTTTATTTCCTTCACGGCCCACCACTATCAGAAATGATCTTATTTCTGGATGGAGGAGGAGGAGCGTTTGGGATGCACCGCAGTGCAGGGGTGACTCTCCCACAGGCAGCGGGCGTGGTACAGCAGGGGAGGAAGAATGCGGGTCCTGCCCGCTTTCTTGGGATTGAATCAGGGCTTCAATGGGACCTGCAAGTTTCTCTAGAAGAGAGACTAGATGAGATGTGTGTTTTAGAACAAGCAAAATAGACCTTGAGTCTGCCTCTTCCTTTATTCAAATGTAAGTTGCATAGGGACCTAGTCTTGTTCATCATCGTATTCCCCAGACTCTAGAACAGTGCCTGGCACATAGTAGGTCTATATTAAATGAATGGAGTAGAATGATTGGGAAACTCTACCAATGGCAGAAGACTTGTGCATTACGTATTATATAGCACTCTGGATTTGTGGGCTGACGGACCTTCCCACCCATGTCAGATTACTTGGTTTCACACTGGCTTGGTTCTGGCCTGAGATTTAATAAAAATAAGCTTCAGATCTCTGACTCACATGAAGCTCCAGTGCCATTCAAAATTAGGAATTCTAAAGGGGGATGTTTTCTTATAACTGTAGAGCATCCCACTGTGTTTTTTTTAAATGCCGCAGATTTATTTAGAAAAATAACTTATTTTCTCTGTAGAGAAGGTTGAGCTTTCTTGCCTATGTGTCTAGAAAGTGGATTTTTTTTTGGGGGGGGTCAAGAAAATGATCTTAACTTCCTTTGGTTGGGGTGTTAATAATAGGCATCCATTATAAGCAGATAAAAAGCAACTAGATAAACAATGAGCTCTAAAAAGTCTGGTATTTTATTGTTGGAACTTCACATCCAACCTGTGATGAATTTGCCTGTGTGGGTGGAAAGTGAATTTTTGCAGGCTGAATGTCTTGGGTTGGGAAGAAGTTTCTCAGTTTCTCCCATATTGCAAAGCATAGCAACTGTGTTCAGTTATGGATTTCCACAAAACTGGCAATCCTGAACCAATGAACGGATGAGGTTCCAAAAGTTCACGTGTATGTTTGGCACTCAGAATGCATTTTCCCATAGAAACAATGTCATCAGTCAAGGGCTGATTCCCAAGTCAGCCCACACAACTCAATTTATTTAATTTCAACAAATGTTTATTGAATATCTACCAAGATCCCAATGTGGGAAGTCAGATAATTAGCTGATATTGAGGAAATCAGTTGCCACTCTTGGGCTTAAGGAATTCACACATTAACTAGGAGACAGACGTGTCAATGCTCAAGGTTCATTCATTCAGTTGTACATCCAATCAGCAGGTATTTTTTGAGCACCTGCAGTGTGCTAAGCCCTGTGCTAGGTGCTTGGGATGCAGTCTTTCTTGCCTACGTGGAGCTTGCAACCTAGTGAGGGATGTAGACAAGTGTAGTAGTCAGGGTTTGCTCCAATAATACTGAGTAACAAACTCTTAGTGATTTACAAGAGCAAACATTTGTAGGGTTTTTTGTTTGTTTGTTTGTTTGGTTTTGCTCCTGGGTTAGCTTCAGCAGGGGTGGGGGTTAGGGGCCTCAAGCTGCAGGTCAAGAGTTTGATTCAGGTCTGCTTCACACATCTCTCATCCTGCATATGCTCTTCTCAAGGCAGAGAGATGAAGCACAGAGTCCAAGTTAAACTCTGCAGCTCATTCAAAGCCTCTGCTCAAACCATGTTTGCAAGCAAGTCATATAGCCAAGCCCAACATCAGTGGGGTAGGTTGTTATCTTCTGCCTGTTCCAGTGGGAGACAATGCAAAGGGACATGGCAAAGGCTATGGAGGTGCCATTTCAGTGCAGGAGAGATCGAAGAATTGGGAACAGTAATCCAGTCTGCCTTAATCAGGAGCTACCACCAACTTACTAGTGAGAAAATAGAATACAGTAAGGGTTATCACAGAGGAAGCAAAGGGTTACCTGGGAAACCATCTAACCCAAACTGAAAAGGTCAGGGAAGGCTTCCTGAAGGAAGGGATGTCTAAGCTGGACCTAAAGTGTGAGCAGATATCAGCCAAGTAAAGAGGGGGGAGGGGGCGGGCAGAGCTGGCTCAGGGACCAGGCTGTGCCAAGTCCAGGAGCTATAGGAGAGCCTGGTGCTCAGTATGGATGGAATGTAGTCTAGCGGAGAAGTGCTGGGAAATGAGGGTGGCAAGCTAGGCAGTGCCAGGTGAGGCTGGGTCTTACAAGCCATGTTAAATTTGGATTTTGTTGGAAGGACTTTGGGGAGCCATTGCCGGTGCTAGAAGAGAGACTAGATGAGATGTGTGTTTTAGAACAAGCAAAATAGACCAGAGGGGACACTGCTGGAAGCTGCAGATCACGTAGAAGGTGGCGGTAAGCCAGCAAGAGACTCGGGGCTGAATTAGAGAGAAGACGGTGGCAATAGGAAGGAGTGGGTGGATTTAAGAGCTAGGTGAAAGATAGACTTGACAGGATTTAGCGATTAATTGGATTCCCCCTTGAGTCTGACACGCTAAAAATAGGGCCATAAAATGAAAAATAAAATATCCAGGTGGCCACTGTTTTTCTGGAAGATGTATTCTTTCTCTTTTGATATAAGTCCTCACAAAGGAAAGAAATGATACCCAAATGTACTAGTACACTGGATTCCTACTGTGTCCCAGGCACTGGACGAGGCACTAGGTTGGAGCCCAAACAATGGGCACCTAAGTCAGATGGGGAAGGACTTCTAACAGAGCCAGGGCTGAGTGTCAGAGGGTGCAGTGGGTGGGTTATCACTCTTTTCCAAGCAAGGCAGGACTTTGGTGGTGAGATTATAGGAGGAGGAGTGCAGGTGTCTGGCTTGGGTGCCCAGGACAGAGTTGTCATTGCAGAGCAGGATGGAGGAGGAGGAGCGTTTGGGATGCACCGAAGTGCAGGGGTGACTCTCCCACAGGCAGCGGGCGTGGTACAGCAGGGGAGAAAGAATTCGGGTCCTGGGATCAGCTTGCTTGGGATTGAATCAGGGCTTCAATGGGACCTGCAAGTTTCTTTTTCCTGCCAAATCGCCTCTTCTATACAGCAGGGTTCTAATCTTGTAGGGTTGCTGAGAGGATTAATCAGATGATGTGCATGAAATCCTAGGCACAGTGCCGGTTCACAGTAAGCACTCAAGTAACGTTAGCTATAAGATGGTGGGACCCCGGAGGGGGGAGCCATCACTTGTAACCAACATTAAGAAGGCTTCCGAGAGGACGTGGCATTAAAATTCGGCCTTCCGGCCGGAGGAGACTGTCCCCAGGGAAGAGGATGTGGAGGCACGTCATGCAGAGGATCCAGCAAGGAGAGGTCTCTGAGGGAGAGGCGGATGAATTGTATCACTCCAGCTTTGGCTCAAAAGGCTGGGTGTGGCCAGGGTGAGGAGGGCTCTGAGCTTGGACTTTATTGGTTGCTGCTGGGAACTTACTAAAGGGATTTAGCAGAGGGCTGACATCGTATTTGTGTTTTAAAAAGGTTGTTCTGATGGCAGTGGAGAAGATGAACTGTGTTAACCTAAGCATCAGCTGTACCGCACTTCCCCTCCCCACCCTTCCAGGATCCCTGTCTCTCGGTACATTTTGTAAAGGGTGAGTTTATCTCATGTATCTTCCTGAGTCTTCTACTTGGCAGCTGTTTCTCCAGATTTCACGAACCTCCCCACCTCTCCTAGCACCGCCACGGGGCTCTGCTTGCTTTGGCCCCAGTTATATAAAGGAACCAGGGCTCTTTAGAAAAGGGGCCACACTTGTCTTTATTGTCCCATCCTATAGTGCCCCGCCCTGCACAGGATGTGTACAGGGTGGGGACAGAGCCCCCACGCATGCTGATTATAAGGTGTTGGCAGGCTCCCCTTGATTATTTGTGTGAATTTGACATTTGCCCGTATTCTTCATGTTTCTTTCATGCTGATAGTTGTAGACAGCCAGCCCCTGGGGGCCGTTGTTAGGTCTTCAGCTGCTGGTCATCTATTCTGCACATGAGACTGTGAACACGGTCATTTCTCAACTTGGCCTAACAACAGGGCTCTGTGGCCAGTTCCCCGTCAGACTTTCTGAAAGGCTTGGGGTAACAGAAGGGGGTTTTGAACACAGAGAGAAAACTGAAATTTGAATGCTAAACATATGTGTGCCTCAGAATAACAATCAAAGGAGTTAAATAATTTGCTTATGGCCACATCCAGTTTCTTGCATTGCTCTCCTGCCTTGAGGTCTGCCTTTCTTCTCTCCTCCAAGAGACATTCCTTCCTCAAGGCTCCCCAGGGCTAATAATTAACCCAAAGGCAATGGGCTGTT
Source organism: Eptesicus fuscus (assembly GCF_027574615.1). Lineage (NCBI taxonomy): Eukaryota > Metazoa > Chordata > Mammalia > Chiroptera > Vespertilionidae > Eptesicus > Eptesicus fuscus. Next base: position 20,026,759 of record NC_072479.1, on the reverse strand, counting down.
GTTGCCCTAAACCTTGACCGAGACAACCCCTGGGGCCTGGTAACCTTTTGCCACATTCTCCTGAAGCCCGAGTCACTGCAGTCCAGTCTGCCGTCATGAGAGGTGGACAGTGCCACAGAGAAGGCCACTGAGGGCTTTTCGGTGGAGGAGTCCATCAGGTGTGCCCACTTATTGTGCAGAATGCAGTTGGGTGCCCTTCCCTCAGGGAGCCCGCCTTGAGCCAGGCTGGGCCAGGGGACGGGTCTGCATGCATGGAGAAGAATATGCTGTGTCATGCACATTCTAGCCCATGGTCCATTTCGGTCTCCTCGAACCCTATGAAGTAAGGTCTGTAGGAAGAGTAACCCGTTGGGATGTACAGCAGTGCCAGGGGTGACTCCCACGCTGTCAGTGGGAGCGGTCCATCAGAGGAGGGGTCCATCAGAGGAGGAAGAATGCAGTACCCACTTTACAGCCTTAGGTTGTGTATTTGTTGCTAACAAATTACTGCCATCTTGATAGCTTAAAACAACATATATTTATTTATCTTATGGTTTTGGAGGTCAGAAACCTGCAATGGGTTTCACTGGGCTAAAATCAAGAATAAAAAGGGCTGTGTTCCTTCTAGAAGCTGTAGGGAGAACCTGCTTTCTTATCTTTCTCTAGCCCTGGAGGCAGCCTGCATTCCTTGGCTCCTGGCTCCTTTTAGCATCTTCAAAACCAGCGGTGTAGCACCTTCAGATCTCTCTGCTTCTGGACGCTGTTTCCATCATCACATTTCCTTCTCTGACGCTGACCCTCCTGCCTCCTCTTATAGGGAACCTTCTGAGTACTTTCGGCCCACTCAGATAACCCAAGATAATCTCCCATTTTGAGACCCTTGATCTCCTCCGCAAAGTCCTTTTTGCCATGTGTAGTAACTTATTCACAGGTTGCAGAGGTTAAAACATGGACATCTTTGGGGGCCATTATTCTACCTGCCACAGGTTGAATAGGTACTAGTAGTGCAGGGATGAGGAACCTTTTTTTCTGCCAAGGGCCATTTGGATGCTTTATAACATCATTTTCGGGCCATACAAAATGAGCAACTTAACAATTAGCCTGCTGTATTTGGTCAAACATTTAATTAACTCACCCCTAATGCCTTGGCGGGGCCCTCGGGCTGGATGTTCCCCACTCTTGAAGTCGTGGAACCAGTATTCAAATCTAGGCTTAGCTCTAACTGCCGAGCCAGCACCATTGCCTACTCTGGAGTAAAAGGGAAGAGGAACAAGAAAGAGACACTGTCCCTCATCGCCATGGGACGTGAGGGGAGAGCCTGGTCCAAATGGACCCTTCATGAATGACGGATTATGCATAAGAAAGATAATGGGACTCTAGGCCAGCCTGAGTTAAAGAAACCCTTCCACCTTGAAAGTTAAGCATCCACACATGTATTTATTGAGCACCTTGTATGTGTCAGACACTGTTTCAAGCGGTAGTTCTCTCGCAGTGAAGAACGTTGCCCTCTTATTCTTCTAAGTGAGGTGTGTTCGTTTCCCAGGGCTGCTGTAACAGCTGACCACAAACTCAGCGGCTTAAAACAACATAGATTTAGTCTCTCACACTTCCGGAGGCTAGAAATCCAAAATTAAGGTGTCCGCAGGGCCATGTTCCCTCAGGTTCAGGGGAGAATTCTTCCTCTCCTCTTCCAGCTCCTGGTGGCTCCTGGTGTTTCTGCTCGTGGCCGCGTAACTCCTGTCTCTGCCTCTGTCTTTACATGGCCTTTTCTCTTTGTGTCCAAATCCCCCTCTCCTTTTTCTTATCAAGGTACCAGTCATTGGATACCTTAAATCCAGTATGATCTCATCTTGAGATTCTTAACTTACTTCACTGGCAAAGATCCGATTTCCAGATAAGGTCACATTCTGAGGTTCTGGGTAGACATTAATTTAGGGGCAACATTATTCAACTTACTCTGTCAGGGAAAATGGACGGTGTAAAAATTCAGAAAGAAATAGCATGCTAGATGGCGATCAATGCCATGAAGAAAGAGAAAGCAGAGGAAGGGAATGCTGGCTGGAAGCAGGGGAGGTTGCAGCTTCCAACCAGCGAGGTCCTGGAAGGCCTCACCGAGACGGGGACAGCTGAGCCAAGGCCGGGGATCACGTTCAGCTTTGGGGATGTCTCCCTTCACCAGGGTATGGCCACATCTAGCTGACTGGCCGGGAAGACCGTTTGAGACAGACGATCATTCTAATTCTGCATGCAGTCCTCGTTCCTTTCCAACCCGTAGAGGAGTGTCTATGCAGTGACACTCCTTTACGGTCCAGTGAGGCTCTAATGACAGCAATAATGATAATAATGGGATTTGGGGGAGGCCCCTCCTTCCCGCGTAAGAACCCCATTGTGCCGACTAATTGTGTAGAAGCAAGTAGGACAACTGTCTGTGGGGTGGAAGCAGTGGGGGGAGCAGAGAGGAATATGTGATTTGGGCCTCGGGCATTACTGAATTACCCTGGCAGAGGCCGGACCGTGCATACGGGTTCCCGAGAATGCTGGAAGGGATCAGGGGCCTTCTAACCCTGGAGAGGGGTCTTGGGTGACCCTGAATCCCCTGCATTCTTCACTTCTATCAGCTGTTAGAGGAGCTGTGAATGAATCCTACTTACTTCAAAGCAAAAGGTGAAGATGGGAAGAAACCAGTAAGGGCCACTGGTCCACCCTGGTGCTTTGACAGCTGACCGCCAAGTGGCAGCACAGGGGGACGTGCACCTTCCACAGAAGCCTGTTTTGTTTGGAGAGCAGTAACGGCGGCCCTCGGCGGCCAAACTGCTTATCGGTGCCATCTCTTAAATTGATGCTCTCCGACTTGGAACAAGTACCATTAGGAACACCCCTTTTAGTAAATATATGTTTTAATGGAATAGATTTTTTTGAAATGACCTTATCTCGGGCAGCAGGCACTTTCATAAGTATGTATCGATTGGCTTTAAATCCCTCAAATGCTCTCACTTGTCCTTGTAACCTAGCATTTGTCCTGTTCCCAGCAACTCCTCCATGTTCTTTTCTTTTGTAACGTTTTATTACATTTGAATGCTTGTATTCTGCTATATTGAGCATGGGCCATTTCTGATATGCCAAGGGTGGTATTTAATTCTGCTTTCAGGAAGATGAGGTGTTATTGCCACCTGTTTACTGGTGGGGAACCTGAGGCCCAAAGCGGCTAAGAGATGTGCCCCATTACATGGAGAATGTGTGGGAGAGCAGCTTTGAACCCAGATCTTCTGACTCAGAAGGCATCATTTTCCCACTTTTAGTTCCATGCTACCTGTTTTTGTTTCAGTGCCTCACTTAGATTCGCTAGTTCATAGTCTGCATTTGGAAATAAAATTCCACTTTTAGTACACTCATCACCCACAAAGGAAACACATGGGGTGAAGGCCGCAGATCCCTTTTGTGTGAGTGGTTCAGTCTGCAAATGTGTTTTCTGTGGGGTAAATAGCTCAAAGCTTTAAGACAAAGGCTGGTTTTCCACTGCGCCAGTTAACAGGCCGACCAGTGAACAAAAATCAATGGAACAACTTATGCTGGTATCATGGAGACATCGACAAGAATTTAGTCACTTTAAAATTTAATCCTTAATCCAATTCAGCTAACGTTTGTTGAATGCCAGCAGTGCGCCAGGCCCTGTACCAGGCCCTGAGGGAAACAAAGATGAATGAGACTCTGTGCTGGAGAAGTTCACAGGTTAGTATAGGCAGCAGACACTGAACAAATAATTTCATTACGCCGTGGAAAGTGCTCTCATAGCTGGTGCTCAAGGAAAGACCCCAAAGAATGCTTTGGTCTTGGGAGGAAAGACAGGTGTGATTAAGACTCTTCCAAGAAGCCTTGAACTGCGTGTGCCTTTAAACATGGAAAAGGCACGCTGAACGTTGGCTTGGTGTCTGTGAGCAATGCAAATGGGCCTTCTGGTCAAGCTTAGTGCCCAAATCCCTGTCTCCTCACTACCATGTTGTGTTTGTTTGGCTTGTGTCACCTAAATGTTTGCCTAAATTCTTTTTACTTGCCTGTGTAATAAATATAATGCTACTACTAATATTTATTGTAAGCCTCAGCTAGATAGGTATATGTTTTTGTAACAACTCCATGGCATAGAAACTAATGTTATCTGCCTCTCTGCAGATGGAAAGCCTGAGACACAGAGACAACACGTGATTTGTCCAAGGTCACCGGCTTGTACATGGCAGAACCACTCTCTCCTTCCTTCATATATTCTAACTAGTCTGATCTTTACTAGTCTGGTCTTTAACCAGTTCCTTGCAGAGACCAAGCTTTATGTGAACTCAAGGCCTAGGCACATGCTGTTCCTTCTGCCTGGAATGCTGTTCCCACGCTTCTTGATGTGGCCAGATCATTTCATCCTTGAGCTCTGAGCTGAAATGCCACCTTTCTTGCCTAGCCTTTCTAAAGGAGTTCCTCCCTGCTATATTTTTATTTTCTGCAGGAGACTTACCTTGGTTTGAAATTGTTTTAAATTATGGTCTGCTTATTTGGTTCCTGTTTGTGTGCCTCGCTGGAATGTAAGCTCATTAAGAGAGGGACCTTAGCCGAAACCGGTTTGGCTCAGTGGATAGAGCGTTGGCCTGCGGACTCAAGGGTCCCAGGTTCGATTCCGGTCAAGGGCATGTACCTTGGTTGCGGGCACATCCCCAGTGGGGGGTGTGCAGGAGGCAGCTGATAAATGTTTCTCTCTCATCGTTGTTTCTAACTCTCTATCCCTCTCTCTTCCTCTCTGTAAAAAATCAATAAAATATACAACAACAACAAAAAGAGAGAGGGACCTTAAGTGACTTATACACTGATGTGTCCCCAGTGCCTACTACAGTGCTTGGTGTCCGGTGGCACTCAGTAAATATTTGTAGAATGAATGCCAGATATGGTACCAAGCTCTGGGGGCGCCAAGATGAATAAGATTGGCCTTTCCCCTGGGGAACTTACAGTCTAGTCAGAGGCAAATCAGCAACTAATGCAATGTGCTGTATATACCGGGAGCTTGTGTAAGGTGCCATGGGGACACAGAGGCAGGAGTGACTATTTTGCCTGGAGGCTGGGCATACATGGAGGAGGTGACAGTGAACAAGTCTGAACAAGGAACACAATCTCACCAAGTATTGCAGGCGCCAGGGCGTTCTGGACAGTAAGGGCAGACCTGCTAGGAAGAGCTGGGATGCTTGCACTGCATGTGTTTATCAAATAACTGCTCTCTGCTAGGTGCGATGCACTAGATATTAGGATCTGTGTTTTTAAGAGCTTACAGGCTAAATAGAGAGACAGACTTATCAACCCACAATTACCTGGGGTGCATTTGGAGAGGAAGAGAGGGGCTAGATCATAGTGTGTGGGTAAAGAGAGGGGCGTGGAAGCTTGTGTTCTAGGCTCCAGGTCATGAAAAGCAGGCACATGGGTAGAGGAGTTTGAAGTAGGCAGAAGGGTGCCATTGAAAAATTTTAATCAGAAAGTGATAGAATCAGCTTTGTGCTTGAGCATGACCTAGATATCGGCGTGGAAGCTGATTGGAGCCACTGGAGGTGGGAAGGAGGGAGACCAACTAAAAAGTTGCTGCAGGGGCCCAGGTGAGAAGCGATGGGGGAGGGTGGAATGCAGGAGATAGCACAGAGTGATGCTTAGAATTAGTAGATCATGATCAATTGAGTATGACAGTTGAGAAAAAGAGCCCCCCAAAAGGCCAAAGTTTTCTAATTTGATCCACCATTTGGATTGCTGCTCATTAACCAAGATGGGGCAGTGTTTTCCAACGTGTGTGACTAGAACTTTTGACCCTCAATCAAAAAGTTGGAAGACAGTGCATCATTCAATCCTGTCTTGGGAAGTTACAAAGCACACTATCATATTCAAGGCTCTGAGAAGTCCTGCACCAGAGAAACTTAACTAGTGTTTCCCAAACTTCTTAGCAATAAAACCCTTAACATGAACACCCCTAACAACCCATAGAACACACTTTGAGAAATGAAATAAAACCTATATTTTCCTGTATGGCTCATGTTCTGGGTGGACCTATTTACTGTTATCTTAGCATTTATGATGTTGCTATCCTGGTACAATTTTGAGGAATTTGGCATAGCAGTGAGATATGGACACCAATGCCAGAATGCTAAGATTCATGCCATCCTGTCTAATCTGTCTGCATCTCAGTTTCCTCATCTCTGAAATTTCCCCTTTATGGGGAAAAGGTTGTCAGGATCAATGAGTAAATTCCAAGAAAGCCCTAGAAACAGTGTCTGGCCCATGGGAATGGTTCAGTTAAGTATTAGCTCTTGTGAGAGACAATTTAGGATAGGAAGTGAGACCATTGACTTAGAAGCTAAACTGCCTGGATTTGTGTCTCAGCACCTCTGCTTACTAACTCTGTGACCCTGGGAAAGCAATATGGAGCCTTCCATGCCTCAGTTTCTCCATCTGCAAAGCAATTATTATACCTACCTATAGGTTTGTTGTGAAGAATAAATGAACCAAATCACATGAAAGAATGTTGCCTGGCATGTGGGATGTTTTTGCTTTTGTAAAAAAAATCTAAATTGCCTCTGTGATTAGCATAATTTTATCATGACTTTCAGCCCCAGCTATGACGATCCAGTTTTTCAGCTGTCTCAGCAGCATTTTGGTCTTGTGTTTTGGCATTTCCCTGAGTCTGGACGCCTTGACTTCAGACTTAGTTTGTCACCACGGCTTCCTTTTTTTTTTTTTTCTATTCAATTCAGTTTGGTTTCTTCATCACATGGACTGACAATGTTAATGAAAGTCCTCTGATTCCGGGGAGCACCTGGCCCTCCTCTGGGCTCTGTGCCTTTCCTAAAAATACAGACATCTGTTTCAAGTCACTTGGCAGAGACCTTGGGATGCTCTTATAGCAAAACGTCCCCCCAGGGTGGACACCGTCTCCTGACCCCTGAAGGAGAGGCTGGATTGTTTCCTTGTTACAAGTTTTCTGATATTATATCAGCACAGACTCTTTGGAACGGGGTCTCACCAGCCCCCACATTCAGGCCAATTACCTGGTATTTAGTTATCAGTTTTCTCAGGGACTGTCTGCTCTTGGTGAACAGTTACATTAAAGAATGCTGATGAAATTCCAGGGGCCCAAAGTAGAAGTTGTATTTCTGAGTTCAGAGTTTCTATTTCAAGGTTGAGTAAGTGGTAAAGTTTTACTGAGAGATTCTGGCCTAATAGAGTGAGGTCCTCAAGGTCCCCCAGCCTGGCCCAGGGGCATTTCACCTGCCTGGAAGCTTCAGCTCCTGCTCAGAGGTGGGTCTCCCAGTTCTTTATGTTGGCATGGAAACAATTAATAATTTAAGCCATACTTATTAAAAAATAGAAAAACTGTATAAATACAATACTATAATAATAAATGTAAAAGTCAATCCAGCTGGGCACTGTTCCCAGGTTACCAGCTGAGCCGAAACACAAATAAGTAAAGAAGAAAAACTACTATATGATGCAAATGGTTCGATCTCATTGTTTTCTGCTTCTCTTTTATTGCAAATATGTACTATTGAGGTAACATTATGGATAAATGGGTTTTGTGAACGAACTTGAAAAACCTAATCACTGTTCATAACATTAGTTCTATGGGGAGAAAAGGTATTCCATATTACAAACAGATGGTTTGCAAGCACATTTTTAAAAGCACAATCGTTTTTTAAGCTGGGGCCTCCTGAAATCTGAACCTATAGTTGGATATTCTGTGTCCGGGGTGATCGGTGAAAATTAGAGACCTCTCAGAATCCCCACCCCTCCTAAATCCTAAATCCTCCCCACCCTTTTCATCCTAGAGACTATTCCTCACTTACTTTATTCTCTGCTGCTGCAGGCCTCATCTCCGTCGCCTTGTCCTAACCAAGTCCCAGCCCCATCCTGCAGCACTGTGGGACCCCAGTAGTCCAGGAGGAACTCTGAGGGTCTTTATCCTTGTGCACCTTATGAATGGCAGCTAGGGCTCATAGGAAGCCATGCAGCTGAGAGGCCAGGTGTGTGGCTCTGAAGCCAGACTGCTGTCCCTTGGCTGTGTGACCTTGGCATGGTGTTGCAGTTGTCTGAGCCTCGGTTTCATCCCTATACAATGAGGCTGTGTGAGGACTAGCGGGGAAGTACTAACTGCCAACCCTCAGACCAGTACCTGGCATGGGGCAGCGTCCCGTCCATGTCCATGCAGCTGCGTGGTGGGGTAGTTACTAGCGGATATTAGGGTTTAGACAGATTTCCATAAACTCAGGAAGCAAACCCACAGAATGAAAATATTTTCTGAGTTCTAACCAGCAAACTTAGAAGCAAATGTCTGGAATCTCCCTGTTCATGAGTCGGGGCCTGGGTGGGTTTTGAACATACTTTATTAGGAGTTAGGGGTGGGGGAGGGGTGGTCCATGTACACATAGTTGAGTGGAATATCAAACTCTTACTATTTAGAGTAAATTAAGCTGTACAGCAGATTTTATAGCAAACTGATAAGAACAAGCCTTCTTAAATAGTTTCATTCACTAAATTGTTTCTGAATACAATGTTTTTCACCTAAGGAAAGCTTTTTTTAATTAACTTATTGGTGGGTTGTTGTGTTTTTTTTAATTCAAGCAATTTTTTCTTTGCATTTGAGATTGTTTCATTTCCTAATTTGCGAATGGGCTAGTGTTGCACATTGGCCTTGTCATGTGAGCATGAGATCTAGCTGAATAAAGGACTAGAAAAATAAAATACTGACTGGGATCTTAGGACGTTGGGGTGGACTCCCAGCAGCAGCTGGGGCAAAAGCAGTGGTGTATGGTAATGTCTCTGCCATTTTCTCCAGAGTTCACTCATCCCAAAGCGAATCCAATTTCCCTCCTAGCTGTGGCCTGAAGAAAATGAAATGAAGCCAATTAAGAAATCATTCTATCTGGGAGTGACTCATTGAGGATCCCCCGCACCAAGCCTCGCGTCTGACTGAGATTTTAATTTTAGTTGAGCAATGGCTTAAGTGTTTATGCACTTGACCATTGCTTTTGTTCATACATGGGAGTCAGAGGGTTAGCTTTCAAAAGGGTTCATTTCAAAGTAACTGGTTTTGTTTACTAAAATGTAGGCACTCTAAGGTCTGCTCCCCTTCCGTGAGAAGTTGGAATGTGTGGGTAATGTGCTGCCATGAAGATTTTGTAGCTTGCAATATTGGAGAAGTAATAAGGCACTGTTGTTGGTTGGCCATCTGGTTATACATTCTTGGTGTCACGGTTTGGTTTTTTATTTTTTTCAATTTTATATTTTAAATGGTGAGAAGCAAGGAATGGGGGTTTAGACATTTCAAAAATGCTTTATAAACAAGGAATTCATGTTTAGTTGCTTAACATGGTTAGATTTTGTTTTTACCTTACGCAAAATAGGAATTGGAAGGTCTATTTCATACACACACACACACACACACACACACACATTTTCTTACAAAAGATAAACTAAAAACTTCAACTCCTAATTTGTTCCCTCTCCAACCCCAGATGTGAACTTTTAGCTTACATTAAAAATAGTCTTCTTACTGTAAGTAGGAGTCAGACATAAATCATAGGGAAACTCTAGAGAGAAAAATCACCAACAGAAAGGACCTATAGAGATTTCATATTTCATCCATTTATTCAAACATATTTATTGAAACCCTAGTATTTGCATATCATGCTGCCAGACACTGAGGGATTTGCTGAAGAAATATTAAAGACATCCTCTCTTCCTTTGAGGAGCTTAGAGCTTACTCGGGGAGAAATGACATAGACATATGAAACAGTTAAGTTGTAATTCAAGGCAGCATATGATTAAATACCAAAACGTGTGCTTCCAACAAGAAATGCTATAGGAGTTCAGAAAAGAGAGTGATAACTCAGTGGCACTACTGTTTTCTGCCTACAAATTGGCAAATCGTAGCACTATTTGTATGAAATATTTTACACTTGTTTTTTTGGCAGCCTTGGGCCTTGACTCCCAGGCAGCATTAAGAGCCTACAAAATATTTGTACTCCCGCCTCTGTAAAACTGGCTTTTTTTTTTCCTTTCTTATCGGCAGAGGAAGTGCCTTGTACAAACCGGAGAGCCCCTGAGAGGCAGTTTGTTCTTGCCAGTCATAATCTTTTCCAATTACAGAATTAGAAACCAGCCTCATCAGTCTCTGATTTCCAGTCCAGTGGTACATGTCCCTTCATTGCTAACTCCCCCTGACTTTGAGAGGTGACTTAATTTGAACTAAATGTCCATGACAGACGAGCTAGCCATCGAGGGTCAGATAAATGTATGGCTTTGGAGAATTGCCGGTGAAAATCCCCGTGGTCAGGTGTTAGAGGAGGAACTGGCACAGATGTAGGTGAGTTCAGACACAGGCGCCCTCACTGGAAACAGGGCTCCCCAAAATGTCATAATATGACATGCTGAGAATATTGTGCTTGCGGATGATGTTTAATGAAACTCACTGGCTTCCTGTTCTATTTTTGTCATATTCAAATTAGCACAGAGCTCAAAGACAAAATCATGGGGCCTAAATTCTTAAGAATTGTAAAAGAGAGAAGGGCGGGGAGGGAGGGAAGAAGAAAGAAACACCTGTAAAATGTCAATGCATATCAAATACACTGTTTGGGCCCACATCTCATTCTACTCGGATCCTCTCAGGGACTCCCACACTGAATGGAGTTACCGTCGGGTTGCATTTCAATCTCATGATTCATGAATTTTCAGTTTCTTTTACAATAGCGAGCGTCACTGTTCTCTCCCAGCTCTTCACTTGAGCGTTGTCCCTCAGGAGACAGAGATAACAGAGAGGTTTTCTTCTCTCCTTGACATTGTTTGATGAAATGTCTGTGGAGTCCAACGCCCCTTGGAAATAACGTGGCCCTGGGCGCTCGTTCTTCCTATGGGGCTGGCAGCCCTCTGGGGAAGCAAGAGGCCCCAAGTCAGCATGACCTGGAGTGACCGAGACATGGAGCAAACCAAGTGATCTCAGCACTCCGCTCTGATCATGTTTTCAGAGTAGCTGGCCCTGAACACAGCTTGGTTCATTGGGGGCCTCCTGTGAGCTGACTGACTTGGGAAAGTGGCCCTGGAAAGTACCTCCCCCATATCTTTTGATATAATTTGGTATATCTGAATAAATAAATGTTATGTAGCACACAGTTATGGAATATCTTATCAAATTCTTGGGAAGACTCTGCCCTTGACATATTTTTATTTCATTATCATACTGAGAAAGTACAAAATAGTAATGTATTGTGTGTGTGTGTGTGTGTGTGTGTTTTGTTTTTTTTTACTACAAAATAATTTATGCAATAGGTCAATATTCTGGGAGTGAATTGCAAACCTAAAATATGTATAGTATATAAACCCTTTCTTGGGCTTACTTTGCTAGGCTTTTCTAGGAGGGAGCTCTTTAATTTCAGAATCTGTGACAGGCTGTGCTTGTGATGTATTTGGAGATGGCAACTAAAGAGATGGCTCTGGAGTCCAAGTTCAACATGTTGTTTGCATTTGTTCTCTGCTCCCAGACATGATGGGAAACACGCTCTGCTGTGTTCCTGTTGCTTTTCATGGTTTTAGCTTCTCATTCCTATTCTTTCTCAAAATCAATAATCCACTATACAAAGCTTGGGGTTCTGTACTGACGCCAGTGAGAGAAAGTTTTAACTAATGCATGTGTGGGGTTGCTGTTTTGTTGCCCTCCCTTTTTTTCATAGGTGTACTTTTAAAGATGATTGTGTCCATCCAGAGAACTCAGAAAACTGGCTGGATATTTCGTCAGGAGCTAAAATGTGCCCTCAAATTCACATCTCTCAAAGAAGTAAAGATAAGGTAAGAGGAAAGGTCTTCATTTGTATCCATTGTATTGTCTTGTTTTGCACAATTGATGCTAACTTCCTTCTGTGTGTAAAATACCTATTAGCGATCAAATATGCTTGGTTAGGAGAGTCATTCACTTAATTAACTAATATTGAGAGCCTCCCAGACACCGTGCGCTCTGCAAGGTGCTGGGGAGATAGCAGAGACCAGGACACACCGCGGGCCTGTCCACGTGCAGTCAGTTACCCCGTGGAGCTGCAGATGAACCTGAATAGTTGAATTTAAAGAAAAGATGGACTTTTAATATCTTATGAGAACATATTGATTTAAAAAATAGAGAAAGAAGAAATCAACACTCATGGTCAATAAGATGCCTTAAATGTGGTTTAGTGTAGAATTTTGTTTTGTTTTATGATGCCTTTTCCTTGTGTGTTCAGGCTTCTCCTGACAGCTATTTTATGAACGTGGCTTCAAGCGCTATTGGTAGAGTGGAGAGAAACCGCTGTGGGCAGTGAATATTGTAAGTGGGGTCCCTTGGAAAGAATGCCAGTGGGCTCCTGCCAAGGCTGAACTGCCAGTCATCCCTGTCTCTGGATGAGAGAAAGGAAGAAATGAGTATATTCAAGCATTTTCTGATTCATATACTAACCATATCCTGTGGGAAGATGGAATTCCTGCCCTGCTCTCTCAACGTGCTGTAAGGAGACTTTGTCTCCCTAATTACGGCGCTTGTATTATGAATGATTGTACAGAACCCCCCTCAGCAGCCAGTTGACCTCACTCTGTTTTATTTGAATGTCACATTAATAAGGAAATGGGCCATTTTCTTTTTTCTCTTACACTTTGCCATTTCAACTAGCAAGCACCATACCACTTAAGATGATTTAACATTTAATAAAGGAGAGCCAGAGCATTTAATGAGCGATAAATAATAAAAGAATCAAGCTTTCAAGTCATGACTGATCAGAACTCAGGGTTTAAAGTTTTTTGGTTGTTGTCACTTTCTATTGTCTTCCTGGGGGGGAGGGGGTGTAAAAAGAACTTTCAAAGCCTTCATCCAAACAGGCCTGAGTCAAGAGTGAATAGATACTGTAAAAAAAGTGCGCAGGCATCTAAGCATAGGCATGACCAAGTTTTTATTTCAGTCTGAAAAAATCGTTGGTGCTGATAGAGAGTGATAGAAAATACCATGACCCTTGAATCTACCCAGGACTCTGATAAGTGGTTAAGATTATGCAAGATATATTTTTCTTCTGTCATTTTGAAAATTTTAGGGGTAACAATGCAGCTAAATATAGCGAGGGAATGGAACTTGTTTATTAAATAAAAAGTGCTGCTTATGCAATTTGCTTACCTATCTTGGGGTTCACTCTTATAAATTAACCACCATTTATATCTAGTCTGGATCATACAAAAATTGTTTACCACCCAAATAGCCACTACTACTTCCCTCCCCCCTCGAGTCCCTCTGTGGTTTACCCTAATCCCTCTAGTCTTCCCACACAACCATTACTCAATCTCTCCAGCTCATCATCACTCTCAAGATAAAGGAGATAAGGATTTAGTAATTTGAGTCAAACTAGCCTTTGAAACCAAGTTTGGACTGATTATTTTAACAGTGTTGTTAGGACATTTGACTCCATCTCTTGGTCACAATACTTCAAAAATATTTCTGTCCTATGGTCGTTCATGACTTACCCGAAAGTCTCAGGTCTTTGTTTATTTTTTTACTAGAGGTTCAGTGCACAAAATTCGTGCACTCGGGGGGGGGGGGGTAGTGTCCCTCAGCCCAGCCTGTACCCTCTCCAATCTGGGATCCCTCTCACAATCTGGGACTGCTGGTTCCCAACTGCTCACCTGCCTGTCTGCCTGATTGCCCCTAACCTCTTCTGTCTGCCAGTCTGATCACCCCCTAACAATTCCCCTGCCAGCCTGATTGACGCCTAACTGCCCTCCTCTGTCAGCCAGGTTGCCCCTAACTGCCCTCCACTGCAATCCTGGTCACCCCTAACTGCCCTCCCCTGCTGGCCTGATCAGCCACAACTGCCCTCCCCTGGAGGCCATCTTGTGACCACATGGGGGCGGCCATCTTATACAATGGTGTGATGGTCAATTTGCATATTACCTCTTTATTATATAGGATTTATTTTTATTCTTTTTTAAAATATATTTTAATTGATTTCAGAGAAGAAGTGAGAGGGAGAGATAGAAACATCAATGATGAGAGAAAATCATTAATGGGCTACTTCCTGCACACCCCACACTGGGGATGGAGCCTGCAACCTGAGCATGTGCCCTGACTAGGAATCGAACTGTGACCTCCTGGTTCATAGGTCAATGCTCAACCACTGAGCTACGCAGGTCAGGCAGATCTTTGTTTATTTAAATAATACCTGATCCTGACCTACAGAGAGGGCACTCTATGGTTTTCCTCCATTCTGCCCACTAGCTCTGTTCATAGTGTTTGCAAACTGCCCATCTTATACCTCATAGCATTGTAGTAACTTTCTAGGTAGAGAAAACCCCCATATAACACAGAGACTCTGTTCCCAAGAAGCTTAATCTCTTTACACAAAACAATGAGAAGGTAGTATATTCTCATCCTCATGAAGAAACCGGCATTAAAAAGAAATAATTAGAGCAATCCAGTTATCTTAGAGGGATTTCTATGAGGTTGAGTAAAAACAGCAAGATGCAGAAAAGTATGTATGGATCAAAAAGGCCCTATCTAAGTTTATGTGTGTATATCTCTTCATGGTTATTTGAGAAAAATATGGAAGAATTGATTACGAGGTTGGAAACATTAGCTCCCCTGATGGAATGCCTGATGTGGTGGAGAGGGAAGACATAGATAAGTAAAAAAACACAAACACAAAAAACGATGAATGGCATATCCCATTCTCACACTATGTAAAATTATGTTTGTGTCTACTGATAAGGAGATTTTAACATGCAGTAAAAATGGCTTATACTGATAAAAACAAAAACACCGGAATGAAGTATTTCCCACAAAGAGCATGGATTTTAAAGGAGAGTCACTAGAAACATTCTTTTACAAATTATAATGAAAACAAGGAATTTCACCATCACTAATTCAGTCAACATAATTTTCAGTTCTGTCCAGTCCAGTAATACAAGAAATGAGTATAGGAATAATTATTGGACTGGAATAGATAAAAATATCATTGTTTGCTACTCTTAAGTGGTTGTATATCTGCAAAATCTAAACATATTAGCTTTTATAACTATTTAAATTAATAAAAGTAAAACACAGTGTTAAGTGTTCAATAACCATTTAAATATCAATAGCCTTATTTACATGTGAAGTAAAACAAACTGTTAATGTCCATTAATAAAAGGTCCCATTCATCAAAACAACAGAAATTCTCAGGTTTAATCTTATATACCTTATATTTAAAATCATGTTTACTTGGAGATGCATGTTGAAGACAACTACCAAAGATAGTAATTTTGGCTTTATAACAGCTTGTCTTAAGCATTTTTTTTTCTAATAGTAACTAGAATGTAGGGCAGTGATCTATTGAGGCTATTTATAATTCATAATAGGGAAACCTTATCAATTAAAAGCATAAATAAAAATCAAAAACACACAAGGTATTTTCTTAGAAGATATGAAAAGCATCTTGAACATATCCAGACACATACTGTTTTCTTGGCGGGAAGATATCATAAAAATGTCACATCTTCCTCAATCTATTTTCTAGATTTTATGTAATCCCAGTGAAAATTTGAATAGACTCTGTCTTAAAGTTAATATAAAATTCATCTGGAATAATATGAACTGGTTAAGAATATCCAAAATATATTTTGAAAAAAGAAAATTATTTAAGCAAGACCATTTCCATATGATTGTAAACATATATATAATGACAATAATTCAACCCATGATTCTGGTTTAAAAATGGGAATATACTTTTTATTCTGTTCCATGAAACAGAGTAAAAAGCTGAGAAGTAGATGTAAAACTTTTAAAGATCAAATGCCATAAAATAAGAGGAAACACAATAATTATTTCATAAAAGGGACTGAGATAACTGGCTTACAATATAAAACTGTAATTTAATTCACATTTTACATTAAATGTAAAAATAAAATTTAGGCTAATTAAGAAGTTAATTAAAAAAGCTGACAGAAAATAGAATTGAGTATCAAATAATTGGGAAGTATAATTTTCTTAGCTTTGAAGCAATATAGTATAAAATAACAAAAATATTCACAAACTTGATTTTTAAAATCTATACAAAAAAATAAATCACATGCATTGGGAAAACATTTGCAATAAACAAAATATTAATTGCAAGATATTAAAGCTAGGAAAAATTAAAAAGAAATATATCAAGACACCAAAAGTAAGTGGGCAAAGTGTATATTCTCACAAGAAGAGGTTTAGAGAGTTAGACATAGATATGGCAATATGTTCAACTTCACCAGTTACCAAATAAATACAATTAAAGTGATAATAAGATATGCTAACACCTAGTGTTGGCAATGCCAATTAGCACAATCCTTTTGGAAAGCAATTTGGCAGTATGTTTCAAAAGTCATAAATATATTCATTCTGTTGCAAGCAGCAATTCCAGGCTTAGAATTCTGAAGAAGTAACTTGAAAGAAGAAAACCCAGAAACATACAGATGCTATTGCAGTAGCATTTATAGAATTAGAAACCTAGAAATGATGGAATTGCTTGGCAATAAGGGGAATGGTTAAGTAAAATAAGGCGTATTGTTGACCTGGCGGAATGTTCCTTGGCCCCCATGGACATTATCAGTTAATTGACACTCAAACTTTATCGGATCCATTGTGTCTTCAGTTTCTCTTTATCCATTGTAGTTCAAGAAAGAACTATCAACTTGCTGAGGATCTAAGGATTCTTATGTTGGGTTTATTAAGCCAAGGCTTCAGCTTTTTTTTTTTTTTTAATTGATTTCAGAGAGGAAGGGAGAGGGAGATAGAGATAAAAACATCAATGATGAGAGAGAACCATTGATCAGCTGCCTCCTGCAGGCTCGCTACTGGGGACCGAGCCCACAACCCAGGCATGTGCCCTTGACCGGAATCAAACCCAGGACCCTTCAGTCCATAGGCCGACGCTCTGTCCACTGAGCCAAACCGTCTAGGGCCAAGGCTTCAGCTTTTTAACCATATTCATCTGGAACCCAAAATCACGCAAAAATACTTTCAACTTCCTGGCTAACCTCTCCTTCCACGGCACTTGAGAAAAACTTGCTTTTTCCTATTTTCAGATCACCCCAAACTGGCTTTTGCCCCACTGTTCCCTGGAAACTGTTCTCCCTGAGGTCACTGGTTGACTCCATGTAGCCATTTCAGCAGATGCCAGAAGTCCTCATCCTACCTGGCTGACTGGCCAGATTCTTGAAACCTTTTTCATTGCACACCCTGCCCATGCTGTCTTTCTTCTCCTCGGCCATGCTTCAGCCTCCCTTGCTGGCTCCTTCTCTCCCTGACGCTAAATATTAGAGTTATTTCAGGCCCAGTTTTGGCTCTTCCTCTCTTCTGACTCTCTACTTTATCCACAGACAGTCTTACCCACTCCCATAGCTTTATGGGTCACTTATATGTTCATGTCTCCTTTATCTCAACCCCAGATAGTGCGTCCAAGCTCCAGGCCCATATCCCTTGATTATCACACAAGTATCACATACTAAACACACCCAAAATTGAAATCTTGAATTTTCTATCCAAAATTGGCCTCTTCCTCACTGTGTCCCATCTCAGTACATGGTACCTCTTTCCATCCATTTGCTCACCCAAATCCTTCATATCCACTGTCCATTTCCACTGTACCATCATAGCCCAGGCTTCTGTCCTTTCTTAATGATCTCTTAATGCTGTGTGGCCCTAAAACTTGACTAGATTTTCCATCCTTCTACTAGACCAGTAGTCGGCAAACTGCGGCTCGCGAGCCACATGCGGCTCTTTGGCCCCTTGAGTGTGGCTCTTCCACAAAATACCACGTGCAAGCGCGCACGTACAGTGCGATTGAAACTTCGTGGCCCATGCGCAGAAGTCGGTTTTCGGCTCTCAAAAGAAATTTCAATCGTTGTACTGTTGATATTTGGCTCTGTTGACTAATGAGTTTGCCGACCACTGTACTAGACTATAAGCTCTTTGAGGATGAGGACTGTAGCTGTTTGGTTTACTAGAGTAGTCAGTGTTTTGTGTAGCTCTTGGCACATGTTAAGAGCTTGATAAATGTTTATGGAATAAATAAATGCAATGGTTATAGTTATATTAAAACTATGTATGTTAGAACTGGAAGGAAATGTGAACATTTTAAAACAACTGGTAAAAATGGGATTTTAAAAAACTTTTCTTAAAATGTTTGGACAGTAAAATACAGTTAAGATATAGATGCATACAGGGTAATATGTGATGTGACTGTATGCTGAGATTGTGGTGCAGCTATAAATGCTGGGTTGAAGAAGGCAGATGGGATGAGAGGTCAGCTGTTTGTTGAAGATGAGCTAGTTAGTGGGAATGGCATGGGGTACGTTACTAGCCTCAAGTCCCTAGAGATGGATGGACTTAGGTTCTTCCAGGTTGGACTGTAAGAACTTGCCTTCTCCCAGCATCATTCTATGGCCCAGAAACAGAATTCTTTGAAAATAGAAAGATGGGGTGGACCCCCGGGCTAAGATAGATTTAGCAAGCTTATTACTAGTAGAGGACAAAAGACAGCAGAATCCTAGGTGGCCACACAGAAAGTCTGGGCAGAGGTCAGAATATAATGGAAGATGGACCCTCCCAGGTTGTCTGGGATCAGAGCTCTTCAGTCTCGGGATAGGGTTTCCACTTTCCCTGCTCCAGCTTCCTAATACCTAGCCCACCTTCCCACCACTTCCCTTTTGTGCGCCTGCTACAAAGGGGCTCTCCATTGGCATATTCATTCCTTTAAGTTTCCTTTCCAACAGGAGGACTGGCTGCCTTGTTTTTGTTAATTCATTGGGGGGAAGTTGCTTTAGAGGCAATTTCATGGTTTTATTTTTGTGACCCCTTGTGTAGACACACACACAGAATAGTCACCACTTCCAAATTTGGTCATATGTTTCACCACAAACAAAATCTTAAATAATTTTAAAAGTAGATTTCACAGGCCACCTTCTTTAACTATAAACTGATTTAGCAACCAGCAATAAGAAATACAGAGCTGACACCTGGAAAATCAATGTACACCCTCTTATTTATTTATTTATTTACTTATTTATTTATTTATTTTAATCCTCACCTGAGGATATGTTTTGTGTGTGTGTGTTTTAATGATCTTAGAGACAGAGGAAGGGAGAGAGAGAGAGAGAGAGAAACATCGATGTAAGAGAAACATCAATCAGTTGTCTCCCATACACACCCCAACTGGGGATCAAACCCACAACCTGGATATGTGCCTGGGAATTGAACCTCCAACCTCTTGGTGTATGGGGCGATTCTCCAACCAACTGAGCCACCCAGCTAGGGAAAGGTACACCCCCTTAAACGAACCCTGGACCAAAGGGAAACAAATGAAAAATTAATGTATATATACTTAGTACAATTCCAGTTCAGTATCTTTGGACAAAATGATCTTAAACTTTATATGGAAGAATATTATCTTGGAAATGTTAAGAAAGTTATGAAAATAAGGATAATAAATATACTTATCAGATAGTAAATATGTTTAAAGTCACAGTAGTAAAAACTTGATGAATTGGAATAGAATTAGGTCAGTAGATCACTGGAACAGAGCAGAGCTCAGAAATAGATTCTAGATATATGGTAATCTAATATATGACAAAAATGGTATTTCAGTTCACTTGGGCAAGTGAGTTTTTTGTTTTGTTTTGTAAATGGTTGCAACATAGCTGATTAACCATCTGGCTAAAACTAAGGTTGGACCCTATCTCATACTATATATAAAAATAAATTCCAGATGGATCAAAGATATACGTTTTTAAAAATAAAATAATAAAGGTGGTGAGACAGTTTTATACTCACCTACAAGCAAGGGTTTAGGAAGAGAAACAGTCCAAGAATTGAATATGTGATTCACAAAAGAGGAAACCTAATGGCCAATGAAACATCTTTCTTTAAGTTTGCAATCTGAGAAATTCTTCTATGGTGAGTCAAAGGGTAAGTTCACTTAAGATTCTGCAATGGATGGAAATGAGACGAAAACAGTGATTTGGTTCCCGAGTCATCTTCTTCCTCCCACAGACTACAGTGACATTAGTGGGAAGCGTCTCTCCAAGACACTCGGGGTGCGTGGTGAAGAACGTGGACACTGGCAGGGAGCTCTGCAAGGGTAAAAGTGCGCCAAATGAGACCTGCACCTGCAGCATCCTGACCGCAGCTTCCTACAAAGGTAAGTGGACATTTGGTGCTTTTTATTAGAAAGTGAAGAAGGCAAGAGAATCTCCTGAGTTCAGTGGCCCGGGAAGCAAGTTAAATGACAGAAAATCTGACTAGTCCGACGCTATAGACCTCTGCTCTACCACTTCCATGACTGCAGGAGTCCACTGTCAGATGTGACTGAGGACGACAGAGGACAGTAAGTGGGATAGGCAAGCGGAGTAAAGCCAGAGGCCATTGGGCTGACCCAATCCAAATGGTTCAGAGAATTCAGACATCTGAAGAGTTGGGATGTCCTTGGGGAGAAGAGAGAATAGAGTGGCCACTATTCTATTAACTTAAGTTCCTTGCATTCATTCATTCATACAAGAAGTATTTATTGAACAACTACAATGTGCCAGGTACTGTGCTAGGTGCTAGGGATACAGTAACCAAAAAAAAGACTGACCTGGTCCTTGGTCATGGTGTTTGTAGCCTAGTGGGGTAGAAACAAACAGCTTGTTACAGTGTAGTGTGTAAGTACCATGGGAAGCACATGGAAAGGAAGCCTAACTGGACCTGGGGTGACAGAGGGGACAAGGAAAGCTTCCTAGAAGATGAGTAGGTTTGAGCCAGACAAAGAAGAGGAGGAACAGTATTATTCTCAGCAGAGACCCACTGGTATAGAGAGAAAAGGCTTTGTTTAAGGAGCCAAAAGAGGTTCTGTGTAGCTAAGGCAAATGGAGTAGGGACAGGTGGAAAGCAAAGTGATAAAAAATGGACACCAAAGAAGGCACAAAGTGTCCCGCACAAAGTAGCCATTTTCAATCAGTGGATTTTGTTGTTGTTGCATGAATGAATGAATGAATGAATGGGCTAGAGGAGGGAAGACTGAGTTCTGAAAGATCAGATAGAAGGAAGGCTGTTGCAGTGGTCCAGGTGAGGTGGACAGTGAGAGCTGAGACTGAGGCAGATGGGGCTGGAGAGAGGATGGATTCCAGAGATGGTGATGAGTTACAGTAGACAGACTGAGAGCCCATGAGTCCCTGCGGGTGAGAGAGAGACTGGAAGTAGAGTCAAGTTCCTGGTGCAATCTTCCTAGAAGGGGTGAGGTCATAATGGAGCTGATGCTCGTGGTGAGAGCTGGTGCTGCCTAATTAACCCTAAACCCCTCAAAAGGGAATTGAATGCACCGGCCAGAGAGCCAAGCTTAAAAAGTGCCTCTCAGCTACTGGGCTCATGGTGACTGTTTGTGTCTGAATTGCTTGAAAAATTGTCAGTATTCCACACTTCTTTGCCCATACTATACAGCCTTTGTGATGTCCTTCTAGTTAATTTTGGTTATTAAAATGCAGATCTTGCTCACCTATAGAATATGCTTCTGACGTTTTTTTGAGATTACCTTGTAAAGCTAGCTGGTTGCTTTTAGAGCCTCCATCAATTGCACCCAACCCTTTGCCCACCTTTTTTTTTGAATGCCTTTCATATTCTGAGCAAGCAAACTCACTTCCTACCTCTTGCACTCAGCTAGCCAATGACCATTCAAACCCTTGTCCATGGCCTAGAGCAGTGATGGCAAACGTATGACACGCGTGTCAGCACTGACACGTGTAGCCATTTCTGATGACACACGGCCGCTGAGGCGGCCGCATGCCGAGGATGAAACATTTGCTGCTCCTGAGGATGAAACATTTGCGAAATAATGTTTTTTCCTCAAAGTGACACACTACCCGAGTTATGCTCAGTTTTTTGGCGAAGTTTGACACACCAAGCTCAAAAGGTTGCCCATCCCTGGCCTAGAGTAACCTCACCCCTTTCACCACATCCTGTTGCCCCCCGCTGTGAAACACTGGGGAGAAAGTGTTCCAAAGAGCTTTGCTGGATTCTGCTCTCACTGTTTGGGTCGCTCCGGCCCCCCGTGTTCTCTCACAGGTGCTGATGGACCTCAGAACACTCGGGGTGTTTCCTTGACTGCCGTCATGGTTGTGTTTTTCACCTGAGCTATTTTATCTCTCCATAATAACTGCAAATGCTTTATTTCCCTGTGATATCCCCAACAGTGATTTGTGCACAGTTGATACTCAGGAGAGTATGACTTTGGGGGTCTTCATCACTGGACACTTGGGGATTCCATCGACGTGTATTTTTCTCTGGGTGCCTCCGTGCTGAATGCCCGTGTGTCTGTTCTCCTGACACTCAGCGAGTGTTTGCTCAAATGCTCTTGCTGAGAGGTCCAGCCGGCCCGCCAAGCATCCTGTCTCAGAAGAGAGGATCACCATTTTGCACAGGCCTGCTTTATGTGCGCAGACTTTTATGAGGCGCTCTGGCTTTCAGAATGAGTTTGGTTGCTCTAGAGAAGCCACTGAAAGTCAGGCTTCTCAGACTTTTGAAACCACGCACTGCTAAAATTTCAGTAAGAAAATTAGAGGTGCCAATAAAATTAGACCAGCTTCTTATTCTGTCAAGGAAAGACTTTTATTTAAAAAAAATATATATCATCTACTATTGCCATTCATTTATCCAAGGAAGAAGATATTCAACCCAAAATGGGCGACAGTGGAAACATCAGAGTAGCACTGGTCCCTGTCACAGCAGGACGTGAAAAGCGCCCAGACCTGACTGTAGATGATCATTATGTGGGGAGCATTCCAAACCACAGGTTCCAGCCATGTCCCAGGCCTGCTAAGTCAGAGTATCTAGGAGCGTGGCTCTGGAATCTGCATTTTCATCAGCTTCTCAAGTGATTCTGACAGCCAGCTGGGTTGGGAAGCATCTTGGACAGGGTACCATGTACGTTAAAGAGGCACAGGAAATAGGACCTTTCTCTAACGCAGCTTCAGCACAGCGTTTATCTCCCTGACTTCATTTTTATTTTTTTTGAGGTTTTCTAACCAATGGGTAGGTTTTCAAACGTTTGCTAAGAAAGGCTGCATCACAGATTTGGCAACAGCTGACTCCAAGAGCATGGCAGCCCCTGGGGGCCAGGTTTTAGAGTTTGTTCGGTCAACGTTGTGGTGCGGGCTTTTCCGACGGTGCAGGCTTTGCCCGCTCACATTCTGATTCTCCTGTTCTAGGCACTTCTTGCTCAGTGACTTGTTTTATCCTTACGCCGTGGCCAATTACAAGTTGAGATACTGATCCCGGGGAGAGTAGGAGACGTAAATGGGCTGGAAAATGGCTTTTTCCTAGTGATTATCCACGGGGGGCCCGCACGCGAGGTGGGCCCGGGCCTGTTTGGAGCCTTGTGCTGAGCGCTCTGGCTGCCTGGCGTGAATGGCCCACGGGGAAGAACCCCATCCTGATCGGAATGGGAGCCGGCAGCTGGCACAGCCGCCGCCCTCGTGTACAAAGGAGGCACAGATATTTATGGTTTGCATGTACTGCTTTGCTTGACTCCGCGGTAAACGACTTTCTTTCCCCCTTTGCTCCAGATGTTTCAGTTGTCGACGTGACGTTCTCCTTCGGTTCTTGGCATTTATCGAAAAGATTCAACTTTACCAGCTGCTCGTCATTAAGAGAGTAAGATTTTATTTGAAATCTGAACATCCTCTCGTTGGCTGTAATTTATTATTTGCTTTACTCCTCAACTTCCTAAGGAACTCTTTTGTGGAGCAGAACTTTCCCAAGTGCCTTTGGGAGCGTGGCCTACCGGGAGCTGGGAGGGCCTGAGCTAGCGAGGGAGCTCGTGCCACCCTAAGCCAGGGAGCGGCTAAGGGGCGCACAGCTCTCTGGAGGGTTTCTGCCAAGGGGGACCCGGTGATGGCCTTGAAGTAAGTGCAGTCGAAGGGGTGCTGCCAGCTTCCCCCCTGATCAAATGGCTTTGGGAGCTTGAGTCCAGAGAAAGGGTGTGAGCGTGAGATAAGGGGAAGTCCCACTCCAGGAGAAGGAACAGACGAAGTCTGTTTCATCATAGAGCATGTTAAACCCATAACCACAGACAACAGCATGGTGGTTACCAGAGGGAAGGGGGTGGGAAAGGGTAAGTAGGATAAAGGGGGTCAGATAGATGATGACAGAGGGAAACTAGGCTTTGGGCGGTGACACACAGTGCATTATACAGTTGGTTATCATAAAACTGTACACTTGAAACTTACATAATGTTCTTAACCAATGTCACCCCAATAAATTTAATTTAAAAAAGAATGCTAATTCTGCCCTCACCTTTTTTTTTCTTTTTTAAAATATGTTTTTATTCATTTTTTTTTTAGAGAAAGAAGAAGGGAAGAGGGAGAGGGTGATAGAAACATCAATGAGAGAGAAACATTGATCCACTGCCTCCTACACGCCCCCCACTGGGGATCAAGCCCGCAACCCCTGGCATGTGCCCTGATCAGGAATCAAACCCATGATCTCTGGCTTCATGGGTCGAAGCTCAAGCACTGAGCCATACCGGCTGGGCTACTTTTTTTTTTTTTTTAAACACATTTGGCCCTGTTGAGCTACACAAACCCCTGAGTTAGGGCCACGCCTCACTCCTAGCTTCTAAAGCAGAGAGGACAGAGGAAATTTGTTTCTCAGATTCCTGATTTTCCAGTTGGAAGATGGGGTGGAGGTTCCCATGGAAACAATGGGAAGCTCTATTATTAGTGATTCTATAGTTCATTCAGTGGTTTGATTGACCAGCTATGTGAGTACCAAATGTGAGCTTCTTTGGCCTGGCCTGGGAACCATTGTTTCTTTGAGGAAAATGAATTCAAATTTGAAGCTGAGTTGGGAGGCCGCTCTACAGCTATTAGGACTGAGGCACCAGGAACTTATCTTTACCCTTGCAGGACTGAGTTCAGTTATCTCTAATAAACAGAATGAATTTAGAAGGGAAAAAAAAGCCAAACTTAATACAGAAAGCCTCAGAAGTCCGTGAAAATAGGAAAAAAGGGGGAGAGTTAAATAGAATGTTATGGCTCAAAGAGAGCTGAAACAGAAAGCAGCTCTCCACCCCTGTGTGGAGGCCAGACAAAGCAGTGACTTGCTTCATGTCCCACAGCCAGTGATTAACAACCAGACCTCAGACCCACAGCTCCCAGAGGGCGATGCCCTTTCCCTGAGGAAAGCAGAGTGCCACCGTCACTCCTGGGGCGTAGGATAGGAATGCAAATCGCAGACTCGCCCTGACCACTCAGATAAACACTGAGGCTGGGTCTTCTTCTCCCACTGAAGCGGCAGGTGCTATAGGTCAGAAGCGCAGAGTGCTCTGGCATTTCTTGAAGAAAACGTGAATGGTGTCCCCTTTCCCTGTGCTCGTCCTCTCTCTGTCCCTGGCTGGGCCTTCCTGGGGCCTCCTGTTTCCAGAACAACCTCTATTTGTCTGTTTGTTGTTCTCTAACTCTGATTATCCTGTAAGTGCTTTGCAGGCCCTCCCCTGTTATCCATGCATGATAGGCTATTTGATTAGTAGACACAATTCTTCCTCAATTTAATTAAAAAGCAAACACTGGCATCCCATTCCCTCTGGGCAGTTGGTGTTGTTCCTGCTGAGATGGGCAGGGTGAGGGTGGGAGGGGGGAGGCCAGTCTCCAGAGGGGAATTTTCCTGAGGATAGACAAATAGCAGAAGTAGATTCAGAAACAGATTCAGTGGGTTCCTATTATCTACCTGTGCAGCAGGTGACCCAGCTTCAGGTTTCCATGGTAACCCCCCTGTCGGTGTGAAGAGAGTCAATCAGCCAAAGACGCCCAGAGCAGGTCCACCAAGTCAGTGCCCTGGCCCCAGCCCCAGAGGACTGTCCTCTCTGCTCTCCCTGGGATCATCAGTCTGTCTAGGGGTTTTGTTTGTTTGTTTGTTTTCTTCTTTTAAATGCTCCCATGCCACATCACAGAGGGAAATTCTAGGATATGAAGATTTTCCTAAAAATGTAGGAATTAAGTTGGTTTTCTGTGTGGCCAGATGCCCAGCGTGTATTGGAACTGGCTGTGCTTGGTGTAAAAGTGAGAGAAAGTGTATCCACCCCTTCACAGCTTGCAGCTCTTCTGATGACTACAGAAACCAGGTAAAGTGACATTTTTTGTATTTCAAGGTTTAACCAAAAATAAATATTGGTAACCACCCCGCCTGCCTTTTGTGTTTCTTTTTAACTCTGAACGTCCCTCCTATTTGGATGTTGAAGGATGTGCTTCATTTCAGGAACCTTGTCAAGTTGCTGTTGAGAAGCCGGCACCATCCAAGACAGCAGGAGGAGGCGGGTTCGAGGGGATTAAGACGAACAGAACCACCCGGGGCGGGCAGGTCAGGCTCTGTTTTTCTGTTGATAATGGGAAAATCCCCCTTTGAGTGACCATAACAACTACCACTTTGGGTTCCTTTTATAAAATTCCCTGTTTTACTTTATACCAAAATTCCCTTTTTCACCTTTGGTTTTAAACCAAGTTTCATTTAACTGGCTCAGTACATCAAGATGGCACATTCACATAAAAGAAATTAAAATTCTGTAACTGTGAAAAACGTTGTTCTGGGAGGAGTGAAATTTTAAAGGTGATGTTGTGGCTCACGTGGGGAGAGTTAGGAGGAAGTAAGACTCACAGCACTGAGGGGATTTCAGTTCAAACCACATATTATGATCGCATTTCTGGGGATTATGTGCAAGGGAGAGCCTGCAAAGTATGCACACTAAACACATTCCAATTGCTTTTCTTTACTTTGTAGAGACAATCTAACCAGTAGTTAGTAATTCCATAACAAAGAGTTATTTCTATATAATGTATCTTTCTCTCCACTTCTCAAAAAATGGTTATCTTCCATGCAATTTCATTGGAAATTCCTCTTATTCACCAAGATCAACTAGTAGACATATTTGAAAAGAGAGGAGGTGACAGTGTAAGCATTTTCAGGCAGACCCTGGGGCTGTGCTTCGAGAACAGAGACCTGCTGACTTCCTTCAGTGGACAGAAGTTCATTGAGCATCTAATATGTGGTAAAAAAACAAAAGGGCAAGTTCTTATTCTCATTAACCTTGGGGTCTAGTAGGAGCAAACAGAACAACTTTTTTTTTTAAAAGGCTCAGTTTTCTATTCCAAGACTAATCTGTGCTTTTGATTTATCCAATTGCTGCTCTTTAAGGTCAAGTGCCAATATAAATAAGGAGCACATTTTTAATCACTATCAAAAAGTTGACAGTAACTTTAGGTAAATTAAGTAACAGGCAACGGGAATGTGAATCAAAATGGATTATGAAGTTAATTAAAAGCATTACAAAAGCTTAGTGTGCCAATATTTCAGACTTTAAAAGTCTTTGAGGTCTTAATAATTGATGGGCTTGTTAAGTGAGGGACCTTTCTCTTCCCATTGAATTATAAAACTAAGGCATAGTTACAGGAACTGGGATCAAGGAGGCAGTGACTTTTTTAAAAAATTAAACTTATCTTTTGTTGTTTCAGTTTTTTAAATTTTGGTGAAATACTCATAGAATAAAATTTACCAGCTCTACCATCTTTTGTAAGTGTACACTATTGTGTAACCATCACCACCATCCATTGCCAGAACATATTTCATCTTGCAAAATTGAAACTCTATATGAATTAAACAATAACTCCCCATTTTGCCTTCTACTCAGACCCACCATTCTACTTTCTGAGATAGATTACCCTAGGTACCTTATATAAGTGGGACCATACAAGACTTGTCTTTTTGTGACTGGTTTGTTTCACTTAACATAATGTCCTCAAAGTTCATGCATTTTTGTAGCATGTTCAGAATTTCTTTCCTTCTAAAGACTGAATAATATTCCATTGTGTGGATAGACCCCATTTTGTTTCTCCATTCATCTGTTAATGGGCATCTGGGTTGCTTCCATCTTTTTGGTATGTTGTTTGTGTTTTTTGTTGTTGTAGGGGTTTCTCATATATTAAAGATATCAATCCCCTGTCAGGTGTGTGATTTGCAAATATTTTTTCACATTCTGTAGGTTGCCTTTTCATTCTTTTGACTATGTCTTTTGCACAGAAATTTTTAATGTAATGATAAAGTCCAGTTTACAGATTTTTATTTTGTTGCCTGTGCTTTGGATAGTGTACCCAAGAAACCATTGCCAAATCCAGTTTTAATACACTTTTTCTCCACATTTTCTTTTATGAATTTCATAGTTTTAATTCTTAGACTTAAGGCTTTGATCCATTTTGAGTTAATTTTTGTATGTGGTATAAGGAAAGGGCCCAGCTTCATTCTTTTGCAGGTGGATATCCAGTTTTCCCAGCACCATTTGTTGAAAAGACTGTTCGTTTCCCATTGAATAGTCTTGCCTCCCTGTTGAAAATAATTTGACTATATATGTGAGGATTTATTTCTGGATCTAGTCCATTGGTCTGTATGTCTATCTTTATAACTATAACATTGTTTGGGTTGCTGTAACTTCGTGGTAAGTTTTGACACCAGAAAGTGTGAATCCTTCAACTTTGTTCTTTTTCAAGATTGTTTTGGAAAAAAAATTCAACTGTTTTTAGAGATAATTGTAGATTCACATATAGTTATAAGAAAACAATACAGAGAGATCTCACATATCTTTTACCCAGTTTCCTCCAATAGTAACCAACATCTTGCAAAACGATAGCACAACCTCACAGGTAGGATATTGACAGTGACAACAGTCAAGACACAAAGCAGCCCTGTCACCCCATGTCGCCCATCTGCAGCTGTATGCACTTCCCTCCACCCTCCCACTCCCCATCTCTGACCCAGGCAACCACTGATCTGTTCCCTTTTTCTATGATTTTATCATATCATAAATGGAATCGCCTGGATGTATCCTTCTGGGCTAGGCGTTTTTAACTCAATGTAATTCCCTGGAAATTCATCCAAGTTCCTTTATGTATCAATAGTTTGGTCCTTTTCATTGTTGAGTAATGGTCCAGACAATAGCTTTTTAAATTTCTTTTATTTTAAAGGGGAAAAACTAAAGTCACTGACTCCTGGTTTCTTGTACTGTCTTCCTGTATATGTTGACCTCTGATGCTGTGTGGTTAAAAGAACTGGGCTCACTACAGAGCAGGAGGAGACTGAAGATAAACATAGCCCAGACTCATTATCAGTGCTTCTCCATGGGTGCTTCTTAGTTTGGAGAGAGGCAGTTTGTTGATAGTGAAATGTGTTGTCTTTAAATATATGACTTGGCACAGAATCTCAATTTTGGTTGAGAGAGAACAGAGTATTACTTATCACAGGAAGAATTTCTCACGTTCCATGAGACATTGCTGTCTTTCACTATCGTGTGGAATGGGAAAATTCTGATTTCTGATTTGGGTCCCCATGTTGGCCTGAACACTCTCTTCCCAGCAGAAAAGCCATCTAGAGCTTTCCGTCAAGGCATCTTCCCACATCACCTATCTACTGCGCGCTCAGCACTGTGCCAGGCACTGGGGACTTGCGATGTGACTGGTGCAGACACAGTCTTAAGCTTCATAATGCTGAGCTTGGGTTGGTTCTTCCTACAGGTATTTATGGGGCACCTGTTAGGTGCCATTTTACTGAGCTCCATGGATGCAATGAGGAAGACACGAATGAATCAGGCACCTCTCTTGCCATCAGGCTCATGAATCTCATACTTGAATACATAAGTAAGAGTACAAGATAAGAAATGTTAACAGGGATGGGGAAAGTACCAGAAAGTATACAAACCCAGAGAGTTTCTCTGTGCCTCAGGCCTTATCTTAGTCATCCCTGTTTATGTCAACCCAGTGCCTGGCAGTTAAAAACACTTAATCGGTGCGGTTGGTTAAGTCTTTGATTGATGGATAGATTGATTGACAGAGATGGCATTTCAGCTGACCTTTGAGAGATAAGAAGCATCCAAACGCAAGGAAACTAAGGAGTGGGTATTCTAAGCAGAGGGACTAGTATAAGCAAAAGCATAGTGGGGGTGCCAGAAAATTCTGGGGTACCCATTCTAGGAAACCCCAAGTGATTCAATTTGGCTGGAGCAGAAGGTTGCAGGAAAATATGGGACATGGGTTTGGAATGCCCCTGGAGCCTGCATCTACAGGGCCTTACAGCCAGGCCTAGGAGTTTTCACTCTGTTCTTCAAAGGCATTAAAATGCTACTGAGATTTATTTTAGTCTTATATGCCCATAGTTCTGATTTATGAGATCTTATTCTTTTTAGCATATGAAGTTGCTCATCCCAGGACATGATACTTAGGAGATAGGGTTTCTGGTTCAATCCCAGTTTGGGCCTGTTGCCCTTGCACAGATTCATGACCTATGACCCATCCCTGTACTCAGACCTAAGGACAAGTGCTGTCATTTACCAGGGACTGGATTAAGGAAAAGCATCACCAACATAGGGAAACAGACTCAAAACCCAGTCTCTGACCTTTGGCTGAGAAGTGCTTTCAGAGACGGTTGGCCCTGTCACCCTGCCCTAACCTCTTTTCCTTCCTTTTCTTAACAATCATCTATCTAGTGCCTCTGCCTGCTCAGAGGAGAGTGGCTGCTCTCTTTCCTGTTCTCAAGGAAGGTTGTGAAGATCTGTGATAATGATGTTGTTCTAATATTTGTTGTTCTTGACGATATGCTTATCGCCAAAGTGCAGAAGTAAACCATACACAGCCATGTCTCCTCTAGAGGAATTTACATTCAAACTATTCCTTTTTTTCTCCTCCTCCATCACTTTTGAATATGCATTTTAATTTCTCAGGGGCGATAAGGACCTTGCCTTTAAAAGTGAAATTAACTTTAATATGTACCTTGTTGAGTAGCTTCTGTGGGCTCACCACTGTACTGCGTGCTGTGGGACTCACTGCCAATTGTTCATTCATTCACTCATGCATTCAAAATATGTCTATTGAACACCTACTCGTACTAGTCAGGCAGGCAGAGTGTGCGCCCTCAGGGAGCTTGCATTGTAAAACTTACAATATTTGGGAGGAAGTAAGATCCATTTCAGGCAGCAGGTGAGTGTGCATAAGAGAAAAGGATGTAGGCAGGAATGTCAGAATGTACTGCCCTGAGTAGTGATAGCTGATGCTAGGGGAGCCTATGCTATATCCGCAGCTCCGAGTATCTCTTTATGTCAGCCTCCGATGGACCGATTTTGCCCATTTTATAGACCAGGGCATTTTACAGAGGGTGAGTAGGAGGTAAATGACAGGCAAGAGGCTTGAACCTAGGCAGTCTAATGGCAGAGCCCACAGTTTTGGCCACTACTCTATGTTGTATGACCTTAGATGAAAATAAGCAAATGTTAAACCTAGTAGTATTGATGATAAAAATCAACCTGGAAGGGAGGAAACTAATACTAGCTGCTCTTGGCATTTGGCTGCCAAGCCTGCCCCATCTGTGCCGCAGATGGTAGGACAAAGACCTCCAGCCTGGGCAGGTGTGAGGGGAGCGTGTTAGTATCGAGCCTCCGAAGGAGACGGGTAGGTTGGGGTGTCAGAGTGATGGAGTCAGACCCAGGCAAGGCCAGCATCTTCTCCAAGACAGAAGGGAAACTGAGGCCCTTAGGAGAGTGGAGCAGCAAGAGTCTCATGACAAAGTAAAACCCAGCAGAAGGTGGATCTTGAGTGGCTGGGTTCAATCCGCAACCAGGGGTCTCTGCCGGAGAGGGAGAGCTGCCCTCCCTGGTCATGGAGTCCTGGTCGGCCAGTCCGATCGGCCAGTCCGGTTCTGAGGCGCCACATCAGGAGGGCTCAGTGACAAAGGGTAGCAGCTTTATGGAGTGGCCTTGGCAGCCCCCCCTTAGGGTCCTCAGGTCAGAGAAGTGAGCCTTGGTCTCTCAGCACAGAGCTGCGGTCCATCGCCTTCTCCCTGGAGGACACAGGTTTACCCTCAGTCGGCATTCTAGCTCTTGCCTGTTCCCAGGACCAACTGCAAGTTACATCTCAAGTTCCTAAGGTCTGTACCAGGGGCCCAAGCAGCAAATGGATAATCCATCTGATCCATTTAGCTCTCTTAATTTTTCTTTGGTGGGATTGTATTTTGCTATTTTCTTTCCATCTCTCACCTCCTTTTACACTTTACCATCTCCACTGCTGGTTGCCACTCTTAATCTGTATGTTTCATTAATATATTACTTCTGTCCTGCTCAGTCATTAATAAAGACGTTAAATAATTCTGAACCAAATCCTCACCCCTGTAGAGCCCTACAGGACACTTTCCTTTAATTAGTTATGCTACCTTTCATCTCTCTAAGGTCCTTTGGTTTCAGATTTCCCGCTGGGTTTGAATCCACGTGACTTTCATCCAGTCCTGTTTGAACTAATTTCATGAGTGAAAATCTGAGAGACATTTTACTGAATGTTGATTCAGGTCCAAGCCTACAGAGAGCTTTGCTATATTCAGATTCTTTTTAACAGATTAATAGAGAACAAGTTGGCCTTAATAAACTGAGCCTTCCTAATGTACCTCTTTCCAATATTCTTTTCAATCCTAGCAGTGTCCCCTCCATTAATGTCATGGCAGTTTGAATTGTGTTGACGTCAGACTTCATAAAAGGTACACTTTCTGTCGGGAGTAATCCTCTTAGACCTTTTCAAAGACGACTATTTCTTAGTGGTGTTGCTATTTCCAATAACTTAAATGATTTCATTTTTTAAAAAAATACACCTACTTGGGTATTCTGTAATCGCCTAGTTAACCCGTTTCTGATGTGCTTTCTTGTACAAAACAGGGAGTGATTTAAGCAACCAGAGCTCAAACTGTTTTATTACATAATTTAAATTTGGGCAGCCATTTAAAAATAACTCTTAAGTCTTTCAAATGTAACTGACAGGGAGTAGGCTACTCTGAGGTTAATTGCTGGACACCACAGGGCTGTGAGGGTTACATTCTATGGTATTTTGATTTGATATGTGGAAATCCTTGGACATAAGATGGGGAGGAATATCCCTATAGAAATTGTCTTTGTATCAAGCTAGATTATGTTTTTAAGTTATCCAAACCCTTCTATGTACAAGCTTGGGGCCCACTACTTCATGTCAGATGGTGAATTAACTCTTGATTAAAATACAAAAATCAACCTAAAATAGTAAGTGTGTGGAACAGTTTGTGGGGAGATCATTCCTTGCTTTTAATCTATATTGGATTTTAAAAATCTTTATCAGTAAAAATAGAAAATGTTATATTTGTAAGAATTGTTGCAGTCGTATAGCACAGCCATGTAGCTACCCAACATGTGTGTGTGTGTGTGTGTGTGTGTGTGTGTGTGTGTTTACGTGTACCTGCACTGTTTATTTAATGAGGTCCTCTTGGTAGCTCTTTGACTCACTTATTAAGATTAGGAGAGGTCCTCCAAGCAAAACAAAGGACAACTAATCTGACCCTCTTTGAAAGCGGCGTGGAGGCATCTGCTTTCATGAGATAGTCCAGAGCTGGATTCCATCGACGCCAGTGGAAACTTCTCCAAACAATAATGTTTCTAATGAAATCTTTTTGAAGTGGCAGGGCTGTCTCTCCTCGGGCGGGGGGGGGCGGGGGGGGGGGAGCGGATAAAGAGAAGGCTACGTGGCTGGTACTCTGATAGTGTTTATAGAGCCATTTAAGCAACAAAATAGAAACCCCTCCAAAACCTCATGTACATTTGTTATAAGGCTCTCTTCGCCCTCTACTCAGAGTAGAGAAGTAGCATTTGCTTGAATAGACATCAACAGTATAAATATAAGAAGCAGAAAGGGCTATCTAGAAAGGACCCCGGTATTTGGCTTTGATGTAAATATGAGTCTACATTGATGTTCACATAAAACAAAACAAATACACGGTTTCTCTTGACCCCCTAGGAAGACAGTGGACGCCTCTAGTGTAGGAGTCAGCAAACTTTTCTACAAAGAGCCAGACAATAAATATTTTAGGCTTTGTGAGCTATTCGGTCTCTATTGTAATGATTAAGGTCTGCCACTGTAGTGTGAAAGTAGCCACAGATGCCATGGCCAGTGTTATTCAGTGGTTAGAGTGCCAGCCCGAAGGATTATGAGTTCAATTACTGCTCAAAGGCATGTACCTGGGTTGCAAGTTTCATCCCATCCCCGGTGTGCAGTCGGTCTCTCTCTCTCTCTCTCTCTCTCTCTCTCTCTCTCTCTCTCTCTCTCTCTCTCCTTCCTTCCCCTCCCTTCCTTCCACTTTCTAAAAACCAATGGAAAAAATACCCTCAGGTGAGGATTAACATCAACAAAAACAAAGGCAAGAAGAAAGTGCACAAATGAGTGGGTGTGCCTATGTCCCAAAAAACACTCTCTTTATGGACACTGAAATTTCAGTTTTATGTATTGTCGCATGTCATGTATTATTACTATTTTTTGACAGATTTTCATGGGCCATAAAGAAACAAGCCAGCCCTAACCGGTTTGGCTCAGTGGATAGAGCGTCGGCCTGCGGACTCAAGGGTCCCAGGTTCGATTCTGGTCAAGAGCATGTACCTTGGTTGCGGGCACATCCCCAGTGGGGGGTGTGCAGGAGGCAGCTGATCGATGTTTCTAACTCTCTATCCCTCTCCCTTCCTCTCTGTAAAAGATCAATAAAATATATTTTAAAAAAAGAAAAAAAGAAACAAGCCATCGGGTGGATTTGGCTGCTACAGACAAATCCAGTAGTTTGCCAGCTCTTGACCTAATGCACACATCATGTGCCCCCACAGCACCTAGCGCTATTCTGGGGACTCTCTAGGTGTTCGGTAAACACTTCTTCACTTAGCTGTCGCGATGTCAGAGCAAAGAGTAAGCCTTTCCTATACAACACACACTTGACATTTGCAAGGGATTTATCTTTAAGTCTCTGCTAATCCCTCCATTCCAAGGACCACTCTTGCAGATAATTTCCCCCATAAAATGCACTCAAGTATAACAGAATAATTAAAGTGACCCTTTCAGGCCCTCCATGATTCTATAAATATGGGGCTAAAGTCCTTTACCAGGCGATTAAAATAAACTCTGCCACCGAAATCAATTCTCTGTCACATTACATCATTGCTGTAATGACATTAACGATGGATTGACCTCCATCGGAAAGACCAATCCATAATGATGATGAGTGATGGTGATCCCTCTACCCTATAGCACCTGTGTTTGCCAAGTGGCAGAATGATCAGGCATCCCTTTCAGTGGGATGGGCGGGCCCAGTAGCCCAGCAAGGCCATCCTGGTGAGTGTCACACACAAAGGAGCTGAGAATACTAGGCTGCCTCAAGAAACAGATGATAGGCAGGTGTTGGATGTGACTGAAACTGTCCCAGCAAAGGAAGAGCCTTCCTCCTACACTTCATCCTCCAAGTAGATACACTCGGTGTTTAGGCCTTGACCAAATTCCATATGATTATGCATTTCTGGACCTACAGGTTGTTTTCAGATATCAAGAGTGTGAGTCACCCATGCTGAAGATCTGTTGTACTTTATATTGGCCAGAATCTTAGAACCTTCTGTCTCGTTTTAGTCACCACATTATAGGAGAATACAGACTTGCCAGTAATGCTCTACAGAAGCACCACAACATGATCACAATGATAGATGGCAGCATCTATAGGAGAAAAGTAAGAAATCGGAATTGTTTTAGCTTTGAAAAGGAAGATGATTCTTACCATCAATAAGGTCTTTTTTAAAATTTATTTTTTTTATATATTTTTATTGGTTTCAGAGAGGAAGGGAGAGGCAGAGAGATATAGAAACATCAGAGAGAATCATTGGTCGACTGCCTTCTGCATGCCCCCTATTGGGGATGGAACCTGAAATCGAACCCTTCACTCTATCCACTGAGCCAAACCAGTAGGGCTTTTTTTTTTTTTTTTTTAAGGGAATTTGATTAAACGTTGCAAATGAAGAAGTAAGGTGCATAATACAGGGCCAGGTATCAGGTTTCCAAGGGAAACTTACTTGAAGAAAGGCCTGATAAAGCTTGCAATGGGTACCAAGGAGGAAATGGTGGTATCTGCAAACTGTGGAGAAGAAATGGTTGGCCACATGGGTTAGGCATCCAACTACTTGATATTAGGTGACTGACCAGGTTTCTCCCTGCAGTATACTTCTTGATTCAAATAGCCTATCTGAAATAAACAAAAAAACAGGAACTCTTTCTTGGGAATTAAAATTATCCAAAATGGCATTTGTTCTAACTAATGATGAGTCTGTCGTTGGCCCATGAGCAGTGGACTCCTTGTCTCTTCGTTTTGTTACATTGTGAGCCTCCAGGGTCTGGGCAGCGGCTAGCATTTTTGAGACTCTCGTGCTATTTCACTCTTCAGACAGAATGTCAGGCTCTTCAACTGTATTTTCAACTGTCTTGTGAGACAAAGACTAATTGGTTTGACCTCATGCTGTCGCGTGTTGAGAGACATGAATCTTCAGCGCTCTTCCTTGAATTCATTGATTTCATTAAACACTGTCTGCTCGTGTTTGCAAAATGTAGTAATTTCCCAGTGATTTCTTCGAACTGCAGTGCATAAACAGATTTTTTTTTGGAGCAATGCCATTTCTAAGCTTTGATCTTGTGTTTTAATCTTTTATTTCCAATAGGTCTTCTCTGTTAAGTCCATTGAGCCACAGAAAATATCAACCTTAGGGAAAAGTAACGTGATAGTCACGGGAGCAAACTTCACCCGGGCATCTGATAACATCGTCATGATCCTGAAAGGAACCAGTACTTGTGATAAGGATGTGTGAGTTCAAATATTAGTAATTTTTTCTCAATAATGTGGTGAAATGCTAAAACTTATGCCAAATATAATCATTATGTAGTCAAATTATTTCCATGTGCCAGAGTGGACCAATTACTCTGAATATTTGATATAATATATTTTTAATAGTAAAATCATTTATACACTACATTTGAAGTTAATTGTGAAAGAATCTGTCCCATGTTACCCACAAAAATCTCAGTACACAACAATTTCAGGATGTTGCCTGTTTTGGGTCTTGATTTGTTTTCATTAAACAAAACCAAGTATTTTGAATATCATTTTGAAGATGATCCACTTAGAAAAAACAGTCGAGTACCTCATATTTTTTTTTAAATGTATTTTTATTGATTTCAGAGAAGAAGGGAGAGGGAGAGAGAGATTTAAACATCGATGATGAGAGAGAATCATTGATTGGCTGCCTCCTGTATGCCCCCTACTTGGGATTGAGCCCAAAACCTGTGCATGTGCCCTGACCCGGAATCAAACTGTGATCTCTTGGTTGAGGGTCGATGCTCAACTACTGAGCCGTACCAACTGAGCCGTACCTCCAATTTTGATGGGAAAATAATAGCAACTCTTCAGTAGGTGGCCCAAAGTTAAAAGAAGAAATTTTCTGATCCACTTTATTTTTTATAGCCTTCTCTTTATTGGATTGATTTCAGGCCCAAATAATACCTAAATAGAATGTAAATTAGTATTTTTTTTAAAAAAAAGAAAGAAAAACAAATGCCCCAACCCAAAAAGTAACTGGTCAGTGTAACACTTGAACATCATTATTTCTATGACTTATTTTCCCCTAATTCATCCTTCCAATGAAACTTTTGAGAGAAAACATTTCAGTGCCTCACTGACAGTCTTGTACCAATGTTACCACCCCCTCAAAAAAGAGATGTGATAATAACATGATAGATAATTTGAGTTTTGTGCTTGTTAGTTTTTATAAGTTTGGGCTAATTTGAAATAAAAGACGTTGCCGTCTACATGAAGTATAATACTGAGCTCATCCCCATCATGGGAATGCATTGATGGCAATCTGCTGAAGCGTGGTGTTTTGGTTTTTAACTACTAAAACAGATTTGTACAGCGTTCCAATCTGCCACACTTATTTACTGATTTTCTGTTTTAATTCATTTGCCACATATAGCTGCCATCCCCTTCCCCTCCTAGCAGTAAATTTGGGATGTCTGTCACCTTTTGGGAAAAGCTGCTCACCGATGGCTTTCCTCTGTTTTGCTACTTACCAGAAGTATCCAGCTCACATTAGTGGCTGATCTGCACAACATGGGTATTTTTGTGCCATTTATCCTGGCTAAACACCTTGTTGCAAAAGCCTGTCATTTTGTATAACGAAATCTCAGTGTGTTCACTGGGAAGTAAGTCGTTTTTCAGAGCTTTACCCTGTTCCTGACTCTTTATGCTCTCATTTCAATTCCGAATGTGTCTTGAGATACTGCAGTTATTAAATTCAATGAGTCAGAGACCTTTCTGCATGTAGCATTTCACTAACCACATTTGTGTGGTGAACCCAAGTTCACGAGCAGTAAACATAATGCCCAGTTAATCCTACATCTGAATTCGTGTTGTAATCCCAAACTCTTTCAATATAGTATTTTTTAAAGCCTAATTACTCTAAAAGAGAAAAAGACGAGAATGGCAGTGGAACGACCCACATATCCACCTCTTTCCTTCTAAAATTTATAAACAAGTTTGAATTTTTTAATTATCAGCTATTCTATGAAGAGTTTCCAAGAACTAGAATGAAAATCTGAGGAGGTGGTAGTACAAACTGGCCCGTGTGTTTTTTGATGTTGCCTTACTATTTGAAGCTATTATTACAACTTAAAGGATCTGTGCGTGAAAGTTAATTATCATGCACATGTCCTTTGTAATAATAAATTCTCCTGTAGCATAATTACACTGAGTACTGTTCAGACACAACCCAGTCCCAATGATAGTGCTTTAGATGCCTATTGCAGACACGATGCACCGAGGAAGCTGCGGGTTCCAGGGGCCTCTTGTAGAAGGCTTTGCTTTGACTCCTGAAGGGTGGCAAGGACGCACCCTGCGGGTGTCAGCCACACCAGGAGAGTCCCAGCTAATTTCCAGTCTGGAGCAAGTTGGTAGGCAGCTTGGCTCCGATGGCTGATGGATTCTGAGCCCCCTGGGCCTCGCCGTGGACTTCAGTCCTGGGCTCAGTGCTCTTCGTACAGCAGAATTCCCCTCTCTGCCCGGGGTTGAGTTCTACCCTCCCGGAGCTCAACTGGGACTTCTCTCTCTTTTTTTTTTTAAGCTTTTCATTAAGGACATTTCCAAACATACACAAGAGAGAAGAGTCTATGAACCTCTCTGTACCCATCCACCAGCTTCAGAACTTAT
The DNA here is from genome assembly GCF_027574615.1 of Eptesicus fuscus. NCBI lineage: Eukaryota > Metazoa > Chordata > Mammalia > Chiroptera > Vespertilionidae > Eptesicus > Eptesicus fuscus. Next base: position 19,987,641 of record NC_072479.1, on the reverse strand, counting down.
CAACATTTGCCAACCGTGTTTCATCTATCTCCTCCACATTTTTGGAGGGAAAGGAAGAATTGCAGTCAGAGTTTTTCAAAGCATATCCCAGACACCATATCCTTTCACTCATAAATACCTCAGTATGTATCTCTAACAGATAAGGATAGTGCCATGATTGTACTCAACAAAATTAACAGTAATTCCTTAATATAACTTAATACCCAGTCCATGTTCCACTTTCTATTGGCTGCTTCTTCCCTCATTTCCAAGAGAAATGCAACTAAAAACATAAAAATGCACAAAAGAGCCCTGGCCAGCGTTGCTCAGTGGTTAAAGTGTCAGCCTGCGCACCGAAGGGTTGCAGGTTCAATTCCTGGTCAAGGGCACATACCTTAGTTGCGGGTTTGCTCCCTGCCCTCCCCTCGCCCCCACTGTCGGGGCATATGCAGGAGGCAACCAATCAATGTGTCTCTCTCACATTGATGTCTCTCTCTCTCTCTCTCTCTCTCTCTCTCTCTCTCACAATATATATATATATATACATACATATATATATATATATATACATACATATATATATATGTATATATATATATATATATACACTCCCTCCGCCCTTCCCCCTCCACGTCTGTCCCTTCCACTGTCTCTGAAAAAGCAATGGAAAAAATATCCTCAGGTAAGGATTCACAAAACAAAAACATTCACAAAAGAAAGAGGAACCCTGCCTGGGATAATACCGCAACAGGATAAGTGGCCCTGGTTAATCAGCAGTTGCCTGCAGCTGTCTGCTAGTCCGGAGCTGTTGTTGGTAAGCAGCTGGGCTGTCTGTTTCACGTGATTTCTGTTTCTACCCCTTCCTAGAGTACGGGTGAGCCACGTGCTAAACGACACCCACATGAAATTCTCTCTGCCATCAAGCCGGAAAGAAATGAAGGATGTGTGTATCCAGTTCGATGGCGGGGACTGTGCTTCTGTGGGGTCCTTGTCTTACATTGCTCTGCCACGCTGTTCCCTCATCTATCCTGCTACCACCTGGATCAGGTATTTTCCAGATTCAGATTTCTCTCTCGTTGTGGTTAAAAAGGTCTGGTGCATAAAGTTCATGAATTTTATTCAGTTTCATATAGGAATCATCTGGTACAGTCACGTAACCCTCTTCACTCTGTCTCACTTCTACCATGACACAAAGCTTTTTCCTTCCTACATCCTTTGTTTTAAAGCCTTTAGAGTAAGCTGTTTTGAATAATTGGAGGAAGTATTGGGAGCTATCTAAATCAAAAGCAGTATCTAATTTCAAGGATTTTCCCTACATGAGAGATGGAAATTCTGAAATAAACCTTTCCAGATGAGTCCAAAAAAAAAAAAAAAATTATTTCCCTAGTTGAATTTAAATTCACATTTAGGTTTTGGAAAATAACCCTAAAATAGTTTCTTCACCTAACACAGCATGAAGCTTACTTTCAAAGTACTGTCTAGGTTAAACTAGTACTGTCTAGGTTAAACTTTCTTCACCTAACACAGATGAAGCTTTAAAAAGAAAAAAGAAAAAAATCACTTTTAATATTCTTATTTAAGTGAGAGAGGTGGACACATTAGGTTGCTAGGGCTCCCATAGCGAAGTGCCACAAACTGGGTGGCTTCAATAACAGGTCTTTATGTCATCAAACTTCTGGAGGCTAGTCGTCCAAGACCAAGGTGCTGTCGGGGTTGGTTTCTTCTGAGGCCTCTCTACTTGGCTCACAGACGGCCTTCTCCTCCCTGTGTCCTCACAGGGTCTCCGCCCTGTGCCCGTCTGTGTCCTAAGCTCCTCTTTTTGTAAGAACACCAGTCATACTGGATTTGGGCCTACCCCAATGGCCTCCTTGAACCTTGATGACCTATTTGAAGACCCTGTCTCCAAAAGCAGTCACCTTCTGAGGTACTAGGGATTAGGGCTTCAGTAGTTCCACCCGTAACAGTGGCGTGAGGAAAACCGATGTCTCCAGACCAAGGCCCAAGCGTGACAGTCCCTGCTCCGGGTCTAATTCCTTCCTGTGAATAAAGGCGCCCATTGATGCGGCACTCCTCACACGCCTGCCGCGGTATAGCTATCGACTCAGCTAATGCTCACAAGCGGAAAGGCTCTACTCTGAGTGGCCCCTTTTGCAGGTGAGGAAACTGAGGCATGGAGTGTTCAAATGACTTGCCCAGGCTCCCGGGATGCTGCGCTCTAAGACGCCAGTGTTCTGCTTTGCCATAAAATAAGAGGCTTCTTGCTGTCCAGTCACCTATGACATTCTGAGCCCGTGTCTCTCGGTGACTCCTGGGCAGGAACACGGCTCTGCAGCCCGGCCGTGGGCCAGGCTTGGCTTGGTCTCTAGTAACGGCGACGGGCTGGCACGAGGCCAGCTGGGCCCTTTGTCCTTGTGGCGGGAAAGTTCAGGGCTTGATGTCTTTCTTCTGCCCTACACAATTAGCCTGCTGGTGCCCACGTCCTGGTCTTGTCGTCATGGGCCCAGCTGACATACCAGGCTCCTGTCCCCTGGAATGAGTGTCTAGTGACCTACACGAATGAGGGTGTGAGGGCAGCCAGAGCTGTGAACAGCTGTTTATTTCACATCTAATGACCACTTTGCTTATATGCGATTATGTGCTAAGAATATATGAACTCATTCGGCTTGGTTTTGGGGAGATAGAATGTAGCTGTTATTTATATGGTTTGCTGTCACTTATAATTGTACCTTGTCCAAAGTGTTTTCTGTCTCCCTAAATAAATATAATTGGTAGGTAGGGAGTTTGATTTTGAAAATTGTTAGATTGAAGAATCTTCATATAGATTAAGCAGCAATCAAACAACATTCTGTTCAGTGAAACCTTTGCAAGATACAGCGGATGATCTGATTATATGTGGCAACATGACACAACAAACTCAAAATTCCACGAAAGGATTTGGGCATTTCCTACAAATTATAAAAGGATCTGACGTGATTTTTTTTATATGTATGTATCTTAAAAATTATGACTTTGTAGCCAGTATCTTTAAAAAGACTTCTAAAATTTGTCCTGCATTTGGAATTAAGATTTGTTAATTTGCTCTCAAATCTGAGTTTCATGGTAAGTGTGAACAAATTGGTAGCTTTGTTCATAAACACAAAGGCCTGTGTGTTTGCTATGAAACTCTTATTGTTGCTTTTTCCCTTGCAGTGGTGGTCAAAATATAACCATCATGGGCAGAAATTTTGATGTAATTGACAACTTAATCATTTCACATGAGTTAAAAGGAAACATAAACGTAAGTCTTCGGCTGCTTTGTAATAGTTATTTTCAAGGATGATTTTGTTTTTATAACACCAAAATATGCTGGGGGATATAGTTTATTTCTGTGCCTTGTGACATTATATGCGCTTACCTGGTGTATGATATACACCACCAGTGCTGTAAAGGAAATAATAAGACCTTATACCTGTGTTGAGTATTTCAAGCTGAGGCACAGAGGAAAGGAGTGAACATGGTATGACAGGACCTGCCATTTCCTCCGTGTATGATTTGTGGCGAGTCACTAATGAGGCACTGTTTGTGATACGTGTGAAAACGCTGTGTGAGTGGGGAAGGCGTGATGTAGAGGAAAATGGCATTCCTGTGGCGATCAGGGGGTGTTCCATCGCACAGAGAGCGGCGGTTCAGCGGGTCGGTGACCTCTAAGGTCCCAGAGGTCGTAGCAGAGGCTTCTTCTCTTGCCATTGTCTCTTTGACCCGACCTGGTCCCTTCCTTCTGACCTCGCCTCCTCTTGCCTTTCATCTCTCCACACAGCGGTCTGGCGTCCACCCCTCCCTCGGTTCTTACACCAACAGGAATCACACAAGAAACGATGGGTTTCCGATACAGGTTGGGGTTTCTGAGTGCAGGTCTAAACTCCTCCCGAATGCTCGCCTCACCCTCTTTCCTTTCTGTCCTGCTTTAATGAGATGTGGCGGCTGGCGGCTCGCTGGGGCCCAGCCTGACCACTTCCCGACCACTGGAGCCCTCACGGGCCCGGCCCCAGTGTGGGTTCAGGCTGCAGGAGGCCTTGCTAAGCCATCCTCACACACACGCCCGTCCGCTGACGTGCTTCAGAGCCAGTTCCAAGCCTCACGCTGTATCTGATCCCAGACCACGTCCCCACGATGTGAGCACATCCCACTGCGTTGTTCGCGTAGGCTGACCCTCTGGCCAGAGGCCTGGCCTGAAAGTGTGCGTGGACTGGCTCACCCTCCCGGCGCTGTTCCTAGATCGAGTAGAACTTATTGTGCATCGACTGTGGGCAAAACATTTTGATGGGCGCAGGGGGAAAAGCAAATAAGATGGTCACGTGGCCTTCATGGAGGGAAATAGCCAATCCCCGCTGGCACTGAAGTTGAAAGCATGGGGCGTCCTCAAATTCTAGGCCTCTGATTCCCGGCCCGCTCAGAAGCCCCGTAAGTCCAAGAGGGCCCTGTGTGTTTCCCCAGGAGGGGCATTGAGTGGGGAGGGATTACGAATGTCTGCGAGTGGAGCAGGCTGGGTAGCACTGGATAGGTGGGGACGGGAAGGCCAGTTCAGGCGCAAAGGACGAGGACAGGTCACTCCCAGGCCTGTGGTGGGACCGTGTCAGCTGGCACCCAGAGGGTGGGGCGGGAAGGAGCGAGCGGGCTGGCAGGAGTACCAGGCAGGCTTTGCCCTCAGTTCTCCAGGCGGCGGGGAGAATTGGAGGTTTGAGCATGGAGGGGCGTGAGCATAGGTGCCTTTAGGATTGCTTTGGCAGTGGTGCGTGGGAGAGGTGGTGACTGATAAAAGGCCAGGAGACCGATGAGAGTGCTCATGCCAAGGGCAGGTGTGTTGGAGATGGGAGCGGGTCCGGTGACTCCGCTCTCCGTTGGGCTGTTCTCAAGGGGGCAGGTCTGGACGGCCGGGCAGAGTGAGGAGCCCGAGATGATTGTCCTCTTCGCAAAGCAGAGCTGCCGTAAGAGGGAGAATGGGCACAGCATGGTGGGGGTGAGAGCGCCGAGGAAACAGAGAGGAGCGCCTGGGGTGGAACCTTGCACAGTACCTCCATTTTAAGGAGTGAAAGCAAATATAAGATGGCCAGTGAAGCTGGCCAAGCAGTTGCTTGGAAACTAAAAAAAAAAAAAAGAGCATTTCCGATAGTGGCAGCTGATAACTAGTATGGAAATTGAGAGAGTTGAGGATAATGAGGTTCGGGTGACCCCGTCACCGATCATCTTCCTGGAAGACACCTCTAATAGGAAGCCGGCCTGCTGGGGTTACGGCTGCTGCGAAGCTAGGGCAGCAGGTCGGTGGTTTTCATCGCAGCGCCAGAATGTGAGCCGGGGCCGGGCTGTCGTTGGAAAGGTGTGACGGGAGAAGGAGGTTTTGCTTGTCCACATCTCAGCCCTTGGCATCAGATTTTCCCACCTCTGGCCTCGTCCTACCTCCTTTGTATACGCCGGTATGAGAGAGTAAATAAAAAGAGGAAAACTCCCCGCCTGGCTAATTCCTTTCCGCACACTGTATTGCTCTTCTGTAAAACATTCGTCAGCCTCTCTTTCCTAGCAGCTTTCTCCGCCCCTCTCTCTGCGCCTGAAAATGCCAATATTTATGTGTTAGTTTTTATAAATAAACCTGTAAAGTGGGCCAGCCGTTCTGCATTGTTTCCAGCCCTCATGCTCTTCTTTCCAGGGGAATGAATTGTCCCTGTAGCTTGTGCTCCCCTGTTTTCTGTCCGGCCTGCAGAGCCCTCTCCTCCCTGTGGTTAGTGGTTTCCGCTGGAGCCTGCGGGAGGTTCCTGACAGGGCTCAGCCAGCTTGGGCCTCGTGGGGGTTCCTCTCCTCCTTCCCCGGGGTTTCCCAGGACTCAAGCAAAGGACACTCAGGCCCACTGGTGCAAAGCCCACTTCTCTCTGCATACCAGTTTCCCCCCCATATCATCCCCTGGCTGCTTTCATTGTCACCAGTACTAATAATGATAGCTAGGCACTATACTAAGCATTTTTGTGTGGATAATCTCATGCAATATAGCCCTTATTTAACTTAATGAGCCCTCATCTCATTTAATTAGATGTAGGGTTCATTCAGCCCTGCAAGGCAGGTGGTATTGCTGCCCCATTTTGCAGATGAGAAAACAAGCACCAAGAATTTCAGTCGCCTGGGTCACTTGGTTCTTAAATCCCAGAGCTGGGACCCGTTAATGACGTTGTGAAACGCCCTTTTCTTCTCCCTCAGGTCTCTGAACAGTGCATGGCCACGAAATGCAGTTTCTCAGCCCCCAGTTTAAAGAGTTCAAAAGTGCGTACGAATGTGACAGTGAAGCTGAGAGTTCAGGAGACCTACTTGGATTGTGGAAGCTTGCAGTACCTCGAGGACCCCAGATTTACAGGGTACCGGGTTGACCCCGAGGTGGACACAGAATTGGAAGTAAAAATTCTGGTATGTTTCTCTTGGTCCGTGTGGGCTGTGCCCCCCTCGACTGGACGACTGGAAAGGTGTGCTGTGTTTTGTTGGTGAGTTTCCGCATGCACCCTGATTTCTTCATCTTCGCTTTGTTCTTCACAGAAAGAAAATGATAACTTCAACATTTCCAAGAGAGACATTGAAATTACTCTCTTCCATGGGGAAAATAAGCAGTTAAATTGCAGCTTTGAAAACATTACTAGAAATCAAGATCTCACCACCATCCTCTGCAAAATTAAAGGCATCAGAGCTGCCAGCAGCATTGCCTCCTCGTCCAAGAAAGTTCACGTAGGTCACCTGACCGCCCTGCATGCTGCCTTATTTGGGGGAACTCCTTGGCTAAACCAGAATGGAATCCGTCTTGATTCTTCAGATCTTCGCTTTAAATAGAAGATGAACAAAGCTGATAGTGGAGGCCCCGGCATACTTCCTCCGAAATAGCTGCCAGAACCCTTCCCCGTGCCTATTTGAATGTCAGAGCGGTGAACACATCATTGTCTACACTGCTAATGAGTCTTGATAGCTTTTGTTCTAGCCATACGTTGAGACTGTAGCATCTGCAAACAGAATCCCCACACCCCTTGACGGATGAGCTGTCATTCTTTCCCCAAATGCAGAGATGACAGTCTCAGCAGAACCCCAGAGTGGGGCCTCTTTAGCCCACTCAGAGGGGCACTCAGGCCTCACGGAGGCCAGATCATCTCTGGGTGGTGGGCTGCTCCCTCCACCATGAAGTCATACTCGCTGTGATTAATCTTTTCCCAGCCATGTTTGAGGGCCCCATCCCTGCTATATTTATGTCCCCCAATAAAGATGTGAGGCCATGGGGAAGGGAGACATATTAGAAGTCTCCCTTTATAGTGTTTATGCCATATGAGGCTCTGCACAGTCTATAACAGGGAAAAAATGCTTTATGACCTAGAGTCATAAATAATTGGGTAAAGGACAAGAAAAAAAGAACTTCAGACTGGAAGGCAAGACAAAAATGTGTTCATGTCCCAGCTGCACCAGCTAATAGCTGTGTGGCCTTAGATGAGTCACTTAGCTTCGCCAGGCCTCCCTTTGTCATCTGTTGGATGGTAACGATGGTAATAATCGTCATCAAATCAATAACAACTGCTAAACTCACTAGTGCTCCCCTATGTCCAGTTAGCTGAGAAGAGCAAATGCTAGCATTCTCCATTATTTATGAAATAGTTCCTGAGTGCCACACTGTGCTGGGGACAGCAGAGGAGACGAGACAAAAGCACTGTCCTTTATGGAGATTACCTAAAGAGATACATAGCAAAGAAAATAAAATTGTGTTAGATGGCCTGGCCGGGTGGTTGAGTGTCATCCTGTACACAAAAAGGTCAGGGCACATATCTGGGTTGCGGGTTTGATTTCTCTCCTCTCCTCTCCTCTCCTCTCTTCTCCTCTCCTCTCCCTCTCTCCTCTCCTCTCTCTCTCTCCTCTCTCTCTCCCTCTCTCTCCCTCTCTCTCCCTCTCTCTCCCTCTCCCTCCCTCCCTCTCTCCCTCTCTCTCTTTCCTCCTTCTTCTTCTTCCCTCCTTCCTCAATTTAAAAAACATTTTTAATGTGTTAGGTGGTGGTAATTATTATGGAGAAAGATGAAGCAGGCGGGGAGGGGACTAGGAACATGAGGGCAGTGTCTTCAAGTTCTTGATGGTGGGAAGAAAAGGTCTCCCTATAAAGATGCCATTTGAGTAAGGAGCTCAAGGAGGAGAGAAACGAGCTGTGGGTAGAGTGAGCGAGGTGAAGGGAGCCAGAGGTTACAAAAGGTCCTGAGTCAGAAGCCTGCCTAGTGCATTTGAGGAGCAACAAGAAGGCCAGTGGGGCTAGAGTTGGGGGAGTAAGGGGAATGTTCTGAGGGAGCTGGAGAGTGAGTGGTGGGAGCCAGGAGAGCTGACACTAAAGGGCTTTAGGCAGGAGTGCCATGAGCCGACTTACTTAAATGATAGAGCACAGGTAGTCTTCATGACGATGCTACAGTTTAAAGATGAAGAACGTGAGGATTGGATGGTTGATAACTATCTCACGCTCCTGCAGCTGGTAAGGAGAGCAGGGGCAAAGCTGGGTCTTAGGACCTGGGCTCTCTTTTGGGGTCCAGAATCTGTGCTCTGGCACTTTGCTCAGATGCTGCAGGGGGGCTGCCCTGGCTCCAGGGGTGGAAATGTGCCTTAATACTTGTGTGTGTGTGTGTGTGTGTGTGTGTGTGTGTGTGTGTGTGTTGATGCAAAACTAAGGCTTGATAGTGAGTTTTTCCCTCTACAAGTTGTACAGAATTTTTATAACCAAAAACTAAAATTGGTAAAAGCCCTCATGGATCATCTAGGAAGAATTGCCAAACTGGGTTTTGCTTCATTTAAAATAGGCCTGGCCAGAAAATGCAAGAAGTAGAAAAGATAAGTCTGTTGCTTCCTTGGTCAAAGGGTAAGGGGCTTCTCACCTTCAAGTTTTCACCTCCTTAAATCCCCAGCGCAAAAAGGACCTGTGATCGCACCTTTCCCCTCCCTTTACCTTGTTTGTAGAGATCGTTTATGCTCTTTAAGATAAAGTGGGCTTAAGTTGACACGATGCTTTTGACTTCCTTGGTATCTGCAGATTTAAAATCTCCAGGTCTAACCTAGTACACCTCAAATGACATATCTAGAAACCAAGGCACAGAGAATGTTCTTCATTGGCTCAAGGTCACAGAGCTAATCTGTTCCAGAATGGGACTTGAACGCAGATATCTCACTTAGCTTCCATCTCTTTCTGTATCTTGGGGGAAACCACGTGGGGGGAGAAAATTGTATAAATAGGTATGGTGGCGAACTCCATTGGGTCTAATGACGCTCTTTGTTCCATTAGGTCAAACTGGGGAACTTGGAGCTCGATGTCGAGCAGGAATCAGTTGCTTCTCCTCTGTACTTTCTGATTGGGCTTCCCATCTTGCTCGTCATCGTCATTTTTGGTAAGTGCCCCATTTAATTTTGTCAGAAAAATTATTCCCCGGGGCCTCTCTTCAGGCCGACTTACAGCTTCCAGGGGCTGTTTGCTTCAATGAAGTATTAATGCATGAAAACCCAAATCAAACTTTGTGGCATGAATAATAGCTGCATGTTGAGGGCTTTCTAAACATGTTTAGGATGCTTTACAGTTCTTGTAGAGAGAGACAGAGACAGTGTAGCATCTAAGAGGGGGAATTTGTAAAAAGAAAACCCCCTGTGATGGGTCACTCTGAAGAAGAGGATGCCAAAATGCAACAGAAAACAAAAAAATCCACTCATCTTAAAAATGAAAACTAAATCAAATAACCTTTGCTTGTAACCAAAGATCCCAGTTGGCTGAAAGGTAATGAAACAAACCAAGTTTCTCTACAGCCACAGGCCACTTATATTGCTCCACTGTTTTTTCCTTAATGTTTCTAAACGTCCCTGGAGAAATAAAGTTGAGCCGCAAATACAGAAAGAAACCACAGATCCACGGTTAGCTACATAAGCCAAACTTGCAGAGATCAAATGGGATGGGATGATGTGTGGTCTACAGTGAAACAGCGTATCTGGATATTGCTTCTTTCTCCACTTCATCTTGCTTCTATCTTGCTGTGGAGGCAGTAAACCGAACAGGTTTAGTGCTGGGTTCGTTCCCTGCTCTGCCATTTACTAGCTGTATGACCTCAGGTCAATTCCTTCGCATCTCTGTTTCTCGTTGCCTTACAGTCAAAGGGCCTACCTTATTGTGATATTGAGAGGATTAAAAGAAATAACTCACAGAAAGCCTTGAGACCATTTAGGAAAAAAAAAAAGAATATTCAACAATTGTCAATTGTTATTATTTTATTCTAGAAAGTTTTTCTTCTTTTAATAGAAGTTTCATGATAAAAAAAGACCTTGCTACCAGTAGATGGGAGTGATGCTGGAGGAAACAAAATTAAATACGGTTTCTCCCTGGACCACTTTGCAAAGTCAGCAGTCTTAACCATAACATGCATTGTACACCTTCAAGAAAGGGTGGGGCATGCAGCAGTTCCCAGGTGGAGCACGGACGCCTTCTTCCCAGGAGCAGTACTTGGGACTTTTGTTCCCCAGGCTGCGCTCTGGGCAGCACTGCTCACTGCATGGAAAGGGAGCTAGCGGCACAGCCACTGAGCAGTGAGCTTTTCGTGGCTGAGATCTCCAGCGGAAGCCACGGTGGGATGTTTCGTGGGCGGCAGGCTAGGCCAGGTGCGTGAGTGCTTTCACTCAGGATGTGACTGCGCACTGGAGAGCAGACTCCCTGCAGCTGCGATGACCGGGCCTCCCGGAAACCCTGGGAAAAGAGATGAGGGTTTCAAGGACTTTGCAGATACCAAGGAAGCCAAAAGCATCGTGTCAACTTAAGCCCACTTTACCTTAAAGACCATAAACAATCTCTACAAGCAAAGTGAAGGGCGGGGGAAGGTGAGATCACAGGTTCCTAGTAGGCCGCAACGGGGACGTGAATTTAGAATGAAACATACCTACGGCTGCTTAACTGCAGCGGATTCTCAGACAACTTGGGAAGAGCATAAAAAATACCTGAAACGATCATCGAGAGGGCAAAGAGGGTCCCTGCGAGAGGAGTTCATTCCGAGGCCAGTTAATCACACACATAAATCTTCCCTCCCTGGGCTGAGGACCACCCTCGACAAAGGACTAGCCTTACCTCATCTTCCCTAGCCCCAGAGACGGCACAGTTATTAGCAACAGAACAGATACTCAATAAACACAAGGTAAATGGATGCAGAGATGGATGAGTGAATGTGTGAGGGAGCGAGTATCTGGAAGGAGATGTTAGCAACTATTAACAGAAAACCTTAGAACGGCAATGCCTATGTTAAGTTGAAGTATGAAGTGCCACATTAGTTGTGGAGAAGAGTTTCGTTGTGGTTTTTTTTTTCTAAGAACGTAAGAGAAAACAGACTTAAAATGAAAAGCAGCTCAGAACTAGAACTCACAAACTAAGTGGCTACAGGGACCAGGAACCTAGATGAGTTAAGTGACCTGAGCAGAGCAATAGAGAGTAGTGGAGACTGTGGCAAAAACCCACTGAACATATGCCCTCTCTCAAGGGGTAGCTGCTACTCAGCTCCAGCAAACTGATGCTGTGGGGAAATTGGGACCCAATGATCCAGCTCTTCCAAATTTTCAAGAGATTTTTAAAAATGGGAATCATCTAATTTAAAAATATTGTGAAGTACATCAAAATTTTTTTAAAATGCTGTGTGGGCCAAACAAAACACATCAGTTAGCCAGATTCAGCCAGTAGGCAACCACCATGGGATCGCCATGCTTGAATGAGCCTTGGAACATTTTAATAGTTGTGTAGATCTCACTTGTAAAATATAGTTCTGCTAGGAAAAGGGAGGGGTGGGATGGCAGGATGAGATGACAAAGTCATGGGAGTCCAAAATCCCAGAAGAATTCTGAGGGAATAATGTAAGTAGGGCATTTGTCATCACAATTCAAATGATCAGGTAAGCAACACGGCTTACACTGGGGTGAGCAAAAGTATGGAAAATAATACAGTCGTTTGTTTGGAAAATAATACAATAATTAATGAATAATAATACAAGAATAAGCTGTGTTTCACGTGCTCACAACTGTAAGCCTCCTTTTGCCCACCCCTGTATTTCTCAAACACTAAAATACACGCGAAGGTGATTTGATTTAGTCTTCATTTTTAAGATGAGTGGGGGGTTTTTTGTTTTCTGTTGCGTTTTGGCATCCTCTTTCTTCAGAGTGACCCATCACAGGGGGTTTTCTTTTTACAAATTCCCCCTCTTAGATGCTACACTGTCTCTGTCTCTCTCTGTAAGAACTGAGTCACCCAATAAAGGGTGACTTTCGTTTTTCTTTTGTTTTTTTTTTAAGTTAACTTGTCAATCTGATGCTGGGTCTCTGTGTTCGCAGTGGCCGTGGGGGTGACCAGACACAAGTCAAAGGAGCTGAGTCGCAAGCAGAGCCAACAGCTGGAGCTGCTGGAGAGCGAGCTCCGGAAGGAGATCCGTGACGGTAGGCTCCGAAATTTCATTCTAGAAAAACAAGCCTTTTTGTATTGTTGTTTTTGTTTTTTGTTTTTTGTTTTTTGTTTTTTGTTTTTTTTTTGCCCTTAAATGGAGGCAGCCACGGTAATGAGAAGTGTTTGTGTAATAGAAGACAACTGAACAGCAGAGTCTGGGCCTGACTTTGTGTCTTATTTCAGCTCCTCTCTGCAGCCAACCAAGTAATTATCTATTGTTTCTTCTCTAATGAAAACCAAGGTCAGACTTCGCATTACACAAAGCAGCACAAGATTTTATCCACTGTTTGCCGAGTTAAAATATTGCTCTTGGGATTCTGTTTTGCAGGCTTTGCTGAGCTGCAGATGGATAAATTGGATGTGGTTGATAGTTTTGGAACTGTTCCCTTCCTTGACTACAAACATTTTGCTCTGAGAACTTTCTTCCCCGAGGTAAGAGCATTGATCATGTTCCTAAGGTTGAATCTTGAATAATAATGAAGGTGCTTGTTGCTATTGTTAAAGCGGGTGTTTGCTTCCCAGGCAGCTGCAGATGATGTGCTTGGTGCAGAACAGTGGCTTAGGTTGGAGCAGATCAGGGAGGCGGATAGTTATTAATTGGATTGATTAGGGTACAGAGCAGTGATGGGTCGCTGGCAATTACTCTTTGTCCAGTAACAAAAACCTCGGAGGGACAGAAGTTCAGAGTGATGATTTTTGCTTTATTTTACTACCAGTGTAGAACTGAATTTGTAGCTGGGAAGCGAGCTAGTTTATTTAAAAATCAATAAATTGTGGGCTGGCCAATTTATTGTGTTTATCTGCATGACTTCCATTGCAGCCACTAGATTATTCACTATTACTTCTCAATTGGAAATGAAAAGTACTACCGGCCGAGAGGCAGGAAAGTAGACATGTCTAGGAGAATTTGAGTTAATAACAGCCATTCTTAACAATGTAGAGTTTTTATGGTTCCCTTCAGTAGTTATTATTTAGCTAATCAGTAAGTATCATGCTCATTTAGTAGAAGTAGCTGCACGCAATGATGGATTTGCTATAGGACTCCAAGGGGTGGTCTACTCAACCCTTTGGGTTTCGATCTCACTTATGTTCTCACACCTCCATTCTCTCACCCACTCATGCAGCCTCCTTCATTTACCCTCCCAAGTCTTTGGCGAGGTACACTCATCCTCCTGTCATCACCCCCACATCACAATACCCCCGCTCCACCAAACTGCCCTTTTTGTCCCGATCTGGTGACCACCAAGAGGCCCAACCTCTGGAACACATCAACACCAATTAGCATGATTAAACCAAGACTTCTAAGCCAGAAATCTCTCCAGGCCAAAAGCAAGCTTGTATCCCTTCTCGGTAGCTTCTCCGCTACATTTGGCCAGAAGCCTAGAGTTCAGAAATCCAGACCCATGCCATAAGCAATTTCTAGTTTCTCTATAATTCTAGAAGTGGGCACGGTGACATGTGATGTTGTGTCTGGAGATTGGGATGCTGCCATAAAACACCCACCATATTTTTTGTGTAATTCTTACTGTCGTAAATCAAGGAGGCTATAAATAAGACTTCAGCTTTTTGCATTATAAAGTATTTTTTAAACTTATCCTCCAAAAGTACCAGCCGCCAAGACTTGCCATTTTGCCACCTCACCCATTTCTACAGAAGAGCGCCGCTGAGGGAGGGAGCTCAGTGCCCTGAGTCAGGATGACGGTGCAGAGCCTCAGCCAAGCTTGCATCAGGAGTCTCATTTCCCAGCTCTCGGACATCCCCATTAAGAATTTAATACCAAGAAAATGACAGAGATTTCTACCATCAACATGAGTACTGTGTGGGCTTTCACAGTTAATGATTGCTCTTGAGTGCTGAAGAGAATAATCTGTGGCCTGAAAAAGAAGTTTTCCTATCTTCTAAATTCAGTAATCAAGAGCAAGAAAGAGTGATGAATACAAAGAAGCACTGTTGCAACTGTTTCAAAAAGTCCCAGGAACAATTCTGTATTATCTTAGGACAGCGATTTTCAACTGGTGTGCCGCAGGAATGTTTAAAACATGCAATACCAGTCAGGGGCACTGACCTCTTTTCCCTTAGTCTGTCAAATAAAAAAATGACAACAGCCAACACAACAATAGCCAAGGTGGCATTTCCTATTTAAGTTCAAGAATCAATCTGTTTAAATTGCCCATCTACTTAAAGTTGATTCAGCAGAAGAATAGTAGGAAGTAGGAGATGCAAATCCAGAGTTTGATTTTTCTGCCTACTACTAAGGGAAAGTATGGTGTGAATGAAGCAAAATTATACCATTCGGCGGGGGGCGGGGGGGGGGTCAGATTGGCGAAAAAAAATATGTGTGTGTGTGTGTGTGTGTGTGTGTGTGTGTGTGTGTTTTGGTGTGCCACAGAATTTTACCAATTAGTCTGTGTGTGCCATGAGTGAAAAAGGTTGAAAATCACTGTCTTAGGAGAAGAAAATGAGTTGCAAAAAGCCAAACTGATTAAACTCTGGATTATGTATAATCTTGAAAGGCAATTGGAAAAGCCATAAAAACTGAAGCCAGAAGGAGTCATTAAAGGAGAAGACCCAGGGAAAAAACGAGCATAAGTTTATCAGAACTCTATTGAGAAGACCTAGGTTCAAGCTGAATTAATAATAAGTAAGAAAAGGTACAGGGAACACACCCTATTGGGACAGTGCCCATTGAAATGCACACCAGCTGCAGACCTTTCCTCCTGTTCATCGGGCCCTCTGCTGAGAGAGCGGGAGCTCCCACCTCTGGCCTGGAGGTTGGGTGGTAGAGGGAGAGTTTGGGTGGTCAACACCTACCAGAGAACAGTAGGCAAAACCCAAAGGAAACTGGAGGTTCGCAGAGGACCAGGCATTACCAGTTCCTGGTTCTTCACCTGGCCAGTTGGGTTTGACTTTTACAGCCTTGCTTTTCGTTATGTTGACTAGTTTGTTTTGCTGAAAATAAGACAAGAAATAAGGGTAAGCAGAGCATCTAACTTCCTAGCAGAGGGAAGTTTGAATGGAAGGAAGGAGGAGCCTTAGGGAAGCCAAGGTGGCATTTCCCTATTTAAGGTCGAGAATCAATCTGTTTAAATTGCCCATCTACTTACAGTTGATTCAGCAGAAGAATAGTAGGAAGTGGGAGATGCAAATCCAGAGTTTGATTTTTCTGCCTACTACTAAGGAAGAGTATTGCCAAAGTGGTTAAGGTCTTCTTGCTTGGGTTAAAAAAATAAAGCAGAAATTCTCTGCGGAAGAAGTTTAATAAGATAAATAGCCTAAAGTTCCAATTATTACCCCCCAAAGAAGAAAGAACACTGAATGTTCTGGAGTTTATTTTTCATTCTGTTGACTCAAAGTGTTATTCGGCATGCTTTTAAAATTTAATCATTTAATTCTAATAAGATTTATGATACATTAAAAAAAGAAAATTCACATTTAAAAGTTTATATCCAAGAGCTACATAGCATTGCACATAAAAATATTTTTAGAAAGCAGCAGGACAACAGCACTGTGGTCTAGTTTGCTGTGAGTTAGTGATAAAAACAACAATAATAGCTGACATTGAGCACTTACTCTGCAGTTCTTTATTTTATTTTCACACCAAGCCCACAAGTGGAATCACTGTTGTCCCCATTTTACAGATGAGGAAAGTCTGGTACAGAGAGGTTCCATAACCTGTCAACAGTGATGTGACCGGTATGTGATGAACCAGGACTGGAAGATAATTAGTTTGGCTCCAGATTCTACTTTTAACAACTCTCTTGAATAACATTGTGCATCAAAACAAGAGATACTACTAAGCTAAGACTTGTAAAAACTTGCCAACACAATTCTGTATTTATGCTCAGAAGTTAAAGGGCTTGAGGAGTGGTCTACATATTTAACTACTACTTCTTTAACTGTGAGTCAGTTCTTTTAAAGTGTGAGAGGCCTTCATCTACCAAAAACGGGACTGAGGCCATGATAATTATTCTTCTTAGGGGTTTTCAGAATTCATTGGTGTCTCTTGAGAGCTGAGTAATTATTTATTATGTATTAGATACTATTCAGTGAGCATAAACCCAGGAGCTCTTCAGATTAGCAAATAGTGTCTCTGCTTTATTAAAACGAACTTGGGTATTATAACAAAAAGCACTATTAATTTCCTTTGGATGTTATGAATAATAAAAGTGTCTCCTTCCTCTCAGTCAGGTGGCTTCACACACATCTTCACTGAAGATATGCATGTAAGTCTATAAGTTTTCATTTCTAGCCCATCACTGCCTGGCTTGCATAGTGTTATCATCATCATCGTCATCTCCATTATTACTTTGAATTTTTATTGTGGGTTTTTTGGGATCATGAATTCAATATTAAATAATTCATTGTCTTGGAAAACTCATTGTGGATCTACTTTCTAACTTTAAGTTATTATATTCTATTATACTATAGTATACACTTTTTTTTTTTCCAGAACAGAGATGCCAATGACAAGAATGAGAGTCTCACAGCTTTGGATGCCCTAATTTGTAATAAAAGTTTCCTTGTTACTGTCATCCACACCCTTGAAAAACAGAAGAATTTTTCAGTGAAGGACAGGTACTAGTCAATTTGTTTATATTTTAAAAGTCATTAAGTAGAGAAAATGAAACCTGAGCTCCTTATTTTATTTCCACGCACCACCTGGACTCAGCTCTTGACAGCAGGCTGCTTGGATGGGCGGTCACGCTGCTGGGGAATCTCCGTTTCAGATCACACCCCCCAACACAAATTCTATTCTAAAGACGCACACATGCAACTCCCTTCCCCCAAAAAAACCCTGCGAAACCCCCAAACCAAGAAAAAAACATGAGTCCTGAATCAAAAAAGCAGAAGTGCTATTTTCTATTTTTAAAAACACCCTGAAATTTTGGGAAAGACATTCACTTCTTGTTACCGCTCTAGTTTAAAGTTCAAGTGCTGAAAACACATAAAATGTGCTGAAGTTAACATTGGCGTGTGGTTTTCATGGATGGAGGATGAAGGTGGTTGAAACCCAGACACTGAACAAAAGCACCCATGGACAGCACCCCGTGACCCCTCAGGCTTCCGTGGAAACTACCACCTGTGTCGAGCCCAGCACAGCTGATGGCTAAACACATTACCCGAGCTCCCTTTTTTCGTGTGTGTGTGTGTGTGTGTGTGTGTGTGTGCTTTTTGTAGTCTGTATATCTTTTTCTTTTATGCTTATATTGAGATATAATTGCCA
Source organism: Eptesicus fuscus (assembly GCF_027574615.1). Lineage (NCBI taxonomy): Eukaryota > Metazoa > Chordata > Mammalia > Chiroptera > Vespertilionidae > Eptesicus > Eptesicus fuscus. Next base: position 19,969,966 of record NC_072479.1, on the reverse strand, counting down.
TACAGCAATGTATAAGTTTAAGGTGTACAGCATGATGATTTGACGTAAATATATGGCAAAATGATTACCACAATAAGTGTAGTGACTCTCGAATAGCTACAAAAAATGGGTTTTCCCCTTGTGATGAGAAGTCTTAGGATCTACTCTCTTAAAAGTTTTCAAATACACCACACAGCGGTGTTACCTATAATCACCACGCCATGCATGACATCCCCAGGACTTACTTACCTTATAACTGGAAATCTGTACCTTTTCACCCCTTCAGTCCATTCCCCCTCTCATCCCTTAACCTGCTTCTGGTCACCACAAATAATCTGATCTCTTTTGCTATAAATGAGATCCCACGTATTTATCTTTCTCTGTCTGCCTTGTTTCACTTCGCATGATGCCCTCAAGGTCCATTCATGTGGTTGTAAATGGCCAGATTTCATCCTTATTTATGGCGGAATGGTATTCCAGTTTACATGTATATAAATATACGTGTCACATCTTCTCAACCCATGCACCTGTTGAAGGACATTTAAGTTGTTTCCAGGTCTTGGCTGTTGTGACCAAGGCTCTATTTTTAAACAGGTGTCTGTTTGCCTCCTTCTTAACCATCGCACTGCAAACCAAGCTGGTCTATCTGACCAGCATCCTGGAGGTGCTGACCAGGGACTTGATGGAACAGTCCAGTAACATGCAGCCTAAACTCATGCTGAGACGCACTGAGTCCGTGGTTGAAAAACTCCTCACAAACTGGATGTCCGTCTGCCTTTCTGGCTTTCTGCGGGTAAGTGTCACCTCCCCCCACAGCAGTGTCAGAGGTAAGACAATAGGCAGTTATTTTTAGCAGATGCTAATGTCTTTGCCAGGATAACTCCATGGTATTAGCATTCCCTCGCTTTTCGTCCTGGTGATCTGAGAAGACATCGGGTTTTGTACACTAAAAAGACTGTCTTACATCTCATCTTGAGCCTACCTTTTTACAAGGAGAAGGAAAGTATAGGTAAAGGATTTAGAATTCAGGGAAAAGGTTAACCAGATAAAAGCTGCAGTTTGATGATTTTTCTGAGCGTCCCTTCATCTGACACTGATGACTCTTTTTTTTTTAACTTTTTAAAAAATATATTTTTATTGATTTCAGAGAGGAAGAGAGAGGGAGAGAGGGATAGAAACATCAATGATAAGAGAATCATTGATCAGCTGCCTCCTGCACATCCTCCACTGGGGATTGAGCCCACAGCCCAGGCATATGCCCTGACTGGGAATCGCACCGTGACGTCCTGGTTCATAGGTCAACGCTCAGCCACTGAACCACACCAGCCAGGCTGACAGGTGATTCTTGTTCTGCATCCTGGATTGTGAACTTTCTCTCCTTGGACCACAATGACTCAGGTGCCATCTCGGTCACTTGAGTACTTCTGGGGCACAAGGTCAAATTGCTTGCGAGCCTCTTAAAGTCAGGGGAGGCCCAGTCATACATTCCAGTCCCTGGAACAATAGCTTTCTACTTGCATCAATTACTAAGCCTATTAACTATATATCTAAAGCTAAAACCTTTTAACTTCTTGATCACTGGTCCTCACCAGGAGCACACAGAGGGGAAAATAAGAATGGTTATTGCTGTAACTGGCCTATGCAAATGTACATTCACTTAGAATTTCCTCAGGTAGGACACTTCTCTTTTAAAAAATTTTATTGTAGTAAGAACATGAGACCTACCCTCTTAAAATTAATGAACATGATACCTACCCTCTTAACATATTTTTAAGTGTTTTTATCTATAGGCATGACGTTGGGGCATATAGATGTCTAGGGCGTATCTTGCATAACTGAAATTTTATACCCATTGACCTTTTTTTAAATAAACTTTTTATTGTTGATTGTATTATAGGTATCTCTCCTCTTACCCCCATCCCATTGACTTTTGAGCCCGCCTCACTTCATTCATTAACAGGCAGAGCCCATTTAAGAAAATGTACTGAGTGGAGGGAATATTTCAGATACTGTAAAGAACACGCTATTCTCGGGGCCTCTGAAGCACCTGGGAAGCACCCATTTACCTACCCAGGTGCTGTAAGCTAATTACACTCAGTTCTAACCGGTCATCCCATAGGAAAGCAAGTCCCCAAGGAGCCATCCGCCCTTTGAGTTTTTGTTGGAGTTCCTGTACGATCCTGGCTGAAATCTAATTGAATCTTCAAGTTTTTTTCAAATACAAACGTTGTGCAGATTCCAGTGGTTTAGAGAGTGGGCCCTGGAGACCACTGCTTGGTCCGAAATTAAGACTCCACCCCTTACCAGAGGCCCCGGGCTGTCTGAGCTGAGGTTTTATAACCTGTGGCCCTGGAGGAAGATCGGGGGCCTGCTCTGAGGCGCCGATGAGAAAATGCGTGCAGTTGCTTAGCACGGAGTAAGCACTCTGTCCATGTTGGCCATTATTATAAACTATTAACAGGAGAAGAGCGAGAGTGTTCTGTTGAGCCCAACCTCCCTCGGCCCTCGGAGGCCACTGGTGCAGAGGGTTCTTATCCTTCTTTAATTTCAAACCACCCAGATTCCAGCAAAACTGCATAATTGTGTATTTGTAGCTAGTTTCAAAATCTAATTAAACTTTGAATAAGATATACTGCTATGCCACAGGTTTTAACAGTGCTACTTAAGTTTAGATCCAAAAGCAGCGCTTTAAATAGACTGTGCTTAGTTGAATGTTTAATGCAATCTTACAAATAGATGCACAACATTTTTTTTTTACCAACCCCTTCCTCTCCTAAGGCAATGCCCATTTATTAAGATTAATGAAATCTGCCTTCTTTTCTGTTTACTTGGAATAAATCATCACACACTTTGGGGAGGTGTTGAGTGGTTATTTCTGGGGTGAATATTTTTTTGCTTTCCACCAATCTAGTTTTCTGCCACAACTGCCTCTAAACAGGACCTTTCTAAGCAGGATCCTTACAGAGTTCCGGGACTTAGTCTTAAAAGGCAGGTGGCTGCCCCACCACAATGCCACTGAGCCAGAACTCTGCGCGGGGGCCCCATTATCCATGTTTTCTAAGCTCCTCAAGGCAATTCCACCTGCCCAACATTCGAGAACCCTGGGGTAGTGGATGGAGCACTGGACTAGGAGTCTTGGTTAGAAGCTGCAGGTTCGAGCTCTAAATGCATCTCAGCCCCAGCTAGCTGTGTGTCTCTGGGTATCGCATCTCCCCACCACGTAAGGGGCGTGGTCATTGGTTTTAAACTCCTTTCCAGCTCTTTCTTCTGGGACCTTCTGATTCTAATTCCGGGCCCTCAAGGGTTGGTCGGTGCCTTGCTCTTGCTACTTGGGCATTAAACGGATGAGGCATTTGGAAAATCTGGGCTCCAATTTAGAATTGGATTTATCTTATAACTGGTAACCATAGTTATAGGATAGTTAAGTTTTCCCCAGCGGCACCCTTGAGCAGAGGATTCTGGGTCAAGATTCCACAGTGCTGCCTGAAGAGTATCTTGAGCACTTGGGGTGAGGGGGCGGGGTGCTCACTGGGAGGAAGTGGCATTGAGCCAGTGGGCGATACTTTTGTTTTCAGTGGAATAATTCCTTCTGCAAGGGAGGCCCCGACTTCCCCCACCAGGTGCCCAAGGTGGTGGGGGACTCTGACGGCCCTCGTCCTCCTGCCTCACCCCACAAACATCTGGCGGCACCACTGGCTCTGTAACCTCAGGTAACTACCCCTGCGAACCTCCCAGGCTCTGGCAGTAAAGTAACAATAATATTAATTACTGCCATTTATTGAATGTGCCAGACATCATGCTGGGAGCTTTGCTCACCTTTTCTCATTTAAATCCCATGGGGTAAGTGCCTTTATGACCATTTTGCACACGGGGATTTGGGGCCCACAGAATAGATGTGTTTCCCCAGGCCCCACAGCTGGCATGCGGCAGCCCAGGGATTGGAGCTCTTAGCCACCGCTTGCTTACTGCCTCCCCAGTGCGGCAGGGACCTTCCTACAGGCTCAGCGGAGGAGTTAAGGATGGAATGAGATCACAGATGCTGAAAGCCTCTGGCTCAGCCAGGGCCAGAGTCAGGTCTCACAGAAAAAGGACAGTGAAGGCGCCAAGTTTAGGTGCCATCACAGGAGGGGTGGGTGGGGCTGTGGGGTGAGTAGGGCTCTGCCACAGGCCAGCTCCCGGGCCCCTGTGTGCCCTGGTCTGACAAGCTGCCTCAGCCCTCAGCAGGTATGACGAAGCCAGACCTTGTGTTCGGAGGTGACAAAGAAACCGCAGGGCTCCATGGTTTCCTAAGCCCGCCTCTGAGTCCCCTAAGAAGGTGTTAACACAACAGGTGCCCAGGCCTTAGCTCGAGAGAGTCTGGGTGGGTAGGTTTAAAGTAGGGCCCAAGCACCAGATTTTTTTACAAGAGCCCCCAGGAATTCTGCTGATGAGCATCCGGGTTATTACCCCGTTTGTGAGCAGCAGTGTAAGACGAGATACTATTTATCCCAGTCTAGCCGCCCCTGGAGGAATTCCTTGGAGTCCACACAGCCCAGGAACGCCCACCTGGCCCCTGACTCCAGCCTTTGTGATCACCTCCGGCGCCTCCCCAGGGCAGTACCCCATCTCCTCTGTGGGCACCTCCAGCCCCTCACCTGGACACCACCCCGCCTCTGATGTGCTGGAGGAAAGGAGAAGCAGAGGTTCTAGGTCTGCGGTCAGGACATTACCCAAGAGGGCGGAGGGGAAGAGAAGAGAGCAGTGTGGTTGTGGACCACGAAATAAAGGAAGTTTCTCAAAGGAATTTAAATGTTGTGTACTAGCTCCAACCCTGTCTCCACCTGGGGAATTTTTGAACATCCCTCCTCTGCCCTACAGTAACGAGGAGACTCGGGATGTTGCAGCAGGGGAGACAGAAGGGATAAGGGAAGCCCACTGGTGTGTCGGGGCAGAAGGGGCAGGAGGAAGCTCCGGGACTGGGGAGGGCTCGTGCTGTTGGACTAAGTCTAAAGTATGGGATGGGGTGGAGGGACCCAGGAGACTTAAAAGAAGTCTCGGTTTACGTGTTCAAGGGAAAGCAGGAGAGCGGTCCATGGATGCTCCTTTCAAAGCCAGACGCAGTGGCCGGAAAGCTTGGCTTCGTAAACCGGTGCTTCGAGCCCTGGTCACGTGGCTGGCTTTTTGTCGTCACGAAGGCAGTCTGACTTCCTGGGTCTGGCCCTGCTCTTCCTCCCCCACATATTCTGGTTAATGTCCGCTGCTCATAGAGGGTTTATTTTTCAGCAAAGGCTGCAGCAGGGCAGAAGGCACACGCTTCCCCTTGGACTGCCCCGACTCCATTTGACCACAAAGTAGCTACCAACGTGAGGCATTTCAGCAGCAGCAGGGGTGGCAGCCCCGGTCCGGGAGAAAGTGCACGTGGCAGAGTGCGGAGAAAGGAGCCATCGGGATGTTTGGCAAAAGCCTTAGAGCTTGCAGTTGGCTCCGGTCCAGGGAAAGGCGGTGACACACTTGTGGCCCCGCCCAGCCAAGGTGCCAGGCGGGGCTGCGCCCTGGGCTGGAGGAAGGCTGCCTCCTGTCTAACTGAAGCCACTTCCCGCCCTTTTCTGTTAACACCAAAAAGCAGTCTTCTTGGCAGATGTCTAAAATGTCCTTACGTTTATTCTAGTTACCAAGGCTAATTATGGGGAATTTTTAAAAAGCCATTTATTTTCAGTTTTTCTTTTAAAAACAGGCAATTAAATAGGAATGTATACAAAGGTTAAACTCCGCATCTACTGAGTGTTCTTAGGGACAGCCAGCTGATGAGCAGAGGTCTGCACACAGAGGCGTCAGCAGACAAGAGTGCACCACCCCGCACGCACTTCACGTGGCTGTCCACGGCCTGCACGTGTGCACATGTGCGCATGTGCGCGCGCGCGTCCTCAGTCCTGTGTAGGAGTATGTACTTCCTGGGAGTTTCCTTTGGTTGTTAGAAAACACTGCCTCCTGTCTCCTGTGGTACCGCCATAAACTGAAACTTTAATTCTTTGGAAAATACAGTGGGTTCCACAGAAAGCTAACTGTCACGTTTGTATCTTTTCCAAGGAGACTGTTGGAGAGCCGTTCTATTTGTTGGTGACGACTTTAAACCAGAAAATAAACAAGGGTCCCGTAGATGTGATCACGTGCAAAGCCCTGTACACCCTTAACGAAGACTGGCTGCTGTGGCAGGTCCCGGAGTTCAGCACTGTGGTACGTGTGTGTGCGACGCTCCCGTCCGGACTTGGGAATTGGAGGGTGGGTGGCGACTGGGGCGTCATTTAAAATGAACAGATACCATTCCTGTTTCTGGGAGGTTTCACACGTTTAGTCGGTTAAAAACAGTAGTTGATAAAATATTAACATGTATTCACATTATAGATTTTAATTACTTGGGTTGGGGGAGAAAGTCTTGTAATGATGCCTGGGGTACTCATCAATTTCCAAAGATTTTAATATCAGGATTGCTTACAGCTTTCAGCATCGTCAAAGGAAATGTAAAGTACTCCCCATTCAGCACTTACAATTGCCATGAAATTTCTCAAACAGCTCTGCTCTGCAAAACAATGTGTGAAGATATATTTCAGCCAAATTGAGGCCGTCTCCTTTTAGAATGTTAACACAAGACAAATCCCACTGCGCTCCCCATGCAACATGATGGCCTTACTTTATTTTCTTGGATTATTTACAAATGTTTGGTGTCATGCACTTAATGTTCTGTGATACTGTGGTTATTTTTTGGAGGAAAGCTGTAAATCACTCCAGGAAGATGAGTGCCTGGCTCCTGGAGGGTTTTGCCCATCTTCGAACTTCCTTTTCACCCGTCCCCGCCCCACCCACCCCCTTCCCTTCCTAAAGGGAGAGGGACTAGTTTCTTGCACATACAGAAATTTTAGAGAATCAAGCATGGCAAGTATCTCCAAAATTACTTAGGAATATCCTGTACTTTTCTGTTAATAGAGACGTGGGAAAGAGATTGCTGTGTTTTGGTTTGAGCTTTAGCCGAATGGAGACTCTGGGCTGCTTCACAATCTCATTAGTGGAGAAGCAGGAAAAAGTTACAGTGAGGTTTTGGAATCACTCAGTGAGGGGCTGAGTCTCCTGTGGCTTTGCTCTGCATGGTGAGCGCAGCGGTGTCATCCTGGAAGAATTCATCCCCTAATTGGACAAGGCACCACGTGGCTGCAGACTGAGTTATGGCTCTGTTCTCTGGTGGGAGAAGAGTCCACAGATCAGCTGTTTCAAGTTCTCGGTCACTGGAAGATATAGCTCACCCTCCACTGAAGATGGCACCACGCGCACCCAACCGCCATCCACAAGGCGGGAAGCTGAGCGGAAAGTCGAGGGTTCTGTTTTCTGTCTGTACACCCTCTGCATGGGAGAGGCAGTGAGGTGCAGTGGTTTTCAAGCTTTAGAACCATTTAGATCAAGCACGTCAAACTCAAGGGCTAACACGGGCCAAATAAACAAGGTTTAAGTCTATGTGGGCCACAAAAGAACAAAAGCTTCAATTTTCATAGAAACGTAGGTTTATTTCGATAGAGACACGCTGAATACAATGGGCTGAAATAAATGAGTAATCGTTAACATAAAATAATAGAACATTTTAATAAAAATTAATATTTTTCTTGAACATTAACTTACCAGACACTGAATAACTGCACCAATTAATAAGCATAATGCAAATAAACCTATTTTTCTTGTTCTCCGAAAGCTAAATATTTCCTGTTGCATACACCAAATAAGTCAGTACAAGACTAATGACGTGGCAATCAGCTGCTAAAATTTTCACTGCTAGTATTAGTGGAGAGAAATGGAGATCATGATCATGGTGCCTGCCTGTGTATAAGGCGTGTAAGGGAAATGAATGCAACACGATTATAGTAATCAGTCATTAGTGAACGTTGTAGTTCATTATTAATAACTAGAGGCCCAGTGCTCAAAATTTGTGCACAGAGGGGGGGGGGGGTCCCCTCAGCCCAGCCTGCACACTCTCCAATCCGGGACCTCCAGGATCGGGCCTAAACTGGCAGTCGGACATCCCTCTCATAATCCGGGACCACTGACTCCTAACTACTCACCTTCCTGCCTGCCTGATCGCCCCTAACTCCCCCCCTGCCAGCCTGTCACCCCTAACCACCTCTGCCTGCTGGCCTGATCACCCCTAACTGCCCCCCTGCCAGCCTGGTCGCCCCTCACTACCCCCCTGCTGGCCTGGTTGCCCCTAACTGCCCCCCTCTGCCAGCCTGGTCACCCCTCACTGACCCCCCTGCTGGCCTGGTCACCCCACGCAGCCTGCTGTTCGGTTGTTACTGTGAGGGCATCCTGACCAATTTGCATATTACCCTTTTATTAGTATAGATTATGTATAACAGGATATTGTAAAAATTAAGTTACAAAATTTTTATTAAAATGTTTCTTACATACCGTTATATTGTCTGGGCTGCAAAAATATTTGTTGTGGGCCACATGTGGCCCCGTGGGCTGTGAGTTTGACATGCTTGATCTAGAGAGCTTAGGAAACACCAATTACAACCAGAGTTTCTAAGTCAGTAGATACAGGGTGTGGCCTGAAGGTTTGCATTTCTAAACAGCTCCCTGTAGGACCACATGTGGAGAACTATTGGAATAGTGGTTCAGAGCCCTGACTTTCAGAGCCAGGCACATTTGGATCCTGCCTCTGCTGCTAGCTAGCTGTGTGACATTCGGCAAGTTTCAAAACCTCTCTGTGCCTCAGTCTCCTCATCTGTAAAATGGAGATCATGATCATGGTGCCTGCCTGTCTCATGGGTTGTTGTGAGGACTACAAGAGTCTGTATTCTGTAAAACCCTTAGAACATTGCCCAGCATGTGAGTGCTATTTAAAGCTTTATTAAGTTTAATTCACATCTCTTTGGGTGCTTGTCAGAAAATCAGATCCAGGTAGACCAATGCCCAGGTCTTTCCTTGGGACTGATTATATCAGAGTCTCTGGGGATGGAGAACCCCACTGGCATCTTGGAGATCAAAAGATGAGCTTTGATCCAGGCCTGTTGTCTCTGCTTCCACCGATCCTGAGTTTGTCTTCACACCCAGGGCCTTGGTCCTAAACCTGAAGATGTTTGTGCTTTTACTTTGAAACATTTTAGAAGCCCCGCAGGTTCCCAGAGAGACATACTTGCAAGTGAATATAGGTCAGGGAATCTAGCAGTAATTTACTTTCATGAAAACATGAACCCCAACAGGAAGACGAGGAAAGAAGATGGGGTTGGGAGTAGGGGGGCGTCAGATGCCTGAAGCAGCTTTTGAGATTTGAGTCCCTCTTAATGCTTTCCATCTGAACACTTTTTCTTTTCATTTTGAAACATTATTTATTTCACAGTCGATTAAAGCCATGTGTTTCTGATTTGTTAACACTCAACTCATCATCAAAGTGTTTCCTGATGTTGAAGAAACTCATGTCGACTCTTGGGTTCTTTTTCCCTTTATCGCCCCTGAGAAAAAGACTAATGGAAAATTATGATTTTAAGATAGCCACGTAAATCTTCCTTTTCAAATAGGGATTTGCCATCAGATGTCTAGAGTTGAAGCTGGAAAGGGGTGGGCCACTTCTTTCTAGGGGCCTTGCCTTTGACCGTGAACACGAGTGCCTTTTATTGGCTCTGCCCAGCCTCTCTTTCATGGGGGACGATTGTCCTAGAAGCTCCTGAGAAATCATGTGATCTGGTCTATGCTGGTGTGACAAAACGTTAGCAGAAGGTCAATATAAAAAATGTAAAGTTTTTCATTTCCTTTCAGGCAAGTTCCCCAGCTTTAACCATCACTTCTCACTGCTCCCTCCTCCCCTCGTTCTCACTTTAACCCACCTCCCTGGCAGGTACACCCAGTGGTTTGAAGCCTTGATTTTCTCAGTTTGCCTGAGGTGGTTTAAGTAATTGAAAGTCAGGGTGTGCTGAGCACACTGGGGTGAGTGTGTGCGTAAATTCCCTCCAGGAAGAAAAGTCAGAGGGACCCAGAGCAGCCCCTGACCACGTGCAGCGCCGGCTGGTGCCATGGCAGAGACACGTGGAAAAGAGGCCCCAAACTCCTACTTGGATAAATGCTCAGAAACACAGCGCCTCACATAACAGCCTAAACATGAGGTTTCACACCTCTAAGATTAGGATGTGTTCCGCCTGAGGTGTGGGGTGTTTTCTAGAACACAGAGACACCCTGCCAATTTCTTCTACAAGAAATCGTTGTCCTAACAAATGGGTTCCGGGAAGTAATTCTATGTTCCCTGCATCCTGGGAGGAAAACGCCTCTGTCTTTTCTCAAATCTAAGAAAAGGCTCGGCTCGTGGTCACACTTACTCTGGTGCCATCCTTCTCCATCACGGCTGGTGGTCGGTGAGGCGGCCCGGCCCCCGCAGGCTGGCATCCGCGGAGGTTAGCAGCCGTGGGACCGGAGTCTTCCCCTGCTACCCGGGGATTCGGATTCGACAGCTGGAAGAGGAACAAACCTGCTGCTCTGTGGCTTTCCTCCTTCGAGAAGTGTCAGGCACAGTCAGCTGTTGTTGCTGGAGAAGCGTGGGCCCTGAGCGCTCTGTCACAGGGATGCTTACTGAGCAGATGGCCTGGAACTTCGGGGCAGCGAGCGAAGACTTGAGGGGTTCAGTTCCAGGAAAGTGCCACAGGGGAGAAATGAGGAAGAGATGAGGAAAGCCAATAACTCGTGGCAAGTGTGCTGAATTAGCAAGCGAAGGTTGACTTGTAATCAAAGTTAGGCGAGAAATTGTCTTTTGAACTCAAGTTCAAGAAATGGTCTTTTGAGCTCTTGCGCCCAGGCAATGAGCCTGCCAGTGGCTGCAGCGGAGGATAGCATCTGCCCAGCCTGGCAGCGGCGCCTTCGCGTCTCTGCGAGCGGGTCTTTAAGATTATTAGAAGTTCTTGAAAAAGCACAGACACATGCCTGCAGAAATCTTAATGCCTCGACTCTGATTTATTGAAGGTTAATAGCAGCCCACAGCAGTCTGTCTTTCCCCCCTCGTAGTTTCCGTGTTGGGGGTAATCAAGTTTAATAAAATACTTCACAAATAGCGGGCTCTAGCTCTCTCTAGCAAGAACTCATCTCCAGCCTTCCTTTACCACGGCGGCTGTCCCCACCCTCCCCAGCTCCGGGTGTCCCATTTAGTGTGTCCTTCCAGAAGATTCATTATCCCTGTAATTAAACAACCCACTGTCCCGATTAAGTCATTCCCTCTTACTTCAATTGCATCCCATTGTTCATTAAGTCCTGATGTTTGCACTCCAGCAACCTTGTTTTTAATACTCCTAGCATTTGTGGGGAAACAGTGAAGTTAATTAACAGTTCTTGAGCTTTTTTTCCCTTTTTCTCTCCACCGTGGTGCAAATCATTTTCATTATGACTTGCGATAATACTGAAACCATTACTAACTTCATAGTTACTGTTCTGAGCTTCCTGATCAAGGAAGTGAAACCATTTTTTGTAATCATTTTAGATAAGTCATTCCCTCGTTGATGGCAAGCAGTGGAAAATGAAAAATTAACGTTAAATGAGTGCCTTAAATGACTTCCCTTTTCATACTCTTCTCACGCCCATAATCATGGAACTAGAAAATATTCTCTAAATAGAAAGAATTTAATTTTCTTCTTTATGGCTCAAGTTTGACTCCACTATTTCATTGTTAAGGGTCCTTATTTATACTTGTGTCCCTCAGAGAATGGTAACTTTCATAGCAAATCGTGGTGGAGATGAGAGGCATGTTTTAGATTTGTCTTTTCCTGCATTGTCAACATCAGCATTCCATTTGGAGTTACTATTACCTAGAGCAGGGGTCAGCAAACAACAGCCTATGTGCCAAACATGGCCCTGCTGCCTATGGTTATCAATAAAGTTTTATTGGAACGCAGCCCTGTCCATTCATTTACTATTGTCTATGGGTGTTCCTGTACAAATGCAGACTTGAGCAGATGTGACAGAGACCATAAAGGCTGCAAAATCTTAACTACTTACTATCTGGCCTTTTACAGAAAGTTTGCCAGCCCTAATCTAGAGCATGACGTAATAGAGAAAAAGAACTAGAATCCACCCTCCCACCAACCCACGCGCCTCGGCCTCTTTCCTCTCCTTCTGGGGACACAGCATAGAACTGCCCGGCCACTCTCCATTAGTCTGAAACTCAAACTTTGTCAAAAACCAAAAACTGAAAAACTCATATTAAACCTAAAATACTGAAGTCAGTAATTTGAGGCTAAACCAGACAGATTCTCCCTTGATTCTAGCATGACCCAGTGTGAGCAAATGCCAGCAAGTATAGAAAAATTTGTGTGAGAAACTGAAATTTGACCAAGTCTCACCACTGACTTAAATTTTTTTCTTCAAAATGGAAAAGGCCTTTCTCCCTTATTCTGTCAGGCCAAGTGACTTGATCCAGGAAGCTTGGGGTTTTCCATCTTTGGTGGGACAGGAGAGGGAGGGGAGGGAGGGGAGGGAGGGGAGTCCCGCAGGCAAGAGCAGCATTGCAGGCCGGGTTGTCCCAGGGCTGCCGGCTCCAGCTTGAGAAAAACCTCAGGTCAGAAGCTTCTCTGGGACTCACCCTTTTAACTCTGAGCTCACGCTGCTTCTGCTGCACTTCTGAAAGTGGTTCACTGCCTCTCTTGCTCGCTCTCTCTCTCTCTCTGCTCTCTCTCTCTCTCTCTGGTATAAAAACCAGACATTCCTCGTGACCTTTAGTTGGCTCTGAAATGACACTAGAAATATATCTTATAGGTTTTGTTTAATGAAAGTAATTATTGGCTTAAGACCTTTTATGATAAAGTTACTAGTTTGTAACAAATTGTTTTAAAATTACTTTCTAGGCATTATAAGGTATTTCAGGAAGGATGAAGCAACATCCCTGCCCTTCTTAGCCAGGTATATGGTTAAGGAGTAAATGAAGTAGCTGGATCACCCTTTCCCCCAAAAGTGTGGGGGAAATGTGTGAAAAATGCCTCTTCCCCTGCTTTCAATTCTTCCTCCAGCCACCTGCAGCCTTGTCTTCCTACCTCGGTATCTGAAACCCCCATGTTGTGTGAAGGGCTGCTGGGCAAAGCTGCTGGTGTGCCAGGAAGGGGGTTGTATGACCAGGTGCTGTGTGGTTAGTGCAGGAGGTGAGTTTTGGAGTCTGACCTTCTTGGGTGTGAATCTGGGCTCAGCCACTTTACTCACTGGCAGTGTGACCTTGGGCGAGTCACTCAACTTCTCTGAACCTATTTCCTCATCTGTAAACAGGTGGTCATAAAACCTAACCTTGTACATTTACTATATCAGAAAATAATGTGTGTAAGATGTCTAGTCGTGCCGCCCAGCACAGTGTAGGTGCTTATCCTATATAATAAAAGCATAATATGCAAATTGACCGAATGGCAGAATAACCAGTTGGGGGGGTGGAGCCAGCAAGCAGGCGGCACCAGGCCAGCCAAGGCGCATGCCAGTGGGCAGAGGGAGGGAATGGTGATGGGGCGGCAGCGACCAGTAACAGTGGAGGGGTGATGGGGGGGAGGCCAGCACTGTCCCCTGATCGGCCTATCCGGTCTCCTCCCACAGAGGGAGGCTGGGGGGCAGCGACGGAGTGATGGGGGCGGTACCATCCCCTGATCTGCCTTCCTGGTTGCCTCCTACAGAGGGAGGCCAGACTGCAGCTTAGGCCCGCTCCCCCAGGGACATCAGTAGGACATCCCCTGAGGACTCCCGGACTGTGAGAGGGCACAGGCCGGGCTGAGCTTCCCCCCCCACCCCCACCCCACCAATGCACGAATTTTTGAGCACTGGGCCTCTAGTTTTTCGTCTTGTTAACTCTTAAGGTCTGCTAAGCAGAAAGTATCCCCTTACCATTCTTTCTGGTTGGTTATTTATTGATGACTAGAGGCCCGGTGCACAAGATTCATGCACTCAGGGGGGTCCCTCAGCCTGGCTTGCACCCTCTCGCAGTCCGGGGGAGTCGGCCTAAGCTGGCAGTTGGACATCCTTAGTGCTGCTGCGGAGGCAGGAGAGGCTCCTGCCACCGCCGCTGTGCTCGCCAGTCATGAGCCTGGCTTCTGGCTGAGAGGCAGGAGCGCACTGACCACCAGGGGGAAGCTCCTGCGTTGAGTGTCTGCCCCCTGGTAGTCAGTGCACATCATAGCGACCAGTCATTCCGCCGTTTGGTCGATTTGCATATTAGCCTTTTATTATATCGGATGGGGAGTGCAACAAGTTGGTTAGCTGAATCCGTTGTAATTAAAAGCATATGTTACTATTCAAAATGTTACCCGTAACTCCTGTATCTGGGCATTTACAACCCAGGACAGACACATCCCACTGGGCAGATGTGAACAGGAGACCACAGTATAAACTTGAGCAACTAGTTTGCTCAAGGGGCTGGTTTATGACATGGTACAAAAGGGCCTTACAGTCTGGTCTTGCTCTGGGTTCTGGGCAAGCATCTTCCAAATAGCCTTGCCCTTGTAATAACCCTTCTTTGCAAGAGGCGTGTTCCTGAATCCATTAGCATGTGGTTCTGCTGCAAGAAATGGAGACCCAAGATACCTGTGGCTTAAGCAATAGAGAAGTTTATTTCTCTCCCACTTGAAGCTCTGGGGCGGGCATCCCAACACTGGTGGGCGCCTCTACTCTGGGACATCCTCGCAGACCCAGGCTCCTTCTCTCTCATGTCCTCAGGTCACCTCATGATCTAAGGGGTTCGCTCACCCCCCAGCCTCCTTCCACATTCCAGCCAGCAGGACGTAATCTGGACTATAGAAAGGGGGACAGGTGGTCACAGCTGTCTTTTAAGACAGTTTCCCAGAGACTGCCACGGAGCATACCCCCTCACTCCCATTGGCCAGACTTCACCACATCATTGGGGAAGCTCGTCTTTATTCTGGGCAAACATGAGCTCCATCAAAATGCCTGTGGGTGCTTCAGGTTGAGCAGGTTCATGCCAAGCCAAGGTGAGGAGGCAGAGCCGCCCCGACCAAGCGGTCCGTGTCCACCCTGTCTGCTCCGATGGCACTTACTGAGGGCCTCAGGCAGATTGGGACTGTGCTTAGACGTTAATTGCCTTATGGACCTTCTGGCTTCCAAGTTAAGAGTATGGGCATATCCTGGTTATGACATCACCAGCTGTGCAATCTTGGACACATTTCTAAACTTCTCTGTGCCCCAGTATCTTCAACCATTAGGTTGATAATAGTGCCCACTTTATTGAGCTGTTGTGAGGATTAAATGAATTAGCAAAGCATTTAAGACAATTCCCAGTACATGGTAAGTGTTCAGTAGTGCCGGCTATTATTTTTAGAAACCTAAAACCTTATTAGAAGGAAGTATTCTCTTCTTCACCTTTTGTTTCTATACTAGTAAATAGTACAAGGCTTCTCTCTCAGATAGCAGGTGGTGGTTTTGGAAATGCAAACAGGGTTCTTCAAGTCCTCCACCCTCTCTTCTACCCAAAGGAATTGAGATTCTTTAACTAAATTTCCTGACTTAGTAGCTGCATAAAAGATTGAAGCTTGCTACTCACCAGTTTAATTAGAGTTGAAGCCAAGTATATCAATGGTTCAGAGGCTTCCTGATGTACTGCTGTACATGCACCTTCTTTCCAGATGCAATTCAAATGTCTCTTCCTCCATGCAGCCTTCCCTGATTTCTCTCCCTTTGAAATCTCTCCTTTAAGCTAGAGGTAATATTTCTCTGAACCTCTAAAACTTCATCTATACCTACTGTTTCCTACCTGATATTGGAATTTGTTGTGTGTATCCCATCGTAGTTCTACCAGTTTTCAAATACTACTCAGGCAGGCTCAGTGCCAGGTTCTCCTTTGCATCATCTGCAGCGCCCTGCATATAGTAGATGCAAAGTAGATGATTGTCAGTAAATGGGTTTATCTGCCACAGCATCAACAAGGCCAGCTCTGTCAGTTTGGGTGTCTTAACTGTGAGTAAGAGAAAATTTTACTAACAGTGCCTGAACTAGTAAGAGCATGGAATTTCATTCTAATGCAGAAAGTCTGGAGGTCAGTAGCCCCAAGGCTGGTCTATCCACTCAGCAGTGTCAGGCTCTGAGTCACCATTTTCATGCTCCTGTAGGCCTTGCTTCCTAGTCACAACATAGCGACCACAGCTCTAGGCACTGGTCTCCCCTTTTATTATGTCTCATTGGCCAGAATGGGTCACAGGACTGATCTCCCGGTGAAAGAGAAGGCAGTTGCCACCCGTCTAACCTCGTCTGGGCCCAGTGCTGTCGACACCTGGCGTTTCTGAGCAGAGGAGGAGCGATTGCTGCTGATTGGACAAACAACCATATCTTTGCCCAGGCTTTGCTGACACTTGCATGCCAAGGCAATAGGGAGAGCTAGAGAAGTTTCTCTTAGCCGACGGCTAGATTTCTGGTAAGGAGACAGGTCTACATTTTAGAGCACTTTAGCCTTCTGTGGGTATTAAAAATTAAGCACCATCCCATAGATTTGGACCATGCTCAGTTTACAAAACGTTTTCGTATTTTGAAAGACAGGATCACCAAGTGTTTAAGATCACAGAGATAGAGAGCCTGCTTCACCGTGTTCTTAGTGGGCGACCTTGTGCAATGTACTTCCCCTCTCTGTGCCTCAGTTTCTCATCTCTAAAATGGGAATCATGATAGACTGTGTGTCATAGGGTGGTTTCTGAGATTAATTTACATATATGAATACAAGCCATTTATAATGGTGCTTGGCACACAGGAAGCACTCCTTAATTTGCTATTATTAGTTATTATTTATTCATTGCTTTCAGAGGAAGGGAGAGGGAAAGAGATAGAAACATCAGTGATGAGAATCATTGATCGGCTGCCTCCTGCACGTCTCCCACTGGAGATTGAGCCTGCAACCCTGGCATGTGCCCTGACCAGGAATCAAACCACGACCTCCTGGTTCATAGGTCAATGCTCAACCGCTGAACTATGCCGATCTGGCTACTTGTTCTTACTCAGGAATCCCGTCACTCCTTGGAGATAGGAACAAGGAGAATTATAAGGCTCAGAGTTGTTAGATGGCTCGCTCATGCGCCACAGCTGGAAGGAACGGGCCGGGGGCAGGCTGCCTCTGTGGGGGCCTCAGCCCCTGACTTTGCCCGACCCCTGACTGAGGGTGATCGAGCTGCACCTTGGTGGCTGAATGTTGCTTCACAGGTGATGCTTTACTTCTCAAATAAAATGTGCATTAGACAGTTGTCTGGGAACAAGCACTGCCTTAGCCCCTCCTACACCCAGCCCCTAGCAGGGAGGAGGGTACAGGAGAGACTCTGGTTCCGGGTCTGGAAGGGGAGCCGGAGAGTTGGCTCTCAGGGCCGGGTGGGGTGAAGCGGCGGGGCCCACTCTGAGCCTGACTACACATACGCTTTAGGAACCTGCTGTTGAAGAGTAAGTGTTAACAGCGTGAGAAATGAGCACACATCCATTTGTGTCTGAATTTACTCTCAGAATTCCCTGTGGACTCTATACACTGTCATTTTCCCTATTTCCCATCCAGCTGTGGAGGCAGCGCAGGTTCACATTATTTTACATCCAGTTAAGATTTCTTTTCCTTTTGGTTATGTTTTTAAGAACATTTATTGCCTACAAAGCGGTGTTTTTATTAAAGACAATAGTGCCCTTTAGGTAGTCACACAGTGTTATTTCACAAATACCCATAAAACTGTTCAAGGGCTGGGCTTGCTGGAGCTCTGATCACGGTGCTTTCTATTCTCCTTTATGTTTGGAAGCCTGTGAAATACCTCACCACCGTCACCCCCCACGGAGCCCACGGGAGGGGGACACTGGGAGGCACGGGCAAGTCTGCGCAGACCTTAGCGGGCAGGCCTTGCATTTACTCTGCCACCCGCTCCGAACCCCCATTTGTGCTGGGATCTAGCGTAAGACCTCACTCACAGCCTCAGCCAACACCGAGTCCCTGGGGGCTACAGGTGGGAGCAGGAGAGTGAGGGAGGAGGAGGGGCCTGGAGGACCCGTCACTCAGTGGTTCATGGCACCAACTCCTGGCTCTGCCACTTATGAGCTGTGTCCCTGGCACAAGTCACTCGGCCCCTCCGTGCCTCAGTTTCCTCGCTCTAAAATGAGGATGAGGATTATACAACATCTTCCCCAGGATCTTACGATTTTAAAAAAGAATGTCTTGAAGTGCTCTTGGCAGGTTGTCTGGCCCCAGTAGGCCTCAGTAATGTTGCTTAACAAGGAGGAGAGGGAGCGGACTCTGGCCTGAGGCTTCGCCATGTCAGTTCCTTCCAGACAGCACCCCCGATAGCCAGCTGCCCTTCCGCCAGGCGCTCCCTGCCTGCTCTCCGGTCCAGTACTTTGGGCTTTGTGGGCAGAGAGGTGTTCTGCATATCCTCCCAGGGGGTGGCGGGCCCAAACATGGATGGATGTGCTCTGAGAGCAGGCAAGGGAGCAACTCCGGGCCAGGAGGAACTCACACAGGCCCGGCTGAGCTCACCGCCAAACCTCAGAGCTCAGAGCCGCTGACTCAGAGTCCTGACTCATGTGGTTAGGACTGGGCCGAAGTGTACTGATGCATAATAGGAAACAGGATTGTAGGGGCGAGATTTATAGGCAGTGACGAGAAGACACACTCCTGAGAACCGCCCCAGAGTTCAGAAGCCCCTTGTCCATGTCATTGGTCCACAAGTCGTATCATCCCAAGCACCCCTGAGCCAGGCATTGCTCGAGGTGCTACATGGTTCATTCAGTCCATCGTCACAGGAACCCTGGGAGGCGCGGACTGTTGTCCTCACGTTGCTGGTGATGAAACAGCTGCAGAGCGGTTACCAGCTGGCAGCATCCTCCTTCCTCCAACAGACACTGAGCTTGCAGTCCGAGTCCTGTGTGTGCAGCCACTCTGGTTCCAATGCCAATAGCAATAATTGCAATAAGTTACATGAAATGACTTATCCCTGTTATTATTACCCTCCAACAGCCCGGCCCTGTGTCAGGCCCTTGACATGCATTATCTCATTTAGTCTTCATAACAACACTGGAAGGCAAGTACTGTTATTATACACACTTGAAAGTTGTTAACCCTAAGGATCCCCATTCTCCACATCATTTGTGTTTTCCTTTTTTTAAAACATTTTCAGCAGTTAATCATTGTATATTCCCTCATCACAGCCAGGCTCAAAAACGCTAAGTAAGTGTGCATTTCACACCCTATTCGGGTCTTTTGACCCCTTGATTACCAAGGTGCCTTAGACTCTAAGCTGTATGCTATGCCAATTATACAATACCCTTAGCACATCCGTGACTCAGTTTCCCCAAGGATCCGCAGTAAATAAACTTAGTTGTTTTTGATATGTCCGTTTGTTCTTAGACAAAGTCAACCTGAAATTGCTCTTCAGTTAGATTGGAAACATTCCTGGCTTGATGTTGTCACACATTCACAAAGGCCTTTCTTTCCCCATTCGTCTGTCTTTTTTCTTTTTTTAAAAAATATATTTGTATTGATCTCAGAGAGGAAGGGAGAAGGAGAGATAGAAACATCTGTGATGAGAGAGAATCATTGATTAACTGCCTCCTACACGCCCCACACTGGGGAGCAAGCCCCAACCCAGGCATGTGCCCTGACTGGGAATCGAACCGTGACCTCCTGGTTCATAGGGGGACGCTCAACCATCGAGCCAGGCAGTTCGTCTGATTCTTGCTGCACTGGGAGAATGCTAACTGACAACACGTTAAGTAATGGCCCTGAAATGTAAAGTAATTAATGCCCAGATATAGCACAGGGTGGGCATCTCAGTGTTTTAATGAGGGCTCGGGAAACAGTCTGGAGGGGGCGATGAGTGTGACCATAATTAATGCTGCGTATTAAAAAGTGACCTCTTCCCCCTGGGCAGTACAGGGACCGTGCAACCTTTCCTGTCACCTGCAACTTCACTCCTGGGACTCTGTGGTTCTGTTACTAAAAAGATAATCACCAGTCAGCAGCCCTCATCTACTGTGGAAACAAGTTTTTAAATTTATTTTTGAGGATGAAATTAGAAATCACCATTTTTAGAAGATTTATGAGTCTATATAGTTTACTCTCAGATATATGTATTCAATACATGCTCTAAATGAGAGTTTTAACTTTCTGTTTTCCTTTTCATTATCCCTGAAAAGAATGGGTTATGGGGGAAAGGTTAAAGTATGATGCAGTGCGGTGGCTGCTAATGTGCCATCGGCGGTATTGGTAGGACTCGCCGAGTTCGTGTCTTTTAGGAGTGAGTGCCTTTCAGATTGCAGTTATCTAATGGACTTGAAACCCTGTTTATATTCTCGCAGGCGTTAAACGTCGTCTTTGAAAAGATCCCGGAAAACGACAGTGCCGATGTCTCTCGGAATATTTCAGTCAATGTTCTTGATTGTGATACTATAGGCCAAGCCAAAGAAAAGATTTTCCAAGCGTTCCTCAGCAAAAACGGCTCTCCTTATGGACTTCAGCTGAATGAGATTTGTCTTGGTAAGGCGATGCGGGACTGTTTGTCCCAGGCCCCTGGTGGGCACCCCGCTCCCCACCTTGCTCCCTGCCCCCAGCTGGGAGCTTCCATCCGCTGACACTTATTTGGCCTGTAGGTGTGAACCCCGTGCCCTCCCTCTGTCTGCACCGCGTTTCCTGTTGGCATTTGATTTGTTTGTTTGATACCGAGTGTGTCATTAGCGGGGGGGGCTCAGACTCGGGTTGCTAGCTCCAGCGCGCAGAAAGGTCATCTTCCTCTCCGCTAATCTCGTCCTGCACTAAGTGCCTCCTCCGCCTCCCCCAGCACCAGCAGCATCTGCTGTGAATTCATTTCCGGGCTCTATTGGTACACTGCAAAGGAGAGCATATGCGTGAGGGGGCTAGCAGGGCTCCACTTCACTCAAATGTTCATCAACATTGTGAAGTTGAGCTGCACGCAGCCCTAGTGGGAGGCTGTCATGGGATTTTATAGCAGACTAGCTTTCCCGTTGCAGGAAAATTCCTGCAATGGGATTTCCTGCTGCACTCTACCCCGCCTCCGTTCCTCCCTTGCCGCCTGCCTCGCCTTCTCCTCCGGCCCTCCCGCATTTCCCTTCGCCCCCGGCCCCGCCTCCGCTCCGCCTTTATCACCCGCCTCACCTTCTCCTCCAGCCCGCCCGCATTTCCCTTTGCTCCGCCATTGTCGCCCGCCTCCGCCCCGCCCCGCCCTTGCCGCCCGCCTCACCTTCTCCTCCGGCCCGCCTGCTTTTCCCTTCGCCCCCCGCCCCGCCTCCGCCCCCGGCCCCGCCTCCGCCCCGGCCCCGCCTCCGCCCCGCCCTTGCCGCCCGCCTCGCCTTCTCCAGCCCGCCCGTGTTTCCCTTCGGCCCCGGCCCCGCCTCCGCCCCGCCCTTGTCACCGGCCCCGCCTTCTCCTCCAGCCCGCCTGCGTTTCCCTTCGGCCCCGGCCCCGCCTCCGCTCCGCCCTTGCCGCCGGCCCCGCCTTCTCCTCCAGCCCGCCTTCGTTTCCCTTCGCCCACGGCCCTGACTTCGCTCCTCCCTTCTCCTCCCCCCGCCCCCCTGGCTTGCTTGCTTCTTCGAAGCTCCCTTTGCAGCTCTTGGCTTCTTTCGACACTGTCTTGATATGCAAATCAGCCGCCATCTTTGTTGGGGCAATTTGCATACTCGTCCTGATTGGTTGGTGGGCGTGGCTTGGCTGGTGGGCGTGGCTTAGATGTAGCGAAGGTGCGGTCAATTTGCATATTTGTCTATTATTAGATTAGATAATGGGACGGGAAAGGAGTAAAATCACAGCAGTGACAGACAGCCTAGCAAGGCTCCTCCCCCCTCCATGTGCAGTTGTAGCCGCAACTAAGCAAGCAATTAAAACCACCCCACCCCACCCTCCCAGTCAGACCTGCTAACAAACAGGCCATTGAGAGAGGCCGGGGTCAGGGTCTGCAAATTTGAATGAAACAGGTAAACATGTAGCCGCCACGTGACCCGGCTGTAAAGAAAGCAGCGTCCAGGGGCACCTCTCTGCCTCCCTCCTGTTGGCTGTCGTTGGATGGACTGTTGGGCACTTGAAGACCTATTTAGCTCATTGGTTAGGGGCAGGGTCAAAGGGCAGCTCAGCCAGGAAACGGGACCAGGACCATCAGCGTCCTTGCCCTGAGCCTGCCTCTCACACATGAGTGCAGAGGAGATGACACGGAGCCAGGTGGTCGTGGTCCTCCCACGGGTCCCGGCTCTGTGCCCACCCGGTGCTCCTGGCTCCTGATGGGGAAGGCAGGGAGCGGGACAAGCCAGCTGGAAGCTTCCCAAGTCGTCTGGTGGGAATGGGACTCCGCGCCAGCAGGCAGGCTCTGCGAGGCTGCTGATCTCCCTGCTCCGGGGCTGGCCTCAGAACACTGAGCAGCGCCTGAGAGGCCAGCCATGAGAGTGCATTGGAAGCAGCGAGGTCAGGCCCCATGCAGACGCTCCCAAACTCAGATGCTCAGGGGCAGAAAGTATACACACGGTGGGCCTGCCTGGGACAACAGGAAGTGGTGGGGCCTGGCCTAAGGGGGAAAGACAGGCCATCTAGGGGGCAGTGCCACTTAGCTGCCGCCGATGGTGGGCCTGTAGGGTCCGTGTTGCCAGATGGTCCCGTTTTTTAAGAGAGAAAGCAGATTCCAAATTTTTCTGTGCAACATCCCAGTCATTAAATGTTGGTGCTGAATTGTCGTTAATATAATAAGTAAAACATGGTGCAGGTTCACAAAAAGAGAAAACACACATCTGTGGGCCACATTCCGACCCCAGGGCACAAGTTGGCAGCTCCCTGATGGCGTTTGAGCCCTGAATTTTGGGGCATTAGCCCAGCAGCACCCCCACCCAGGGGCCTACAGAAGCCGGTGCCTGCTGTGAGCGCAGACGCGTGGGTGAGCCTGCAGAATGGTTTGGGAGGCTTCTGAGGAGCTAGTCCCTCTCAGGCGTCACTCTCTTCATTTGGCCTCACTCCCAGGCCGAGCCCCAGAGGAACAGCTTCAGGGGAAGGTGGTCTTACAAGTCAGGCCTAAACATAAAACCAAAACACCGAAACTCAGGCTACTGGTCTGGCTGATACATCTCTAAACCGTCAAAGACATATTTCGCACTTTATTAAGTTGAATCTGTTTATAAATAATATTTGCAAAAGTGACAGGGCAGCGCTTAAAATTTCTCAGTCCTTTCAAAAGCGCACAGAACTCTCTTTCTGGCCTTTCTCCAGAGCTTCAGGTGGGCACGCGGCAGAAAGAACTCCTGGACATCGACAGCTCCTCCGTGATCCTGGAAGACGGAATCACCAAGCTAAACACCATCGGCCACTATGAGGTACGCACCAGGCTCAGCCCCCACGTCCCCTTCCTCACCGCCAAGCCCGACTGCATGAGCTCATCCCTGGTACCTTGTAAATTCTTTTTAAAAATGACGGGACGCCCAGCCACTTTCTGGAATAGTTCGGGGCAGAGGGTTTCCTCAGCTGCTCGTTTGGCAGAGCCATGAATTACTGCTCTCGTGGCTACTGCTTCCTCCGGGTTCCCCGCTCCCACGCTTTGCCTTCCAGTGAGCCGATCGCTCTCCATCCTGCAGTTCAGGTGAGAAACTCCACCTGTACGAGTCTCTGGCCTCTCAAAGCTGGTTCCTCAGCAGAGCCCTAGAGGAGTCATTTAGCTTGACAAAGCCTCCCCCTTTCCAGGGTCCGTGGCAGACCGCCGGGCCTTTTGTGTAGAGTCCTTTTTTCTGAAGAAGCTCTGCATGTCCTGTCTGTGACAGTCAGTGATACCTCCTTTGGCCCCTGACCCACCTGCTAAGGGAGGGTCCATGTGGGTGAGGGGCACACGTGCCCGCTCAGAGACCTGAGTGCTAGAAACGCCGACACAGAACAAGAGAGAGGGGGCAGGGAAGGTTCCTGAACACACTGGAATATTGGGAGTCATTCAGCAACATTATCCAGATCTCTGTTGAATACCTACTATGTGCTAAGAGCCTGGGATGCTTACACGAGGAACAGAGCCCAGGTCCCTGACCTCTCAGATCCTGCAGCCCTGGGGAGGGGTGGAGAAGGCGAGAGGACACAGGTAATGAGGCAACACCTTATGTTGGAGGAGTGCTGTGGCTTGGAGCTGGGAAGGAAGCTACGGCTAAGCTGAGACCTGAACCTCACCAGCCCGGGGTGGGGCGCTAGTACATCTAGCAGGGATGGGAGCACATGCGTGTTCTTCCACAAAACTTTTAGACTGGCTGGAACTAGAGAGGGGCAGGGGCGGCACTGGAGGTAATAACAGCCAGCCTTTATGGAGCCCTTTCCTCTGTGCCACGTGCTCACCTTAGCATTTCTCCTTATTCCGGCTCATTCTATCTTACAGCAGTTCCATGAGTTGGTATTGTTATTAACCCACTTTATGGATGGGTACCGTGAGGCTCAAAGGCTCATCAGTGGTTACAGTGGCAGAGCCAAGACTTTGACCCCGGCAGTTGGGCTCTCGGGTCTGTGGCTTAACCAGTTCCCACAGCGGCCTCTCCAGAGGTGCGGAGAGGTGGGCAGAGGTGAGAAGGGAGGTGCATGTCACACGGGCCCAGCCAGCTTCTTCAGGGGCTGAATCTTACCCCACGAGTAATGGGGAGCCACTGGAGAAGCTTAAGCAGGGAGAGCTGTGTTTCAGAAAATGACTGGCTGTGCGTGGAGCGTGGATGTACGGGATGCAACCCTGGAAATAGGGAGGATTTCAGGTGAGGGAGGCTGCGGACCGGAAATGACAGTGGTTCTGAGGTGGACGCAGTGGGTGGGTTCAGAGACGGCAGGAGGTGGACACACGCCGTGCGGGTGGGAGAGAGACACAGGGACGGGCGGTCAGGATGGCCCTCGGGGATGGCAGGGCAGAGGCATGGATGTGGGGGCTCTTTCAGTGGTGAAGAAGCCAGAGGAGCAGCTCCCAGGCACCTGGAGGGTCGGTGGTGCCTCCTTCCCTCGCGGCTGACGGTCCTCGGGAGACGCGTCCGCCCTGCCCGCTCCCTCAGCAGGAGGAGCCGAGTGTTCCTCAGGCTCGGCTTCGGGAGCCAGACCACCTCGCCCATGGGCCTTGCCGTGGCCTCACGCCCGGTCTGGAGTAACCGGTGGGCGGTGCTGCCCTGCAGCCCTGCGGAGGGCGCCCGGAGGGGAAGCTGTGGGTTGGCCACTGGCTCCTGTGCGCCCCTCCGGCGGCTCCCACCTTCCACCCTCAGAATCCGCTTGTCAAGAGTAGGCCGTGGCCTTGGAGATTACAGAAACCCCAGGGAACTTTCTGGAAGCACGTGTCCCGCCGGGCCACGCTGGCGAAGCACTGCCCCAGAGGGAGTCCGGGGGGAGAAGGACGCTGGGCGGGGGGAAGAGCGTGGGGAGGAGCGCGTTGGGGCCTCCGTGTGAGTTCGGGTTGCAGACCCTCGGCCATCTCGGCCTCTGCTCCCGGCTGGGTGCCAGCCTGTCTCAGCCAGTGCGGGAGCAGCGCAGCCCCCGTCGCTGCTTTTGACTGATGTGCCTGCCTTGCTCAGCGGTGGGTGCGAGGAGAGGCGCACCCTGGCCAGGCTTCCTGGTGAGCCCTGGCACCCTGGAGGCAGCGGGTGGGCCCCAAGGGAAGGGGGTGTGGCCACGCACCACCACTGAGGGAGGACAGGACCAGCCACTGGGCCCGGAAAAGGAGGATCCACCACAGCTGTCTGCGAGGCCCGGGGAAGGCTGTCGGGAGAGAGGGAACATCAGTCTTCGCTGGAGACATCGGCCGTGCTAGACACCTATCTGCTTAGGGATGATAATGAAATTAATCTGGCCTGTAGTGACTTCCCGTCCAAATGATTTATTGGCCTCATACCCCAGCGTCACCACACGGTGGTAATAAATGGCAAGACGAGGACACGGGGCTTAAAGGATTCTCCTTGTTTAAAACCTAAGCCATAAGGCAAAACACACAGCGCTTGAGGAGCGGAGGCCATCGGCCCGTGAGCTCTATGCATGGTCTGCCTCAAATGCCCCGTTTTCCGAAGACCGCTCAGAAAGCAGTACCCGCCGCCCGAACCTGAACTTGGTTTAGCAGCACCCCTGCAGGCCCAGAATTTGGAGTCATTTGACAGGGCTGGCTGACGCCCGCTCGATAAAGAAGAATTTCTCCTGAGCACTCGTGTTTCCCTCCAAAGCGACAAGATGCTAATTATCACTCTTATTCATTTACTTAAGTGCCCTAGTTTGAGTCTCACTGTAAGTGCTTGAAAGCCAAAAACTGTATTTTATTGAAAAATGGTGTCTAACCCAGAGTTTCTAGAGACTCAGAGTCACCTCGCTCCCATTAGCCCAGATTAGTTAGGTTTTAAAGTTCGTCCGTGAGGCCAGCGCCGCCTCCTGTCTGAGCACAGCCCGCGTGGGGCCAGGCCCTGTCCCGGGGCAGACAGAGGCCGCTGGGCTCCTCTGAGGGAGCTGCTGTCTGCACGTGTGAAGAGCAGGTTTCTACAGGGCACCTGAGGGCACAGCCCAAAGGGAGCCTCTCCTGGGCCAGGTGCGGGCAGCCTCCAGGCCCTGTCACCTAGCGGGTGGCAGCCTGGCCGCCCTGGGCACCCGCACGATTGCTTCCCGCGGTGGTAACGGCGGCAGCTGTGCCCCCACCGTTCGCGTGCACGAGCCCGATCCATGTTCACAACCACCGGCTGATGAAGGCGCTTTTATTACCCTCGGTTTCCATCAGATGAACACAGAGGGGGGCGATTCCGCTCCTGTCTCCTTCTGTCCTGTGCAGACGGTGTGGGGAAGCCGACATCCTTACAAACACATTAAGCCGGAGGCATCCTTCTCCCTGTAATTATGTCCTCCGCGTGCTTCTGTTCCCGCTGTGGCGGGCGGGGTGCGGGGTGCGTGTTTCCTACGGAGGGTCCACACCGTGTGTGGGAGCACGTGGGCCTGTGGGGGCTGGTGACGGCTCTCCGTCCGGGCCTTCTTCCCTTCACCTGCACTCCCCCTCCCCCACCACCCCTACCCCAGCGCCCTTTTGCTGGCCCGAGTCATCGCGCCCACATCCTGCTGTGGAGTGGCTTCGAGAGTGGAGGACAGAGTTGTGTCCGGCAGGAAACCTTCTCTGCGGATCGCACCCCTCATTCTGAGCTGTGAGGTTTTGAGGGGCAGAAAAGACGTTCAAACCACTGTGTTGTTCAAGTGTTCCTCACGACAGGTGAAGTGGTCACTGCTAGTGCCGAAGCTGTCACGCAAATGGCATGTAAAGCTCATGGGCCTGCCCCACGGGTCTGCCGAGTCCTTGCGGTGAGGTGTGTCCTCTGGGCACTGGAGTGAAGGGTTGGGCTATCTCTCAAGGCTTCTTACAGCGTGAGTGACTTTCGATGTTTGTTTAAGGAATGTGGGCAGTGCTGCTTGTACATGAGCACTGTTCAAGGCAGATACTCTCCTGGTTCCCATGCTGAGGCACAGAGAGGCTGAGACACTTGGCCGAGGTCACACAGCTCTCCTCACTGATGCCCCAAGGCTGGAAGCGGATGGAAACGGCCTTGCACTGAGACTGTGCTCTTCTCGGGCCGGAGGGGTCCTCTCGCTCAGAACCAGGCTTGCAGCCAAGCTCCGGCCGCTGAGGCCGCCTGGCTGGATAGCCGGGCCAATCAGGAGAGGCCCTGGTAGTCACCTTTCCTGCTGTCAGTTCATAAGGTAACTTCTCTCCAAACCTTCGGTGAATCTCACGTCTGTGGGTTTATCGGAATGCCTCCTTATTTCTAAGCCCACTTGAACCTCGTTCCTTGAAGACACCATAGCTGCCTTCATCAGAAGGGAGGCCTCCTTCAGGCCCCAGAGCTGACCAGGCCAGCCCCACAGCGGCCCGGAGCGCTTAGGGCCCCAGTCTCGGCTGCCAGAGGCCACGCTGCCTCCCGGGGCCCAGCTCAGGGCCCAGCTCGGGGCCCAGCTCGGGGCCCAGCTCAGGTTCTCTCCAACAGCCCTCAGAGCGGGGGGCCACCTGGCCCGGGCTAAGCCCCGGCACAGAGGCAGCATTTCCACGTGTTAGAGGCCCTTTGGAGCCTGTGCAGGCTGTCAGCCACTGTGTGTGTGGTTTGATGTGTCTGTTGAGAATGTTCTGATGAGCCCGCCACCCGCCACGAAGGACGGAGCAAGGTCACCCCTCTGGCCCTGAGAGGGAAAGATTCCTTTTCCATCTGCCTCCGGCCTTGGGGTGTCAGTGAGAAGAGCTAAGAAGGAAACGGGCGAGTGGTATTGACGCGTGGCTGCTGGGACAACGCTGGTTGAAGAGAACTATTTTCACATGACGCTGTTTTAGGAAGGAGCGCTACCAGCAAGGGCTTCCACATGGTGATTTATACTGATCACTGTGTTTTCAGATTTGTTCTTTAAGGGAAAATTATAATATTTCAGACAACATTCAGAATTAAAGATGAATATTTTACTCATAAGTTTCCATAAAATTTTTAGGCGGAAATTCCAGCTTTCCTTTTAGGCTAAACCATATGAAATGGTCAATATGGGACCATATTTACCTATAAAAATGTCATTTTCATAAGGTTACATAAAGTTCAAGCTTATATTTCTAGAAAACCCATTTTATGGAATTCTCTTCAACCGATGCCATAAAGGTGGTTCTTTAGCAAAAGAAATCTCACCTTCACTTGCAAATGGTTTGAAGGATACGTTAGTTTTCTGTTTAGTTCAAGAGTCACCTTAAACTGTTGATGTGGGTCCCTTTCTCCCAGTGCTGGTGGTGGGAGCGTGCACACCCGTCTCCGCAGCATCCGGCGGTGGCCGTGTCGTCACATGGAACCCGGGGCACGGCAGGCCTGGGAGGGATCTAATTGGAAGGTGCCCTGTGGACCAGTTCTGCTCTGAGCTGGAGGAATATTCCCGCCTCAGACCCATCCAGCGGCATCCATCTCCCTTTGATTTAATTCGGTTTTCATTCCTGAAGTCGGAGCCCGGGGGATGCCCCTGCCTCCCAGGACACAGGAGGATTAATGAGTCACTGTTAGGAAAGCCTTGGGAGCCCCTCAGATGGAACAAACAGCGTTAGACGTTTAACACTTGGGATTCTGTGGCCCTTTTCAAAAAGGCCTTTCTGGCCTTGACTAGGTAGCGGCTGACTTGTGCAAGGTACAAAATGACCCTCCTTCCAACACCTGTGAATACACTAGTTTCCTGCCTTTACAATGGTGTTAAAGTGTCCCGTGTGGGAAGTGCCTCCCCCCCCCCCCCCCCCCCCGCCCCCAGAGCAGCTGTGCAAGTTGGCAGTACACTCACACACATCCCGGCTCAAAACACACAACTCACCCACTAGTGAAGTGCTTTCCCCCTTGCTCTCGGGAGAGCCTTGCAGAGCACAGTCTCCTCGGCACGGCGCGCTGCGTCCGATCTCTCGCTGCCGCGCACAGGCCCGCAGGGGCCATGCCAGCGCTTGAGAAGACGTTTGTTTGAGCTGCGGGCAGTGCTCCCCATCGCAGGCCTCCGTGGCCTCCGTGACGATGGAGCGAGGGTACTCGCTTCTGGCAAAGCGAAGCGCCTGACAGGAACAGAGTACTGGCTCAGCACGCCGCGGGATCCATTTGGGATTCATTCTTTGACAGGTGCCCAGAATGAATCACCAGCTTCCTTTTATTAAAAGGTATTTATTGGCTCTGAAACAGAGCGCATCCAGGTCTCAATGCGGAGGAGTTTGTCACTATTTTCAAACTGTCTCAACACTCAGTGCTGGAGGATTGCTAAGGGGGAGCCTGCACACCGTTTACTTTAATTGCATCAAATGTGGAGGATAATTGAAAAATCAGCCAGGAAACGATGAAGGGCTCAAGGGGCAAGGAGAGGGTGTTTGGAAATAACAGCGGAGTCAAAGTTAAGAGTCCAGAATCCTCACTCGAGACACTTCACAGAGGCCTGAGGCCCAGCAGCCCCTGCCCAGAACCCTCCCCACAAGCTGTCGGGAACACCCACAGTTGGGGCCGCAGGCCTAGCATTAGCGGCTGGCGGGACACAGCTGGCTGGACAGCTGTGCTCTGGGCCTCTCCAGGGCTGGCTCCCTCTGTGTTCCTGCCTCTGTGGGTGCAACCTGAAGATGAGGCCTTCATCCCGTGTGCTTGCTAAGCAGGGTTGTACATGCTGATAACCAACATGTACCTAGCAGGCCAGAAGAGAAACCCTAAGTTCCTACTTTTTTTCCAAACTGGGGAAGGCCAGGTCCAAATTAGTATTAGAATCAAAACAGCCTTAGAGCTTTAGGGCAGAGGGGGAAGCACTTAGCTAATGATGCCCAGAAAGGACAGGGTTCATTCTCCCTCCACAGTCCCCAGGGGAAGGTGAGGATTGCTGTGACCCCATCTGCCCCTTCTGTTTTGTGGAGCAGCCCCTCCGACCAGTTTGCTTCTCCCAAGGATGGAGGCCGCCTCTGCCTCTGAGCATCCAGGTCCCGGGTGGGGTGGGAGGGGTACACGAGAATGCCATCAGGCTCTGGGTGCCCCAGTCCCAAAGGGCCCTGGGTGAGAGAGCTCCTCTTTATCTCCAAAAAAGGCTACACGCAGCACTGCGATAGCGTGTCAGTGGAGTGAAACCATTTGTTTGTCAAACGTGTACCTTTTAAATCTGTAGCAATTTTCTAACAGCTCCACTGAGATATCATTTATGTACCATAAAGCTCACCTTTTTAAAGCGTACAATTCAATGGGTTTTGGCACATTTACAGAGTTGTATAATCATTACCACAATCTAATTTTAGAACATTTTCATCACCCCAAAAAGAAACCTTGAACTCATTAGCAGGCACTCCTCATTCCTCCAATCCCTGCTTTAGGCAATTAGTAATCTACTTCCTGTCTATAGAAATTTGCCTATTCTGGATGCTTTGTGTAAATGGGATCACACCTCCTGGCCTTCTGTGACTGTCTCCTTGCACTTAGCATAATGTTTCTGAGATTCATTCATGTTGTAGCATATGTCAGTACTCCTTTTATTGTATGGCGATTTTTTTATAGTATATTCGCACAATGGAATAATACACATTAATTTTTAAAAAGGAAAGGACAAACTGCTGGTAGCTGCAACAACTTGGGTAAACATCGCAGACCTTAATATTGACCCTAAGAAGCTAGACACACAAATATATACTGAATGACTCCATTTATATGAAGTTCAAGAACAGATGCAACTAACCAATAATGATGGAAGTCAGAAAAGGAAGGGAGCTTTATTGCCTGGGGAGGGAAATGGAGATACTTCTCAGGACCTTGAAATATAATTTTAAATCTTGATGTAGGTGCTGGTTACACAGGTATATACTTGAGTGAACATTCAATGAGCTGTATACTTTTATATTAGTGAATGTTAGGTACTTTTTTGTAAGAGTTAAATTTAAAAAATTTTATTTAAAAGTGCACGCAATTTTTATGATTTTACAAGCTTCCTTTTAAAATAGGAGACACCTGCCCTACCCGCTTACTCAGTGGTTAGAGCATTGGCCCCCAGACTCAAGGGTTGTGGGTTCCATTCTGTCAAGGGCACGTACCTCAGTTGCAGGCTGGATCCCTGGGCCTTGATCTGGGAGCTTGCGGGAGGCAACCAATTAATGTGTCTCTCTCACATCAATGTTTCTCTCACTGTCTCTCCCCTTCCCTTTCACTCTCTCTAAAAATCAATGGGAAAATATCCTCAGGTGAAGATTACCCAAAGATATATAAAATGTGTGTATATATACTAGTATACATATATACACTGAGTGGCCAGATTATTATGATCTCTGAACGCATAATAATCTGGCCACTCAGTGTATATCCTATATAATAAATATGCAAATTGTCCCATTGACCAGGAGTTCGACCAGCAGGCAGGCCGGCCAACTGCCCATGTCCCCTCCCCCTGGCCACGCTGGCTGGACCCCACCCATGCACAAATTCATGCACCAGGCCTCTAATACACACACACACACACACACACACACACACACACTGAGTGGCCAGATTATTATGCATTTAGAGATCATAATAATCTGGCCACTCGGTGTATAAAACTAGAGGCCTGATGCACAAAATTCATGCAAGGGGCTCGGCCCTCGCAGTCTCGGCTGCCTCGGCCCTCACAGCCCCGGCTGCCTCTCGGCCCTGCAGCCCCACCCCGCCCACTGGTTGTTCCAGAAGGTCGTTCTGGAAGGTCGTTC
The DNA here is from genome assembly GCF_027574615.1 of Eptesicus fuscus. Lineage (NCBI taxonomy): Eukaryota > Metazoa > Chordata > Mammalia > Chiroptera > Vespertilionidae > Eptesicus > Eptesicus fuscus. The sequence continues at coordinate 19,937,864 of NC_072479.1, read as the reverse complement.
CGCCGTCCGGTCTAATTAGCATATTAGCTCTTTATTATATAGGATGTGTGTGTGTGTGTGTGTGTGTGTATATGCACATATATATATATACACATATAAATAAAATGTGTGTGTGTATATATATGTATATACATGTATGTATACATATATATACACACACACATATATATGACACCTGCATAAAAGAGAACAAATCGTAAGTGTATTGCTGATGAGTTATTGCTAGCTCCTCCCATAACTGCCAATCAAGTCAGGAAATTGGACATGACTGTCCCTCAGAAACCCCGGCCCTCCCAATCACCACCCCGCTCTCTCCTCCAAACTTGTAACACCACAGTTCTGTTTATTCAACTTTATGTGGAGGGACTCACACAGTGTGTATTCCTTGTGTTCGGCTTCTTTTGCTCAAGCTCATTGTGAGGTCATCCATGCGACATGTAGTGATAATTTGCTCACTTTCTTTAATATTTTTAATTTTTAAAAATGTATTTATTGATTTGAGAGAATGAAACATTGATTTATTAGTCCACTTTATTTATGCATTCATTGGTTCATTCTTGTATGTGTCCTGACTGGGTTCTAACCAACTCAGCCACCCAGCCAGGGCTAATTTGCTTATTTTCATCGTTTTATAATATGCTGTTGTACCCCAAAGTATTTATTCATTGTGTTGATGATATTTGGGTTGTTTCCAGTATGCAGCAATTACAAATAGTTTACCATCAGGATAGGCACTGATTTCTGGTGGGTGTATACCTAGATGGGAAATCGCTCTGTCGCAGGGTAGACATGGGCCTTGTATGCCAGTTTGTGAAAACCCGGCTCAGCATTCATTAGTACAGTGGGAACCCAGCTTCTTCTTCCCTCTCCCAGGCGAGCCGCCTCCCGTGGGTCCCAGCTTCCGGCACTGCCTCCCTGCCTCTCGTTGCCTCGTCTGCCTCCTTCCCAGGACTGGGAGCTCCTTGAGGACAGAGTCTTGCTCATCATTTAGCTCCACCTTCCGGCACAGGGCCCCGAACATAGGAATTCTTCATAAACACTTGATTTACTAAGTGAGACTATAAAAATCCAGCCAGCCATCTAATTCCTGGGTGAAGTTGAGAAAACTTCAGTGCTGGAGGATTGAAAACTCATATATCTTTTATCTTTGCTTTCAGATATCAAATGGATCCACTATAAAAGTCTTTAAGAAGATAGCAAATTTTACTTCAGGTAACCAACATAATGCCAACCTTTTGTTCTCACTCAGCTGTAGGGAATCGCCTTCTGCCTCTCAGACGTGTGTCCCGGGAGGGAGGCTGAGCTCTCGCCACTTAATTCCCTGGAAGCAGAGAACAGCCATTTCTGTCTGTTTCTCGCCCTAAGAGTGTGAGCCCTGCAAGGAGGACAGGACCCTGTAAACAGTGGTTAGCGGGACGCCCCGCCCTAACCTCGGGCAGCCGGGCAGACGCAGCCTTTGGAGTGCTGGCCAGCTCCTCAGCAGGATGGCTGACAGCATTTGCAAAATTCCCGGAAAGCGGAGAAGAGGCAAACTAAAGGGGCAGCTTTTATGGGAGAGTCACTAGGCCCCTCTCCAAACTCTCTTCTGCCGCCTGCTAGCCTCGGGCAAAGAACACGGATGGTGCCTTGAGAAAACTGCAGGGCCCAGTTCCAGCCCGACAGTCAGCCCTCAGCCCTCAGGTGCTGGGCCGGCCTGCCCACTGCTCTCTCACAGGTGGACGGCTAGGAGCCTGCTGGGCGTAGCTCTGGCCAGTCACACAGGCAATGCCGGGCTCCCGGGGAAATGGACAGGGCAGTTTGGTAGCCACAGGACACCGTCCGGCATTCCCTCAGGCTGAGCGAGAGGAGCCTCTTGCACAGGTGGCGCCGTCCTGGCTGGCGGGGCATCGGTGTGCCAGTGCTGAACAGGGTGAAGGGCTGTGTCTCACGCGCCAAAGACGGTGCCTTTTGCAGAGCTTGTTATTTGGGGATCTGCTTCCTTCCTCCTACCCAGTCCAGCCGAGAGCCATGATTTTAATCCCTCTCCTGCTGACCCTCCAAACCCCTGCCCCTCTGCCCTTTCATCACCTGCTCTGTCAACCCAGCCCTGAGGAACCCAGCACCTACCTCCAGAGCCTGCGGCCCCGCAGCCCAGAGGAGAGGCAGCAGCAGCGCAGCGAGTCCCTCTAATCTTCAGAACAAAAAGCCAACCCTTCTTTCCCCTCCACTCACCACTCCCGTTAGAGCCACATTTCTTACAAGATCGCCCTCTCCCACTTGCTCTGTGAGCTCCGCTAACTGCCCTTCTTTCAGGTCCTAGAAGGGGTCAAGTTCCTTCTCACCTTATACAACCTTTGCCCCGTCCCTCTTCCTCCATTTGCCGGGCTAACTCGATCCATGCATTTAGGTTCAGCTCCATGTAGGTTCCCTTCCTCAGGGGAACCTCCCGGACTAGGTCAGGCCCTTGTTATATGCTTTCTTGGCATATAAGTCTTCTTCACAAGCCTTATCGCAATTGTAATGAAATAATTGTGTAATTAGTACATGGAATTCTCTCCTTGGCTAGGATGTAAATTCCATTAGGGCGGGAACTCGATCTGTCTTCCTCATTGCCAGCTGCCTTGTAGCCCCTGGGTGTAGCTGATAATGCTCAGCAAGTGATCCCAGCCAGATTCTCCACTTCCAGGGCCAGGGAACCTGCTTCCCCTCCAGGCCCTGGCCCAATCTGTTCTGAAGGTCCTAAGACACAGCAAGGGGGAAATGGAGCTATGACGAGCTCAGGTACCCTCTGCAGAGCGCAAATGGGGCATTTTATGAGAAGGCCAGTGAGCCCGAGGTTCTGGTGTTAACGGGCTGTTTTCTCTCCCTCGGCGTTCAGATGTGGAATACTCGGATGACCACTGCCATTTGGTGAGTTTCACCTCTGTGCTCCCTGCTGAATCGGATGCTTTCACAGCAAGACCGGTGTCTTTGGGTGACGCTTCTGCTCTGTCTCCCTTTAGATTTTACCAGATTCGGAAGCATTCCAAGATGTGCAAGGAAAGAGACATCGAGGGAAGCACAAGTTCAAAGTAAAAGAAATGTATCTGACAAAGCTGCTGTCGACCAAGGTACGTGCACTGCCCGCGGCACGTTTTCCGGCCACCTGCGGGTGTATAACATGTTTGACTTAATTTCCACTGAAGTGTGCAAACGTTACAGATCTCTGGTGCCTTCTAGCAACGCAAAATGAAAGTTTAAATTGTAAACACTTCCTACCCCCTTCTTCTTTTTTTATAAACTGCAAAGATAACAGCATTTTACAAATTTCTCCTGTAACATCTTCAATCAGGGATTTAATATTGTTCCCAGTCCCTTTAGCCACAGTTCACTATTGTTTTTTAGGTTGACAGCATAATTACTCCTTTTTGTTTGTTATTAGGGATGAGCAATACAACTCCCTCTTTGAATTGCAAATAAAATGAAGGGGTGGGGGAGTCAGTGACTACAGACCCAGTAAATCTTACCGATTTTTTTTCCTTTTAAAATTAAGAATTCTGTTCACGTATGAAAGTGTTACTTGTAAAAGTAAGTAGAATGCCAAATTGGGAGCACATTTTGCTTTATCTGGCTTTCAGTGGGATTAAGGGAAGTCTGCGGTGATCCCTTTTGTCTGAAATGCCTGGCAGCGTAAGTGCCATTACCCACACCTGGCCCTGTCTCCTGCTGGGCAAGCCCCTTCCGCTTACCGCACAGTCTGCATGGGGCCGAGGGGGCTTGTTCAGTGGGGAGAGGACAGCCAGCGCCTCTTGATTTTCTCATCTGCCCCACAGAGCTCTGTCTACTGGGCTTTTATAAAACACTCAGATGCTTCGGAAAGCACACAGTGAAGCTCCATGATAGAAATATATGCAACAGGAAAGATTCTGGGAACAGGGCAACATCATCTGAGTGTCTCCAGGCTGAACGTAACTAATAAAAGCCAGACATCGTGGCTTCTTGGTTTATGTACACAGCCCTACCACGGGCATTTCTACTGCTAGAGGTTCCCAGTATCCTTCCTCCCGACCAAACAATGCTGTTATCAGCAAGAGGCTTCCGAACCAAATCTAAACCGGCCCCAGACTGCGCGTGCTGGCCTCGTCGGCTTCTCTTCAGCTCGTTTTGCTGTTTTGCACATCCTTTTCTCCGAGCTTGGATTTCATTTTCCACCGTGTTTTCAGAACCACTACTCTGTTCCCTGTTTGTTTTCCCTCCTAAGCCGATGTTCTGTATCTTTTAGGTGGCAATCCACTCTGTGCTTGAAAAACTTTTTAGAAGCATTTGGAGTTTACCTAACAGCAGAGCCCCGTTTGCTATAAAGTACTTTTTTGACTTTTTGGATGCCCAGGCTGAAAACAAAAAAATCACCGATCCTGATGTCGTGCATATTTGGAAAACAAACAGGTGAGAACAGACATTCGGTGGCTGCTGACCGTGCAAGCCCGGGGCGGGATCTGACTGAGGGGGGCGTGGTAGTCCAGAGGATCCGTGCAGCCCCGGCTGGGTAGGCTGTCACGGCCAAGCAGTTTCTTGCAGTGACTGTTTTAAACAATAAACAAAAACATTCCTATATAGAGCATCCTATTCTTCAGGATAAAATAAACAAACTATTATCTTTAATGCATGAAAAAAGACTTTGTTTGGAATGTTAAAACAAGTTTAGCTTGACTGGCAAAAGATGAAAAAATACTTTGTGGTTTTATCGTACAGTTTTCCATTAGAGAACTCTTATTTATCCCTCAGAGAATTAATCATTTTGCAATTTCCAAGCTGTCTGTCTATACTCCAATTCTATAGAGAAATTTCTGCTTTTATTTAATCAAATGCAGTACTCAGATACCATGAGAATTAGCCAAAGGATTGTGTTTTATTTTGTTTTTTAGCATTTTACCTTAAGCTAAGGCAAGGCATCCAGATTTACTCTACACTTCTCCTCGTTAGAGAAACATAGCTCATCACCTCTATTTGAAATACTCTGCACATGGTTACGATGTGACCCAGCTTCTCGGGGCAAGTTCAAGCCCTCCCAGGCATTAAGGTTCACCAGGCCATTTAAAATGAGTTCTAAAAGCTGAGGTTCCAAAATTCGGATCTTCTCCCATTTAATCCGGGCCTATCCCAGCCCTACTCTGGCTCCCTCCCTTCCTGTGTTCCAGCCTTATTCCCAGGCCCTGCTACTCCCACAAGAGGCCTGGGTGCTGCTGGCTAGCGTTTCCCCGGGAAGATTGTGGCATCGAGCAGGGGTGGTCTCAGGACAGTAAAGCTATGAAGAGGCCCAGTAGCCATATGCCAGAGGTAACTAGCTAGGCCAGAGCTGCGAAGTAGACAATGAAAGGACTTTGAATGTTCCCCAAGTTCATATTATTCGAGTGCCTTCTGTGCACCAACAACTGTTTGGTGCTAGAGATACAGAAATGAAGAAAACAGACAAAGGTCCATGTTCTCACAGAGCTCGCATTCTAATCGGTGGAAATAGACAATAAATCAAATAGGTAAGTTGCAGTATATTAGAAGGTGATTGGTGTAGCGACAAAGTGGGAAAGGAGGACAGAGAGTGACAGGACGGTGGGGGGAGGGGAGGTCAGGAGCCCCACAGAGATGATGACTTGTGAGCCAGGCCTTTAAAGAAGCGAGGGCATAAGACTGTCTGGGACAAAACAGTTTCAGGAAGACAGACAACAAAAGGCCAAGTCCTCAGGCGCAAGCTGGCCTGGTGTGCATGAAGAACAGGGAGGACGCCAGTGGGTGAGAATGAGTGAGATGAGCAGGAGTTGAGGGTCCAGGCCCCGACCATGCGGGGCTCCTATAGGGCGGAGGATAGAGAGGGTCAAGAGCTGATTGAGAGAGAGAATTAGCCGTCAGGAGCCAGGAGGTAGTAGCCCGGGTGAGAAATGTGGCTTAGGCCAGGGTGTAGCATTGTGGGTGGGAAGAGGTCAGTCATGGAGATCCGCTGACATGTTCTCCGTGGCCATCACCATCTAACAAAACCTAGGGCTGTCTGGAGAAAATGTGTCTTGTCAATATCACCTCACACTCCTCCTCCAGCCCTCCCTCAGGACCTCTGTCCGTTTAGCCCTTGTTCTCAGCAAAGCAGACTTGCATCCTTCAATAACAAGGACAAACCCGCCCCTCTACAAACTGGGGAACAAAGCACCCCTGTCATAGGGATGGCAGTTTTTGAAAAGAAATCTCTCTCGGAACAGCCTTCCTCTTCGCTTTTGGGTCAACATCCTGAAGAACCCCCAGTTCGTCTTTGACATTAAGAAGACGCCGCACATAGATGGCTGTCTGTCAGTGATCGCCCAGGCATTCATGGACGCGTTTTCTCTCACGGAGCAGCAACTTGGGAAGGTGAGGCCCAGCTTTAGTATGCCTTGTATGAACTCCCATGAGTCTGAAGCACTCTTTCTTGAAAATATTCAAATAATAAACAATTGGTCTAAATTACACCAGCTAAAAAGAAATAGTCAACAGTGTCACTGAAAATTTCTTTAAAATCTATCTCATTTATTCCTATCTTAATCTAGTTTTTCTAAGTGGAAATCAAAATAATTGATTATTATCCCAACCCTACTGCAGAACTCTTTACCACAAAGTATAAAACATTCTGCAGACACTAATAAACTATAAAACTACTGAAATTGGCCCGTATTAATTCCATCTGAATATACCTAAAAAGAGTCTACTTGAATATAACAAACTGTGTTTGGGGAAGAAAACCTTACCCAAGATTTCTAACATCATCAGTTTGTCTGTTTATTGTCAAAACATCAATATTGTTTTTACTATGGTTTTCTTTGCTGAGAAAAAGCCCTAAGAAAGCAAAGAAAGATAAAAATACAGAGCAAACTTTGAAAGCGATGTATTGGTCCTATTCAAGCACCCAGAATATTAAACTGAGCGGTTCCTATACCTAATGGATTTGAGGAAATCTTTAGAGCTGAGCAGTGGCTCTCGGGGAGAAGGGCCTTAAGAGCGCTGGGATCGATGCTTCACAGGTGCTTCCGATCCTAGCCTAAGTCTAAACTCACCGTCACCCTATTTTTGCGAAACAGACCTGTGTTTACTTTTGTCTTCCCAACGCTGCCTGGTCTCTCAAGGTAGAATCCTCGCCATTATCTTCAACTCCTTCTTTCTCCCTCAGGAAGAGGTTCCTTCTCCCCACCCTATCCCCTCATGGCTTCTACTCACTCTACAGTGTCTACCCCTTTCTTCTCATCCCTCTGCCCCATCCCTTCAACCCTCTCCACTGTGGTACTTGCCCTGCTGCCATCTCATCTCCCCCGCTTTTCCTTCTCAGGTTATTTTTCCAAAACACAAATCTCATCGTGTCAGCCTCTTATGTAAAGACATTTGTAAATACCTTCCATTATCTACCACGGCCCCTCCTGATTGGGCTTCAAGTCTCTTTCTAGCCTCATCGTTTTCTTGTACATTCCATATACCGTCTATGCTACAGCTTTTACTTTTCCCAAGTTTACCATGAACTTGTTTTCACATCCTTTTGCTCATCTCTTTCCTGTCTAAGTAAAATCCTACTTATTCATTCACTCACAGTCATTTCTTTCATTCAACATGATTTCTTAACGTGTACCAGAAACTATAGGAGACTCAGATCAGTCTGAATATACCTACTTTGTAAACTTTGTCCTGATGTAGTTCCCACACTTGCTTCACTTGATCAATAAAGTTCTTTTTAGCATAAAACACACTGAAAGACTCTTAAGTGCTTGTTTATTTAAACTAAAAAATAGTTTGGCTTATCTATTACTTACTATGTTCTTGGTATATTTCAATGAATCCTCCATCATAAGACCCACATAAGGTAGTTGATATTACCCTCATTTTATAGATGAGGAAATTGATGTTTTGAGAGGTGACACGTCTTGCCTAACATCACACAAAGTTATTATGATCCCTGATTTGCCCAATTCTGCAGTCCTTTTCTTGACTGTCCACCTGCTACTGGTTACTGGCATAGTAAGCATGTGTCATTTTGTCTCCCCGACTAGACTGTAAGCTTCTAAAGAGCAGGTTCCAGTCTTCCTCACCTTTGTACACTCACTGCCTGCCCAGAGTGCCTGCCTAGCTAAATCTTTAGTGAATAATTGCATGATTGTGGATTCTACCTAAACTTTACAAGTGAAACACATCTCAGTGTAGGCATCCTTCAGAGTGATTCAAGCCATTGATACATTTTAAAATGTGCTGGGGCATTGGCCCTGTTAGTAACTCATCTATCTTCCCTGAGTAGAATTTTTTAAAATTTTGTAAAAAAAATAATGACTTTTAAAGTAAAATCGCTTATTTTTTAACATTATCAGTTATAATTACATAAAAACACTCAAATTGCCAAGGAACTTTTGCAAAATCAGACATCAGATCCACCAATACTAATGACCGCTTGCTTCCCTGAGGACACTGGAAGATCTATTAAAATAAACAGGACAAGCAGAAAAAATCCACCACTGCCAGCTACTTACCACTTTCACGGTTATATAAAGGGCTCAATCAGACCTACAATCAGATCTTTTATAAATGCCAAAATTCCCTGGTGGGTGAGGAGGAGAGCAAATGTTTTAATTCAGGCTTTTTACAGCCATTAGTAATGAAGTATGATTGAAATAAGTTCCATTGTTACAGTAACTCAAATCATGCAAAAATAATAATTTTAGTTCCTTTATGAGAGGAAGGCAGAATATATTAGCATTTAATCTTCCTGAAAATAATAGTGACTCACCAGAGCTATCTGGATAGCAGTCAGTCATTCAGCAACACACAGAAGGGCCTGTTGCAGGGACACGTGAACCAGGCGGTAACAGTGGTGGAGGGTCGGCCGCATTATTGTGATTAATTTCCCATGGTTTTCACTCTTGGGGTGATCATTGTTTTTTACTTTGTCTTTTTTTTCTTTTTAGGAAGCACCAACTAATAAACTTCTCTATGCCAAGGATATCCCAACCTACAAAGAGGAAGTAAAATCTTACTACAAAGCAATCAGGGATTTGCCTCCATTGTCACCTTCAGAAATGGAAGAATTCTTAACTCAGGAATCTAAGGTATTGTTGGAAAGTAGAATTAAAATATTTGGTTACTTTTTTTTTTTAAAGTTGAATCTCTCAACAAGCCTTTCTTTCTTTAAGAAACATGAAAATGAATTTAATGAAGAAGTGGCCTTGACAGAAATCTATAAATACATCGTAAAATATTTTGATGAGGTAAGATTTTAAATGACATTTTAAAATATTGGTCTGAATCAGTCCCCAGGATTTGGTTCTGAAGCCTTCGATAGGTCTCAGAACAGCTCTGGCATCCCAAATGGCAGAAAAGGGAGGCCAGGGGGCCTCTCTGATGGGGGATCCTGGCTCCTCGCCAGACCCTGCACATGGCTGCTGCCCTGTAGTTTTATGGCCCACCTTCAGACCAGCCTGAACTTACATGGGCTCATGGGGCCTACAGCCACATTGACTCAAGTTAACGTTAACTCTGATGAGTAAGTAGTGGTCCTATTAAATGGGGCCAGCTTATGCTTGATTATAAACTGCTAAAATGAAAGCTAAGCTTGTCAAATCGCTAAATTCTGTATTCAATGGTTAAATGAAAGTATGACATTTTCTAACTTAAGTAACTATTTCAATAAACCATTATCCTTGATTAATTCTCCTTAATCTGAATTTTTTTTTTTTTTTTGGGAATTCACACAGTCATCAGATATGTTGTTTCCAAATATATGTTAATTGCCCCTTCCCTGATTCCCCCCACTCAGTCATGCTGGGACAGGCTATCCATGTCAATGGTGAGAATAGCTCACCAAGTCCATTTGCTACTTGAAGATGAAGTGAAGAGCTAAGGTAGGGTAGAGGCAATGAGTTCCTTAAACATGATAAGCATCCCTCTTTCCAGGGGCCAGGGGTTAGAAGGGAAGCACTGGGGAGGGCCGGGAGGGGAGAGAATGGGAGAGGGACTAGATTGCCCAGGATGGGAGGGGAGGGAAGGGAAATAGTCATCTCTAACCAGGATGCCCCTGCCTGCTGCATTTAAGAAGAAATACTTGCCTGCATGTTGGCTGCCCAGAAATGCTTGCTGTGCTTGGAATGGCTGTGACATAATGCATAAAACAGGGCCTTGGAGGTCTGGCCCCATATTTGTAAGCAAACAGTTGGTATTTCTTTCCAGTTTCTATTTTAAGCCCAAGTATTGGTGATCCTGTGATAATGACTTAGCAAAACAACTTGCAAAGTGAGTATGTAAATGATCGAAGACAATGTCGGCATCTGCTTCATACAGATTTTACCACTCAGCATCAGGAATGCAAAAAGAAAAACCAGAATTGTAATGATAAAACCACAATATCTAAAATAACTGTTCTAATTGTCAACAGATTCTAAATAAACTAGAAAGAGAACGAGGGCTGGAAGAAGCTCAGAAACAACTCTTGCATGTAAAAGTCTTATTTGATGAAAAGAAGAAATGCAAGTGGATGTGAGCACTGGCTTAATCTGGCAAAGTTCTTCAGACGACTTGGGAGCAAAATGGCTGCTTGGGCTACTCTGTGTCGTTCATTTTTTTAAGTTTGCACAAAGGTTCCGCTCTGAGCACCGTCTTTAAGAGACCAAGGCACATGCACAGCTTTTAGGAAGCATAACAACTGTGGTGCCTGTGCGTGTACAGGGAACCCTTCTGTAAATAGAGCTGAAGTGGTTGTTGCCAACAGCCTCCTTGTTTACAGAGAATACGGGGCCAGTAAGCAGGTGTCAGTATTGTAACTACAGTCTCCACTTAAGCACAATGATGTAAGTGGTTTCGTTTGAAAACTAGTTAGGTACCACTTGTGACGACACGGCACCTCCGCAGAAAAGGGACGCTGCCGGTGATCTAAACAAAATGTGAAACGAGTACATTGGAAACAAAGGTGGAGGTGTTAGGGCAACCGGGAAGGTTTGCAGCATTGAAACTTTCCCCGGCAGTTCTTGGAAAGCGGGCTGCAGAATTTGGTAGTGTGTACACTTAGCATTTGTGAGTGCGTGTGTGCGTGTGTGTTTTTAAACCAAAAACTAACAGTGTTGCAACATTGTTGAAAGGGCTGTGTTTTTCAGTGGTCACTCCATCCACCTCGCCTCCATTTCACTAAGGGACTCTAAAGCAAGGAGCAGTAGGCTTCATGTAAATGCAACAGCGTTTTACCCAGACACTTTATTTTATTTTTTGCAAACTAAATGTATTTGATGGTGGACATGTTGGATGTTTAAGAAAAATCATTAGTTAACTCCGATCAGTTCTGTGGAAGAGTAACTCACGCCCCTAATCCTACAGTTCTATACTAGTGTCTCCTTGCTTTAGAGTTCTAGTGAATCCTGTGGTTATAAATACTTGTGTGATTCAAAAAAAAGAAAAGATACATTTTACATTTCATGAAATTGCTGTTCACACTGGAGTATTATATATGAATATATATATATATATTTGAGGTCCAAGGCCTGAAAAATATTAGTATAAAACTTGGTATCTTAGTCTTACTATGTACTTTTTGAAAGTATTCCTCACAAGAGAAAGAATTAAAAATACTCATTTTATTCATGCCTTTCCTTTTAAAGAATTCCTATCCAGTTTACACTGTAGTTTTTTTATTACTGATTTTTATTCCTGAATTTTTGCTGCTTATGACCAATTTTAATACCACTGTGTTTTCCTTCTAGTAAGTCAGAAGTAAAGTATAATTGGCAACTCTCGGACTTTCCTTGGGGCACCTTCTAACCTTGGTGCACCACTTCCCAGACTGAGGAAAGAAATTTTTTCATGTAGCAAATACAACATTGATCACACATTCCTTAAAATCATTTGCCAACACGGTATGGGATATCAGGATTAACTGTGAATTTATCTTAGATAAATGCAATTTATTTTGCTCCTCAATATCTGGTAAAGGTGACACCTCAACAAGCTGGTCAGAGAAAATAAGCAGTTATTGCCCTGACAGGTACCTTCCCAATCCCATCGCTTTTGACCATTGTCTGTTCAGTGGACACACCTCAAAAAACTACCAAATAGGTTACTTACAAGTATTAAGGTGAGAGGTCTGGCCCCCATCTAAGGCTGCTACCGTGTTGATGTGAAAGCGTCCATAAGAGAATAGTAGCAGGAGAGTTGAGAGCCAACGGTAGGAGAGTTGCCCAAAAGACTTCCCCTGCTTTAGGGTACAGAAATGCTAAGGAAACTCAAAGGAACAGCTACCGCTTTCTCTGACTACTTGGTGAAAGCTCCTTGGTGAAAGCTCCATGAGGGTGTCCCTGTCCAGCTCTGTGGTGCGAGTCCTGTGTGGAGACTTACCTCCGCTTCCAGGAACTGTGCTGCTGGGAACTTTGGGCAAGTCACTTACCTCTTTGTGCCTCAATTTCTGTATAATATTTCTATCCTACCTCACTGAGGTGGCGTGAAGATTCACTAATATATGTAGCGTGTTTGTCAATCCCCAGTGAAAAGCACTATCTAGATCACATTTTTGGGTCCCATTAGCCAAATGCAGTAAATGGCCAAATTAATTGTGTGCTGGAGACAATCAGTCACTGGGTCTACATTAAACAGCAACAGAGAAACAAACTACAAACAATTTATATTTTCAAGTTTCTTTGACTATTTTTTTGGTGCAAAACCATTTATAAACTTTTTTTTCCTAACACTAGTGTCTACAGCAGCACTTAAAAATTGTTACCTTTTCCGTAATAGGGATTTAGAGTCTATTTCTTATTGTATACCTGATTGAAGCTGTTCTTGGAGATGAATGTTTTAAATGTCTATATCCAAAAATAAACATTTTGATGTAAATATGGACTGTTCTTGTCTTTTTTCCTTCAAGTTTTCTAGTTATAATAGATTTTTTAAATTATTATACAAAGTGGATCCAGGGAAATCATTTACTTTTCAGGAACAAGAAGTCACCATATACTCTATGTGAATATGTAAGTAAATCTCATTTCTTCTACATGATGCTAAGGGCTGCTCAATTACGTTGCTGGCCTCCACTATCAACTTAAGACTCTTGATCGTGAAGCCTTCTGGGTAATGGACATTTCACTTGGTTTGGCAGACTTGAGCTTTGCCTTGTTGATGTGAAGTTAATTCCTTTAAAGGATGATGTTACATTAAAAAGCAAATGATGGCATACTTAGGGATGCACAGAAATAAAACACTTATAGTAAATTGGTTAGATCCAACACAGTGGGAGGCAAAGTTAAATAACAATGATACCTTTAAAGGGACCCCACTGGGGTCAAGTTTTACAATGAATGGCCCTGTTTTATAAAGCCACAGTATTTAATTATTTGAACTTTATTATTTTCTATTCTATCTCAAACGTCAAAATCAATATGATCTATATTGCTAAATACACACTGTATGGTTGAAAAAAAATCCAACAAAAGACAATACAGCTAGATAGAAAAATATTTATTAAGCTCTTTAATAAATTATGTGCATACAGATTTTAGAAAAGGTAGTGTTTTATATTTAGATATCTTTAAGTTGTATTTTTTATGCTGACTTTAAAACTGTCATCTTTTTTCAAGAACTAGAGGTTTGTAACTCGTATATAGTAAACCAGGAAATGTTTACTGACCCTGCTACTGTCAAACATCTCAGAGGTGAGGAAGCAGAAATACAACATGGGCATATTTTAGGCAACACGCCCCCAAATCCAACAACGTAAAATTAATAAAATAATTTTAAAATTTGATTTTCCAATTAAATTAGCTCCATTTATTTATACCATTCTCAAAAGGTTTCCGATATATACTCTAAATATCTCTGAAGCTGTTTAATGCTTCACTTGTCATTAGCATAACCCTAAAATCCCGACCTGCATGCACTACAGCATGTAGCTGGTACCTTTTCTTGAGGCAAATTCAAGGGTTTTGGCAAACAGTAATAAAGTATCTAAATGCCACATATGTTAAAACTTCAAGCTTTATTGGGTCACTGATTTCATCCCTTTTCTCCAAAAACATCATTCCCCAGGTGATCCAAGTTCCTCTAGTTGTTTTCTTTGTGTTGTTTCTAGTTCTTCTAGTCTTTTACGAAGTAGAGAGAGTTCCCTTTGATGTTGTTCCTCCTTAAAAGCACAGAAAAAAGAAAAAATAAAGAAAAGGCTCAGAAAAACTGGTGGAAAACTAACTTGGGCAGCAGCCTCAGTCCTCTTTTATTCAGGCCTGCACATCTGACAGAGCAAGGACGGCCATTTTAGCCGTCTAAGAACACAGCAGCATGGGCCAGACTACTGACTAGTTGTGTGTCTCTCCTGCCTCAAGCTGTAGCCGTAAAGCAAAACCCCAAATCTGTCATTCTCTAGGTATAAAATTCACCAGGGAGTAAACTAGAAAATACTCCTGCAGGGTCTAGATGTACTTATATGACAACTTTCTAATAAGACTGGAGTTTAATAGCAATCCTATATAATAAAAGGCTAATATGCAAATTGTCCCCTCAACCAGAAGTTTCACCGGGGGCAGGCTGGACCACTAACCTCCCACATCCCCTCCCCGCTGCCGGCCCAGGCCAATGGGGCCCAATTAGGGCGGGCTGGCTGGACCCCACCTGTGCACGAATTCGTGCACCAGGCCTCTATTATAAACAAAGCTCTTGGTCTGAGATTCAATTCTGTAACTAAAATCTTATAGCATTATAAAATGTAATTACTTATTATTCATCTTCTAAAAATCATCCAAATAATTTGATACCTTCAGTATCTCGAGGACCTAATACAGTGGAATTAGCTATATGATGAAACTCAACTCTATCAGTTATTAGCTATGATCTTAGGAAAGTCATTTCACCTCTCTGACTCAGTTTTCTCATCTGTAAATTGGAAATAATAATACCTTTCCTCAAAGCATTTTTCATTAGGATTACATAAAATATTGTATGGAAAATGCATAGTGCAGTACATTAGTAAATGCTTGGTAGTAGTGTTATAAGAGTAAGCTACAAACTCTAGATTACTCAAACACTCATCAATCAACTTCCTTTTTTTTTTTTTAATCCTCACCCAAGGATATATTAATTGATTTTCAAGAGAGAGGAAGACAGGGAGGGAGGGGGGGGAAGGGAGAGTAGAGACAGAGAGATAACGAAACATCGATGTGAGAGAGTAACATTGATCAGTTGCCTCCTTCACGCACCTGACCGGGATTGAACTTGCAACCTAGGTATGTTCCCTAACAGGAATTGAATCCACAACTTTTTGGTGTACAGGATAATGCTCCAACCAACTGAGCCACCCAGCCAGGGCAGGTCCTTCTTTTAAATTGCTTAAGAGGCCCTACTAGGTTTGGCTCAGTAGACAGAGTGTCGGTCAGCGTGTGGACTGAAGGGCTCTGGGTTCGATTCTGATCAAGGACATGTACCTCCATGTACCTCGGTTGCAGGCTCCTCCCCAGCCCAATCCTGGTCAGAGTGCTACAGGAAGCAAACAATCGATGTGTTTTTCTCACATCAGTATTTCTCTATCTTTCCCTCTCTCTTCCACTCTCTCTAAAAATCAATGGAAAAATATCCTCGGGTGAGAATTTTAAAAATATATAAATAAATAAATAATTTTCTTAATAGATTTTACTCTTAGCACCATCACTAGAGGATAAAATAGATTAATATCCACTTTGCTTCTCAGGAAATTTCTGTTAAAGAAAGACTTGAATTTTTTACTCTGTATATAAACAGGTAAAAATGTACAGAAACATTTGCCTAACCTTTTCCCTAAAATAAATGCTCATACCTGCATATGAGGAGGAAAGGCTAGCTCCATGCCTGGAACCATGGTTGATGACTGCAAGCTAATAGGATTGATGGATGCTGTTGGAGGTATGTTAGGAACCAAAATTAAACTTCGAAATTCATTATGTCTTCTCTGTATATCCTTTAGTCTTTTTTGAAGCCTTGTATATTCTTCAAACGGAACATTTTGTCTTAAAGAGAAAAAAAAAAGTATTCTTTAATACAGAAGTTTAAATAGGAAGAGAAGGATTTCTAAATTATAAGGTTTATCTGTATTTAATATATAGGGTGTCCCCAAAAAATGTATACACACTTGAATGCTGATAACTCTTTTAAATTTTCACTCCAAGGTTTAACTGATTTGTAATAATGGGTAAAGCTAGACTAAGCTTTGAACAAAGAAAATTTATCCCTAAAGTGCCACTAGACTTTTTTTTTAATGGGGATACATAAAAGATAAAGCTTACGGTACAAAACCGGAAACAGTCAATAAAATTGAGGGTGCACAAATACCGAATGAAATGATCTTGGTGTTTGCCAATTCCATTGTTTCACGTTATCAGCAGTGCCTGGACCAGAACAGTCATCAGTTTGAAAACAGGCATTGACAAAACAAATTTTCATTTCTGTAGATTCTTTTAAGTTTTGAAAATGAACTGTATGTTAAACACTTACTTCATAATCATTCAAAGTGTGTATACATATTTTTGGGACATCCAGTATATAAAATTATGTCTGTCAAGAAAGATAAACAGAAATATGAAAGGACGTATTATTATTACGACAGCATTGCAGGCTATCAACTCATTTTAAAGTTTTATTTGCCAATTAATTAAAAATCTCTTGATACTTTTATTTTCATTTCTACTCCACTACCCAAGTCCATGAATCCTGAAACTAAAAGGAAACAACTTAAACCCAAAGGATGCCTTATTTTCCAGAAGGAATCAAACAGAAATACAAAAAACACTCGCTTGAATCTTATGAAATTGCCATTTTTGAGGTGAACTATGGTCAAATATAGGGAATTTCATATTGTTCAACCTAATTCTTAAAAACATAGTGACATAAGTGAAGTCCCAACTTTAGGGGAAAATGACATGGATAAAAAATAACTTTTCAGGCCTCTGCCAATCTTTCTAGACATGAGTTTTCTGACCATCAGTCACATCAGTAATCAAATAGAGTTTCAAAACTACTCTAAGTTCTAGATAACCTGTGCCACAGCTGCCCAATCCTGAATTGATCCAATGTCCAAGTTAATGGTTATGAAGTTTTTCTGAACATGTTTTTGGTGGACATATGTACTTTGCCTCCCATCCTCCAACAAAAAGTTGAATTTTATTTTAGAATAAATTTGGTGGCATCTTACTTTGGAACAGAGTATTATAAAGTTGGCATTCATTCTAGTCTAGACACCTCTTAGTTGTTATAAAAAAACAACTGTTCACATTTTGGTAATTATACCCAGGAAGACCAGGACACATTATAAAACATCACTGCTTGATATTATAGGCAATTTCCATTATAGAAAAGTCTGATACTGTCTGAAATCTGAAGGCTACCATTAATTAGCTGAAGTTGCAGGGGTTTTTTTTATTAACTTGAATCAAATGAGTCATTCAATGCCTCTATCACTTAATATGGTAAATCTTCTCTGCTCAAAAATGTTAATGTGCAAATAAATGACTAGCTGTGCTTCGATGTAAATGACAAACACAAGTTATAGCCCAATAATAGTTTATCACACCAATCAAAAACTGATCTTTGATTTAAATTGTGGCCACAATTTCATACTGTGCAATCACTACCATTGTCTTGTCACAACAGCAAGAACTCACACCACCCTGGCTGCCAAAGCCAGTGACTGGCCTTTCCTACCAGTCCCAACCCTAACACTAACCCTGGCCTGTGTTAGATACCTTTAGGTTTGAAGGAACATTTGGTCCGGGAGGGGGTGTGTTTATAATAAATTAGGAGTATAATGAATAGTTTTAGAATTCTTTTAAATGTATATTTTAAAAGAAAACAAAGTGCGTTATGCCAGAAACCAAGTTGTATAATATCAAAATAACCACATGGGGTAAATATCCATACATACAAACATATTACCTATTTAACACCTGATTTTCTGTTTCCAATTCTTCTCTCTTTGCCTCCAAGACTTCTACTTTCTCGTGTAGTCTCTTCAATTTGTTTTCATGAAGAGATTTTCTCTATAAAGAAACAAGATGAGTAAGTGTGTAAATACATGGTTCCTTTTCTATTTGAACAAAACTATGTAATAGTGAATATTTTACTCCCCAAAACAATTTTATTTAGAGATGAGTATTTTTAGTCACTACTAGGAACCAAGATTAGTAGACATGAGTCTTACTGAAAATTGCAAAGATAATAAACCACAGATTTATCTCATATTCTCAGTGTGACAAATAGAACTATTATGAATGCCAAACAAGAAAACTGGTATCAATAATTAAATTGCTGCAAATAAAAAAAAATCTAAAAATGAAGGAGTCAAATTTTACTAACAAATTTGCCTGGTATCTGATAAGCTCTTGGTTTTTACAAAAGATATCATGTATTTTTAAAAAAACTAACCAAAATTTAAAGTTAAAAGAATGTTTGCAATTCATAAAACACTACCAAAACGATAAATTAAGGATCAGAAAGCTAACATAGATTATGAGTGCATTTCGGTATAAAAACATGTCTTTCTCAATACTAAAAAATAAAAAACTTTACAAAGAGAAATTTTTCTAATAATATGAAAAAAATCCATATATAATGCAAAAGTAGTATATGAAAACAAGTACAATTTTTTCAGTTTTATAAAACAGGTTTTTGGTGGGTTTTGTGGTGTGTTTTTTTCAGGAAAACACTTATAAATGTTCCATACTCTTTAGTAGTTACAGACCATTTAGGTATTTGTTTTCTTACCTTTTTCCCCCCCAGTATAACAGGCTTCCAGAAAAATGCATAGAACATAAATTGTAAGGCAAAATGTCAAACCGCAAAGCAAATGCTGGTGTTATTACCTCACAAGTCAACACCGGTAAACCAGCAGTGCCCCTCCCTTCCTCCTGTCAATCTCTATCCACTCTGTCCTCTGAAAAGGTAACTCACTAATTCACTGCCAAAGCTGTAGTTAAGGTTTTGCCTATTTTTGAACCTCACATGAATGGAATCATAGTGTACATTCTCTTACAAATGGCTTTTTTCTTTCACTCAATATTGTGAAAATTATTCATGCTATTGCTTATAGGTACAGTTCATTCATTGCTGCATCCTGTATTCTACTAATGAATATTACTTAGTTTATTATATCTACCCAGTCCACTGTTAAGGGTCACCTTGGCTATGTCCAGCTGGGAACTGACTGCTACGGGTATTCTGCCTCATGTTTCCCATTGCCTCCCATCCTCCAGCACCCACAATACTAGCCTGTGCCTCCTCCCTCTACACTGGCCGAGGAACCACTCTTTTGTCCTGAACCACCATGTCTATCCATTCACCTGCCCAGGTCAAAGAAAGGAATCACACAGTATGTGCTCTTTTGTATATGGGTTTTACTGTTGTTCAGCACTTTATATGAATACGCAATGTATTACATGTCACAGTCCTTTTCCATTGTTATGTTGTCATCCATTTCACAAAGATACCACGTATACATTCTCCTTCTGATGAAAATTTGAATGTTCCCATTTTGAGACTGCTATGAATAAAGTTTTTCTGAACATGTTTTTGGTGGACATATGTACTAATTTCTCTTGAGAATATACCCAGGAGTGAGTCATAGAGTATACATGTTTGAGCTTTAGTAAATACTGCCAGTTTTCTTAAATGGTTCTACTAATTACATGCCCACCAGCAATACATGAGAGTTCGCACTGCTCTCCATCCTTGTCAACACTTGATGTGGTCAGTCTTTTAAATTTTAGCTCTTTTGGTGGAGTACAAGAGTTTGTCAATGTAGTTTTGGTTGCATTTTCCTGACATCTAATCAGGGTGATTATGCATATTGGCCACCTGGATACCACTTTTTTGTGAAGTGCCTCTCTCAGTCTTTTGCCTGTTTAAAAAATTTTTTTGCATAATCTGTTTATTGGATTTGTTGGAGTTCTTTATATATTCAGAATATGAATCCTTTGTCAGATATACAGGGTGGGGCAAAAGGACGTTTACAGTTGTATGTGAAACAGTTTGTTCTTGTATTATTATTTATTAATAGAGGCCTGGTGCACAAAATTCGTGCTCAGGTAGGGTCCCCATGCCTGGCCAGCGATCAGGGCTGATCAGGGCCTTCTGGCTGCCAGGTGGGGCCTTCCTTCGTTCCGTGCCACCCCCGGGTGGTCAGCACATGTCACAGTGAGCAATCTAACCTCCCAGTCGGACTCCTGAGGGGACACTTTGCATTTTAGCCATATATATATATTACTGTATTACTTTCCATATAAGCAACTGTAAGTCTACTTTTGCCCCACACTGTATTTGTCTGGAGGTGTATACTGTATTTGTGTTTCCTGTCTTCATTGCTGAGACAGACATAAAAGCCAACCTAAGAGGTTAAATGAGCACTTTGCTGACAGGTGGGCTCTGGAATCTACTCGGCTTGTTTAGGTGAAACATTAAAAAAATTTGTGTTCCTCCAGTAACTGAATTTACAAAACAGAGTGGACAATTACCACCTTAATTTGTAGAAATAAACAGGGTATAAAAAGAAAGTGGGGGGAGTTTGACCAAAAATTCTACCTCAAAGGTCCTGATGACATTACTTCTTGACCAACAACCTTAGCTTAATCAGCTTTCATATACTAAAAACTTGGGGAGGGGGTGGGGATGGGGTAAAGGTTTAGGAGTTTGGAAAAGGCCCAAGGAGGCCTTTAAAATCAAAGCAATTTATGATAAAAGAGAACAATTACTAAGATTCAACCTCTGAGTTTTCAAAGGTTTGCCAAAGGGCCAAATTAAGTTCTTTGGGTAAGATGCACATTTACCGAGTTGGACATTTATCGCCACGGCCATTTGAAGTATTGAACCTCCATTCATTTGAAACTTGCCTAATACTATATGACCTCCTGTATTTGTCTTGTACTGTTTTTAACTCTTGAAATACTGAACTTTTTAACACTGTATGTCTTATTCCCTCCAACTGAGACTGTGAGCTCTTGGAGAGAAATGCCTGTATTATGCCCCTTACTCACATTCCTTACCAAGAGGGTCAACCTTGAACAGAACCTTGAACTCTCATTTTTTTGGAATGCCCTTGGGATATGCATTCTGAAAATGGACACAACATGTTTTTAGTGAAAATCTAATGGAGCCTGGCCAGTGTAAACACATTCTTTCTACGTCTTCACTTTAATGACAAAAGATTGTTTAGATTTAGAGAAGAAAAAGAGTGGATTTATTTTACCGTGTGTTAAAGTATTGGAAATGAAGCCACTGAGAGTTCCTTGGATTTTATGCAGTATCATGGTGCAAAGCCCAGGCCTCCCTGTTATCCTCAAAGCTGAACAACAGATTCCAGGTAATATAGCTCCCCAACCCCACCCCCACCGCATGGGCACTTGAAGCCGACAGTTGTTTTGCATCAGGGTCCGCACCACCAGGCTATAAACCAAATGCAAACTCTGGGCTTTTCAGCGGACACCCTTCAGGGCAAACCAGCTGGCCCCCACCCCTGTACCAGGCCTCTATCCTATCTAATAAAAGAGTACTATGCAGATTGATCACCACTGCAACACACAATATAGCTGCCCCCATGTGGTCAAAGATCCTGCCCCCATGTGGACACAAGATGGCCACCACAAGATGGCCAGCAGGAGAGGGAAGTTGGGAGGCACCCAGCCTGCAAGGGAGGGCAGTTGGAGGTGATCAACCCTGCAGGAGAGGGCAGTTAGGGGTGACCAGGCCGGCAGAGGAGGGAAGTTGGGGGCAAACAGGATGGCAGCAGAGTGGTTAGGGGGTGATCAGGCTGGCAGGCAGAAGCGGTTAGGGGCAATCAGGAAGGCAGGCAGGCAAGCAGTTGGGAGCCAGCAGTCCTGGATTGTGAGAGGGATGTCCGACTGCCCGTTTAGGCCCGATCCCAGGCAGTCGGACATCCCTTGAGGGGTCCCAGATTGGAGAGGGTACAGGCTGGGCTGAGGGACAACCCCCCTCCGTGCACGAATTTCGTGCACCGGGCCTCTAGTTCTTTAAGAAGAGGAAGAAGAAGAAAAAGAAAAAGATAAAAATTATGAACAACAAATACGTAACTATCAACAAGTGAATCTAAAACCCAAGAGAATAAAAAAATCTGATGAACAGTATTAACTGGTGAATATAATAGAATCAGGGCATAGAAAGGGAGTGGACTGACAATTCTCAGGGGAAAAGGGGAGTGGGGGGTTCGGGAAGAGACTGAATAAATAGCGTACACCTATGGATGAGGACAGTGGGGGAGGGGGTAAGGACAGAGAGTGAGGTAGGAACCTGGAGGAGGGGAGCTATGGGGGGGAACAAGAGGAACAATTGTAATAATCTGAACAATAAAGATTTATTAAATTTTAAAAAAAATAAACTGACACACACACACACACAAAAGAATGTGTGGAGAAGCGATATAGAAGAGCCTCCCAATTCAGGTTGTTGGTCAAGCTTTTCCAAGCAAATTACAGCAAATATTATTACCCAAAGACTCTACCAGAAACACTTATCAGAAATGACACAATCTTGTACTTAGGAGGTTGGAATCACAAAAACAGTGAGCCATCTTAACCAGCCTGGGGGAGAATAAAGCTGCTATTCCCCAGCTTTAAGAACCTCTTACAGAAAAGTAACTCTAAAGGATTATGATTTCTGCCCTGGAGTTAATATTTTGTGACTTGTTTTAGTCTTAATGCATAAGAAACTTACAATTTGTGTCAGTTAAAACATCCACAAAGTCTGTTGCACTTTTATGAATTATATTTATTTAATCTTATAGCCAAAATTTTCATATAGAAGCAGTATAGGGTTTGAGTTAAATTATTTTTCTAGTGATTATTCTGACCAGAAAATAATACTTATGTGTATTATGGCTACCAATAAGAGAAAAATCAAAGCATTTGGAATAAAAGAAAGTGGGAAATTAAAAGAGTAACAGTACAAAAAGAGCACAGGCTTGTGAATAGAAAGATGTAGGTTTTAGTCATGGCCATGATTCTAACAGTCAAGTGATTTTGGCTACCTACCACTTCAGTTTCCTAATCTGTAAAAACTATTATCTCTGAGTGCTAAAGTCCTCCCAGCCCTAAAATTGTATCTACTTAAAAGTTGTCAGTCTTTAGGGCAGTGTCCCACGTGATGGAACAATTCTGGGTCATAATTATTCACTCAGTTGAGCTTAACAATTTCTATGACTTCAAACCATAATCCATACATTTTGAAAAGTGAAATGGATATTTATTATGTTCACACCCATTACTTGACAGGCATTACAGTAGAAAAATAATTCATACAAGGTCACAATATTAATGAAAGGGTTATTTTGCAGGCTTCTTAAATATCACCTCCTCCTCTCTTTCTGGTATACCTGCAATTAGTTGATAATCTCTCTCACCACTGGATGTCACTTTTGCTCCAAAAGAAGTCAACCCAAACTAACCTCAATTAGAATCTGATCTCTAAAATACTTTTCTCTAAAACCTCAACACAAAATTTATCTGTGAAAGATCAAATCAGCTCTTATAATTTCTAGTGATTTCCAGCTAATATCTGGCTTCAGAGGCTTCTAGGCTTCAAATAGTACAAGAAAGTATAAATACTTTCTAAGATCATCCCAAGCCATAATAAACTGCACTGAAACCCCAGCAATATCCATATGATGCACAGTACTTCCATGACCTTAAAGAAAAAAAAGTGATATACAAAGGGAAAAACAACAACACAAGTCTTTATATTTGAATATAAAACACTGGAATTCCCATTTGTAAATGCTGTTTTCTAATCTCAGTATCACACTACTTTTAGTATTATGGGAAGAAAATAGCAATACTCAGAAACCACAAACAGAGGGAAGTAATAACTTTTAGACTTCTCATGTTATAACTATCAGAAGGCATTTGGCAGTTATACTTAATACATAAGTAGGTGACTAGGAACTGTGTCCTTGGGTTTCTCAATCAAAATATGTAAATACTATATAGTTCTCTTCTCTTACGCAAATGTGAAGAGCTAACCTTTCAGATATTGACACTGGTGTGGCTATGCCTACAAGCACCTTGCTCTCATCTCAGACCTTCTTACCTCCCAAAGCAAATGCCATGACTAAGGGAACTTATCAAATCGAGATATGTCAAATCAACCCCAATCCCAACATACATGCACCAATTTTGTTAAATAACTACTAAATCACTGCCACAGTGAGTCATGGTTACTAAAGGGGTCATGCTATACTCCTCGGGTTTGTTGAAGTAGAAAAAAAGTTGAAACCACTGCCTTAGGTGAATGATCTGACTGCATTATTTCCAGGATGCCCTGGACTATTTATAAGAAAATAAATTTATTAGGTTCTGGGGAATATAGGCCGGCAAAATGGAAGCTTAAAAGGAGGGTGGCTGTCGGAACTATCATGGCTGTTTCAGAAGCCAGGGGGGGTTCTAGTTCCTCCTGTAGGGCAAGGAGGTACTTGCTCCTATATTCCTGAGTTGGAAACAAAAAAGCATTTTAACCACAAAAGCAGTATTACAAGTATTAGTTAAGCTGCAACAGGGAGAATGAGTTAAATAAGACTTGTGTGGGCTGGTCTAGAAACTTGATCACTGAAAAACAGTCTGTGAAAAAAATGCATGTTGGCTCTGAAAAACTGACCTGTACACAAAATTTAGAAATAAATCTGTTGAGCCATTTGGATTTTCCCAATTTATCTCTGGAAGGTTGAAAGTAAAATGTCATATTTAAGTACTAAGCCAATAAAATCTCAGTTTTCATTGTACATTTTATTCTCCTAAAATAGTTAATTATGTTTTACTCTGTAGAAATCACTCTAATAAGAATCACTTGCCTTTTTCTGGGCAATTGCAGCTCGCTGCAGTTTCTCTTTAGCTTGATTATACTTTTCTTCTCGGTCTGTGATACGTTCATGAAGCTTTTGCTTTTCTTCCAGCCACTGGATCTGTTTCTCTTCCAATGTCCTGTCAGAAGAATGTAGGCAAAACATGGAAATTAACTCTTAGGATTAAAAAGATATTATCCCAAGTAAAATCAAACTTACTACCCATGTGGCATTCAGAAGACTAATTTAGATATTTGAAGTAAAAAATATATTGGTTAACTCAATGAATAAAGACGTTTTTCTTTGAGAGTTTTCAGAATAGTATGGTCAGGGAGAAATTTAAAAGGCCTTCTTCCATAAATGTCTTTTTTTTTTATTATTATTAAAAGAATTCAAAAGTCTATAAAGTTCATTCTCTAGGAATAGAAAGCGCATTATCTCAGACCACTGTATATTGTCAAAGGGTGTTTGTAACTAGTTCCCAAAACACATTCAACATGGAATCATCATTGAAATAACTATATATAATATAGCAGGGGGAAAAAAGAAATAGTTGTACATAAAAAAACAACAACTCTACTTTTCAACTTCTAGTTGTGCTTTTTCAGCTTGGCTTCTTAAATTTCGGCACTCCTGTTTTAACCTCTCCACCATTTCCTTCAGTATTTGGTTTGAATTCAGCAATTCATTCTCTGACTGTGTAAGTGAGGTCACTTGGATCTGCAAATTACTGATTTGCTTAAAAGAGAAGGAGATAAATGTTAAGGCCACTAAACAAATTTAGTAGAGTATAAAAGCAGCAGAGGATACTAAACATCTTCCCTCACAAATACCCCACCCAGTTGATGTGCCCTTGAGGACAACCTGAAATGAAATAAGCTTTAAGACATAGATTTTTAAAAGCCCTTAAAAAAATAAAGCAAAATGTTTGCTAAATAGCATACCTGTTTCAGGTCAGAATTTTCATTTTTCTCTTTCTCTGCATTTTCAATATTCACAATTTGTTGTTGAAGTTTTAACCTGTAAATCAAACACAATAAAAGACATTATTAAGGATCCACAGTTCACATATTTCACTGAATTAGGTAATCATTTTACCAAGTGCCTTTATTAACAGTAGACATTGTGAAATCTGGTAGATAAATGATAAAGATTTTGACTTCAGGCAGCCAAATTGTGTTCACATATAACTAAAATTTAACATAAATTTCTGCTTTTGCTATGAAAAAAAATATTGGTATAGAGAAGAGGAGAAATCAGGTCTGTCTAGGAAGATGTGAAAATTAAAACCTAATGGGCAGATTTTAATGAACAAAGGGAACAGCCTGAGCTGCCTTTGGTGGAAGAGTGTACAATGTGTTGCTAAGCCACCAGAAAGCAGTCCAGTTTAGGAGAAGCCACTTTACAACCAGATAGTAAC
Organism: Eptesicus fuscus; assembly: GCF_027574615.1. Classification (NCBI taxonomy): domain Eukaryota; kingdom Metazoa; phylum Chordata; class Mammalia; order Chiroptera; family Vespertilionidae; genus Eptesicus; species Eptesicus fuscus. Next base: position 19,911,666 of record NC_072479.1, on the reverse strand, counting down.
TGACAACTTACAAAATGTCTTCTGCTGCACTGCTACTTTACTTTCACTCTGCTAGGTTAGAGAGCTCCAAAATGTATCCTAATGACCACCATGTCATAATATAACAGGCATTTAATTAAGGTTGGCCAGTTTTAATTGTAGTAATTTCTCACAATAAATCTATGAGCATAAGCAGAGTCATCTTTATTATCCCAATTTTACAGATAAAAAGATTAAAGTTTAACCAAGTTAGGCCAAATGACATAGCTACCAAGTCAAAGGACCCAGGTCTTCCAGATCCAAGTTAGTATCCCCCTCTCCCACTTCATTATATGGCAATTTTACTGATTTAAAAGGAAATGTCTAGTACAGGACAACATGCTGTATTCTATTAAATATATTGAATTTTCATTCCTGAGATGAATAAACACACAATTTGTATCCTCTTCAAAAGGTATATGTTCTCAGAACATCTCTGGTGACCAAATGACTAACCTCATGAGAAAGACTTTATGCTAATTAGGTTTGAAGGATAGGCCCACAACCTCTCCATTTTAAAAACCCTTCAAACACTTATTTCAAATACTAGAGGCCCGGTGCACAAAATTCGTGCACGGAGGGGGGTTGTCCCTCAGCCCAGCCTGTACCCTTTCCAATCTGGGACCCCTCAAGGGCAGTCGGGACATCCCTCTCACAACCATTTGTAGCCTAAATGCTTTCTAAATAAGTTATGTAGATATTAAGAGAAACAACTAAGCCCTACATACAAAAATTGAAGCCAATGACACCAATGCCAAAGAGCACTTGACTATTAAGACACAAAAGGAGTAAGAACATCATCACTATTGTAGAATATAAAAAACAATACACAAGTGGCCCCTAGACACCAGGAGCCATTGCTGGTCAATACCAAAACTTGGATCACATCTCACAGGTGCAGGTCTTAAAATCTGAGCACCTGAGGCAGGGTTGCAACCCTTCATTCCTCCGGAGGAGCTGCAGCCCAGAAGGATGAGGAAGAGGAGGCCCAGAGTAAGCATATGGTCCAAGCTCTGAACCCCTGTGTCACACTGCCCCCTGCCTCCACCTACTAATTGCCAGGATCTGTGAAAAAAACTGGTGTTGAAGATATTCCAAGGAGCTTGTAAGATTTATGTTTAAAGAAAACTTAAGTGGAGGAAAGCCAGACTTCAAGCAGCATGAATATGTGGACTTGGACAAGCTCTGCACCTTCTCACGGAAAGGTCAGATTTCACCTAAGGGAAAGGAGAGAGAAAGCTACATAACCAGACACCCAGAGAAGAGAGATCATGGGGAGACAAAGAAATAGCCCACCTATGAAAGAAAAGGAGGCATCACCAGAAAAGGAAATAAACAAAATGGAGGCAAGCAACCTGTCAGAGAAAGAATTCAGAGAAATGGTCATAGGGTCGCTGAAAAGGTTGGAAGACAAATTCAAAAATATGTCTAAGAACCAAGAGGAAATGAAGAACCAAGAAGAAATGAAAAATGACATTGCTGCAATAAAAAACTCAATAGAAAGCATCAACGGTAGACTAGAAGAAGCAGAGGACCACATCAGTGAGCTAGAAGATAAGGTAGGAAAAAATACCCAAGCAGAGTAACATCTAGAAAAAAAAATTAAAAAACAGGAGGAGAGCCTAAGGGAACTTTGGGACAACATGAAACGAAACAACATCCACATAATAGGGGTGCCAGGACAGGAAACTGAGCAAGGAATAGAAAACCTGTTTGAAGAAATAATGACAGAAAACTTCCCTGATATAGGGAAGAAAAAACTCACACAAATCCGAGAAGCTCACAGAGTCCCAAGCAAAATGAACCACAAAAGACCGATGCCAAGGCACATTATAATTAAATTGGCAAACACCAACAACAAAGTAAGAATCTTAAAAATGGCCAGAGAGAGACAGAAAGTTACCTACAAAGGATCCCCCATCAGATTAGCGACTGGTTTCTCAACAGAAACACATCAGGCCAGGAGGGAATGGAATGAACTATACAAATTCATGCAAAGCAAAGGTCTGAATCCATGAATACTGTACCCAGCAAGGCTCTCAATCAAAATTGAGGGTGAAATCAGGAGCTTCACAGACAAAAAAAGGACTAAGAGAGTTTATTACCACCAAACCAGCAATGCAAGAAATGATAAAGCATCTTCTGTAAAAACAAGAAATAGGAAGCAAAGAAGGAACACAGGTGTAAAGAATAAAAATGTCAACAAACAAGTACCTATCAAGAAACAATACACAAAGTTTTCTTCAGCTGGCTTTGCTGAAACAGTCCTGGGTTATAATCTACAACTGATAAGAGATTTCTAAATTTTTATTGTTGATAGTATTACAGGTATCTCCTAATTTCCCCTCCCCTTCATCTCCCTCCTCACAGCTCCTGCCCCACCCCAGGCCTTCACCACACTATTCTCTGTGTTCACTGGTTATGCATGTATGTATATGAGTTCTTTGGTTAATCTTTTCCCATCTCCTCCCCTAACTCCATCCCCCACCCAGCTCCCCTCTGAGATATGTCAGTCTGTTCCATGCCTCCATGTCTCTGGAACTATTTTGTTCACCAGTTTATTATATTCATTAGATTCCACTTATAAGTGAGATCATGTGATATTTTTCTTTCTATGACTAGCTAGTTTCACTCAGTATAATACACTCCAGGTCCTTCCATGCTATCTCAAAGGGTAAGAGATCCTTCTTTTTTACAGCTGCATAGTATTCCATGGTGTAAATGTGCCACAGCTGTTTTATCCACTCGTCTACTAGTGGGCACTTGGGTTGGTTCCAGATCTTAGCTATTGTAAATAGCGCTGCTATGAACATAGGGGTGCAAATATTCTTTCTGATGAGTGTTTCAAACTTCTTAGGATAAATTCCTAGAAGTGGGATCACTGGGTCAAACAGTAGTTCCATTTTTAAGTTTCTGAGTAAATTCCACACTGTTCCATAGTGGCTATACCAATCTGCATCCCCACCAGCAGGGTATTAGGGTTCCCTTTTCTCCACATCCTCACCAGCACTTGTTATTAATATGCTATTAGAGGAGAAAACTAGTCCATGATTTAACTTAACATCATTACAGTTAGAATTCTAAGGGTTAATGAAATTTAACGAAAAGTAACTTGAATAGAAATAATCAGGGTTTAGAAATATGTTCAATGATCTAAAAATCACAATAATGAAAGAGTTAAAAACATTATTTCACAATGCTACAGATTTAGAAATAAAGTACAGTATTTCCTTTTTTTATATTTTTATTGACTTCAGAGAGGAAGGGAGAGGGAGAGAAACATCAATGATAAAAGAGAATAATTGATTGGCTGCCTTCTGCACTCTACCTACTGGAGATCAAGCCCATTACCAGGGCATGTGTCCTTGACCAGAATCAAACCTGGGACCCTTTAGACTGCAGGCCGATGCTCTATCCACTGAGCAAAACCGGCTATGGCTAAAGTATAGTATTTCTTGATTAGAAGGTTTAAATATTCAAAGTGTGTTATAATTAATCAAAATAAAATAATCTTTAGCCCTAACCTGTTTGGCTCAGTGGATGGAGCGTCAGCCTGCACACTGAAGAGTCCAGGGTTCAATTCTGATCATGGGCACATACCTCGGTTGCAGGCTCAATCCACGGCCCTGGTCCGGGCACATTCAGGAGGCAACCAATCAATGTGTCTCTCTCACATCAGTGTTTCTCTGTCTCTCTCTCTCCCTTCCACTCTAAAAATTAATGGAAAAATATCCTCGGGTAAGAATTAACAATGAAAACAAAATAATAATTTTTATAACAGAAATACAAAGTACAGAAGAAAGTACACTTAATTCTCATTAGATCAATAAAGGCTACATAAGAAAAATGCAATTTGAAATGGATCCTGAAGACAAAATAAGAGTCTAAGGTAGAGAAATTAATGATTTAAGCAAAGAGGACAACTAATGAAGGAAGACAGAGCAAATCAAGAGGGTGGGATAGAACACTGTATTTTGGAAGCAAAGGGAGAAAGGATATCTTCACAAAAACAGAAAGGGAAGAGAGAATGACGAAGATGAAGAAGTTTTCAGATAGTGAAAAGCTGAAAGAATTCAGATCCAGACATCTTTGCTCAGGTACAAATGAGAGCACAGTGGAACAGTGGACAAAGAGTTTCCACTGAGAGACAAGGTAGCCAAACTCATAGACTGGAAGAAGGAAAACAAAACAAAACACAAATGTACAAGAACTACCAGTTTCAATATCTTCAGTGAGAATAGAGTAAATAATAGAAGACAAATTGTTTTTAAAGTGATCAATTCTAAGGGATGACAAGGTATGATGGCTAAGTGTAGGGCTACTAAGGTAGAATAAGATAGAGAATTTAACCTGGCTGGTTTCTCAGTGGTTAGAGCATCGGTCCATGGACCTAAGGATTTTCTTCCCATCATGGGCAGGTACCTCAGTTGCAGGTTTGATCCCAGCCCATCAGGGCACAGGCGAGAGGCAACCAGTTGATGTGTCTCTCGCACATGTTTCTCTCTCTCTCAGCCTTCCTCCCTCCCTTCCACTTTCTAAAGATCAATGGAAAAAAATATCCTTGGGTGAGGATTTTAAAAAACAGAATTCCAGAGTGAACATAAAATAGACTATAAAGCGAAGGTGTTGGATGTGTCAACAATACAGATGTACTAAGAATGAAAGCAAAGGATAGAAAATAGAAAAAAGCTGAGCCAGAAGACAAGGTCCTCAGTGACTGCTGGGGAATACCCTGTAGGTCTGTAAATGGACAGCAAGATAGATAGGGTAAGATGGACGCAACGACTATCGAAGGATAAACTATTTTAACCAAAGTTAGTCAATGGTCTAAAAACAACAGTGGGTTCAGAAATACTGATTCCCTTTTTTGGTCCTTAGTTGCAGGAAAGAGTAAGGAAGACCTGGCCAGGTGGCTCAGTTGGTTGGAGTATCGACCAAAAGTTTATGGGTGTGATTCCTAATCAGGGCACATACTTAGGTTTCATGTTCATTCTGTCAGGGTACATAGAGGAGGCAAACGATCCCTCTCTCCCCTCTCCCTTCTCCCCTCTCCCCTCTCCCCTCTCCTCTCTCTCTCTCTCTCTCTCTCTCTCTCTCTCTCTCTCTCTCTCTCTCTCTCTCCCCCTCCCTCCCTCCTTCCTTCCCTCTGTCTAGAAATCAATGAAAGCATATCCTACAGTGAGGATTAAAAACAAAAAAGGTTGCCAGGTAATATGCCATCAGGACAAAGTCAGGTTTCAGTAGGGGGTGTTTAGAAAAATGTGGATATTGTAAAAAATTTATTGGAATGGAACAGGGATTTCAGAGGTTACAGCAAAAATTGTTAAGAGGAGAGCTTTAATGAGCTGGTGGTGCGAGTAGTCAAAAGGTGAAGGATGAGTAAGTTGGGGAATGAGAAAGTATGTGATCAAGTACTTGACATTTCAAAAGTAGTTTTGGAGAAAATGGAAGTAGAAATAGTAGGTAGACTGGCCAGCCAAGATACAACAGAGAATACAGCTGTGGAAAAGTTATAAATGGAAACATTTAGAATAACATTGAGATGGACCTCTTCCAAGTTCTCTGCAAAGTATAGGATAGCCAATTGTGATCATTATTGCCTAGGTTTTCTGTGGCAGGCAGCTGATATGCATCATTTCAATGTTCAACAAATGTTTACTGAGTTCCAACAAAAGCTGGGCACAATGTCGCAAATATATCTGTATTCTTAAGGAGTTTACAGTCCAAACATGCTATCTGAGCTTTCTTTCTTGCTTTTTTAAAATATATTTTTATTGACTTCAGAGAGGAAAGGAGGAGAGACAGAAACATCAATGATGAGAATCACTGACTGGCTGCCTCCTGAATGATCAGGGATCGAGCCTGAAACCCAGGAATATGCCCTGACTGGTAATTGAACCGTGACCTCCTGGTTCATAGGTCAATGCTCAACCCACTGAGCCACAACAGCCAGGCTGAGCTTTCTTTAATAGTGAAAATGTCCTATAATGTGCACCACTCAATATGTTGCATATTTGAAATGTGGCTAGCGTAAATAATTTCTTAAATTTTTAATTAATTTAAAATTAGATTTAAATAGCTATTGTATTACTAGCTATTTGTAGCTATTGTATTACTAGCCCAGGGGTGGGTATGTAAACCAGACCCAAATCCTTTTCTAGATGTTTCTAACTTGATTCATCAAGTAAAAATTCTGTCTTCTTTGAACTCAAAATATAGACTTGACCCCACAGAGAAAGCAGCAGGAGAAAAGCAAACATGCACGTTAGTAGAGAGGAGGAAGACCTCAGACCTCAGGAGAGAAGCCACACTCATCTGACCATATCTGAGTTCCCAGGAGTCCATGAGACCAACATAATCCTTCTCCTTTCTACATTTTCAGTCAGCTAATAAAGCCCCCTTTTTTGCTTCAGTTAATTGGGACTGGGTTACTGTCATAACCAGAAATTGACTAGATTATCTTATTTAAAATCCTGTCATTTTTACATGTCTTTAATTTACAGGTAACTTTACAAATTTTACAAACTCATTGTAAGGTGGGGCAGTCTTGTGAAATGCAGGCTACTGTTAGAATAATAATTTTATTATTCAGATTAGTGGTGAAGAAACCACTTTAATGAAAAAAAGAGACTGGTATCATCCTACCTAATAATCCTACCTAATAATAGACAAATATGCAAATTGACCACACCTCCGACACACCCACAAGCCACGGCAACCATCCAATCAGAGCGAGCATGCAAATTAACCCAAACCAAGATGGCTACAGCCACAGAGAGCAAGGTTTCCTAGGTAACAGAGGAAGCCAAGCTTTCCGCCTGCCCTTGCCAGGCCTAAGCCTCCACTCAAGCTACAAAGTTTCAATTATAGAAGGTAAACAAATTCAAACAAATGGCGGCAGAATGGAGCTTGAGAGAGCAGGCCAGGGTTGCCGCTGGCAACAGGGGAAGCAAAGCTTTCTGCACACCCTGGCTGGGCCCACCCGCTTAAGGCAACAAAGTTTCAATTATAACCCCAACAGAAATGGCTGCAGGCCTCGGAGGGAGCCCCAGGCTTGGCTCCACTCCAGGCTACAAAGTTTTAATTGTAGAAGGAAAATAAATTCCAGATACCAGGGCCTCTGCTTGCGTTGCCAGGGAGCGTGGCCGGACTGCAAACCACCACAGGCCCCTCGCTCAGGCCGCCCCACGCCCCAAGGGAACCCCCACCTGATCCGGGACACCCTGCAGGGCAAACCAGCTGGCCCCCACCCCTGTACCAGGCCTCTATCCTATCTAATAAAAGAGTAATATGCACATTGATCATCACTGCAACACACAATATAGCTGCCCCCATGTGGTCAAAGATCCTGCCCCCATGTGGACACTGGATGGCCACCACAAGATGGCCAGCAGGAGAGGGCAGTTGGGAGGCATCCGGCCTGCAAGGGAGGGCAGTTGAGAAGGACCAGGCCTGCAAGGGAGGGCAGTTGGAGGTGATCAACCCTGCAGGAGAGGGCAGTTAGGGGTGACCAGGCCGGCAGAGGAGGGAAGTTGGGGGCAAACAGGATGGCAGCAGAGTGGTTAGGGGGTGATCAGGCTGGCAGGCAGAAGCGGTTAGGGGCAATCAGGAAGGCAGGCAGGCAAGCAGTTGGGAGCCAGCAGTCCTGGATTGTGAGAGGGATGTCCGACTGCCCGTTTCCGGGATCAGGTCTAAACAGGCAGTCGGACATCTCTTGAGGGGTCCCATATTGGAGAGGGTATAGGCTGGGCTGAGGGACAACCCCCTTCCATGCACGAATTTTGTGCACTGGGCCTCTAGTCCTATCTAATAAAAGAGCAATATGCAAATTGACTGTCACTCCAACACACAAAATGGCCACCCCCATGTGGACACAAGATGGCTGCCACAAGATGGCCAGCAGAGGAGGGCAATTGCAGGCGATCAGGCCAGCAGGGGAGAGTAGTTGGGGGGGGGGGGCACCAGGCCTGCAGGGGAGGGCAGTTGTGAATGATCATGCCTGTAGGGGAGGGTAGTTGGGGGGGACCAGGCCAGCAGAGGAGGGCAGCTGGGGGTGACCAGGCTGGCAGAGGAGGGAAATTGGGGGAGACCAGGTCAGCAGGGGAGGGCAGTTGTGGGGGACCCAGGCCTGCAGGGGAGAGCAGTTGGGAGGGGCGGACCAGGCCTACAGGAGAGGGCAGTTGAGGAGGGACCAGACCTGCAGGGGAGGGCAGTTGGGGGAGACCAGGCCAGCAGGGGAGGGCAGTTAGGGGTGACCAGGCCAGCAGGGAAGGGCAGTTAGGGGCAAACAGGCTGGCAGGGGGGGCAGTTAGGCGTCGATCAGGCTAGCAGGGGAGTGGTTAGGGGGTGACCAGGCTGACAGGCAGGCGAGCTGTTGGGAGCCAGCAGTCCTAGATTGTGAGAGGGATGACCGACTGCCCATTTAAGGCCCGATCCCAGGGATCGGGCCTTAAAGGGCAGTTGGACATCCCTCAAGGGGTTCCAGATTGAAGAGGGTGCAGGCTGGGCTGAAGAACAACCCCCCCCCCCATGCACGAATTTCGTGCACTGGGCCTCTAGTACCTAATAATAGACAAACATGTAAATTGACCATACCTCCGCTACGCCCACAGCCAATCAGAATGAGTATGCAAATTAACCCAACAAAGATGGAGGTTAATTTGCATATGTAGGCACCCAGAAGCCTGGGTCCCAAGAACTTTCTCGGCACCCAGGTCACTCCGAGGTAGGCCCTGCGTGGGTCCTGAGCAACCTGGGAAGGGCCTGAGCTAGAGGGATCCTGGGCAAGGGCTGAGTTGGCGATTGGAGGGAGCTGGGGTCCCCTGCCCAGGCCCCAAGGCTTTAGGCCTTGGCAGGGGTGGAGCCAGTAATTGGAGGAAGCTTGGAGGCCCCTGCCTAGGCCCCAAGCTTCAGCCATAGGCTTTGGTCCTGGGCAGAGGCAGAGCCGGTGATCAGAGGGAGCTGGGGGGTCCCTGCCCAGGCTCCGAGGCTTTAGGCCTTGGCAGGGGCGGAGCCGGAGATTGGAGGTGATCAGTGATCGGAGTGAACTACAGAGGAAACACCTTTTCTGACCACTCATTGGCTAAGCTCCCTGTATGCCACAGGTAATATTCTTAGTAACTTGGGTATAAGAATCCAAAAAGGTGATCTAGGGTTTTTCCACCACACTCCTGGAGAAAAAAATGAAGGACCACTGCTAAGAAATGTCATATCCTGCCCTAGCCGGTTTGGCTAAGAAATGTCATATTACTAAGAAATGTCATATCCTGCCCTAGCCGGTTTGGCTCAGCAGGGTCCAGGTTCAATTCTGATCAAGGGCATGTACCTAGGTTGGAGGCTCCTCCCTGGCTGGGGCCCAGGTCAGGGCTCATGCAGGAAGCAACCAATCAAAGTGTTCCTCTCACTTTGATGTTTCTCTCTGTCTTTCCCTTTCTCTTCCACATTCTCTAAAAATCAATGGAAACATATCCTCAGGTGAGGATGAAAAAGAAAGAAAGAAAAGAAATGTCATATTCTATGAAAGACACATCTTGAAAATGCCTAAAGAAAGTTGTCATTTTTTTATGGTGAAGGGACTAGAGTCCGTGTTGATGAAAACACCCTAGTGGCTGCGGTGACTGGCAGTGGCTGCAGCAGCAGGGTGATGGGGCTGGTGCCTTCCCCTGATCAGCCTGGTTGCCTCCCACAAAGGGAGGCCAGACTGCGGCTTAGGCCTGTTCCCCATAGGGAGCGGGCCTAAGCCGTCAATAGGACAGCCCTGAGGGCTCCCAGTATGTGAGAGGGGGCAGGCTGGGCTGAGGGATTCCCCCCCCCCCCCAGTGCATGAATTTCATGCACTGGGCCCCTAATTTAATTAATATGTATGTATGTATGTATGTATGTATGTATGTATTGTTAATCCTCATCCAAGGATATTTTCCACTATTTTTAGAGAGAGTGGAAGAGAGGGGGAGAGACAAAGAGAGAGAAACATCGATATGAGAGAGAGACATCGATTGGTTGCCTCCTGCAAGGGCCCTGACTGGGGCCAGGGATTGAGCCTGCAACTGAGGTATATGCCCTTGACCAAAATCAAACCTGAGACCCTTCATTCTGAGGGCCAAAGCTCTATCCACTGAGCCAAACCGGCTACGGCTGTAATTAATAATTTATAGCATCTGCCAAAGGAGGATTAATCCTACTTATCATGGATGTTTGTTGTTTGTAAATAAATGGATATTTTTGCTTTATATAATTTAGACTTTCATTTCCTTAGCAATACCTTTTTCTCCACAGGTAATCTCTTTCTGACTATCACAGATTCTAAATATGACAAGCTATAATTATGTTTATTTTAATGAATGATAAAAATAGACCTGGTTGATGTAGTTCCTTATAAATCAGAAAATCAGAGCTGTCATGGGAAAAACACCCAACTGTAAATCATTTCTTTTAAAAGTCATTCAAATTTTGTGAATTTTTGTTTCTTCTGCTACATTTTATGTTGGATACTATGTCCTTATTTTAAAAATAAGTTGGGGTCAATTACATACTATAAATGATCAGAAGAAACTAAAGAAAAATCAAAGAAAAATTATCAAAGTGACTTATGGAATAGAAAATGATTCATATTAAAGAATGTCTAAAGGAATGAAAGCTGTTTTATATAGCAAATAAAAACCTAAGGGTCAAGTTCTTTATTGTCTTCAAGTAATGACAGAATGCTGAACATTTTATCACTATGACAACAGAAGCCCAAACCAAAAGAAAGACTTAAATTCTAACAGAAAATAGGATTAAACATCAGAGTGAGGTTCCTGGGTGGGGGAGGGGGGGTTTCTTTTTTTCCTTTCTGGAGATTGTCAGGGAGAGATAAAACAACTTATCTGTCCTGAACAATTAAAAAGATGTACCCAGCTAAAAGGATAGAATAAGATTGGCTCTCAAAATCCATGACAGATTTGTGATTCTAGAATTGTAGAAGCTAACATTTAAATTAATGGTTCATAAAACCTGACCTTTGTAAATAATACATGTATCTCTGCCAAAGGTAATTCTTTTCTGAGTAATAAGAGTCAAAAACCTTGTCCTAAAACATAACTTACAACTTAATGAACTTAAGATTTAAAAATCTCTCAACTTTAATCTACATAATCAGGAAGTCATTAAGCTTTTACATTATAAAAAATAGATATAAGGGACTTTTAGGTGGCTGAAGATAACAGATGTTTAGTTCTGTTTTATCCGTAGCTCTTTTAAAACAATACAGAAAAGCAAGGAGAATAAATAAAGCCACACAGAACCACATCCTTCACAATGGAAGAGAGAAAATGCTCAAACTTTAAAGCAACTGTAAGTAAAAATAGGAAAGTAATTGTAAATCCCAGCAAGAGACTGCTCATGCTCTAGAATGGAAGTCTTTGTAGTAAGTATGGGCTCCCTGCATGTGAATGGACTTAACTCACCCATTAAAATAAAAAGATCTCTAATCTGGCCCAAAGCAAGACCCAACTATATGCTAAACATAAAAGACACATTTAAAAAAAAACAAAGTGATTCAGAAAGACTAATAATCAGAACACAAATCAGGCAAATGGAAACAATAAGAAAACTGGAGTAATGATGATATCAGACAAGGTGGAATTCAAGCAAAAAAAACCAAACAATTAAATGACAAGAAAAGCACTTTTAAATACTTAAAGCCACAATTCACAATAAAGATGTAACTGCTCTGATTACCTATATGCCAAATAATAAAGCAATCACCTTTATGAAGTAAAAAAAAAAAATACAAGATATGAAAGTAATCATAGATACAAACATATTAATAATAATATTAGGAGACTTTAACAAGAAAAATCAAGTGGACAAAAATATAAGTACATGGAAGACTTAAACATCAGTTAATAAGTAAATCATTTGGATGTATATATTAAACTTCATATTCTTATAAATGAGAACTTTCTTTTTAGTCCTTACATAACACTCACAAAAATCAATTATGTATTATAGGACTGAGATGAAGGAGATACAAGACTGGGGACAAAACCAATGAGGTGCCCAAAGTGCAAAATTTAAGAAGTCTCACTCTAAGGCTCCTACAAAGGCAGTGTCAACACATGAGTGGGTGTCTCCTTACTTTTCACCCTGTGTCCCTCACTTGCTTTACCTTAGTCCCGACTATGTCACAAAAAAAATGTTATTGTGTTCCAAAAAAAGAAATAATAGAAACCATACTCTGATCACAATGCAATAAAACTATTAATTAAAAAATAAAAATAAAAAAGCAAGCTCTCCCACCTGAATATTCAAAAACCTTCTTTGTGGACTGAACTGTGTCTCCCCAAGATTCACACATTGAAGTCTTAACCCCCAGTACTTTAGGATGTATTTAGATAGGGCTTTAAAAAGGTAACTAAGGTTAAATGAAGTTATAGGGATAGGAAAGGAACTAATCCATTATGACTGGTGTCCTTATAAGAAGAGGGAGAGGTACCAGGAATACATGTGCAGAGAAAAAAGGCTATGCGAGGACATAGCAGGAAGGCAACCATCTGTCAGCCAAGGAGAGAGGCCTCGGGAGAAACCTTGAGATCTCAGACTTCTAGCCTCCAGAGCTGTAAGAAAATAAATTTCTGTTGTTTAATTCACCCAGTCTATGGTATTTTGTTATGACAGCCTAGTAAACTATTAATTTCACCTTCTATTAAACAACTGCATCTTCTATTAATACATCTTCTATTTAAACAACTCTTGGATGAAAAGAAAATATAAACTGAAGTGAGAGAATTTCTAAAAAATAATAATGAAAACACAAATCATCTATAGGATACATTTAAAGCAGTGATAAGAATAAGCACTAGACACTTTTACCAATAAAAATGAAAGAATATTAGTTGAATTAAATTTCCAACTCAAAACAAATAAAAGAATGAAGTAAACTGAAGAAAGCATAAGGGGAAATAAAAAGGAAAGAAAGCACAAGATATACATGATATGATCTTAGAAAACTCTAAGAAATCCACAAAGCACCTAGTCAAAAATATGTGATGTTAGTAAGGATTCAAGGTTAATACATAAAAGTCAACTAACTATATTTCTATATGTCAGCAATGAACATTTAGGAAGTAAAATAACTCCATTTTAAAAATAACTCCATTTATAATCACATTAAAATGCTTAAAATAAAATGCAACACAGGACGAACGTGACATACAATAAAAACTATAAAACTGATAAAAGAAATTAAAGATGACCTAAATAAAGAGAGATATGCCACAATCATGAACTGGAGAGATTCCAATATTGTTGAGATGATACCTCACCTTAATTGAGGCAAAGATTCAAATGCAATCCCAATCAAAATCTTAAGCCTTTCTGAAAAGATAACAAGCTGACAAGAAATTTATATGGAGAGGCAAAGAACCTTGAAGAGCCAAACAATCCTGACAAAAAAAGAACAAGGTAGAGTACTGAAGGCTAACACCAGCATGTCATAATTACCCAAGTCCTTCAGAAGGCTGATGGACTGTGGGCTTTTAGCAAGGGCTAAAAGCTATGCACCCACTGTTCTGTCGAGAAAATGGTGGCTGAATGGCTCAGGGTGATCCCCTAACCCAGTGGTCAGCAAACTCATTAGTCAACAGAGCCAAATATCAACAGTACGGTTGAAATTTCTTTTGAGAGCCGAAAACCAACTTCTGCACATGGGCCACGAAGTTGCAATCACACTGTACGTGCGTGCCCGCACGTGGTATTTTGTGGAAGAGCCACACTCAAGGGGCCAAAGAGTTGCATGTGGCTCGTGAGCCGCAGTTTGCCAACCACTGCCCTAACCTGATAATCTTTTACTGTTTACCAAACCTTACCTTTGATATGTGTTTTTGCTTTGCTAAAGGGCAAATGTGTATTGTAATAAATAAAAAGCCATGGGTCCGGAGATTCAGAGAACTTCTCCACTAGAGGGAAGTGATCCGCCTGGTTCCCCATGCCTTCCAAATTTATATTTCTTGTCTAGTGTATCCATTTATATCACAGCCCCTTCTCCAGATTTCTAAACCCTTGCTGCAAATGACTGCAGCAGTAGAGGACTTGCGCTACCTGAATCAAACTTACCATAAAGTTAGAGTAGTCAAAACAGCATGATATTAGTGTCAAGACAGACATACAGATCAATGAAATAGAACAGAGTTCAGGAATAGACACATACTTACACAGTCAAATGTAGTAACCAAAGTTACCAAAATGATTCAATGGGAGAAAAGACAGACTTCCACAAATGGTGCTGTAGTTTTGTTTTGTAATGTCTTTATCAGGTTACATATCAATGTTACCCTTACTCATAAAAAATATTAAGACAGTATCCTTGCTTTACAATGCTCTGGGACAGTGGAATGAACTGGTTTTTGAAGTCTGGGTAGAATTCTCCTGTGAAACCATCTAGGTCTATACCTTTTTCTTGGGTAGTTCTTTGATAACTATCTGTTTCCTCTACAGAAATCAGCCTGTTTAAGTTTCCTATCTCTGTTGGGATTAGTTTTGATAAACTGTATTTTCATAAGAAATTATTCCTTTCATCTATGTTTTCAAATTTACTTGCATAGAGGTTCGCAAAAATAGTTGTTTATTTTTTAATTTCACTGTTTCAGTGCTTACTTCCCCTTGGTCATTTCTTATTTTGTGTATGTGCTTTATTCCCTCAATTACAGTTGACAGTCAATATTATATTAGTTTCAGGTATACAGTACAGTGGTTAGACATTTATATAACTTATGAAGTGATCTCCCCGAGTAAGTACTACATAAAGTATTAACAAATAGAATACACTACCACTTACACAAACAAAGATCAATAGGACTGTATTCCAGAAATGATGGTTGGTTCATTTGTTAATAGAGCAAATGGACAAAAAAATTATCTCCAGAGATGCTAAAAAACTTTGATTATTTTCAAGTTTTTTATGGCTGATTTAAAAAATAAAAACAACTCAGGGAAATAAAACTTGATGGATACCTCTTTAAATTATAAAATATACATATTCCTTAATCCTAAACCTGGCTTCTTAATGAAAATACAGGAGAGACATTTCCACTATGATCAGGAACAAGGAAAGTATGCCCACTATCTCTAAAACTATTCATTACTGTATTGGAGGTGCTTGCCAGTGCAAGTAGATAAATCAGTTAAAGGCATAATAATTGGTAAAAAGTCATCTGTATTTGTAGGTGATATGATAGTATGCCTGAGAAATATTAGGTAATTAATAATATAACTAACTCAAAGAAAGACTTGAGTAAGTTAGCAGGATATAAAATCAACATGGAAGAGTTGATAGGCTTCATAAACAAACAATAACAAGCTAGAGAACAAAATGGGGAAAAACATTTATAAAAGCAACAAAGAAGATTAAGTATTTGGGAATAAACAAGAAATGTGTCAAAACTACATAAAGTTTTAGAACTCTTCTGAAGAACACAACAATAAATTTCAACTAACTGAAATAAATTTGTTCTTGGATAGGACAATTAAACATCATAAAGACGTCAGTTCTCCCGAGATTAGATGAAATATTTAAAGGAATCCCAATAAAAATACTAACAATCTATTTTATGAAGCTAGACATTGATATTAAAGTTTATATGGAAAAACGAACAAAAAAGATTAGTCAATAAACTACTATAAAAAGAAAAACTAGAGAGATAGAATAACCCAACCAGACATTAAAACATACTTTAAACGAGATCCAAGATGGCTGCAAATGGGATAGCAGGTTGCAAGATAGTGTGTAAGAGAATGAAAGGAGAGTGTGTGGATGTGTGGGGAGTATCTGTATTTGTGAGAGAGGGACAGCTATATTCCACAGGACAGTTGGGAACTGGCGGACCAGACTCCCTTGGCTGGGCAGCCTCTACTGCTGTTGAAATCTCTCCCAGAGCAGCGAGCTCGGTGGCAGAGACCATGCCATCTTGAAGGGGAGGCCAGCTGTGATTGGAAGTCCAGCTTACCTTCAACAGGGGAGACCTCAGATACCTCCCAGGACCCTACAACGACATCACCCATGGACCAGCTGCCTCAGCTGTGAACCCACAAACACTGACACTCCAGCCTCTCCGACCGCAGGCACCTAAAAAGTCTGTCGAGGGAGACAAAGTGGAGTCAAATACACGGACGAGCCCTGCGCCTTCTCACAGAGCAGAAAGAAGGAACAGCTGAATCGAACAACACCCACCCAGAATTGGCGAATTAAACACAGCTAGTGAGGCTATCCACAGATGGAAAGGTCAGATGTTACCTAGAGAAATGCACGAGAGAGAGAGAGAGCTACATAACCAGACACCCTGAGAGGAAAGACCATGGGAAGACAAAGACAGCCCGAATACAAAAAAAAAAAAGGAATCACCAGAAAAGGAAATAAACAAAATGGAGGCAAGCAACCTATCAGAGAAAGAATTTAGACAATAGTCATTAGGTTGCTGAAAAGGATGGAAGACAAATTCAAGAATATGCGTAAGAACCAAAAGGAAATTAAGAAGAACCAAGAAGAAATGAAAAATGACATCCCTGCTATAAAGAGCTCAATAGAAAGCAACAACGGTAGACTAGAAGAAGCAGAGGACCGCATCAGTGAGCTACAAGACAAGGTAGGAAAAAATATCCAAGCAGAGCAGCATCTAGGAAAAAAAATTAAAAAACAGGAGAGCCTAAGGGAACTTTAGGACAACACGAAACAAAACAATATCCGCATAATATGAGTGCCAGAAGGAGAGGAAACTGAGCAAGGAATAGAAAACCTGTTTGAAGAAATAATGACAGAAAACTTCCCTGATACAGGGATGACAAAACTCACACAAATCCAAGAAGCTCACAGAGTCCCAAAAAAGATGAACCCCAAAAGACTAACACCAAGGCATTATAATTAAATTGGCAAACACCAACAACAAAGTAAGAATCTTAAAGGATGACAGAGAGAGACAGAAAGTTACCTACAAAGGATCTCCCATCAGACTACTGACTGATTTCGTAACAGAAACACATCAGGCCAGAAGGGAATGGAATGAACTATACAAAGTCATGCAAAGCAAGGGTCTGAATCCAAGAATACTTTATCCAGCAAGGCTATCCTATATAATAATGAGAAAATATGCAAATTCACAATCACTCCAACAAACAAGATGGCCACCCCCATGTGGTCAAAGATGGCCGCCCCGATGTGGACACAAGATGGCCACAAGAAGATGGTCGGCAGGGAAGGGCAGTTGTGGGTGACCAGGTTAGCAGGGGAGGGTAGTTGGGAGGGACCAGGTGTGCAAGGGAGGGCAGTTGGGGGCGATCAGGCATACAGGGGAGGGAAGTTTGGGGGGACCAGGGGAGGACAGTTAGGGGCGGTCAGCAGGGGAGGTCAGCAGGGGAGGGCAGGTAGGGGCAATCAGACCAGCAGGGGAGGGCAGTTAGGGGTGACCAGGCTAGCAAGGGAGGGAAGTTAGGGGTGACCGGGCCAGCAGGGGAGGGCAGTTATGGTCAACCAGGCTGGCAAGGGAGGGCAGTTAGGAGTGTCATGGCCAGCACAGGAGGGCAGTTGGGGGCGACAAGGCCAGCAGGGGAAGGAAGTTAGGGGCAATCGGGCCGGTAGTGGAGCAGTTAAGCCTCAATCAGGCTGACAGGGGAGTGGTTAGGGGGTTATCAAGCTGGCAGTCAGAAACAGATAGAGGCAATCAGGCAGGCAGGCAGGCAGGCAGGAGAGCGGTTGGGAGCCAGCAGTCCTGGATTGTGAGAGGCATGTCCCAGATTGAACAGGGTGCAGGCTGAGCTAAGGGACACACCCCCACCCCAGGCACGAATTTCGTGCACTGAACCTCGAGTCAATTATAACTGAGGGTGAAATCAGGAGCTTCACAGACAAAAAAGGACTAAGGGAGTTTATTACCACCAAAACAGCAATGCAAGAAATGCTAAAGGGTCTGCTGTAAAAAAGAAGAAATAGGAAGCTAAGAAGGAACACAGGGGTAAAGAATAAAAATGGCGACAATAATAACTTTAAATGTAAATGGATTAAATGCCCCAATCAAAAGACATAGGATAGCTGAATAGATAAGTAAACATGACCCATATATCTGCTCTCTACAGGAAACCCACCTCAGAACAAAGTACTCACACAGACTGATGGTGAAGGGATGGGAAAAGGTTTTTCAGGCCAATGGAAATGAAAAAAAAAGCTGGGGTAGCAATACATATATCTGACAAATTAGATCTCAAAGTAAAGGCCATAACAAGAGATAAGGAAGGCCACTTCAAAATATTAAAGGGAGCAATTCAACAAGAAGATATAACTCTGGTAAACATGTATGCACCTAATACAGGAGCACCCAAATACATAAAAAACTTTCTGGAGGATATCAAGGGAGAGGTTGACAGCAATACAGTCATAGTAGGACTAACACCACTGGACAAATCCTCTAAACAAAAAATCAGCGAAAAACATCAATCCTAAATGACTCACTAGATCAGATGGAATTAATTGACATCTTTAGAACATTTCACCCCAAAGCCACAGAATATACATTCTTCTCAGGTACACATGGGTCATTTTCAAAGATAGACCACATATTGGGACACAGGCAAAGTCTCTTCAAATTCAAGAAGATAGAAATCATATCCAGCCTCTTTTCAGATCACAATGGCATAAAACTCGAAATCAACTACAATAAAAACAATTTTTAAAAAATCAAACATCTGGAGGCTAAATAGCATGCTATTAAACAATGACTGGGTTACCAAAGAGATCAAAGAATAAATAAAAAACATCCTGGAAACAAATGACAATGAAAGCACAACAATCCAAAATCTATGGGACACAGCAAAAGCATCTTGAGAGGGAAGTTCATAGCTCTACAGGCCTACCTCAAAAAACAAGAGACAATGGTAACAAATTATCTAACCCTACAACTCAAAGAGTTATAGAGCAACAAAAAAAGCCCAGCTTAAGCAGAAGGAAGGAAATAATAAGGATATGAGCGGAGATAAATGACATAGTGACCAAAACAAAAAACAAAAAAACAAAAAAAACAAAAGATCAACAAAACCAAGAGCTGGTTCTTTGAAAGGATAAACTAGTTTAATGAATTTCTAGCCAGGTTCACCAAGAGGCAAAGAGAGAGGACCCACATACACAAAATCAGAAATGAAGAGGTGAAATAACAACCGATCCCACAGAAATACTAACAATTATGGAAAAAAACTATGAACAATTCTATTCCAACAAAATGGACAACCTAGAAGAAATGGACATAATCTTAGAAAAATACAAACTCCCAAAACTCAATCAAGAAGAATAAAAAGACCTGAATAGGCCGATAACTACCAAAGAAATTGAAGCAGCGATCAAAAATCTTCCAGCCAACAAAAGCCCTGGTCCAGACGGCTTTACAGAGGAGTTCTATCAAGCATTCAAAGAAGAACTAAAAGCTATCCTCCTCAGACTATTCCAAAAAAGAAGACACACTTCCAAGCTCTTTCTATGAAGCCAGCAATACCCTAATTACAAAACCAGATAAAAACACCACAAAAAAAAGTGAACTAGAGGCCAATATCCTTGATGAACATAGATGCTAAAATCCTCAACAAAATTCTAGCAAATCGGATTCAGCATTACATTAGAAAGATCATACACCATGACCATGTGGGATTTATTCCGAGGATACAAGGATAATACAATATCCACAAATCAATAAATGTGACACATCACATGAACAAACTGAGAGACAAAAATCATATAATCATATCAATTGATGCAGAAAAAGCATTTGACAAAATCCAGCACCCTTTCTTGATCAAAACGCTCAGCAAAGTGGGAATAGAAGGATCATACTTCAACATAATAAAAGCCCTATATGACAAACCTACAGCCAACATCATACTCAATGGGCAAAAACTAAACTATTTCCCCTAAGAACAGGAAGAAGACCCACTCCCACCACTCCTGTTCGATATACTACTGGAAGTGCTAGCCATAGTGATCGGACAAGAAAAAGAAATAAAAGGCATCCCAATTGGAAAGGAAGAAGTAAAACTGTCCTTATTAGCAGATGACATGGTACTATACATAGAAAACCCCAAAGACTCCATCAAAAAACTACTAGACCTAATAAATGATTTTGGCAATGTAGCAGGATACAAAATTAACACCCAGAAATCTATGGCCAATAATGAACCCACAGAAACAGAAGAGAAAAAAAAAAAAACAATCCCATTTACCTTTGCACCAAAAAAAATTAAGGTACCTAGGAATAAACGTAACTATGGACGTAAAAGACCTGTACTCAGAAAATACAGGAGATTAAAAAAAGAGACAGAAGAAGACATCTACAAATCAAAGAACATACCATGTTCATGGATTGGTAGAATCAACATCATTAAAATGTCCATACTACCCAAAGCAATCTACAGATTCAATGCAATCCCCATTGAAATATCAACGGCATATTTCAAAGATCTAGAAGAATAAACTCTCCAAAAATTCATCTGGAATAAGAAAAGACCCCGAATAGCCACAGCATTCTGAGAAAGAAAAACAAAGTTGGAGGGCTCATAATACCAGATATCAAGCTCTATTACAAAGCCACGGTTCTCAAAACTGCCTGGTACTGGCACAACAACAGACATATAGACCAATGGAACAGAATAGAGAACCCAGAAATCAACCCACCATTATGTTCAATTAATATTTGACAAAGGAGGCAAGAGCATACAATGGAGTCAAAACAGTCTCTTTAATAAATGGTGCTGGGAAATTTGGACAGATACATGCACAAAAATGAAACTAGACCACCAACTTAACAACATACACAAAAACAAACTCAAAATGGCTAAAGGACTTGAATGTAAGACGGGAAACCATACAAATCCTACAAGACTCCATAGGCAGCAAAATAACAGACATATGTCATAGCAATACCTTTAAGGACACAGCTCCTAGGGCAATGGAGATTAAAGAGAAAATAAACAAATGGGACTACACAGAAAAAGAAACCATCAACAAAACAACAAGAAAGCCCACTGCATGGAGAACATATTTGCTAATGATATTTCCAATAAGGGCTTAATCTCCAAATTTTACAGAGAATTCATACAATTTAACAAAAGGAAGATAAATGGTCCAATTAAAAAATGGTAAAAGAATGTAAACAGACACTTTTCGAAAGAGGACATACAGAAGGCCCAGAGACATATGAAAACATGCTCAAAGTCACTAATCATCGCCAAGTGCTGGCGAGGATGTGGAGAAAAAGGAACCCTCCTGCACTGCTGGTGGGAATGCAGACTGGTGCAGCCACTGTGGAAGACAATATGGAGTTTCCTCAAAAAGTTAAAAATGGACTTCCCATTTGACCCAGTAATACCACTTCTAGCACTATATCCCAAGAAACCAGAAACACCAATCAGAAAGAATATATGCACCCCTATGTTCATAGCAGCACAATTTGCAATAGCTAAGATTTGGAAACAGCCTAAGTACCCATCAGCAGATTAGTGGATTTAAAAACTTTGTGACGACCTCAAAAAATGATGGGGTCTTGTCAAAAGGACATAAAAGTCAATTTTGAAAAGCTTCCAATGGCCAAATCTGAGATAATATGAAAAACAAAATAAATGAAAAGATCAACCAAAGGATTTATATGCATGCATATGAGCTTAACCAATGGACACAGATGGGAGGGGAGGGAGAGGACATGTGCTGGGGGGTGGGGATGGCCTAGGATAGGTCAATGGAGGAAAAGGAGACTTATGTAATACTTTAAATAATAAAGAATTTAAATTAAAAAAAAATTATAGAACTACCAAGATGGTGGGATAGGTAAACACCTGTACTTGCTGCCTCTCACAACCACATCAAAACTCTAACTAAAAGACAAAACAACTAGAAGGAAAGAAAAAAGCGCATTGAGAAAAAGTGGAGGTACAGAGGCGTGTGCAAAACGGGCTGGCAACTGGGTGCGCTGTTGTTTTTTTCAATCAGGAGGGAGATACAAGCTCCAGATTGCTCTAAATTCCAATTCCCGGCAAGACTCTGGGAACACAGACTGATACGAGGAGAAACTGGACTGTCTGGCATTGGGCCAGAAAGCGAGGGTGGCTTTATCTCAGAGGTGCTCGCAGCAATCATTATTCCTGCACAGGGCCGTGG
Source organism: Eptesicus fuscus (assembly GCF_027574615.1). NCBI lineage: Eukaryota > Metazoa > Chordata > Mammalia > Chiroptera > Vespertilionidae > Eptesicus > Eptesicus fuscus. The sequence continues at coordinate 19,889,489 of NC_072479.1, read as the reverse complement.
GACACAGAGACCCAAGGGAACTCTTTGGAGTAGGGCTGATTTGCTCCACCCTGGTGATTCCATGAGATCCCGCCCCACCCAATTTACAACCCCACCCAAGATGTGCACAGCCACTTTTGCATATGAATGGCTTGTCCTTTTGCAACCTAAAAACTTACAAACTGCAGCTGGGTCAGAGAGCTCCAAAGTTTCCAAAAGAAGGCCTAAGGCCCTACAGCAGCTCGGCCTCATCTGGGCACCTCCAAACCCCAACTAAGAGGAGGAATATGCAGATCTCTCTGTAGCTCCTGCTGGGTGGCCTCAGGCTAATGGCTGACTTTGCACCTCCTTGGAGATCCAAGAGCCAATGTACACAGTGGTCAGAGTGAGACCATACCAGATTACAACTCTTCACATCCATAAGAGACACACTCAAGGGGCAGACTCAGTGAGCAACAAAGCCCCACTAAAGCAAGTCCTGCTCCATAAGGGTGTCTCCAGCACAGCAGTTCCCCCACTGTAGACACAGCTGGTCCTCACGGCCAATTGGCCTGAAGGTCAATTCCTCCCAGTGATACCAACAGAAATCAAGGTTTAACTACAACAAGGCTGTGCACACAGCCCACAAAGGGGTGCACCAAGAGTGTCAACCTCAGGAAACTGGGGAGGCTGAACCACTGGAGCACCTAGCACACAAGGCCACTCTATCAACACAGCGAAGCAGCCAAAATGCAGGGACAAAGAAACATGTCACAAATGAAAGAAATGGAGGAACGCAAACTACTGGATATAGAGTTTAAAACCACGGTTATAAGATTACTTAAGAATCTTCTAGACACCTCCAAGAAATTTAGTGAGAACTTCAAGGATAGGAAAAAGGACCAATCAGACATTAAGCATACACTGACTGAAATAAAGAATAATATACAGAGATCCAACAGCAGACAAGAGGATCCCAAGAATCAAGTCAAAGATTTGAAATACAAAGAAGCAAAAAACACCCAACTGGAAAAGAAAAAAGAAAAAAGAATCCAAAAATATGAAGATAGTGTAGGGAGCCTCTGGGACAACTTCAAGCGTACCAACATCCAAATTATGGGGGTGCCAGAAGAAGTGAGAGAGCAAGATATTGAAAACCTATTTGAAGAAATAATGACAGAAAACTTCCCCCACCTGGTGAAGAAATAGACTTACAAGTCCAGGAAGCACAAAGAACCCCAAACAAGAGGAATCCAAAGAGGACCACACCAAGACACATCATAATTAAAATGCCAAGGGCAAAAGACAAAGAGAGAATATTAAAAGCAGCAAGAGAAAAACAGTTAGTTACCTACAAGGGAGGACCCATACGACTGTCAGCTGATTTCTCAACAGAAACTATGCAATCCAAAAGGGAGTGGCAAGAAATATTCAAAGTGAAGAATAGCAAGAACCTACAACCAAGATTACTCTACCCAGCAAAGCTATCATTCAAAATTGAAGGTCAGATAAAGAGCTTCACAGATAAGAAAAAGCTAAAGGAGTTCATCACTGCCAAACCAGTATTATATGAAATGCTGAAAAGTATTCTTTAAGAAGAGGAAGAAGAAGAAAAAGGTAAAGATAAAAATTATGAACAACAAATACATATCTATCAACAAGTGGATCTAAAAATCAAGTCTGTAAAAAAATCTGATGAACAGAATAAACTGGTGAATATAATAGAATCAAGGGCATAGAAAGGGAGTGGATTGACAATTCTTGGGGGGAAGGGGGTGTGGGGGGTGCGGGAAGAGATTGGACAAAAATCTTACACCTATGGATGAGGACAGTGGTTGGGGAGTAAGGGCATGAGGTGGGGTGGGAACTGGGTGGAGGGGAGCTATGGAGGGAAAAAAGAGGAACAACTGTAATAATCTGAACAATAAAGATTTATTTTTAAAAGAAGTAACAATACAGAGCAATGGTGGAAAAATATATATTATATTAGCCCTGGCAGGTGTTGCTAAAAGGTTAGAGCATCAGCTCGCTCACCACAGGATTGCGGGTTCAATTCCTGGCTAAGGCCATGTGCCTGGGTTGCAGGTCCAATCTCAGGCCCCAGTCAGGGCTCATACGGGAGGCAACCAAACAATGTGTCTCTTACATCAATGTTTCTCTCTCCTCCTCTCTCTCTCTCTAAAAAAGCAATAGAAAAAATATCCTCGGATGAGGATTAAAAAATTATAATAAATGATCATAATCCGTAGAATAAAAATGCATCCAAACTGATATGAAGATAATATTTAGAAAGAAGGAAATGCTCTTCTTTTCAGGAGAATTCCAACTAAAAAGTGTAGAAGGAATGATGGAGGGAAACATCCTTTGGCAAACACTAAAGTAATAATTGTGTCAGGCAAGAATTATCAAAGGATGCTAAAATTAGTGGAAGAATGCATGATGATAAAGTATGATGAGAATATTTACACATCTCAAATTATATTCCCATCTGTATATATAAAAGCCCAGTAACCGAAAGGCAGAACGACTGGTTGACCAGTTGCTATGACATGCACTGACCACCAGGGGGGAGACACTCAATGCAGGAGCTTCCCCCTGGTGGTCAGTGCACTCCCACAGTGGAATCACCACTTGGCTGACCGGGATGAGCAGCTGCTAGCAGGCCCAGGGTGAAGCCGAGTCTCTGCACCTATCAAATACCTGAGACAATCCGGACTCTGGCCTGACCCCACCAGCTGATGCAGGCCCTCTAAGGTGTGTTCTAGAAAGAGAGCAGGGAGCTGGCATAGGCCAATGGCAAGAGGGGATGTGACTGTGGACCCCCCTCCACGACCACCCCCGGAGAAGCTGTCCTGATGGCTAAGGTTCCTGGAGCACAGCTGCCCTGAACATCCCTGATGGTGTCACTGACCTGGCATCAGACATCAAGGTTATTCACCAAGTGGTTTTGGGGTGCAAAGCTCTCCACCAGGTTCCTCCAGGACACAGAACACCCCTTTACACAAGACATTACCCTGAAATATCAGCTCAGACTAATGTCCTCATTGAGGAGCCGCTCAGAGGGCAGGGCCACAGGCACTGGGCTGACTGGGCTGAGCGGTGCTCCCACAGTGGGCCGATCCCCGCAGTCCACGCCCCCCACCAGTGCACAAATCTGTGCACTGGGCCTCTAGTAATTACATATTACAAAGAGGAAAAAGTAGTCATTTTATACTGAAAAAATCTGGCAGACACCACTTTAACCAAATGATTCAAGTTAACATCACCAGTAAAGGGACAATCACATACCTCCTGATATGATACACCAAGGAAATGTGGCTTTGATTTTGGTGGGTTTTTTTTGCTAAAAATGTATAACTTGAATTTAATTAAATGTATTAATTAGAATGTAAGACAAACTCAACTTGGGGGATAATCTACAAAATAACTGGCCAACACTCTACAAACGTGTTAATGTTCAAGATTAAAGGAGACTAAATAAAGACAATGTGTGATTCTGGGTTGGATCTTGGATCAGAAAAAGGACATCCGTCGATAATTAGTAAGATCTGAATAAAGTCTATAGCCTTGATAACAATAATGTTCATTTGATTTCCTAACTATATTAATGTTAACTTGGTAGCTTTGATTATTGTAATATTGTTATGTAAGATGTTAATATTTGGAGATCCGCGTGAAGATTATATGGGAATTCTTTGTACCACTTTTATAACGTTTTGCTAGCTCTGAAATTATTTTGAAATGAAAATTTTAAAATATATATACATATATATAACCTAATACTTTGAAGTTCTCTTCTTGCCGACTCTTCAGCCATCTGTGAAGCCCGCAATTTCTCATCACACTGATCTTTTTCAGACTGCCTCCAGACATCATATTCCACTTTCATTTTCTCTAAATCCGCTAATCTGTTCTCAAGTTCAAGCCTAAAACAACAGATGATAATTATGTTACAAGAACTATAATAAGAATAATATGACAGCAAAATGTGTTCATTTGCAAGGAGATTTAACGCAAAAAAAAAAAAAAAAGGTAATTATGTACTTACTTTTCATCTTGTAATACCACAAGTTTTTGATAACCTTCTTCCTTGGCAGCTTGTACTTTACGTATTAATTCACGATCCTTTTCTGCTAAGAGCACTTTGTGGTGTTCAACAGCCGATTTGAGAATTTCATTATCTGACTGTAATCCTAGTATTTTTTAAGGAGAAAAATATGCTATACTCAATCTTATTAAGATGAAAAATCACATTTAATAGCAAACATTGATAACAATTAGAAGAGTATAGAAAGTAAGTCACTCTAGAAGTATATCTTCAAAGATCGTTACATTGATAAACTTTCTTAAGAATGAAACAAACTAAAACTCAAAGTTAATTTTTCGGTCATTAGTTTATTTAGCATACACACACAAAAGGTTAATAAAATGTTACATACATTTATTCATTTGAATCTTTAAAGCTAGGGATATCAACTTGGCTGTTAGCCAACGAGGTTTAAGTACCTACTTCACCCCTACAAAGGTTCTGTAACCTAAGACCCACAAAGAACATCATCATCAAGCTAGCAGGAAGCAGCCTGAATAAAATCGCAGAACTCTTCAAAATCTATCATTCTAGCAGAGTTGTTAGATTTCTAGTAGAAATATAAATTGGAAACTTTCAATTTTGTCAAATTAATTTACAAATCTTCCTTGTAATGAGATGACAAGTATTTTGCAGATAAAATAACTAAAATTTGTTATGTAACTCAAAGTTAAAAAAGGATGCAAAACTGGATCCCAAACTCTCTTAAGTTCCTAAGAAAATTTACTCCCTAACTATGTAAGTTCATGAGTCAACATCAAGTAGAAATTAATAATGAAAACAATCATTTATTGTAAGTTCTATCTAAAACTACAGAGGCCAGTTCAAATGAAGACCAATTCAAGGATAGTTACAGGCCAAAGGCAGCTTAAGAAAAGTCAGAAATAATATAATTTCTGAGGAATCCTCACGAGAAAGACATTCTAAACAGTAAACTGTAGCTTAAAAATAAACTTAGGCTGAATGAGGCTCAATCACTACATAAAAATATTTTTAAAGGTAAAAGTTGGGCCTGCAACTAATAATCACATGGTAATCTAAATAGATTTAAAATTATAAACTCAGGAAGTATGAAATTCACATTGCAAAATTTCACTTAATTTATGTATTAATCAAGTAACAATAACATAAACATGATTTTTAAAAGTTAGATCACAAAATGAACATTCAACATATAAACAAAAACAATTCATATATGCTCTAACATTAAAAGTCAATTAAGCTGAAAATAAAAATTCATTGTGACCTATTTTAATAATTTTAGTTTAGATGTGAAAATAAAAAGCATGGAAAATTATATATTACCATCCAATTCACTTTGAATCTTATTTCTTTCTCTTTCTAAATCACTCTTAGCTCTTGCTGCTTCCAGTTTGATGTCTGTTATTTCTAGTTTGTTTGAATGTTTAATTTCCTTTACCTGTTGATAATTAGAAATTAAAATTACTATGGTCATTTTCTTGCCATTAACTGCTTACCCTGACACTTTAGCAGGAATGAGAAAATGCTGTGGTAAGCACCTTCAACAGGGAAAGTTGTTTCAGTGCCTGGAAAAATACTTGTCATCAAGAAAACAGTTTTATCCTAATAAAAGTGAATCCTTCTTTTTAAAAGAATGTTGGTGACAAGAAGGCATTCAAGATATAAGGATCAGCATATAAAATGTTACACAGGTATAAGATCACATTGCTTGCTTGAAAAACAAGCAAAGGTGTTATAGCTAGAGTGGCAGGGAATAAACTTTATACACCATAAAAAGAGTTGTGTATTCTGTTAGCTATTAAAGGTGTACAATTAATTTTGTTTCAGAAAATTAACTCTAATTGCAAATGTATTAGATTAAGATACTGAAGATAAAGAAACCAATGAAGAGGCAAAGAACTGATGGGGAGGAGGGGTGCAAGAAGGATCAATTGAATCTGGTGACTAAATAATGTATGTGTATGTGTGACTGTACGCACACATATGTGATGGTAGTGGGAGGAACAAGTATGAAACTTAGAAATCTAAACCTTTACTGTCGAAATCTGATTCTTTTAAAGCCACAGTGAATATAAATAATTGTAATGTTTTCCATTAACTAATCCATATATCAATCATATACCAATTTTCATCTTTCCTGAGACATCCCTTTTGTCAAGTTGAATAATTCTAGTTCATAAACAGTATTCTTTCAATAAATATTTACTGAGCATTTATTACATGTTAGGCACTGTTTTGGGAACTGAGGATATAGCAGCAATCAAGAAAGCTTTTTCTCTCCAATCATCTGCACTACCTAACATTTTCCACATCCCTTCCCTTTGATAAGGTGCTTCTAAAACTAGGAGGATGTAACCAATACAGAAACAAAGGTTAGATAAACCTGCATTCAGACATATTATACTCAGGTATAAAACTATAAAATCAGAGTAGAAAACCATGAATATATACAAGTGAAACACGAAAAATGTGAGATGATGGGAACAGGAGGTTAAAGGATGATTTACTTAAGTGTAATATAATCTAAAAAACTGGAGTTGGCAGTTATAAAGAAATCAAGAAGAGGTCCTAGACAAGTATCACATGATCCCACTTATATGTGGAATCTAATGAACAAAATAAACTGACAAAATAGATCCAGAGTTCCAGAGACATGGAAGCATGCAACAGACTGAGGATCCTCAGAGGGAAGGGGACAGAGGAGAGAGATCAACCAAAGAATTTATATGCATATATGCATAACCCATGAACACAGACAATAGTGCAGGGTAAAGGCCTGGGGAGGGGATGGGTGTGGAGAGGAGGCGGGCTACTGAGGGGGGATGGGGGAAGAGAACATATGTAATATTTTAAACAATAAAGATAAATTTTTTTTAAATGGAAGAGGTCCTAGAGCCAAAGAGGGCAAGGATGAGAAATAGAGGTGTCTATGAAAGGTCTTGAAAACATTGTAAAGGAATGGTTTGGTGTAAAATCCCCACTTAAAGGAAATAAATAGAAAAGCAAGTACACTATATTGCCTCTGTACTGCTAATCACATTAAGATGTATCCCTATACAAATTAACTTTTAGATTTTTAATGACACTACATAAAATAAATACCTTGTGCTGATATCAGTTTTTGCATTTTTAAGTCTTTCTAAACTTTTTTAGGAAGTCTCATAGAACAATGTTTAACTGCATGACAGCAGCTAAGAAATTATATTTATTTAAATACTGAAACTTTCTATAGATTGGATTTTACTACATTATAATTTCATGGACAAACAGAATTTAAACTATAAGTGCTTTAAATTTTGGACCACAGTAAAAATCCATTCTGGCAAATCCTACCTAATAATAGACAAATATGCAAATTGACCATACCTCCGACACACCACAAGCCACGCCCACAAGCCACACCCACCATCCAATCAGAGTGAGCATGCAAATTAACCCAAACCAAGATGGCTACAGCCACAGAGAGCAAGGTTTCCTAGGTAACAGAGGAAGCCAAGCTTTCTGCCTGCCCTTGCCAAGCCTAAGCCTCCACTCAAGCTACAAAGTTTCAATTATAGAAGGTAAACAAATTCAAACAAATGGCGGCAGAATGGAGCTTGAGAGAGCAGGCCAGGGTTGCCGCCGGCAACAGGGGAAGCAAAGCTTTCTGCACACCCTGACGGGGCCCACCTGCTTAAGGCAACAAAGTTTCAATTATAACCCCAACAGAAATGGCTGCAGGCCTCGGAGGGAGCCCCAGGCTTGGCTCCACTCCAGGCTACAGTTTCAATTGTAGAAGGAAAATAAATTCCAGATACCAGGGCCTCTGCTTGCGTTGCCAGGGGGCGTGGCCGGACTGCAAACCACCACAGGCCCCTCGCTCAGGCCGCCCCATACCCCAAGGGAACCCCCACCTGATCCGGGACACCCTGCAGGGCAAACCAGCTGGCCCCCACCCCTGTACCAGGCCTCTATCCTATCTAATAAAAGAGTAATATGCACATTGATCATCACTGCAACACACAATATAGCTGCCCCCATGTGGACAAAGATCCTGCCCCCATGTGGACACAGGATGGCTACCACAAGATGGCCAGCAGGAGAGGGCAGTTGGGAGGCACCTGGCCTGCAAGGGAGGGCAGTTGAGAAGGACCAGGCCTGCAAGGGAGGGCAGTTGGAGGTGATTAACCCTGCAGGAGAGGGCAGTTAGGGGTAACCAGGCCGGCAGAGGAGGGAAGTTGGGGGCAAACAGGATGGCAGCAGAGTGGTTAGGGGGTGATCAGGCTGGCAGGCAGAAGTGGTTAGGAGCAATCAGGAAGGCAGGCAGGCAAGCAGTTGGGAGCCAGCAGCCCTGGATTGTGAGAGGGATGTCCAACTGCCCGTTTAGGACCGATCCGTATCGGTCCTAAACGGGCAGTCGGACATCCCTTGAGGGGTCCCATATTGGAGAGGGTACAGGCTGGGCTGAGGGACAACCCCCCTCTGTGCACGAATTTCATGCACCGGGCCTCTAGTATAATTATAAGCTAACTATAAAAGGTTAAGAATGACAGCAGCTCATTAACAAACTACACTGCAGCTGACATAAATATGAAGTGAAAAATTAGAGCCATCTTATATTATAGAATCTTGATTAATTTCAACAAGAACTATGAAATAAAATACTTAATTCATTTCACCCTGAGATTTACTGAAATGAGAAAAAAAATTTCAAATAAATTATTATTGAAACTGAAAGGACACTGGACAAGAAGTCAAACAAATGAAGTCTGTCTTCAGTCTACTTTTTTTTTATTAAAGTAGTGGTGCATGCTCAAGCAAGGTACTTGTCTTCTGCATTCAAATTCATTCATCTATGTAACTAGATGAGTTTAAGTTTTCTTTATTGCCGCATTTGTATAATCCTAAAATAATGATAATTATTAGTATAATGCTTATACTAATATTAACTTCCTGGAATGTATTTTTTAAAATATTTTCTTTAATAAAAATGAAAAATTTATTAAGGTATTTATTGCCTAGATATGACAGTTGCACTTTCTCTGAATAATCTGAACCAAATCCCAAAGAGTCATAATAACATTCCTTTCTGCTTCTAGATCCCTGGTTCTTAACCTTTGTGATCAGGCCTCAAAAATCGTAAGAAAACAAGAAATCTTTTATTTAACAAAATGTACAATATTAAAATGCTGCATATAATTTCAAGAGATTCACAGTTTTCTAAAGCTGCCTGGGCCAAACTACTCTGTTTTTTGTTTTTCTAGTTTTTTTCCCATGACGTTTCCATGTAGATTATGGCTCACTGTAAATTTGCTTTATGCTTTTGACACAACAGAATGTGAGTGTCCAGAGATTACTACCTGGGACTACTAACAAAACTTTAAGAAACGCCCAGCCATTGTGGCTCAGTGGTTGAGTGTCAACCCATGCACCAAGTGTTCACTGGTTCGATTCCCAGTCAGGGCACATGCCTGAATTGCAGGCTCAATCCCTGGCCAGAGGAGTGGGGGGTGGGGTGCAGGAGGCAGCCTTTGGATGGTGATGTCTCTCTCATTGATGTTTCTATTTCTCGCTCCCTTCCTCTTTCTCTAAAATTCAATAAAAACTTACTTTAAAAACAAACAAACAAAATCTTTAAGAAACTTTGAAAAATGACAATAGTGAACATTTTGAAATGTTTTGGAATCTGGTAAATTACACATACGCACAGAGACATGCTAGAAAACAAAATATATAAGCAAGACATAGAAATATAGTTGAAAATGTATTACTTGAGAAGCTCTTGACGCAAATCCCAAAGAGATAGTATTCTTAAATTCTTATTTTTTTCAAAGGTCTCAGGCAGTATGACCTCACTAACTTGACTAATAAGGGTAACTCTGTGGGAAACTTCTTTAAAGCTGTCTGATTTATATGAGTTCTAAAAATCAAACACTTAGTGAGGTAACTAGAAGAATTTACCTCATTGGATGTGAAATACCTTTAAGAGCATCATTCTCAGACTATGTTTAGTAATATTTTTATTGATTTTTTTTTTTGAGAGAGAGAGGAAGGGAGAGGGAGAGAAACATCGATTTGCTACATCCTGCCTACCCCCTATTGGGTATTGAGCAAGCATCCCGGGCATGTGCCCTGACCTGGGACCTCTAGGTGCTTGGAATGACATTCAACTGAGCCAGGGCTTTAGTAATATTATTTAAATAAAGAGATAGTCACACTAACATAACTCCATTAAAAAAGCTAACACAAATTTGAATACACCACAGGTGTTCCTTTGCATTGTAAACTATCATTTCAACCATTTATTAGAATCCTATCCAATCCTATCTAATAAAAGAGTAATATGCAAATTAACCATCAGTCCGCTACAAAGATGGCGGTGCCCATAGAGCCAGGGCGGGACGCTGGCATCCCATTCCCAGGCTGCAGACAGAATGCTGGGCTGCTGGGCCAGGAGCATGCTCTGAGCCGACGCCGTGTGGCTTGGGACACACCCCCGGCCCAGCGGACAGAAGCCCAGCTGACAGAAAGTGGGCGCTGGGCCGGGGGCTGCTCAGAGCCGCCGCCGCGGGGCTTGGGACAGGCCAAGCAGACAGACGCTGGGCCAGGGCGTGCTCAGAGCCGACACCGCGCGGCTTGGGACACGCCCCCAGCCGAGCAGACAGAAGCCCAACTGACAGAACCAGGCCGCTGGGCCGGAGGCATGCTCAGAGCTGACGCCACGTGGCTTGGGACACGCCCCCGGCCCAATGGACAGAAGCCCAGCTGACAGAAAGTGGGCGCCTGGCTGGGGGTGAGCTCTGAGCTGCCGCAGCGTGACTTGGGACACCCCAAGCGGACAGACACTGGGCTGGGGGCATGCTCAGAGCTGCCGCCACGTGGCTTGGGACACACCCCCGGCCCAGCAGACAGAAGCCCAGCTGACAGAAAGCGGGGCCGCTGGGCTGGGGGCACGCCCCCGGCAGCCTCCCACAGTGTGGCTTGGGGCATGCCCCCAGCCTAGTGGACAGAAGCCCTGCGGACACAATGCAGGGGGTCCTCTGTGCATGAGCTGCAGAGGAAACACCTTTTCTGAAGGCTCATTGGCTAAGCTCCCTGTAAGCTGCCTCTCACAGTGTTCTTGGTAACTTGAGTAATAAGAATCCAAGAAGGTGATCTAGAGTTTTTCCACCTCACTCCTGGAGGAAAAACTAAGGTCTGCTGCTAGAGGGGCTAAGAAATGTCATATCCTACCCTAGCCAGTTTGGCTCAGTGGATAGAGCCTCGGCCTGCCGACAGCAGGGTCTGGGTTCGATTCTGATCAAGGGCATGTACCTAGGTTGGAGGCTCCTCCCTGGCCAGGGCCCAGGTCAGGGCTCATGCAGGAGGCAACCAATCAAAGTGTCCCTCTCACATTGATGTTTCTCTCTGTCTTTCCCTCTCTCTGCCAAGCTCTCTAAAAATCAATGGAAACATATCCTCAGGTGAGGATGAAAAAGAAAGAAAGAAAAGAAATGTCATATTCTATGAAAGACACATCTTGAAAGTGCCTAAAGAAAGCTGTCATTTTTTCATGGTGAAGGGACTGGAGTCCGTGTTGATGAAAACACCTTGGCGGCTGTGACAGTGGCAGCAGCAGCGGGGTGATGGGGCTGGCGTCTTCCCCTGATCAGCCCAGTCACCTCCCGCAGAGGAAGGCCAGACTTTAGCTTAGGCCCGCTCCCCGTCAGTAGGACATCTCCTGAGGGCTCCCCAGTCTGTGAGAGGGGGCAGGCTTGGCCGAGCGACCCCCCACCAAGTGCACGAATTTCATGCACTGGACCTCTAGTTGCAAAATAATGTCAATGAAAACTTCAAGTTGCCAAGAAAACTGACAATCATGTTTGAAATATTATTTTAAAATTTATCCTTCCAATGCAATCTTTTCACACACAATATTTCAAATGAAAACTTGGCTTGTCTAAAGTTAAAGAGTGATTTTAATATGCCATTTGTATGCAAAATAGACAGGCAACGCTTAGCAATGTGTATTAACAAACAAGCAGAGAAATAATACTACACTAAAATGCTCTTCTTCCATAGGCAGAATAGGAGAAATCATCTAAGCAATAACTCTAAAAAGAGCAATAGGAAGGCTACATACAGAAAAAGAAGAAAAATCAGGGTCAGGTCACAAATAAGCCAGAGAGGTCACATAAATATGCTGCAAGGAAAGTATCTGGTGGTTCCCAAGAGTTAGAAGCCACAGCAAAAGCCAGCTTATCCAGTGTCCTAATGCTCCATCTATGGTTCAGGTTATTCCAGCAGTTCAGTTCGGCTACTCAGGACCACAACAGTGTTTTGAAAATACTGAGTACTCACTATTTCTTTTTATAAAATTGAAAATAATTTATACCATGAGAGAACTCCCTGTATCCTGAATTTATGTCTTTGTGTTTTGCATCCATTTCTTTGCATATTTTATCATTGAAGGCACTCAATATGTATCTACTGAATACAGAAATAATTAGCTTACAGTTAACCAGGAAGCAATCAAGTTATTTATTTTCTAGTAGGACTTACAGAACCTTAGTAGGCTGACAGGATTCTTAGAGATCAGCTAGAACAATGCCTCATTTCATCTATGAGGAAAATGGATCCCAATGATATTAAGTAACTTGCCTAAAGTCATACACACAGTTATTGATACAGTGAAGAATGAAATCAGTCAATGGTCTCAAAGTTATGTACATCATTTTCTCATTTAAGGATATCACAAAGTATGTAATTGTTGCCATGATCAATTTTATCACCAGCTACTATTTATTATGTTCAATGGCCCCTTTAATCTTACAAAAACCCTGTAAGAGACAGGTATCATCCCCATTTAAAAGTTAAGCAAGTCAGAAGACACATAGGTGGTGAGTGAGATGAATGAGTCAGGACTCAAAGGTAGATTCATCTGATTCAAAGCCCATGAACTTCTCCATTGCACTTCATTGCCTCCTTCAAAATGACAGTTTTTAATTTCTAAATATATCTGAATCTTAATCTATAAGCTCAATTATAGGACTATGCTTGAATTAAAACATTTTAACAATAAAAAACTCATTGCTCAAATAGAGTAAAATGAATTGTTTCATGGCCATAAATTAAAACAAATTTGTGTATTCCTTTCCATAGTAAGAACAATCTTTTCAATGGGACCAGAGTACTTACATGCTTCTGACTAAAACTCTCTGCTTCAGTCTTCTCAAGTAATTACTTGGCCACGGAATTTATGATGAATATAGTATTCCTTTAGATATGTTCATATATTCCTACCAAGCTATAGTAAATCCCTTCTGGTCTGGGAGACATATTGTTTTTTAAGATAATTTTACATATAACTCTGCTATAATAGAAAATACATTATTACTTCACTGATTCAGTAACCAGTCTTATTTCCAAGTTCTTAGAAATGCCAGAAGTACTACTACTACTGCTAGCTAATATTATGATAATAACAGTTAATATTTGGGTTATTATATACTAAATCTTATGCCAAATGCTTTACGCATAATATCTCATTTAATCTTTGTCACACTCTATAAAGTAAATATTAGTCTCATTTTATAAAGGAAAACAAACTTTTCAGAGAGAACATAAATTGCTGAAAGTCACAGAGCTAGAAAGTGGAAGAAATGTGAAGCCAGTCTGTCTGACCCCAGAGCTGAATATTCTCATTCACTACTATAGTCTGTAAGATACTGCTAGCATTGCTATTCTATTTCTGGTTACTGGATTCCTTATATATGTATCCTGCATTTGAGGGGTGGTGGAGGACCTATAAGTTATTGAGAAAATTCTGTATATAAAATGTTCAAATCATTATATTATTTTTAAATATATATTTATTAATTTTAGAGAGGAAGGGAGAGGGAGAGTGACAGAAACATCAATGATGAGAGAGAATCATTGATCAGCTGCCACCTGCATGGCTCCCACTGGGGAATCAAGCCTGCAACCTGTGCCCTTACCATTATATTCTTTTTAAATAACATAAATGCAGGTGCTACTGCTAATATTAATTTACTCATTTAACATTTATTGAGTGCCTACTGTGTGCCAGCACTATTCTAGAAGCTGGAGAGACAGCTGTGATAAAAGCAATGTCTCAGCTCTGGAGCTTATATTTGGTTGGGGTAAGGGTGTGGGAAAGAAAAGGAGAGACCAAAAAATAAAAAATAAATATATTAGATGGTGTTAAGAACTATGGAGAAAAATAAAGCAAATAAGGGAGATTGAGAGGGCAGAGGAAGATGGAAGATGGTATTGTACAAGGTGAAGCCAAGGAAAGCCTCTCTGATAAGACAACATCTGAAAGAGATGCAAAAACAAGCTAAGTAGATATGTGAGGCAAGACCATCCCAGGCAGGAAGTAAGGGAGAAGAAGTAACCTTGCTCAAAGAGTGAGAAGGCCAGTGGGTTGTATTCACAGTGGAGGTAATAAGAATTTGTCAGATTCTGCATATATCTGGAAGGTAGAATGCTAGCATAAAAAAAAAGATCTCAATATAGAGAACTAAGCTATTTAAATGTAAACTTTCTTTGTCATTATACAATATCAAACATTCTAAAGAATGAAGTAGAAACATAAGATGACTTACTTTACTGGTCAATGCATCTATTTCCCGTTCAGCTTTATGTAATTTACTGATTAAAACAGTATTTTGTTCATTGCTTGATTGTAGCTCTTTTTCCAAGCGTTCAGCATGTAGTTTAACTGACTGTTTTTCAGCCTTTTATTAAAACCAAGTATTTTAAAATTTGTTAATAACTTTTCACAATTATATCAAAATAAAGTAAGCCCTATTTAAAATATATGTGTAATCCCACTACACAAAATTAATCAAAATCTCAATATTAATATGTACCAAAGAAAAAAGATTTTTCTCAAAGTATATAGTAGAATTCAAATGAAAGAAGTTTGCTCCAAGAAATATGCAACAAAGACATCTGGAACAAACATATGTCAAGAGTCACCAATTAAATAAAACTCATATATTTATCTGATGAATGCACTCACTTGATACCTACTTACTCTTATTGCTGACATAATTGGAACAAGTATTTTGGGGGGTTCCAAATCCACAGTAGATATGAAAAAGCATATTAGAAATAGAAGAGAAGGCTAATTTATAACAGTAAGAAGTGAGAATTGAAAATCTAAAGTCGATGGAGTTTTCTTTAAAGAGAGATATAAGAATTCAAAATCCTTAACTAATTTCTAGCCTTTGGAAGTACGGGCAAGAGCTCAATAGCTCTTGACCTCATCACATAATAAAGATTCTTAATGAAGTCTGAAGTTGTCTAAAAAATTCTGGTTGGTAATACAGTACTCTTTAGTTAGGGAGGGAAAACTAAATGCTTTCTTAAAATAGTTCTACTCAAAATAATTAAAATAAAAATGTTTGGCATTTAAAGGATAAGCTTCAGTTTTTATCTCATTTCTTATATATCTTAAATATAATATAAAAGTGTATTCAAATAATTCAGAAAAAAAAACAACCTACTTTCCTCAAACATAAAATAATACTTTCTGGGCTCACTGATAGCCAAAAATGTCAAAGAAGAAAGAAATTCTTGCTGTCATGTACGTATTTTCATTTCACCTGACAAAATTAAATATAGGCTCTTTTGAAGATGTCACAAATGAACTTCCCATCTTTTTGTCATCATTTAACTTGTCCTGAAAACAATCACTCTAAATGACCTCAATGAAAAGTTTCACACTGGAACCATATGCCATATTTAATTACAATCATCCACTTATTTGTCACTGTATAAATACATTAGGGATAAAAGAATGGAACATAAAACATAAGCAGTCTCATTCTGAATTGTCTCACACCTAAAGACCAACAATACTGACAACTTTTGTTCAGGACCAGTAAATACTATAAAAAGCTTCATACACAAAAATAAAAACATGACTTCTCTTCTAAACATATCAATACTCTCCTTGTACCAGTTTGCTGGATGGAGGGAAAAAAATCACTTTTGGATTTGGATCCTGGATTTTAATTACAAGCTAAGTGCCATTAATTTCTTTCCAACTCAAATCATTTCACAACTATCTGAATAAAAGAACACCACACTTTGGACTGCTCAAAATAAATCAAAACAATTAAAATAGTATATTTGCTACATGTTAGGTACTAAGAACTAGGAGGAGTAAGCATATCGGAGAAGATGGTGAAGGGGTCCAGAATATCTTGCCACCGTGGCATAAAAGTTATTTTAAGCTGAAAACATTTGGGAATCAACAGACATTTTTTTAAGTGAGTTTTTTTTTTCCCTCAACTCCTCTTATCTGCCTAAAAACAGAGCCTTGGAAAAGAATGTAACTGTTATAAATTCCCACCCCAGGAGTTTCATAACTATGGAAGACTCACTCCTATCATGAGAAACAAAAAGTCAGCATCAGGATAAGAAACCCCCAACACAAGACATTTTCACAAAACTGTCATATCTCCCATCTACTTCCCTAAGGGCCCTTTTATCTTTCCGAAGTACCCTTTCTTCCCTTCTCCCTACTTAAGATGGTATATAAGCCCCAAATTCTAACCGTCTCTTTGACACTTTTCTGTGAATCCCATGTACATACATGAATAAAAGCCCATCTTTTCTCTTACTAATGTCTGTTGCCAGTTTAATTCACAACCCCCAATCACTGAACCTAAAGAATGAAGAAAAAGTTTTTCTTCTCCAACAACTGAAACCAAGAATTTTTGCGGGAGAGTCCCTCTAGGAGTATCAGCCTAGGGTCTGCCAGCTCTTATTTCTCTCTAATGAACTCAGGAAAACAATTCAGTAAAGCCTTATGCATTAGTAGCCAAGTCAAATTTTATTACTCTGGTAAGCTCCCATAGATTATATAAGTATGGTATTTCTGTTTGAACAGGACTTATGATTTTAAGACTTTAACTTCCAGTGTAAGGAAATAACCATCTAGAAAAAAATAGTTCCTTCTGGTTTGAGATCACTTTAGTCTCCAGAAACTCAAATAAATTTTTTTGGATTTTGCATATTCTATTCTGTGGCCTTATAAGAGTTAAATCATTTAAGACAGGTGACTTGACTCCCAAAGAAGAAATACTCCCTTTATATATGTGGCAGCATATCCAATGCTTATGAATCAATAGCTTTCATCTTTACAAAAAGTATATACTCTCGTGATTCCACAAATGCATCAGCATTATTAAATTGGTGAGCATATATTGATGCTCTAAAAATCAGAGGCTTGTCAATGCACTTTTAAAAAAGTGTGCCATACTTTTTTCTACTGGGAAGCAATTAAAACCTTACCTCCAGGGATCTGATTGTAGCCTGCATCTCAGCCAACTGCTGCACCTGAATTCTTTGGACATTTTCTACCTGAGCACTAGAATTCTCTTTTTCAGCCCTTAATTCGGCTACTTCAGCTTGTAACTCTTTTAATTTCTGAACCAAATGGACTTTTTCTCGAGTAAGTTGCTCCACTCGTTTGCTATCTCTTGTGGGATCAAGACTAAGCAGCTGATTATGTAGTTCTTCTTTATCTTTCTCCAGTCTTGCAATCTAATAACAATTTGAAAAAAAGCACACAACTTTAAATTATTAAATTTTCAGTCATGAACATGCATTACAAGTCAGTAAATTAAAATTTGTAACTGCACAATGTAAAAAAGAAAGCTTAGGTAATGAAATGAAGTAGCAAGGAAAAAACTCTAAAATGTCACATTCTTCATTCTGATTCAGCATGGCTCAAATGTGAGGGCAAGTACCTTGTCCTATACTCCTCATGGTGTTTAGCACAGGGCTTCATCAGTTGCCAAATAAAATTCAAAGTTATAAATAATACTATAAAATAATTATTAAAATGTCAAGTATTTAAAAAATTAATCAGAACATTGCAGGGGCCTATGTAAGATCAATATGCTGATTACTGCTAAGCTTTTCCTCATGTGACAGTAATGCTTGGGCTGTCTATACTAATAAGGCAACTTAATTCACAAAAAAGCTGCTTGTCTATATAAATGACTACAAATGTGAGCGATTAAAGTTTTTAAATGATAGCTGAGAGTTTATTAAAGCCCTAATTGTAATGACGGTATAGTTCCTAATTCTCAGATTCAAAAAAGAATTGGAAGTCATTACCCCACAGCACTTGGAAAGGTCACTGGGGAACCGTAGAGCAGAAACACTAGTGCTCTTCTCATTCATGCCAAGCATCACTTCCAGACACCCCCGGAACTCCCACCCCAGGGCCTCCCAATTAGTGGGTTTCAAACTGCTTGTAACCACTGAGGTACATTGGAGGCCTCTCTCCTCTAGGAATGAGGAGGCCAAGTAATCATGGTAAAATGCACTTTCCTTTTCCTGATCTCCCAATCTGTCCCTCCCACCACCACCACCAAACCTTTGTAGTTAACCAGACCTCCTCTTTTTAGTCTCCTTTCATATAGATTTCTTCAGATGATTCAACTTAAAGGATTCCACTGTTGTTTTTTTAAAAAGTTAGAAACCACTGCTCTAAATATCACCAGGAATTGTTTTATAGCCAGGATGAGCTTCAAAGACTCCCTCTAAGCCAAAAGGATTTAAAGTAATGCTATGCAACCCAGACAAAAGTGGCCCAAGAGACAACTGATTGGTCACTTGGCTACAGATGAACGTAAGAAGTGTGAGTCCTACACCCCAGTGCAGAATCTTCTCCTCATCTGTAAAACAAGACATTAGACTGGAGGCCCTCTAAGATCCTTTTCAGTTTTAACATGTAATAATTCCAATTGCAATTTGGGCATGCTGAATTAATTATGTCAATGGGAAATTTAGGTAGAGCTATCTAGCAAGCAAATATTCTTTTCCAGAAAATAAAAAATTTTTAGAAGGCAGCTATACAATTCAGGGTCAAGTCCCCAAAAGCCCAACTAATTAGTTCTCTCCTATTTTTCCTCCCACATTTTACATATAAACATTGTCCCTGGGGTTTGGTTTCTGCCAATTCTTTTTCTTTTCAGCTCCTTGTGTGACTCTGTGCAAGTCACTTTTTCACTTTGGCCTCAGTTAAAATGAAAGGCATGGGATGGATGATCTTTAAGGTACCATTTAGCTTTTGCATAAGGTAACTCATCTAGCTCAGGAGTCAATGTATAACTCAGATTCAGATAATGATGCCTTTACTGAGTACTTTAGTGAGTGCTTAAGCTGAGTGTGCTACACATATAATTGCATTTAGTAACAATACTTTCTCTTGTAGTCTGCATATTACATATGGGGTCAGACAACTAATGTTCTTGACAGGCATGTTTCCTGCTTTACTGCTTTCTCTAGTAGTTTGGAGGGGCATCTGTGTGATAGCTGAAGTGGTAGCTGAAGCTATGGACTGAGCTGGCTAATGCAGAGTCAGAATTATTAGACCTCACATTTACAACCCCTAAACCAGAGCTCATTATCAAATCATTCCAACCAAAAGTGATGACCACTGCCTCCTCATTTCTTTATTCAATTATTGTCGTGCACCTGGCACTGTTCTGGGTAGTAAAGACACATCAGAAAAGCAAGCACAAAACAAACACAAAACCTCTGCTCTCAAGATGGTTCTATTCAGTCACTGCTATGACACCAAACTTGTCCCAGTCATCTGGGCACAGATCTTGGACACACCCTCAGCTCCTGTCTTTCCCTCCACTCTCAGTCAGATTCACTTGTCATCTTCATTGATATCTTCAATTTGCTGTGCTCTCAATCCTTTCTCTAAATTTACAAAAGGCTTTGTTTAAATTTCTCTTTTATGACATTTATCCAAATGGCCCTGTGTTAGTTACCTCCATGCTACTTTATTCTCTGTGAGAATATAAAAGCTTCCTTGACAAGTAAGATGATGTATTAAACAATTTTACTTTTTAAAAACTGTTGAAGTAAAAGAACACAAACAGATCAGGAACTAGAAATACATAATTGTTGATCTTCTTTTCAATGGATGGTAGCACCACTCTAATTCCCTAGGGCCGTGGTCGGCAAACTGTGGCTCGTGAGCCACATGCAGCTCTTTGGCCCCTTGAGTGTGGCTCTTCCACAAAATACCATGGCCTGGGCGAGTCTATTTTGAAGAAGTGGCATTAGAAGAAGTTTAAGTTTAAAAAATTTGGCTCTCAGAAGAAATTTCAATCGTTGTACTGTTGATATTTGGCTCTGTTGACTAATGAGTTTGCTGACCACTGCCCTAGGGGACCCAAAAGGAAAAGGTAGTGTATCTAATTACTTCACCTTATATCTAATTATTCCATCGGTCTTTGTTTTTATTATCTTTATGATACAGCACAGAGATATTGTTAAGAGTACAGAGTCTGAAGTCAAATGACCTAATTTTTTTTTCTTTCAGAATTTTAAAGATATTGCTTTACTGCTAGGCTTATATTATTTCCAGAAAGAAATCTGTTGTCATTATCTTTGTTCTTCTATACAAAATATCCTTTTTCTCTGGTTACTTTTTTTAAAATTAACTTCTTATTTTTAGATAGTGGTAGGTTCACATGCAGTTGTAAGGAATAATACAGAAAGATCCTGTGTATCCTTAGCCCAGTTTCCCCCACTGGGAACAATCCCCCCTCCCCCCTTCCATTTTCTGGAAGACAGTGTGCAGAACTGGTTTTCTTTGTTTTTTTAATCACTTGGTAGAATTCTCCAATTAAATCATACTTTTGGGGAATTTTTAAATTACAAATTTAGTTTCCTTAACCTTTTGCACTCGGATGTCGAGTATGACTCGACACGGTTAGCATCGGTAGCAGGAATCGAGAAAAAAGCAAGCGAGTGCAAAGGGTTAATAGTTATACAACTATTTAAATTATCTATTTCATGTGGGCAGAGTTATGGTAGTATGTGCCTGTTTCATCTGTTTCTCAAATTTATTTTGGTAGAATTGTTCACCTCTATATAAGCTAATAAGGATATCTTATTACCCTTTTCATGTCTGCAAGGTCTGTAGTGATAGTCTGTTTTATTCCTGATATAGGTAATTTGTGTCTTTCCTTTTTGTCAGTTTAGCCTAAGTTTTGTCAACTTACTAATCTTCTCAAAGAAACAGCTCTTTATTTCACTTTTTCTCTGCTGTTCTTGTTTTCAATTTCATTGATTTCTGCCTGTATCTTTCTTGTTTCCTTCCCTCTGCTTGCTCTGGGTTTATTTTAATCCTTTCTTTCTGGTTAAAGTAGGAGTAGATTATTGATTTGACACTTTTCTTCTTTTCTAATGAATGCATTTAGTGCTATAAATTTTCCTCTCAGCACTGTTTTAGTTGTGTCCCAAATGTTTTTTAATATACTGCATTTTCATTTTCATTTTCACTCAGGTCTATTTATTGTTTTGAAATAGTTTTCTCATTGCAACTTCCTCTTTGGCTCATGAATTATTTGAAGTGTGTCATTTCATTTGAAGGCTTCCCTGCTACCTTTCTGTTATTGATTTCTAGCTTAATTCCATAGTGGGTGATGAACTCACTCTGTATAATTTCAATTTTTATATATTTGTTGCCCAGCCAGTGTGACTCAGTGGCTGAGTATCAACCCATGAACCAAGAGGTCATTGGATCGATTCCCAGTCAGGGCATATGCCCGGGTTGCAGGCTCGATCCCTGGTAGGGTGCATGCAGGAGGCAGCCTATTAATGTTTCTATCTCTCTCTCTTCCTTCCTCTCTCCACAAAAAATCACTAAAAACATATTTTTAAAAATTGCTGAGGTTTATTTTATGGCCCAGGATTATGCTCTATCTTGGTATATGTTCAGTGACACTTGAAAACAATATATTTAGGTACTCTTATTGGGTGTTCAATAAGTGTTGACTAGCTTCTGTTGAGTGATGGTGATATTGAGTTATATAGCCTTCCTAATTTTCTAATTGTTCTATCAATTGTTAAGACAGGAGTGTGAAGTCTCCAACAATAATTGTGAATTTGTCTGTTTCTCCTTTTAGTTCTATCAGTTTTTACTTCACATATTTTGCAGCTCTGATTCATACACATTTAGTATTCATTGTCTTCTTGGTGGGCTGGCTTTCTGTCATTATATAATGTCTACCTCTGTATTTTTCTTTGAAGTCTATTTTATCTAATATACCCACTCCTGCCTCTTTTAATGTTTGCATGATATATCTTTTACCATCTATTTTCTAAATACTTATCTATCTATATAAAACCCTAAGCGACCGGATGACTGGACAACCGGCCGGTAGCTATGATGCACACTGACCACAAGGGGGCAGATGCTCAATGCAGGAGCCACTCCCTGGTGGTCAGTGCGTTCCTACAGGAGGAGCGCCACTCAGCTGACCAACGGGAGCCAGAAGGGCTCACGGCTGGTGAGTGAAGCTACAGTGGCATGAGCCTCTCCCACGGATACTCCCTCTGTGCGACCCCTCCCCCATGAGCTGGCCAGGCCAAGGGCCCCACCAGTGCATGAATCCATGCACTGGGCCTCTAGTATTATTATATTTGAAGTTTCTTGGAGACAGCATATAGTTGGGTTTTTTATTTTTAAAATCAACTCTCGAAGTCTGTCTTTTGATTGGTATATTTAGACAATTTACATTTATTATGACTATTAATATGCTAAGGGATTTTGTTTATTTTCTTTGTTCTGCTTTCCTGTGGATTACTTGAACATTTCTTAGGAATCCATTTTTATTTACCTATAATGTTCTGGATATATATTTGTATAGCTTTCTTAGTTGTTGCTGTAGGTATTACATTATATATACAATAGAGGCTCAGTGCACAAAATTCTTGCGGAGGGGGGGTAGGTGTCCCTCAGCCTGGCCTGTGCCTTCTCGCAATCAAGGACCCCTTGGGTAGGGTCCATAGGCCTGGTTGGCGATCAGGGCCTATTGGGGATTTCCTTCCCTGGGCTGCCAGCAGCTGGCCCCGCCCCCTGCCACTGCTACTGCTTGCCATCTGTGCGGTGCTGTCCCCCATCCCCCGCAAACGGTCACCTCCCTCTGCGAGTGACAGGTGTGGGGTACAATTGCTTGGCTGGCCTGGACCTCCCTCTGCGGGGCAATAGCTGGCCAGCCCCACACACCCGCCACAGCGCCACCAGCTGGGTGGCCTGAGCCTCCCTCTGCAGGGCGATCATGGGGCAATGCTGGGGCCCCCCAACCAATTGCATCACACCTGACTTGGCTGGCCTGGCGCCAATGCGTGTCATAGTGTTGTGGTCCAGGAGGTCATCTAGTCATTCTGCTATGAGGTCATTTGGTCGATTTGTACATTATCCTTTTATTATTATAGATAACTTATCATGGTCTACTGGGTTTATTTTACCAGCTCAAGTGATATATAGAGAAACTTTACCTCCTTTTACATTTCTTTGTCTTTCCTTGTTCATAATATAATTGTCTTAATTATTTCCTCTATACACATTTCAAGCCATATCAGACAGTGTTATAATTTTTGTTTCTAAAATTAAACAAAATTTAGAAAATTCACTCAGGAAAAGAAAATCTATTGTATATACCCAGTTTTGCTTACTGTGTTCTTTTATTCTTCTTGATGTTGTAAGATTCCTTTTTTTATTGTTTTCTTTCTGATTAGAGAATTTCCCTTTGACATTCTTTTGGACAGGTCTACTGGCAACAGATTCTCTTAGTTTTCCTTAAAAGAATGTCTTAATTTAACCTTCATTCCTGAAGAATACCTTTGCTGGATACAGAATTATGAATTGACATTTCTTTTCTTTCAGAACATGATAATGTTGTCACATGTCTCTAGCCTCTATGCTTTCCAATGAGAAATGTCTAGGAATTATAAGGTATCACTTTTCTCTTGCTGCTTTCAGTACTTTTTTCCTATCTATGATAATAAAAGCCTAATATGCTAATTAGACCAGACAACCTTCTGGACGAAGCCAGGGCTGCAAGTGAAGCCCGGGTCCCGGGTGCCTGCTGGCGGCCGGAGGGAAGCCTGGGTCCCGGATGCTGGAGGGAAGCCCAGGTCTCAGGTGCCAGAGGGAAGCTGGTTCCGGCAGCCAGGGGAAGGAAAGCCTACACTTACACGAATTTCATGCTTTGGGCCTCTAGTAAAGTTTATAAATTAATGTCTCTTACTGTGGATTTTGTTGGTTTGATCCCTTTTGATATTCACTCACCTTCTTGAGTCTGTATGCTGTGTCTACACCAAAGTGGAGGACAGGTTTCAGCCTTTATTTCTTCACTGTATTTTTAGCACTGCCCTCTTTCTTTTTTCCTTTCAAGGACAAAAGTCTTAAAACTTTTGTTATAGTCCCACAGATAATTGAGGCTATCCCTACTTTTTTTAAAAATCTATTTTACTTTCTTCAAATCTTTATTGATGAGAATGTTACAGATGCCCCCATTTTCTCCCCATTGCTCCCCCCACCACTTGGTTCCCATTCAACCCCAGTCCTTCGCCAACCTATTGTCTGTGTCCATGGGCAATGCATATCCTATCTAATAAAAGAGTAATATGCAAATTAACCATCACTCCACTACACCCACAAGCCACGCCCATCAGGCAATCAGGAGCAAGTATGCAAATTAACCCAACCAAGATGGCTGCAGCCACGGAGCAAGCAGGAGCCTTGGGTTTCTCCAGCAATAGAGGAAGCCAAGCTTTCCACACACCCTGGAGGGCCCAGGCCTACAGTCAAGGCTACAAAGTTTCAATTATAGAAGATAAATATCCCAACAAAAATGGTGGCAGCCACGGAGCTGGAGAGAGCAGGAGGCTTGAGTTGCCCCTGGCGATGGAGGAAGCCAAGCTTCCGTAGCCCTGGCCTGCATTGGCCTCCGCTCAAGGCTACAACGTTTCAATTATAGAAGATAAATAAATCCAGATACCAGGGCCTCTGCTTGGGTCACCGGGGTGTGTGGCCAGCCTGCAAACCACCACAGGCCCCTCACCCAGGCCACCAGACGCCCCAAGGGAACCCCCACCCTGATCCAGGACACCCTTCAGGGCAAACCAGCTGGCTCGCACCTGTGCACCAGGCCTCCATGCTATCTAATAAAAGAGTAATATGAAAATTGACTGTCACTCCAACACACAAGATGGCTGCCCTTATATGGTCAAAGATCCTGCCCCCATGTGGACACAAGATGGCCACCACAAGATGGCCAGCAGGGGAGGGCAGTTGGGAGGGACCAGGCCTGCAAGGGAGGGCAGTTGTGGACGATCAGGCCAGCAGGGGAGGGCAGTTGGCAGAGACCAGGCCTGCAAGGGAGGGCAGTTGGGGGCGATCAAGCCTGCAGGGGAGGGCAGTTAGGGGTGACCAGGCTAGCAGAGGAGGGAAGCTGGGGGCCACCGGGCTTGCAGGGAAGGGCAGTTGGGGGGGACTCAGGCCTGCAGGGGAGAGCACTTGGGGGGGGAAGACCAGGCCTGCATGGGAGGGCAGTTAGGGATGACTAGGCCTGCAGGGGAGGGCAGTTAGGGGCAAACAGGCTGGCAGGGGAGCAGTTAGGCATCAATCAGGCTGGCAGGGGAGTGGTTAGGGGGTGATCAGGCTGGCAGGCAGAAGTGGTTAGGGGCAATCAGGAAGGCAGGTAGGCAAGCAATTGGGAGCCAGCAGTCCTGGATTGTGAGAGGGATGTCCCATATTGAAGTGGGTGCAGGCTGGGCTGAGGGACACACACCCCCATGCATGAATTTCATGCACCAGGCCTCTAAATGCATATAAGTTCTTTGGTTAATTTCTTCCTGTCTGCCTACCTGCCCCTTCCCTCTGATATTCATCAATCTATGTTTCCATGTCACTGGTCTTATTTGATTTGTCCGTTTATTTTATTCATTAAATTCCACATATAAGTAAGATCTTATATTTGTCTTTCTCTGATTGGCTTATTTAGTGTAGAATAAAAATCTCCAGTTCCCTCCATGCTGTCTCAAAGGGTAATAGATCCTTCTTTTTTACAGCTACATAGTATTCCATTGTACAAATGTACCACAGCTTTTTTTATCCATTCATCTACTGATGGACCTTCCTTTTTTCAAACAATTTTTTAAAGTTTGTTCAGACTGGGTAATTTCTAATATACTATCTTCAATTCATTGATTCATTCTTCTGTCCCTTCCATTCTGCTGTTGAGCTCAGCAACTGAGGTTTTATTTTTATTTGTTTATAGGTCATCATGTTTTTCAGTTCTACTAGTGTACCAGTTAATAATGCGGATTTTTTTCAATAGATGAAGTTACACATATGTTGATATATATGCAATTTGATATGTATGCTATTTTGTTGTATTGACAGCAAACTTTAAAACTTCATATGTCAAATTTGCTGAAGGTGTTAATATCATAGATATTTTTACACTTAAAAATGTCGAATTTCGTGCCCCAAAAAAGAGCATTTGCGGGAAGTTTCAATTCACTACTCTATTTTGAAGAAAAGTGCTGCTGAAAGTTATTGTATACTTTGGGAAGCTTATGGTGAACGTGCTCCATCTCAAGATACTTGTGAACACTGGTTTAAATGTTTTAAAAGTGATGATTTCGATGTGAAAGACAACGTCCAGGTCAACCGAGAAAGTTTGAAGACCAACAATTACAAGCATAATTGGATGAAGATGCATGTCAAACTCAAAAACAACTTGCAGAAAGATTAAACGTTGCTCAGCAAACAATTTCTGATCGTTTACAAGCAATGGGAAAGATTTTTAAAGGAAGGAAAATGGGTGCCATATCAACTGAATGAAAGACAAATGGAAAACTGAAAAGTCAACAGTAAAATGTTGCTTCAAAAGCACGAAAGTCTTTTTAGCATCGAATTGTGACTGGTGTTGAAAAGTAGATTTATTTTGAGAATCTCAAACGCACAAAATAATGGGTTGATCCAGGTCAACCATCAACATCGACTGCAAGGCCAAATCGCTTTGGAAAGAAGACAATGCTCTGCATTTGGTGGGATGAGGAAGGTGTGGTGTACTATGAGCTTCTAAAACCAGGTGAAACTGTGGTTACCGATCGCTATCGACAACAAATAATCCATTTGAACCATGCTTTGATCGTAAAACAACCAGAATGGGCCAGAAGACACAGCAAAGTAATTTTGCTTCATGATGATGCACCAACACACACTTCAAAACCAGTTAAAGACATGTTAAAAGATCTTGCCTGGGAAGTATTAACCCACCCGCTGTATTCACCAGACCTTGCTCTTTCATATTACACTTGTTCCAATCGATGGCACACTCACTTTCTGAGCAGCACTTCAAAACGTACAAAGAAATGCAAAATTGGGTCTCTGAATGGTTTGCCTCAAAACAAGAAAAGTTCTATTGGGACGGTATTCACAAATTATCTGAAAGATGGGGGAAATGTGTAGCTAGCAATGGACATTACTTTGAATAAACACGTTTTCTTTGATTACAAAATCCACATTATTAACTGGTACACTTAGTAATAAGTTCCATTTGGTTATTCTTTATATTTCTGTATTTATTTGCTGAGACTATTTTTTCATTTGTTTTGGGTGTGCTTTTAATTGTTCACTGAGGCATTTTTACTATGGCTCTGTTAAAATATTTGTTAGATAATTCTGTTATGTCAGTTTTAGCATCTAGTGATTGTCTTATTTCATTAACTTTGAGATCTTCTAGGTTCTCAGTATGAGGAAGTGATTTTTTATTAAATTTTGGACTTCTGAGATATTATAATAGGAGATTCCGATTCTAATTTAAAGTTTGTTTTAGCTGGCTTTTTATGATATCACACTCTGGCAGGGGAAGAATGATGTTGCTGCTCATTACTAGTAGATGAAGTTGTAGTCCAGATTCACTGCTCTACGTCTATGAAACACATACTGGGTGGAAGTGGGAGTTCCAGCTCCTAATTGGACCGACCCACTGATGCCGCCTTAGATGGCAGGGGTAAGAATGACTTGTAACTGTTCCCCAGGTGGCCTCCACTGATACCATAGTGGCAGGTGTAGTCACCACTGACACTACAGGGCAGTGGTTATGGTCCTGGTTCTACATTAGACCTTCTCTAACATAATCCAAGCAGGGAGGGGTCAGGGCACCTGACCACTGAAAAAAGAAACATAGGCTCCTAATGTCATCTTCAATGCCACCATGGCAGATAAGTGGGAGCCCTTGGTATTACCAACTGGGGATGAAGTCATGGCTCCCTCCCTGGCCTTCTCAGTATCATCTTGGCTGAGGGTTGGGATTATTCATTACAGCTTGGGGAAAATGAAAGTCTATGTGCTCCACTGGCATTAACTAGTATGGGTGGGCATACGTCCAGTTTCACTCCAGTATTTGGCTGGAGTAGAATTGTTATTATCTAAATTAACTAGGCTACTAGGTTGTTCTTTTCCTAGAAACTTACCTAGAGAGAACAGACCTGTGTTGGGGCTTTTTTATCATCTGGGCCAAATTGCTGGTTTCTTCAGCATCAAATCAGTGATATGTGAAACAAAATTAAAAACCCAGAAAACATATCAGTCAGTTCTTAGGTCCCAAGGTCCTTAGCTGGTATGCCTTTTCTCCATCTTTCAGCATGTTTTATAAATAATGTCCAGTGGTCTTTGTTATACTTACCAGGATAAACAGGGAAAAATACATCTACTTCATCTTCCCAGAAGTAGAAGTCTCCTTGTTGGCTTTTAAGATTTTCTCTTTATTACTAGTTTTAAGTAATTTGAATCTTAGAGCCTTGGTGTAGTTTTTCTATCATGTGGTTCACTGCGAACCTTGGACATGTGCTATAATCATTTCTGTCCTATATTTTTTCTCTATTTCATCTTGGATAGTTTCTATTGATGTATTTTCTATTTAAATTTAGCTATTATCTTTTCTTTCGCATGTCTAATCCACTTTTAGTGTATTTTCCATTTAGACTGTACTTTCATCACTAGGAACTTTTCTTAAAAATCTTTTCCATGTCTCTTATCATGTTCAAGGCTTCCCTTAACTTTTCAAACACATGGAGTATATTTATATGGTTTAATGACTTTGTCTAATTCAATAATTTTTAGGACTGTTCCTATTGACTGATCTTCTTCTTTATTATGAAACTAGAGGCCCAATGCACGAAATTCTTGCACGGGGGTACGGAGGGTGTCCCTCAGCCCAGCCTGCACCCTCTCCAATCTGGGAACCGCCTAGGGATGTCCAACTGCCTGGTAGGATCGGGCCTAAACGGGCAGTCAGACATCCCTTCCACAATCAAGGACTGCTGGCTCACAACTGCTTGCCTGCCTGCCTTCCTGATTGATGCCTAACTGCTCCCCTGCCAGCCTGATTGTCCCTAACTGCCCTAATAGCTTCTGTCTGCCAGCCAGATCACCCCCTAACTGCTTCTGTCTGCCAGCCAGATCACCACTTCTGCCAGCCAGATCACCCCCTAACCACTCCCCTGCCAGCCTGATTGATGCCTAACTGCTCCCCTGCCAGCCTGTTTGCCCCTAACTGCCCTCCCCTGCAGGCCTGGTCACCCCTAACTGCCCTCCCCTACAGGCCTGGTTCCCCCCAACTGCTCTCCCCTGCAGGCCTGGGTCCTTCCCAACTGCCCTTCCCTGCAGGCCCAGTTGCCCCCAACTCCCCTCCTCTGCCAGCCTGGTCACCCCTAACTGCCCTCCCCTGCAGGCTTGATCGCCCCCAACTGCCCTCCCTTGCAGGCCTGGTCCCTTCCAATTGCCCTCCCCTGCTGGCCATCTTGTGGTGGCCATCTTGTGTCCACATGGGGGCAGGATCTTTGACCACATGGGGGCAGCCATATTGTGTGTTAGAGTGATGGTCAATTTGCATATTATTTTTTTATTAGATAGCATAGTGCATGGGTGGGGGCCAGCTGGTTTGCCCTGAAGGGTGAACCAGATCAGGGTGGGGGTTCCCTTGGGGCATGGGGCAGCCTGGGTGAGGGGCCTGTGGTGGTTTGCAGGCTGGCCACATCCCCCGGCGACACAAGCAGAGGCCCTGGTATCTGGGATTTATCTTCTTCAATTGAAACTTTGTAGCCTTGAGCGAAGCCAAGCCTCCTGCTTGCTCCATGGAGGCAGCCATTTCTGTTGCTATTTATTTATCTTCTATAATTGAAACTTTGGAGCCTTAAGCGGAAGCCTGGGCCAGCCAGGGTGTGCGGAAAGTTTGGCTACCTCCATCACTAGGGGCAACCCTAGCCTTCTGCTCTCTCTAGCTCCATGGCTGCCGCCATTTCTGTTGGGATTTATCTTCTATAATTGAAACTTTGTAGCCTTGAGTGGAGGCCTTGGCCAGCCAGGGTGTGCGGAAAGGTTGGCTTCCTCCCTCCTTGCTTGCTCAGTGGCTGCAGCCATCTTGGTTGGGGTTAATTTGCATACTCGCTCTTGACTGGCTGGTGGGCATGGCTGGTGGGCATGGCTGGTGGGTGTAGCAGAGTTATGGTTAATTTGCATATTACTATTTTATTAGATAGGATACATTTTCATGCTTCTTTGTGTGCCATCATTAAAAAAAAGTCTATATTTAGTTTTAGGTTCCCAGCAAAATTGAACAGAAAATGCCAAGAGTTGCATATGTCCCTGCCCACATATACTTGCCCCCAGAGTGGTACATTTGTTACAACTGATGAACCTACACTGTCATCTGTAGTTTACATAGGGTCCACTCTTGGTGGTGTATATTCTATGGATTTTGACTATGTATACTGGCATGTACCTGACATTATAGTATCACATTGAATAGATTTACCACCCTAAAATCTTCTGTGCTCCATCTATTTATTCCTCCCTCTTCCCTAATCCCTGGGCAACCACTGATCTTTTTATATATATAATTTTTTTTTTATTGATTTCAGAGAGAAAGGAAGATGGAGAGATAGAAACATTAATGATGAGAGAGAATCACTGATTGGCTGCCTCCTGCACATCCCCCACTAGGAATCAAGTCCACAACCTGAGCATGTGACCTGACCAGGAATCAAATCAAGACCTCCTGGTTTATAGGTCGGTGCTCAACCACTGAGCCATGCTGGCTGGGCAACCACTGATCTTTTAAATGTCATATAGTTGAATGTCATATATTTCAAATCCTGCAATATACAGCCTTTTCAGATTGATTCTTTCAGTAATTTGCATTTAAGTTTCCTCACGTCTTTTCATGGTTTGATAGTTCACGTCTTTTTGGTACTGAATAATCTTCCATTCTATGGCTATGACACAGTTTATTTAACTATGCACCTAGGGAAGGACATCTTGGTTGCTTCCAAGTTTTGGCAATTAGGAACAAAGCTGCCAGAAACCTCTGTGTATAGGTTGTTGTGCAGACATAAGTGTTAAACTCTCTTGGGTAAATACCAAGGAGGACAATTGCTGGATTGTATGGTAAGGCTATGTTTAGATTTGTAAGAAACAGCCAAACTGTGTTCTAAAGTTGCTGTACCAATTTACATTTCCAAAGTCTGTTGCTTCACATCCTCACCAGCATTTGGTATTGTCAGTGTTTTGGATTCAGGCCATTCTAACAGACATGTATCCCGTTGTTTTAAATTGCAGTTCCCTAACCCAGTGGTCGGCAAACAGAGGCTCGCGAGCCACATGCGGCTCTTTGGCCCCTTGAGTGTGGCTCTTCCACAAAATGCCACATGCGGGTGCACACTTACAGTGCGATTGAAACTTCGTGGCCCATGCGCAGAAGTCAGTTTTCGTCCTGGGCGAGTCTATTTTGAAGAAGTGGCGTTAGAACACTCAAGGGGCCAAAGAGCCACTTTTGGCTCGCAAGCCGCAGTTTGCTGACCACTGCCCTAACCACACATGATGTTGAGCATCTATGCTTGTCATCTGTGTATCTTCTTTGGTGAAATGTCTTTTAAAGTCTTTTGCCATTTTTAAATCAGTTTGTTTGTTTTCTTATTGTTGAGTTTCATAGTTCTTTGTATACTTTGGATAATAGTCCTTTTATAAAATATGTCTTTTTCAATTATTTTCTCCCAGTCTATGGCTTCTCTTCTCATTCTCTTGACAGTGTCTTTCACAGAACACAAGTTCTTAATTTCAATGAAACCTAACATCAATTATTTCTTTCATGGATCATGTCTTTGGTGTTTTATCTAAAAGATCATCAACAAACTCAAGCTCATCTAGGTTTTTCCCTATGTTATCTTACAGGAGTTTGATAGTTTGACATTTTACATTTAGACCTAAGATCTATTTTGAGTTAATTTTTGTGAAGGGGCTGTGTCCAGATCCATTTTTTGGCATGTACATTTCTTCAGAACCATTTGTTGCAAAGACTATTTTTCTCCATTCTCAAAAATCAGTTCTCCTTCATCAAAGATCAGTTCACTGTATTTGTGTAAGTGTATTTCTAGACTCTTTGGTCTATTCTAATGATCTATTTGTCTATTTTTTCACCAAGAGCATACTGTCTGGATTATCATAGCTTTATAGTTTAGTCCCAAAGTCAGGTAGTGTCAGTCCTCCAACTTTGTTTTTCTCTAATATTGTACTGGCTACACTGGGTCTTTTGACTCTACATAAACTTTGGAATCAGTTTGTTAATATCCACAAAATACTTGCTGAGTTTTTAATTGAGATTAAACTGGATATATAAATTAAATTAAGAAGAACAGACATCTTGACATTACTGAGTCTTCGTATCCGTGAACATGAAATATCACTCCATTTATTTTGTTCTTTGATTTCATTCATCAGAGTTTTGTAGTTCTCTTCAAATTAGTATTGTGCATTTTTAAAATATCTTCTGTATTTATTATGGTAATTCGTACTATGATTAATGCTGTCAGGTACAAATAGTAATACCACTTTTTTGAGCCTTTACTATGTGTTAGGCATTATAGTAAACATTTTGCACATGAAGTTTCAAGTTCCCAGATTTTAGTTTTTTAAATCTAGTTTACCTTTTTATATTACTGCTATTCTAAGTTTTTCCCATTTCCCTATATGTACTTGAATTGAATTTTCCTAAATTAATGATGGAATACAAAAAGATTTTATTTACTTACACTAAGAAGGTAACATTTAATTTACTCAGATTTAAAGTTCATATTTTAATCTACTTTTTGAAGTTGCCATCTCGTTTCCTTCACTCCATGGCTTAAAAAGAATTCTACTCATACTGAATAAGAGAATAGAAATAAAGTCATATGCCTTTTTCAGGCTCTGAGGATTACCTTGGTCATGGAGGTAGTAAAAGAAAAATAACTGTGACAAATAAAGCCAGAGCAAACAGCACCTGAAAGTAGAACACTCAGAATGCTGGGAGTGCAGTGAAGGTGGGGGATGCAGACACTATAATAAGAGATGCCCTCAAAAGATTTAGAGTATCTAAGTACAAATCTGACACTGAAAACTCTAGCATGCTAAAGAACAGGATCATATGCTTAAGAAATTTGAGTACATGTAATTTTAAATGATAATAGCTATCATCTGCGGAATGCTTACTATGTGCTTGGTACTTGTCTAAGCATTTTGCATATATTAATCTATTAAATCCTGACAACAAGAGATAGGTTCTATTGCTAACACCATTTTAAATTGAGGACATTGATGCACATAGAAGTTAAGTCAGTTCCCAATGTCATACTAAATAAAACATTTAAAAAATTTTACATGTTAAAAAGCTTCGTTTTTGAGATATTCTAAACTTCATTCACAGTTTAATTTTAATTAATAACACTTCACAAATCCCTTGTAAAATGTTGTCAAAATCAATCACAGACAATCTGTACTGTGAGGTAATTCAATTTTAATTTGGGAGTCTTTGCCTATTGTGATTACTTCTCAAAGTAATCTGAGAAGGGTTTAAGTCAGAAAACTTGGAGTATTTTAGATAAAGTCACCATCAGAATCTAAAGCAGCATTCTAGATAGAACTGCAGAACCTACAGTTTGTAGCACTGGTAGCACAAAACTGATATTGGGCTTCTAATTTGGTCCTTATTCTACAGTTCCTTTGAATCCTTCCATCATCACACATAGTATAGATCTATTTATCTCTTAACAATATTATAGCTGTTAGATGACTCCTAATTAGCGTGGCAACTTCAAAGCATTGCTTATTTCAAATTTATAATTTACGGCTAGGTGTTGGGTTACCTAATTTCTACTGTTAACTTGGCTGCTGACTTTCTTTGAGGCTGAGCAAGTCACTTATCTTGTGCTTCAGTGTCCTCTTTTAAAATGGAGACACTGGCCCTACTGGTTTGGCTCAGTGGCTAGAGCATCCGCCTGCGGACTGAAGAGTTCAGGTTCGATTCCAGTGAGGGGCACATGCCCGGGTGCAGGCTCGATCCCCCGTAGGGGGCATACAGGAGGCAGCCAATCCTCCTGCATGCCCCCTACTCTCTCATCATTGATGTTTCTCTCTCTCTCCCTCTCCCTTCCTCTCTGAAATCAATAAAATATTTTTTAAAATAATAATTAAAAAATAAAATGGTGCCGAAACCGGTTTGGCTCAGTGGATAGAGCGTCGGCCTGCGGACTCAAGGGTCCCGGGTTCAATTCCGGTCAAGGGCATGTATCTTGGTTGCGGGCACATCCCCAGTGGGGGGTGTGCAGGAGGCAGCTGATCGATGTTTCTCTCTCATCGATGTTTCTGGCTCTCTATCCCTCTCTCTTCCTCTCTGTAAAAAATCAATAAAATATATTTAAAAAAATAAATAAATAAATAAAAAATAAAATAAATAAAATGGAAATACTGAACATTATAACGGAAGTGAGATCATATGTGAATAAAGCATTTAAAGCTGTAAGTAATTTTTTAAATGCAAAAGACTAATATAAATATTGATAGTTTTCTGGTACTGTGTTATTGATGAACTCGATCCAAAGTTCATACAGCTTCTTACATATCAAAGAATAGTGGAACAGTTTGTTCATGTATGTCAGTTTGATCAAATTAGTTATTGGTAAAGGAAAGTGAGTATAGTTTAACTCTTGATTCCAAATAAAGACAATGCAATAAATGTATAACGCAAATGTATTTATACATGAAATGTTTCACGTAACTACAGAAAACTACTTTTTTAAATTCAACTAGTATTAGGCTTCTTATAAGAAATAAGAAATTGGTATTTCTCTCTTTCCACCCTGAAAAATAATCCAAAAGTAACATAAAGAATGAGAAACACAAACCCCATTTTTGGAAATAGGAGACAAAACACAAAATGAGTAGAGATAGAATAGGAGTGCATGC
The DNA here is from genome assembly GCF_027574615.1 of Eptesicus fuscus. Classification (NCBI taxonomy): domain Eukaryota; kingdom Metazoa; phylum Chordata; class Mammalia; order Chiroptera; family Vespertilionidae; genus Eptesicus; species Eptesicus fuscus. The sequence continues at coordinate 19,854,354 of NC_072479.1, read as the reverse complement.
TATAGGGAGCAGGGAGAGGATGCTGCCATTGCAGCTGTCAAAGAACAAAGTACACTTCTTGAAGGTGACAGGCACACCCTAAGATATAAACCCTTTGTTTATATCAGTGGGAAAAAGTGCATTAACTGACCATCAGAGCTCTCATAGATGTAGTATGGTTCCAAGAAAGAGATGGGGGCATTGCTAAATAAGGAATCACGTAGACAAACTATATTTGCAGAGAGAGAAGCCTTTCTCTGTGGCTATGGGAGAAAAGAGACTATCGCCACTGACTGGGGCAAAATAAACGATGCAAAGAATGGAAAAATTTAACAACCAAAAAAAGAACATTCACAAAAAAAATACTGCTCTAGAGCAGATGAAAATCATAACAAATTAATTAAACTAATTATGCAATCAACTCTAACTTGAGATTTACAAAAAATATATAATCATAAAATTTTGTTTACTAGGAAGCTAACAACTAAACTAGTATAATTAATCACTCACCTCTGATTCATATTTTATTTTTTCTTCTTCTAAAATACGTGCAAATCCTCCTTTCTGGTGTTCGAACTCTGACTTGAGAAATGTATGTTCATAGCGAAGCTTATTATAGTCAGCTCTATACTTTTCAACTTCCTAAATTAAAAGGAGACTATAATTTACCACAAATTTGTGAATGAATTTTGTATCCATTCCAAAAATTACTTTTGTAAATATAATTTTAAATTACATTATATTCAGAGTAATTCTAAAAATAAAAAATAAGCTTAAGAGAAGTATAAATAAATCTTGGAAAAGTTCTGATAACTAGGATGCTACACACAGAATTAGTACATTCCTGAGAAGGCACAAATAAATACAATTATCATTCAATTAACCTTATTTAATCACTGATTCTCATAATAATAAAAATGTATAGCATGTCAAAAGTTTTGACCTCTGGACTTAATAAAATAATATTTAAGAATGTAACACACCTTTTAATATACAGTTAGGTTAAAAATTAATTTTATGATAAAACATAAAATACCTCCTAAAAGTCAGACATAATAAATTCAAAGTAGATAAAAGATTATTTGGCTATTTAGTACAATAACTTAAGTTTCAATCAAATATTACAATGATATAAATTCAACACATCAGTCTGAAGAATATATGAAGCACCAACTCTCCTTACTAACAAGGAACACATGCAATTCCCTAGTATAGTCCAGCTCCTCTTCCTGACACTATGAAAGTTGCTGGCATTCTGAATCTCAGTAAGAACTTAAGACAACAGAACAGAAAGATGGAGAAGACATTATTTCAACATATACCAGAAAATCTATATATCTATATATATAAAAGCCTAAGCAACTGAACAACCAAATGACCGGTTGACCGGTTGCTATGACACACACTGACCACCAGGGGGCAGACGCTCAATGCAGAAGCTGACCCCTGGTGGTCAGTGCACTCCCACAGCAGGAGCGCCGCTCAGCTGACTAACAGGTGCCAGACACCAGGTTGATGGTTGGCAAGTACAGCTGCGGCGGTGCGAGCCTCTCCCGTGACACTCCCCTTGCGTGCCCAATCGGACTGACTGGGCGCAAGCCTGCGGCCGTCGTAGCAAGGCTGGAATGAGCAAGAGCAGCAGGCAGGAGAGGCAGGCAGCACTGGACTGCCGGTTTCAGCCCGATCGCCACAGGCCATGCCAAGGGACCCCACTGGTGCACAAATCCATGCACCGGGCCTCTAGTTAAGTAATAAGGAAGCCTCCTAAAATACTCAGCTCCCTGAAATCTTCAGTTTAAAGATTTCTATGCCAATTTACAAACGAAGGATATGGTTATTTGTGATTTTATTAGAGACATACTTTGTTTTGGTATTTTTAAATATGCTTTTACTTAACTGGACTACCTACTTAAGTCTTAAGTAATTTTGTTTATATCCAAAAATGAAACCTATTCACCATAATGCTTTGATTAGGAGAATATTCAAAAAATGACTTTATCAAGACAGTAAACCATTTATAACAGCAGTCGCCAACCCAGTGGTCCATGAGGTCCAAAAGTTTGGCGACTACTGGTTTAAGGAAACCTTTGGAGCAGTGGTTGCCAACCGGTGGTCTGTGGACCACTGGTGGTCCATGAGGTCCAAAAGGTTGGCAACTGGTGATTTATAAAACAGGATCTACAACTATTTTGAGCAATGGCAACATCACTAGACTATAGCTCCCTAAAGAGGTCCATTTTGAAGGGGACAATACTCATTTGTATGTATACTGCTCAGTATATTTGTTAAATAAATGTCTAGTTTAGTATCTAATATGCTAAATATCTATCATCTGTTCCTGTCCCCTTTATTAAACATTTAGTCATATTACACCAAGGTTTCATTTAAGGAGACTGGTTGCAATCTGAAGGAAAACTGTATCAATTTTTTTTTCTTTTCTGAGGTTGCATGAAATTCATTCTTTCATTCAACAAATATTAATTGAGCACCTATTATATGCTAGGAACTGTTCTAGGAACTTGAAATATAATAGTGAATAAGACAGATAAAGTTCCTGCACTCATGCAAGAAGTGGTAAGAATTAATATAAAAAAATAAGCACAATGAGTATTATACAGCGTATCAAAAGATAGTAAGTACTTGAGAAAATAAAAATGTAGAGCAGGGTAAATGGGAATCCAAAGGTCTTAGGAGTGATGGAAAAGGCAAGTTACAATATTAAATGGGGGCAGGGAGTAACCAAAGTAGGCCTCATTGAGAAGGTGATGTTAAGTTGACCAAAAGATACCTGGAGAGTGTTCAAGGCAAAAGCAACTGTTACAGCAAAGACTCTGGAATGGCACCATTTCTAGAATGCCAAAGAAACATCAAGGAGGCCAGTGTGGATGGAGAGAAGGAAATCAGAGAAGTAATGGGGTCTGATCCTGTGCAGCCTTAAAGGCCATTGTAAGGACTGAGTAAGAAAGGGAGCTATTGCAGGGCTTTTGCGTAGAGAAAGATACTTTTCATCAAGCTTTTCATAGTCACATGAAGATATATGCATAGTTCTTTCTGTATAAATTACTTACTTCATTCAGACTCCTACAACGCTCTCTCATTGGAGTTTCTACTTCTTGTTGTATTTGGGCTTTTAACAATTCCACGTTTTGTGAAGTTAATACCTAATATGTAGAGAAATACAAACAATTCTAAATATGAAAAAACAAATATTAAAATCAAGAATTTGCCAAATTTCAAAACCTCTCTCCTCATTATGTCAATAAAATGCAATTCAAAGTAATTTTACAATATACCTAATTTTAGAGTAGTCATTATATAAATAATTTAAGAATCTCAATTTCAGGCTCTCAGAGATGTCAAAAATTCTATTAACATGAGGTAAAGACAGTCACTGATTATCATCATTGTGATTATTAAAAATAACTATGTTAGCAGCTAAGTTTATCATATTGTATACAATGGCTGGTAGTTTATTTTCTAAAGCAAACAAAATTAAGATGTAATAATTTAGTATGCCATAGAGAATTCTTCAGACTTATTTTCAATCAGAAAAGGCTGATTTTTATGCTGGTTATAAAAAAACTAATTTAGGCTCCTCCTTGTCACACTCCTTTACAAAACTTATCTTTGGAAAAGTAATTAAATATTTCATTCACCATGGTATTCCCAACACCTTGCACCACTGCCTAGCACATAAGAACCACTCAATTATTATTTCTTGAATGAATAAATATTGGTTGTTAAAAAAATATATTTAGTTTGCTTTTATATTAATTTCTGAAAAAAATAAGAATAGGGGATAAGGACACATATGTAATACCTTAATCAATAAAGAAAAAAGAACTAAGAATAATGTTCAGTTTAATTCATTCATTTATTCATCAATATCCAAATTTCCAAACATTTTACTGAATAAATGCCTACTATACAGAGTGAAGCAAAAATAGGTTTATAGTTGTTAGTATGGAAAACCATACAAAAAATCCTATCTAATAAAGAGGGAATATGCTAATTGACCATCACACCCTCTCAAAGATGGTAGCGCCCACAGACAATAAGGAGGGAATACGCTAATTAACTGCCACGCCCTAAAAGATGGCAGTGCCCACAGCCAATGAGGGAATATGCTAATTGACTTCCATGCCCTCAAAGATGGCGGCACGCCTGCCTCCGGAGTGCCAAAGTCCCCTCAGCCTCCCAGGGCCGGCCTGAGGAGCAGGCAAGCCTCGGATGGCAGCTGCCCAGCCGCCCAGGGCCGGCCTGTGGTGCAGACAAGCCTCAGATGGCAGCGGCTCAGCCGCCCAGGGCCGCACGAGGCTCAGGTAACCAGGGCCGACCAAGGTTTGCTCTGCCAGCAGTGTCAGCAGCAGAGGTGTGATGGGGACACTGCCTTCCCCTGATCGCCTCCCTCCCCTGAGGGCTCCCGGACTGTAAAAGGGGGCAGGCTGGGCTGAGGGACCCTCCCCCCCCCGCTCCAGTGCATGAATTTTCATGCACCGGGCCTCTAGTACAATAATAAACCTGGTGTTTTGTGTACTCACAACTGTAAACCTACTTTTGCCCCACCCTGTATAGAAAACATTCTAATATTAGGTCACTTAAATTTATTCCATAGCTCATTGACGTTGTTTATTTTTAATCTCTTTTGTCTTCTTGTTTCATTTTGAGTAGTTTTTATTGTCATGTCTTCAAGTTTACTGATCTTCTACATTGTCTAATCTGCCATTAAGTCCATACAGCATATTTTTCATCTCAATAATTATAGTTTGTATTTTATTATTTAGTCTTCATATTTTAGTCTTTTTTATCTTCCTTATCTCTACTTAAATGGTCAATCTTTAATCTTACTTTTGAAGACATGGAATTCAATTATAATAACTATTTTAATGTCTTTGTTAATTCTAATATTTGTACCACACCAGGTTTGGTTCTGGCTGCTTGACTTTCTTTTCCTATTTATTGTGGATAGTATTCTCCTGTTTATTCCATGCCTGGTAAAATTCTGTTGGATGCTAGACATTGTAAATTTTACTTTGCTGAGAGCTAGATTTATTTGTATTCTGATATTCTTGAGCTTTGTTCTGGGAGACAATTACTTGGAAACAGTCTCATCTTTCTGGGTCTTGCTCTTAAGATTTAAGTGTGAGCAAATTAGTGTTTAGTGTAGTGCTAATTACTTCCCACTGCGGAGACCCTTCTGAGTACTGTACTAATTTCTCTGTGAAATGAAGTTCTTTAGCCTGGCTTTGGGGAAAGGAAATATGCATAGCTCTGTATGAACTCCATACAGTCATGCCTCTAATCCTTTCAGGTGGCTCTTTTCCAGGCCTTAGATATTTCCCTTACATGCATGTGCTGATCATTCTTCTACAGAATGAGCTGAGAAGATTCTTTTGAAGATCTTTATTAACTTACTTTCTGTGCCACCCTCCTCTCTGCTACCCTGCCTTGTGACTAGCCGTACTACTCTCTACATATGAGAACACAAATATTAAAATCGAGAATTTTAAGCAATTAAAATCAATTCCATCTCCTCGTGTCAGGGAGTCTATCAGATTTGCCTGGTCTTCCTTCTGTGCCATGACTTGGAAGCTTTTGCAAAATACACCTTCTTTGATTTTTGTCTTTCTGGGGTCTTTGTCACTTTATAATGTTTAGTGTCTTGAAAACAGTTGTTTGATTTGTATCTATTCTTTTATTTGTTTCAGGCAGGGAGTATATCTAGTCTTTATTATGCCATATGTAATTTTTCAAAAATTTTATCAGAAATATATCAAATGACTCCTATCTTTTTAAAAAAAACTTTTGCTAACATGATACATAATAACAATATAATTAATAGCTAACATGATCTAATTTCTACATCAAAGCACTATACTAACATTTTCTATGAGTTTCTCGTTTCATCTTTACAATCATCCTATAAGCCAAGAACTATTATTACTCTCATTCACTACAACTACATGTATCCCAGAAATATTCTTTAAATGAATATTTTTATATCGTTTTTCTTTAAAAGCCAAAGGAATATTAAAGCAACTCAGAAAAGGCACTTTGCAGTTAGACAAGATAATACATGTATATTTTAAAAATAATTATCTTTCATAACCTTCATCAAAATATTTCTTGCTGATCTTACTCGAGTTTAGTGAACTTTACTCAACTCACAATTTGTACAAATTGCAAACATCCATTAAAGCAAAGAGCTAAATTGCTTCAAAATATGTATAGATAATGCATAATGTTTCTTTAGCTTATTTTTGCCAGACAAATATCACATTAAAGCCAGGTATGTTTATCTTAAAAAATAGAAACTTTACCAGATAAATTATATTTTTCAGCAAACATTTAGAAAGTTATCATGTGGAGAAATGTCCAAAGTTATTTTGTATAGATCCAAGGAACAGTATAAGAACCAACAGGGAGACTATAGGGAGGGTGATTTCATTGCCATATGAGAGAGAAAATGCTTAACATACTCCAATTGAAAAATAGAGCTGGGTTCCTTTAAAAGTTCACTTGGTTTTCTATCACTGAAAGCACTGGAGCAGAGAATGAAGAGCTGTATGTCATAGATGTTTCAATTGTGCTTTGGACAGTATATTAGTTTCCTAGGGCTATGATAACAACATTGCACAAATTAATTGGTTTAAACAACAGAAATGTATTGTTTCACAGTTCTGGAGACTAGAAGTCCAAAGGTGTCAGCAGGCCACATTCCCTCTGAAAACTGTAGGGTGAATCCCTCCTTGCCCGGTCCAAGCTTCTGGTGGTGTGCTGGCGATCGTTGGCAGCTACAGCATTTCAATCTCTGGTTCTGTCATCACAGGACATTCTTTCCGTGTTCCTCTCTCCCCCACCCATGTATCTGTCTGTCTCTGTGTCTGTTCTCCTCTTCGTATAAGGACACCATACTTCAGTATGACCTCATCTTAACTAACTATGTCTGTAAAGACACTATTTCCAAAATAAGGTCACATTCTGAGGTAATGGGAGTTAGAACTTTAACATATCTTTTTGGGGGACAATTCAACTCATAACAGATATGAAAGAGAACTAGGTAATTATCAACTCTAAAATGCTGAGACTCCAGGTACATATAAAACAAGAAGTTCAACATTACATATGAACAGAACAATTCTGACTCATTCATTTATTGTTTATTTAGGTGATTCATTAAACAAATACTTTCTAAGAACTGTCTTGAGCACAGGAAACACCATGAAAAAAGGTTCCTGCCCTCATGAAACCTGTATTCAAATAGAAAAAAATGGCCACCATTTATGTGTATCTACTATGTAGTAATGAGACATAAGTTATCTCATTAGTCCTCACAACAACCCCTGTTAAGTAACAGCTTTTATCCTCTTTAACACAAGAGAAAACTAAGGCATAGGAACAAAGGTATTTGTTGAAGGTCATCATCTTCTTGGCAAATTGACCCTTTTTTCTTATTAAAATGTTATTTTTACCTTTAGTGATAATGTCTGTCTTGAAATCTATTTTATTTGGTATTAATATAGCCACTCCAGGCTTCTGAAGTTTACTGTTTTCATGTGCTTGGCAAAAGGAAGCATGAACAGGTGTTACTCTTAAGAAACAGAGTGCCCTGGCCGGTGTGGCTCAGTGGATAGAGCGTTGGCCTGCGGACTGAAGAGTCCTAGGTTCGATTCCGGTCAAGGGCATGTACCTTGGTTTCGGGCACATCCCCAGTAGGAGGTGTGCAAGAGGCAGCTCATTGATGTTTCTCTCTCATCGATGTTTCTAACTATCCCTCTCCCTTCCTCTCTGTAAAAAAATCAATAAAATATATTTCAATAAATAAAATAAAATACGGCTTTACATTTCTCCCCAAAACATATAATCCTTGCCTATTATTTAAAAAAAAAGAAAAGAAACAGAGTAATTTACATTTGCAATGCCTGAAGAACACTTTCAGTATTTTGAATTCAGTGCTCACAAATTCCATTCAAATAGGCCTCTCATTTTTTGCAACACAAAGTAATCCACCAATTCTAATGGCTTAAATTACATTTTCCTCTGAGGTTTTCATTTATTTTTTTGTTGTTGTTTAAACGTCCTAAATATGCCCAGGAATGATCCAGTAAGCACACTGAAAGCTTCAGCCCAAGCTTAATGGTTGTTGTTCCCAACAATAGAAGATTTCAAGAAGACACTGAATGACAAATTCCCAACACTGCTGTCAAAGGAATCCATTAATTAGGTGATATGCCATACTAGATGACATGAAAGATGGCTTCTTTTTTTTATCAACTTATGACTCTAAGATTAATAGTACTCTATTATTTGTACAAAGCACTAGATAAGCAAAATACACAGCTGGTCCTATCAGAGATTCAATGAATGTAGGAAAATACCACTAGTTAATACCTACTAATTGGAAATATATAGTATGTTTGGTGCTGAAGTCTGCCCTTGCTCTACTTTCTAGGCAAATGAAAAACAGTGTAAAAAAGGAACTAAAGAAACTGTAGTCAGTACTTTAGTACCAACTAGCTTTTGCTTTGGAGACTACATTTACCTTACATTATGCACATAAATTATGTGTACATATTGTTTTTACACTGTCTTTTAAAAAACTTAAAAAAAAAAACAACAAAAACACTATTGTAACTAGCTTAGTTTCAGTTACAATACTTAAAAGAAAATTAGTAGTCGCCCAGCTGTAGTGGCTCAGTGGTTGAGTGTCAACCTATGAACCAGGAGGTCACAGTTCAATTCCCAGCCAGGGCACATGCCCAGGTTGCAGGCTCAATTCCCAGTGTGTAGGGGGGTGCAGGAGGCAGCCGATCAACGATTCTCTCTCATCTTTGATGTTTCTATCTTTCTTTCCCTCTCCCTTCCTCTCTGAAATAAATTTTTTTTAAAAAAATTAGTAGCTTGGGCTGGTTTGATTACCCATCAGGGCACATTCCTGGGCTGTGGGCTTGATCCCCAGAGAATTTGCAGGAGGCAACAGATCCAACCAACTGAGCCACACAGGTCAGAGCAATAAAAACATATTTTTTTAAAAAGATGAAGAGAGAATTAGTAAATCTTTATTTTAAAAACATTTAATTCTGGATTTTAATCAATTCAAACTGGTCTTTTCCTCAATTATTTTGATAGTGAAATATTATTTAAATCAGAATGGGTAAGAGAATATAAATTTATATAAATAACAGTTTCATGTCTGAACCCTACATGGTAATAAAAATCTAGACTATAAGAAATAAAATTAAATTATACCACCAAACTACTTCCACAAAACATCTGATAATTTTTATATTAACTCAAATACATTTTGTTACCTGCAGCTTTATTTCTTCTAAGTCTTTAGTTTTCTTTAATATTTCCTCTCTTAGTTCTTCAAACAGTAGCTGGACTTTTTCCTGGTTAGTTTGCTTTTCATTTAACAGGTATTTGAGTTCATTTTGTGACTTTGTGTACTCATCTTGCAACCTGATTTAAAAAAATAAATGAGTTCAATTTTAAGTGTATCCTTTGTTTTCTAACTGCATTACTTTTTATGTAAAGTCAATCAACACTTCAGAAGACCAATATCATATATTCTATTAAAACTGTAATATTGCCCTGGCTGGGTTGCTCAATGGTTGGAGTATCGGCCTACAGGAAAGGGTCTCAGGTTCGATTTCCAGTCAAGGGCACGTACCTGGGTTGCAGGCGCTATGCCCAGCCCTGGTCAGAGTGTGAATGGGAGGCAACCAATTAATGTTTCTCTCTCACATTGATGTTTCTTTCTCCCTCTCTCTCTACCCCCCTCTTCCCTCCCCTCCATTCTTTCTTAAAAATAAAAAAAATCAAGGGAAATAATATCCTCAGGTGAGAATTAAAAATAACAATACTGCAAATATCTTTTCTTTATAGAGTTTCATTTAATTATTAACGCAGTAGTTTCTGAAAGCAATTTTACTTTGAGGGGAAAAAACAATTTAGCCACACAGATACATTTAATTATATATGTCTTAGCTATTTTCAAAATAAGACTTTTATAAATTCATAACACAACTTGATATCATACTTAGTTTTGAATAAAGCAACTATAAAGCAAAAATTTTACTGTATTAAAGTTTTAAATGCATATACTGTAAAAAGCTAAAATTATACTGTATGTTCCAGAGCAAACATTAAAAAAAAATTTTTTTTAATGCAAGCCTCTCACCTCCAAATTTAAGTATTTTACCTGTTGTGTTCAGTTTTCAGAGTCTGATAATTAATTTTATGATGTTCACATCGTTCTCTTTCATCAATTAACAGTTTTTGTAACACAGGTACAGAATCTGTCAGCCCACTGTCTCCACCAGGAGGACAAATGGTGGGAAGAGTATTCATATTGGTAGGTAAGCTGACAACCATGTAAAAATAAATACTGGCTTCCTTATTGTCTTTGTTGTTTTCTTTCCAAGGTTATTTTCCACTTCCTTCTTGCTAAGGATCTTGGGAGGCCAAATTATACCTGCACAGATAAATAAACTTAATTAATAATCAGTGAACTCATTCAGTGTTGTATTTTTATCACATTATTCTTCTTATCCTATATAATAAAGAGCTAATATGCTAATTAGACCAAAGAGCAGAACAACGGTCCAGACGAAGCCACGGCGGCGAGAGCCTAGCCCCTTGCACAAATTTCTTGCATCAGGCCTCTAGTCATTTCTATAATAAACCTGACTTTCAGATTTTCAACTGTTCAAAAATGAACTTGAATAATATCTTAACAAATTTTCTTCACCTCCACGCGAAGTTACTGTGACCATTAAGGTCACAGCTGCAAGTATTAACATAACTAGTTTAGGTATACTTCTGGATTCAGATGTTTCCTAAAGCTACTGGCTTAAACTCCAAGGGTGGATCCTAGTACAAAATCCATATCCTAACCTAAAATCAGGGAGAAAGCCACTTAAAACTTATTAAGTGGCTGGGGAGAATCACAGTCTTCGAAAAGATGGCCTTCAGTATGTAACTGTGAGTGTGATTAATGCTGCAAAGAGTCTTTTGACACAAGGTGAACTGCAGATTCAGATGCGGAATCAGTCAACACATAAACACTGATCGCCACCTACAACTTATGCACTGTGCTAAGAAGAGGAATCTAAATCATCTCAGTGATCCCCAAAAGCACTGACTCAGGATTATGAAACAACTAAATGTCTGTTTTATGGGAAAGTAAAAAATAATGACAGTGTATTTTTATTATAAATAATTAAAATGAATATTTGAATCAAAATAATTCTGTCCCCTTTAAATTTATTGTTTCTCAAAACTATCCTAGGTAATAAAAGTCTAATATGCTAAGTGTCGGACCATTCATTTGACCACTTGACCAGTAGCTATGATGCACACTGACCACCAGGGGGCAGATGCTCCGACTGGTAGGTTATCTTGCTGCTGGGGTCTGGCCGATTGGGACTAGGCGTGAAGGGCGAGACATGCCCTGGAGCCCTCCCGTGGTCCCTCCCCGGCTCTGATCGGCCCCAATCAGGACTGGGAGAGACGGACCAGACATGCCCTGAAGCCAACCTCTCTAAAATATTTCTTCTAATTAATTTACTTTCAATGTGCATGAATCCGTGCATCAGGCCTCTAGTTTTTTTTTTGTGTGTTTTTTTTGTGTGTGTGTGTGTGTGTGTGTATGTATATATATCCTAACAGCACCACCCACAGTGAGGTTTTTTCAAAATTGAAGGGAAAACAGGAACTTCACAGACAATAAAAAGGTTAAGGGAGTTTATCACTACCAAGCCAGCAATGCAAGAAATGCTACAGGGACTGCTGTAAAAAGAAGAAGAAAAAAGGGAAGAAGGAACACAGGCACAAAAAATAAAAATGACTACAAACAAGTACCTATCAATAATAACTTTAAATGTCAATGGCCCAAATACTCCATCAAAAGACATAGAGTGGCTGAATGGATAAGAAAACATGACCATATATATGCTGTCTGCAAGAGACCCACCACAGAACAAGAGACTCACACAGACTGAAAGTAGAGGGATTGAAAAATATCTTTGAGGCAAATGGAAATGAAAAAAAAAGCTGGGGTAGCAATACTTATATCTGACAAAATAGACCTCAGAGTGAAGGCCATAACAAGAGATAAGGAAGACCACGTCATAATACTAAAGGAATTGATACAACAACAGGATATAACTCTGGTATGCACCCAATGCAGGAGAACCCAAATACATTAAAAAAAAAAAAACTTCTTGAAGCTATCAAGGGAGAGATCAACAGCAATACGATCATAGTAAGGGACTTTAATACCCCACTGACATCACTGGATAAATGCTCTACACAAAAACTCAGCGAAGAGATAGCAATCCTAAATGACATGTTAAATCAGATGGACTTAATTGACATCTTCAGAACATTTCACCCCAAAGGTACAGAATATACATTCTTCTCAAGTGCACCTGGGACATTTTCAAAGATAGACCACATACTAGGTCACAGAAAAAGTCTCTCCAAATTCAAGAAGATTAAAATCATATCAAGCATCTTTTCAGATCACAATGGCATAATATTAGAAATCAACTACAATAAAAACAATCAAAAACATTCAAACACTTGAAGGCTGAAGAGCATGCTATTAAACAATGATTAGGTTACCAAAGAGATCAAAGAAGAAATTAAAAACATCTTGGAAACAAATGACAATGAAAAGACAACAATCCAAAACATATGGGACACAGTGAAAGCAGTCCTGAGAGGGAAGTTCACAGCATTACAGGCCTACCTGAAAAAAACAACAAGAAAAACTGGTAATAAATTATCTAACTCTACAACTTAAAGAATTAGAAAGAGAGCAACAAGAAAAGCCCAGAGTGAGCAGAAGGAAGGAGACAATAGAGATCAGAGTAGAATAAATGACATAGATAACAACAACAAAAACAAAAAAACATATAAACAATACTAATGCCGGGGGTCTTAATCCAGCATCTGAAAGGGTTCAGGAATCTGAAGAAGGGGCTGCTGTAAATGATTAAAGAGTCCAGAGACGAAACATAATTTTGGAAGGCATTTTGGGGGGCCAGAGAAGACACAGCTAAAGAAACCAAGTTCTCTCTGTCTCAGGACCCCTTGCTCTTTATTAACACAAATTGTCCTAAGGAATGGTAGATATACACATCAAAGGCCAAGGTTTAGTACACAGAATCCATTGTCAGATGGGGGAACTGCCTACGGCTGTTCAGGTGTTTGGCCAGTAGGAGGCAATAACATGTAGATTAAAATGCCCTCAGCTGTCTGGCAACAAGCAATTATTTATGCATCATTTTCAGGTTTGGAGAAATACCCTCAGACATTCCATATGATTCAGTCCTGCTGACATGCTGGAATTAGCTTCCGGCACAATACAAAAGATCAATGAAACCAAGAGCTGGCTCTTAGAAAGGATAAACAAGATTGATGAACTTCTAGCCAGGCTCACCAAGAAGCAAAGAGAGAGGACCCAAATAAACAAAATCAGAATGAAAGAGGTGAAATAACAACAGACCCCAGAGAAATAAAAAAGATTGTAAAAAAAATACTATGAACAACTCTACTCCAACAAACTAAACAACCTAGAGGAAATGAACATATTCCTAGAAAAATACCAAATTCCAAAACTCAATCAAGAAGAATCAAAAAATCTCAACAGGCTGATAACTAAGGAGGAAACTGAAGCAGTCATCAAAAGGCTTCCAGCAAACAAAAACCTGGGGCCAGATGGCTTCACAGGAGTTTTACCAAACATTCAAAGAAGAACTAAAATCTATCCTTCTCAGACTATTCCAAAAAATTCAAGAGGAAGACATACGTCCAAGATCTTTCTATGAAGCCACCATTACCCTAATCCCAAAACCAAATAAAAAACACCACAAAGAAAGAGAATTACAGGTGAACATAGATGCTCAAGTCCTCAACAAAATTCTAGCAAATCGGATCCAGCATTACATTAGAAAGATCATACACCATGACCATGTGGGATTTATTCCGGGGATACAAGGATAATACAATATCTGCAAATCAATAACCGTAATGCATCACATAAACAAACTGAGAGACAAAATCACATAATCATATCAATTGATGCAGAAAAGGCATTTGACAAAATCCAACACCCTTTCCTGATAAGAACTCTCAGTAAAATGGGAATAGAAGGATCATACCTCAACATAATAAAAGCCCTATATGACAAACCTACAGCCAACATCCTACTCAATGGGCAAAACTAAAATCATTTCCCCTAAGAACAGGAACAAGACAAGGAAGCCCATTTTCACCACTCCTGTTCAACATAGTACTGGAAGGGCTAGCCATAGTGATCAGACAAGAAGAAATAAAAGGCATCCAAATTGGAAAAGAAGAAGTAAAACTGTCCTTATTTGCAGATGACAAGATACTATACATAGAAAACCCCAAAGACTCCATCAAAAAACTACTAGCCCTAATAAATGAATTTGGCAATGTAGCAGGATACAAAATTAACACCCAAAAATCTATGGCATTTTTATACACCAATAATGAACTCACAAAAAGAGATATTTAAAAAACAATCCCATTTACCATTGTACCAAAAAAATTAAGATACCTAGGAATAAATTTAACCACGGAGGTAAAGGACCTGTACTCAGAAAATTATTAAGACGCTGAAAAAAGAGGTAGAGAAAGACATAAACAAATAGAAGAATATACCATGTTCATGGATTGGTAGAATCAACATTATTAAAATGTCCATACTACCCAAAGCAATCTATAGCTTCAATGCAATCCCCATTAAAATACAAATGCCATACTTCAAACACATAGAACAAACCCTCCAAAAATTCGTTTGGAATAAAAAATAAAAAAAAATACCCCAAATAGCTGCAGCAATCTTGAGAAAGAAGAACAAAGATGGAGGGATCACAAAAATAGATATCAAGCTATACTACAAAGCCACTGTTGTCAAAACTGCCTGGCATTGACACAAGAACAGACATATAAGCCAATGGAACAGAAGAGAGAACTCAAGAGTTCAACCCAAGCCATTATGCTCAATTAATATTTGACAAAGGAGGTAAAAGCATACAATGGAGTTAAGGCAGTCCCTTCAATAGATGGTGTTGAGAAAATTGGACAGATACATGCAAAAAAAAATGAAACTAGACCACGAACTTACAACATACACAAAAATAAACTCAAAATGGATAAAGGACTTAAATGTAAGACGGGAAATCATAAAAATCTTAGACAAAGCCATACGCACCAAAATAGCAGACATATGTCATAGCAATATATTTACCAATACAGCTTCTAGGGCAATGGAGACTAAGGAGAAAATAAACAAATGGGACTACATCAAAATAAAAAGCTTCTGCACAGCAAAAGAAACCATCAACAAAACAACAAGAAAGATCACTGCATGGAAAACATATTTGCCAATGTTATCTCTGATAAGGGTTTAATCTCCAAAATTTATAGGGAACTCATACAACTTAATAAAAAGAAGATAAACAATCCAATCAAAAAATGGGCAATGGACCTAAATAGATACTTTTCGAAAGAAGACATAAGGAAGGCCAAGAGACATAGGAAAACATATTTAAAGTCACTAATCATCTGAGAGATGCAAATCAAAACAACAATGAGGTACCATCTCACACCTTTCAGAATGGCTTATCATCAACAAATCAACAAATGACAAGTGCTGGAGAGGATGCAGAGAAAAAGGAACCCTCTTCCACTTCTGGTGGGAATGCAGACTGGTGCAGCTGCTGTGGAAAATGTTGGCGTTTCCTCAAAAAATTAAAAAAGGACCTTCCATTTGACCCAGTAATACCACTTCTAGGAATAAATCCCAAGAAAACTGAACCACCAATCAGAAAGGATATATGCACCGCACCCCTATGTTCTTAGGAGCACAATTTAAATAGCTAAGATTGGGAAACAGACTAAGTGCCCATCAGCGGATGAGTGGATTAGAAAACTGTGGTACATCTACACAATGGAATACTACACTGCTGTAAAAAAGAAGGAATTCTTACCATTTGCAATAGTATAGATGGAACTGGAGAGCATTATGCTAAGCGAAATAAGCCAGTCAGAGAAAGATAAATATCACATGATCTCACTCATTTGTGGAATATAATTAACAACATAAATTGATGAACAAAAATAGAACCAGAGTCATAGAAGCATCAAACAGACTGTCCAACCTATGAGGGAAGGTGGGTGGTGAGGGGGTAAGAGATCAACCAAAGTATTTGTATGCATGCATATGAGCATAACCAATGGACACAGACAGTGTGGGGGTGGATGGGGAGTGGTCAATGAGGGAAAAAGGAGATTTATTTAATATTTTAAACAATAAAGAATTTAAATTTTAAAATGTAAAAAAGAGAAAAAAACAGAAAAAAAAAGTGAGATAGCTATTTGTATATTAGAAAGGAAAACAAATCTAAAATTTATCTCTCTGCACTGACTACTGGTTGCTTCCTGAGCACATGCTGCTGTTATCCACTTCCATGTCTTTGCTAATAATAATTTCCTGGCTTTTTCCATTCCTCTGCACTGTGCTTTAATACACTACTAGTCAGCCTTCAAAACCCAGCTCAGGAATGCATAACTTTCTTCATGAAGAACTTCCAGGCTCTCCCAAACATACAGGTAATTATTCTGTCTTCTGTCTTGTATTTTAGTATATGTAATACATTCAGTGCAACTTCTTCCAAGGCAAGAAACATGTTTTACTCATCTTTATAATCCCAGTGCCTAAAACAAACACAGGCACATATTAGCTCAAAAATATTAAATGAATATGTTTACCGTTCTAATGCTACTTTAGACACAACTCATTTTTGTCATCCATATGCAGTAACTGAGTTTCCAGACTGTATTGGGCTCAATGCTGACTCACCAAAAGATATATATCACTTCCTAGCCTCTGTAGCCCATGAATATTACCTTCTATGGCCCCCAAAAGTGAGTAAATTAATGCTCTTAAAAGGAGGATTTTATCCAGGGTGGACCCTAAATACAATCACATGTATCCTTTTAAAAGAGAGGCAGAGGGAGTTTTGAGACTGAAGAGGAGGCAATGTGACCAGTAAGGTAGAAATCAGATGGATATGGCCACAAACCAAGGAAAAGATTCTATCTAGAGCCTTTGGTGGGAGTGCAGCCCTGGATTTCAGACTTCTGATCTTCAAATTGAGAGAATAAATTTTTGTTATTTTAAGCCACTGGTATGTCATAATTTGTTACAGTAGCCATAGGTAACTAATATACTCCCTTTCTCTCTTCAGCCAATTTTTTCATAATGAATTTTACCCAAAACCAAAATTTCTATCACAATTTACTATCACGTAACTACACCCACATGTCCTTCCTACTATTTCTTTTGACTAGTCCCAGCTCTACAGATCTACATATGACGTTTTCTTTTGCACAGGAGCTGTATTTTTTAAACAGTGGTCTGCCCCCCAAAATAATAACTCAAAATATTCTAAAAGCACAGCTGCTGATACTCAGGGGAAAGCTTCCAAAGCACATTCCATTATAAAGCACATGCTAGGCCTTTGAACATTTCGAAACAATGCTTTAAATACTACATGCTCATTGTGAATGTTGTTTTCAAAAACAACATTAAAGATTTAAACCCAGACATCCTGACCCATGATTAGCCTCCATGACTTTGCCTCTTCCATGGCATTTACCATGTTTTCAATATTACATTTATATTTGTAATGATGTAGCAATATAAGATTGTAAATTCCATGAACACAGAGATTATTTGTGTATTAAAAACCACTATGGGGTGGCAGAGTAGGAGGATACTGCACGGACATGCTCCCAGGAACAAGTTGTAATTACAACTGAAATACAGAAAGGCTTCCTGAATAATCAACAGAAAACTCACAGGAGAGAATCCAGATACCCAAGGACCGAAGGTGGAGACCACATAGAGACTGGCAGGAGGCGCAAAAGGGCTGGCCAGGCACCCACAGACGGCAACTGAAGTCCTGGAGAGATATTTCAGGTGTGGAGGGGGAGGGGTGCCACTGAGAACTCTGGGAACTAATCCTGAAGCTGGGCTCCTCAGCAGAGAGTACCAAATCTGAGGAGGGTACATACATACCATCTAACTGTGAAAAGCAGTGGGGTGCTGTCTGCCAGGGAGTGGCAGCTGAAAGTTCGGGCACCCCCTTGAAGGGCCAAAGCACAAAAAGTCCTTGTGGAGCCACACACCTTGTCCTCTGGCTCAGGGAAGGTGAAGTGGACTGGAGCTGTAAGAGCAGAACCCAGGACTGGGAATTCAGGGGATAGAGCTCAGAAGGCAGATACCCCAAGTTTCCTGGGCCGAGTCATTCCCTCACACAGTGGAGGAGGACATCTTTCCCACATAGACATCTGCCTTGCCTGGGGGGAAGATAATCAACACACCCTATTGGAAAACACCTTGAGCTGAAGCCACTTAAGAAATTAAAAGTAACAATTAGCCTCCAGGCAGAAGCAACTGCCCCACTCTGTTGAAAAAACTCTCACCACACCTGAGGACAGTCGCGGGGGGGAGGGGAGGGCAGCAAATTAAGTCAGAATCCTATTAGTCTGGAGCAGTGGTTGGCAAACCGCGTTTCGCAAGCCACATGCGGCTCTTTGGCCCCTTGAGTGTGGCTCTTCCACAAAATACCACATGCAGGGGCACACGTACAGTGCGATTGAAACTTCGTGGCCCATGAGCAGAAGTCGGTTTTCGGCCTGGGCGAGTCTATTCTGAAGAAGTGATTCTAATGCTGAGCCACACTCAAGGGGCCAAAGAGCCTCATGTGGCTCGCAAGCCGCGGTTTGCTGACCACTGGTCTGGAGTCTTTGAGTCTTTGCCTGATCCAGTTAGTCAGAAACAGCCTTTAACACTCTCCTGCACTAGAGAGAGATTGAGAGGTGTAGAGGATCTACCTAATACATAGTCACAAACTCAAACAGACAACCAAAATGAGGAAATAAAGAAACAACCTCGAAATGAAAGAACTAGAAAATTCTCCAGAAGAAGAGATAAATGAAGCAGAGATAAGAAATTTATCTAAAACAGAGTTCAGAGTAATGATGGTAAAAATGCTCAACAGTATAAAAAAAGATATAGTAACTATGAAATAAGAACAGTCTGAGATAAAGAATGACATAACACAAATAAAGAACACATTGGAAGGAATACACAGCAGATAAGGGGAAACTGAGGATTGAATCAGTGAGTTAGAAGACAGAGTTGAAAATATCACTCAATTAGAGAACCAAAAAGAAAAAACAATTAAAAAACAGGAGGACAGCTTAAGGGAGCTGTGGGACAATGTGAAACGTAACAATATTAGAATAGCAAGTGTGCCAGAAGAGGCAGAAAAGGAGAAAGGAATTGAGAAGGTGTTTTAAGAAATAATGATAGAAAACTTCCCTAACCTGGTAAAGGAAAAAGTCACACAAGTTCAGGAGGCACAGAGAACCCCAAACAAGAAGAACCCAAACAAACCCACCCCCAGGCACATCATAATTAAAATGCCAAAAATTAAAGACAAAGAGAGAAACTTAAAGACAGCAAGAGAAAAGGAAACTGTTACCTACAAAGGAGTTCCCATAAGTCTCACACCTGATTACTCACCAGAAACTCTACAGGCCAGAAGGGAATGGCAGGAAGTACTCAAGGTGATGGATAGCAAGGATCTGAGACCAAGATTACTATTTCCAGCAAGGCTATCATTCAAAATAGACTGTCAAATAAAGAGCTTCCCAGAAAAAAAAAAAAGGCTAAAGGAGTTCATCACCACCAAGCTAGCATTACAAGAAATGCTAAAGGGATTGCTGAGAAAAAGAAACACAGAGAGAAACCTAACCATACAGAATTAAAATAGCTATAAGTAAGTACCTCTCAATAATAACTCTAAATGTAAATGGATTAAATGCTCCAATCAAAAGGTGTAGGGTAGCTGAATAGATACAAAAACATGACCCAACTATATGCTGTCTACAAGAGACCCACCTCAAAACAAAAGACACACACAGGATGACAGTGAAGGGATGGAAAAAAATTTTCCTCACAAGTGGAAAAGAAAAAAAAGCTGGAGTACCAATACTCATATCTGACAAAATAGAATTATAATGAAGGTTATCACAAGAGACAACAAAGGTGACTACATAACACTAAAGGGATCGATCCAACAACAAGATATAACCCTGGTAAACATTTATGCACCCAATACAGGTGCAACTAAATATATAAAAAAACTTCTAGAGGACTTTAATGGAGAGATTGACAACAATACAGTCATAGTAGGGTACTTTAACTCCCCTCTGACTTCCCTGGACAGATCTCCCAGACAAAAACTTAACAAGGAATCAGAGACTCTAAAGGACACACTGGATCAGATGGATTTGGTAGACATTTATGGAACACTAGAGGCCTGGTGCATGAATTCGTTCACCAGTGGGGTCCCTCAGATTGGCCTATGGGATTGGGCCAAAACCTGCTCTCCAACATCCCCTGAGGGGTCCTAGATTGTGAGAGGGCGCAGGCCAGTCTGAGGGACACCACCAGTGCACGATCGGAGCCGGGGAGAGACGCGGGAGGTTGGCCAGCCAAGGAGGGATCACGGGAGGGCTCCAGGCATGTCCGTCCCATCTTGCTCAGTCCCAATCAGCTGGACCCCAGCAGCAAGCTAACCTACTGGTTGGAGATTCTGCCCCCTGGTGGTCAGTGAATGTCATAGTGAGCGGTTGAGTGGCCTTAGCATATTATTGGCATATTATGCTTTGATTGGTTGAATGGCTGACCAAACAACCAGACACTTAGCATATTAAGCTTTTATAATATAGGATTTCACCCCAACGCAGCAGAATATACATTCTTCTCAAGTGTACACAGATCATTCACAAAAGCATGGAGTTTACTCAAAAAATTAAAAATGGAACTTCCATTTGACCCAGTAATCCCACTTCTAGGAATATATCCCAAGAAATCAGAACCACCAATCAGAAAGGATATATGCACCCCTATGTTCATAGCAGCACAATTTACAATAGGTAAGATTTGGAAACAGCCTAAGTGCCCAGCAGATGAATGAATTAGAAAACTGTGATACATCTACACAATGGAATACTATGCTGCAGTAAAAAAGAAAGAACTCTTACCATTTGCAACAGCATGGATGGACCTAGCGAACATCATGCTAAGCAAAATAAGCC
The DNA here is from genome assembly GCF_027574615.1 of Eptesicus fuscus. NCBI lineage: Eukaryota > Metazoa > Chordata > Mammalia > Chiroptera > Vespertilionidae > Eptesicus > Eptesicus fuscus. Next base: position 19,833,162 of record NC_072479.1, on the reverse strand, counting down.
AGTTGGAGAAAGATGAATATCATATGATCTCACTCATTTGTGAAATATAATGAACAACATAAACTGATGAACAAAAATAGAGCCAGCAGGGCGGGGGGGGGGGGGGGGGGAATATTAGAATATAATAGAAAAAATAATCCTGTTATTTGCAGATTTTTAATATTTCCTACAACTTTTGTGATATCATACTATGTTAGTACAGTTTTGGTAATATTATTATACTTAAAATCCTTCTATTTTTGGAATATTAATTTTATTGCATGTAATCCTATATAATAAAGAGGTAATATGCAAATTGACCTTCACGCCCCGCACAAGATGGCCACCCCCATGTGGTCACAAGATGGCCAGCAGGGGAAGGCAGTTGTGGGTGACCAGGCCAGTAGGGGAGGGCAGTTGGGGGCAACCAGGCCAGCAGGGGAGGGCAGTTGGGGGTGACCTGGCCTGCATGGGAGGGCAGTTGGGGACAATTAGGCCTGCAGGGTAGAACAGTTAGGGGTGACCAAGCCAGCAGGAGAGAGCAGTTGGGGGCAACTGGGTCGGCAGGAGAGGGCATTTGGGGGTGATCGGGCTGGCAGGGGAGGGCAGTTGGAGGCAATTGGCCCGGCAGGGGAGTGGTTAGGGGGTGATCAGGCTGGCAGGCAGAAGCAGTTAGGGGCAATCAGGCAGGCAGGCAGTTGAGCATTTGGGAGCCAGCAGTCCTGGATTTTGAAAGGGATATACGACTGCTGGCAGTCAGACATCCCCCGAGGGGTCCCAGATTGGAGAGGGTGCAGGCTGGGCTGAGGGACCGCCCCCCACCCCAGTGCACGAACTTCATGCACCAGGCCTCTAGTATTATATGTAAGATCATTTTTCTTGAATAATTGGTGTTTACTTCATGTAACATTATCATATTTAAAATTGTTTTGTTGAGATATTAATGTTTATTGCATGTAACAGTATTATATTTAAGATAGTTTTTCTTGAAATATTAAGGTTTATTGCATGTAACATTATATTTAAAATTGTTTTTCTTGAAATAAAAAAAAATGAAAAAAATTAAAAAATAAAAACAACATTAAAGTCTAAGGAGAACCTACATCAGGCTTTTTCACTTATAAACAAAACATTAGAAATGAATTTTTTTAAAATCCAGAGAGAATCCTATACTACACACCCAAACAGCCTTTGCATGGCCATTCAAGATGTCTTGTATACCAAAAAAAAAAATGTTACAACTTGACCCCCTGCCAAACCTGAAGTGCAGCTGGGAGCAAACCCTTCAAAGCCCTGGTAAGGTACCATGCCCCATAATTGTGATTTAGAAAGAAAGAGGCGGGCAAGGATAGAGGAAGGAAAGGAGATATATATTAAAATGGTTAGCAATCAAATACTAAGCACTCTGAATTAAAATGTTATTCTATTCTTATAATTGCACTGTCTGCCTCTGCACAGCTTATTCACACAGAAGAATTCTGAAAAGTAGGTTGTAGTAACCAGTCAACCTCAAAATCCTATATAATAATCCCATGTAATAAAGAGGTAATATGCAAACTGACCTTCACGCCCTTGCATCTTCACAAGATGGCCGCCCCCATGTCATCACAAGATGGCCACCCCATGTCATCACAATATGGCTGCACCCAAGTCATCACAAGATGGATGCCCCCACATCATCACAAGATGGCCACCCCACGTCATCACAAGAGGGCCACCCCCCACATCATCACAAGATGGCCACCACAAGAGGGCCGCCCACACGTCATAAGATGGCCACATGGCCGGCAGGAGAGGGCAATTGGGGGCAACCAGGCTGCAGGGGAGGGCAGTTGGGGGCCATCAGGCCAGCAGGGGAGCAGTTAGGGGGTGATCAGGCTGGCAGGCAGAAGCAGTTAGGGGCAATCAGGTAGGCAGGCAAGTGAGTGGCTAGGAGCCAGCAGTCCCGGATTGTGAGAGGGATGTCTGACTGTCGGTTAAGGCCCAGCCTAAACAGGCAGTCGGACATCCCCCAAGGGGTCCCAGGTTGGAGAGGGTGCAGGCTGGGCTGAGGGACACCCCCTCCAGTGCATGAATTTCATGCACCGGGCCTCTAGTAAATTATAAAAGTCTCTGAAAAGTTGTGATCTGAACAACAAAGACTCTTGCTCAAACCATACTTCAAGTTCATTGTAATGTTTCTTAGTGTAGGCTCTATTACATATAACATGGGGACTTTCCAAAAGATTTATGAACACTTAATATCTCTGTGAAAACTGTAGCATATTCTTTATTCACAGTCCCATATTTCTCCTGAAATAGAAAAAGCTACCACATGGATCCTAACACAAAATGAAGGTTGACTACTATTTTAACAACATATTCTAGAAACTGTGTTTTAAATAAATCCTGATTTATATTTATTACCATGAGATTTGTGTCTTAGTCTGAAAAGTTAAACTTTAAAAATTTGATAAAAGATCACCTGATTTATTTTACTTATTTATTTATTTATTTACTTACTTATTTATTTATTTTGGTTAATCCTCACTAGAGAATATTTTTTCCATTCATTTTTAGACAAAGTGGAAGGGAGGGAGACGGACACACTCATAAAAGAGACACCATAGATTGGTTGCCTCCTGAACAGGCCCTAGGGCCCGTGATGGAACCTACAACTCAGGTATGTGCCCTTGAGTAGAATCAAAACCGAGACACTTCAGTCCTTGGGCCAATACTGTAACCTCTGAGCCACACAGGCCAGGGCTCACTTGATATTTTTACTGGAGTTAACATAGCATTCTTTTTGTCATCTTTGATAATCTGCCAAAAAGAAAGTATAAAATTTTTAGAGCCTGAAGAGGAAGAGAAATACAATTCATCCTCAGGTTTAATTTTAAAACCATATATATTTTTTTAAGTAATAAGTATTTATTGAGGGTCTACTATACCATATTTACTGAATGGTCCACTTATACTAGGAGGGCTTTGAAGCAGATACAGAAATATACAGACCACCACATCAAGCAGACTTCAGAACAAGGAAGAGTCTGCCCATATTCAGAGTATTATGGACATATTCTCTCTTGGGTACAGGAACTCAAGCAGTTCACAGTGGTCAGTGAAACATACATGTGAACCAACAATTGCTGAATGAACAAGAATAAAAGTACTACTCATGAAATATTTTTCATACTTCAAAATATTTTTACCATGTGGATATACTACTTATTCAAAATGATAAATGAATTCAGAACATTTTAAAACTAAAAAGCATTATAATATGTTTATAAGTAATAAGGGCAGAGAGGAATATTTCTGCTAGAGAAGCTGTCAGGGAAGACTTCACAAAGAAGGCAATCCAACAAAAGGGATGGAGGGAAGAAGCATCAAGTACAAAGGCATGTAAATAAAAGAACATTGCGGGTAGGGGGTGAGGTGGAGGTAGCAGATCAGTCTATAGAGGTAGGGAAGGGTCTTTAAGGCAATGTGCAGAACACTGGGGTGTATCCTGGGGTCTAGGAGAACCAGTGAAAGGTTTTAAGTATGAGGGTGAACTTGTACCTCAGAAAAATAACTAGGTTATCCAAGGTGAGGAGAATAGATTGGGGAGGTGAAAGGGGAGTGGGTAAAAGAGAGAGAAAAGAAGATCAAAAGTAGAGTGGTACATCTATACAACGGAATACTACGCTGCTATAAAAAAGAAGAAATTCTTAGCATTTGCAACAGCATGGAGGGAACTGGAGAGCATTTTGCTAAGCGAAATAAGCCAGTCAGAGATAGATAAATATCACATAATGTCACTCATTTGTGGCATACACTGATGAACAAAAATAGAACCAGAGTCATAGAAGCATCAGACTGTCCAACCTCTGAGGGACGGTGGGGGGTGTGGGGGTAAGAGATCAACCAAAGGATTTGTATGCATACAAGTCAGTAGGGGAGTGAGGGCTGGGAAGTGGGAGGAGCTAGGGAGAGGTCAATGGGGAAAAAGGAGACTCATGTAATACTTTAAGCAATAAAGAATTTAAATTAAAAAAAAATAAAGAAAAAGAGATTAAAAGTCCAGGAAAGTAATGATGAAGGCCTGAATTAAAATAGTGGCAGCAGGTAGTCAACACAGAACAGTCTTGAAATGAATTTGGAGGCTGAAGTAACAGGAGTTATTAAATACTGATACCCCTATCCCTCAAAAAAAAAAAAAAAAAAGATAGAAATTATTATAATGTCATCACTAGTTAAAAGACCAACCTGGAAATCAGGACAGTTTTTAAAAAGTAAAATAGAATCCAGAAGAAAGGCTGTTTCAAAGATTACAATTACTTCAAGCACTAATCCTCCATATGAATAAAGACTCAAAGCATAGGACCTTTGCAAAAGCATCTTCGTAAATACAAATACTATTAACGTAAAACACTCTAAATATCTACTTTTCTCCCACAGGAATTTTATCAGCAAAGGGGTAAACACTAAAGCTGGTTCTGTCAAGAACAAAGACTTAAAATAAGTATTTTGTTTCTTAGATGTCCACCTCTTTTACTCATTCTTTCCTTCAAACAATCATTTCTATAGCTCACACTCAAGAAATTTGTGGGTGGAATGCATGTTTTTGCAAAAATATGAGACCTCAAGAAATGAGCTACTTTATTTTTTCCTTTAATGCAAGAAATACATAATACATCTTAAGATAACTGCAAAATACGACAAATCTGAAACAAAAAAAATGGACTTAAAAACACAAGAAAATTCAAAAATTGGTGTGCACATGTTTACATTGAAATTTTTTTATAGGTTACAATGACACCTTGTGGTAAGGCTTTTTAAAGTATATGTTATCTTGGAAAATACTTTTTAAATTTTCTTAATGATTTTTAGAGAAAGAGGAAAGGAGAGAAAAATTGATTTGTTTTTCCACTTATGTGGGTGATTCTTGTATGTGCCCTGAATATTTTACAGAAGAGATATAGTAAAACTGGTTTAGCTACTAGGAAAGAACAAAACCACAGTGTTGAGATGGTATGAACATATACAACAATCTATTTGGAAAACTAAAGGCAAAGAAAAGGTCACACTTTAAAAAAATGTCACAATATTAGACAGGCAAAAGCACTTTACTAACTGTAAATATAAAGTACACTATTCCCTTCACTTGAGCTGAAATTGTAAATATTTTTAAATGATGCAAAAAGAAGCTACTTTTGTAATCTGGGGCAAAATTTATAATGTTGGCAATCCCTTTACATGAGAATACTGATGCATGGTTTATAAACTATAAAAGTAATTTGACGTCATTACTTCTTACCAATTAAACAACAGATAATGCTGATATCCCCCGCTTTTCAAACTCTTGCTTTATACCACTTTGCTTTTAAGAAAGACCTACATTGGTACGTGTTTTCTCTAATGGAGAGAAATCCTAAGAGGATTTTCATTTTTACAAAAAAGGCAAAAAGTGGAAGTTTCAGCGTTTGTTTTGCAGTGAGGTAAAGTTATAGAGGCAGTGAGAATGGCACTGCCAAGCCCCTTCGCAAGGAACTACACTCAGCATCTCAGCATCGAGGTGCCATAGATTTGAATGTCTGTGAACATCTGTGCTTTATTTGGATTTATTTTGTGCATCCATTAGCAAGATGTGTCCTAAGGTGATTGACTGCTTCTTCACTTTACACCATTTCAGCTTACAAAAGGTTACGTAGGAATGCTCTACTTTAGGATGGGGGGAAACCTATACCACTTTAAATATTTCAAACTTGATTAATCTAATAATTAAGAGAATAATTTATAATTACCTTTCATTGGTAATTTACTATGTTTACTAAATTATACTAAACATCAGTAAACATATAGAAAAGTTAATGATGGAGTTTGCACACAATCACCTTATGAATCTCCTTGAAATAATCTCTTAGCATCTACAATATCATGATCACCTCCTATCTCACTGACCTTTCTCCCATCCTGTAATTGCTCCCTTTCTCCCTCACCATGAGAAATCTTTGATCTGTTGCTCCATCTCTGTAAGAGAAGTCAAGTTGTCTCTCTCACAGTTTCATTACATCTGAATGACACTCAAATTTACACCCACATTCCTAACCTCTCTCCCAGCTCATAACTCCTACTCTACTCACATGTCTCACCTACAAAGGAAGCTCAACGTAACAAGAATTAAGCTAATTAGCATCAAATTTTCTATCTGCCTCCTTAAAAAAAAGAAATCAATTCCCACTATCCTTCCCTTATTTCTTAGCAAATAACTCACCCACAAGTTCCTATTAGTAATAAATTATTAATCCTGTTGATTCTTCATCTATCTGCTTATTTCAACCTTTCCTCTCCATTTCTAGGCCATCATCCTCTAATTCAAAGTCTCAAATATTTTACACCTGGTTTCTTTTAACAGCTCTCTCTAAATAGTGTCCCAGTGGTCTTTCTTCATCCTTACATAGCCTACAAATATCTACCAGGGCAATCTTTTCTGTACACTTTCCATCACAGTAAATCCTATTATAATCCTTCCTATTGTTTACTGGATCAAAACTAAACTTTCTCAGCCAAACTCAAAGTCCTGCGTTAGCCAAACTCCCAATACAAATTAAAACATTTCATTTTGCTGGCCCATAGGCTCCCTTTGCTAGAGCCAAATGAGTTTGCTTTACAGTTCCTCATACATATGCTGCTTATTCTTGCCTTCACAACTTGGCTCATGTAGTTATGGCAAACTGAAAAATACCTTCTTAAATATTTTCAATTAATTAACAAATCAAGATCAGAGTCACACCTAAAACCCTACAGTCTGAACAATCATAAAAATATTTTCAGTTTATAATAACTCTAAAAGTAAACATAAGGAATAGCTTCTGCCCTTCTTTCTGCTCCATAAGTTTCTGCCTTCCCTGTGATCACTTCTGAGTATTTATTTTATATTAGAAGCCCGGTGCACAAAATTCATGTACGGGGGGGGGGGGGAGGGGGGAGGCATGGTGGATCACTCAGCCCGGCCTGCGTCCTCTCGCAATCTGGGACCCCTGGGACCCCTTGGGAGATGTCGGGCCTAAACCAGCAGTCGGACATCCCTCTTGCAATCCGGGACACTGCATGCACCAGTGACCATACTTTTCATACAGGTGAAAGGTATCTTGCTGTTGTATGGGCAGCTACATTTTTTTGCCCTGATTATAAAAAGTCGTACATAACATGATCCTTCTGAGGCAGTAGTACAATTTTCCCCATCTTATGGGTGGAAAAACTGAAGCAGAGAGAAGTTAATTGGCTCTGTCACACAGTTGTAAGTGTCAGAATCAGGGCTGACCACAACCAGTCGTTCCACTGGCTGTTCTGCCGTTCCGTCTATTTGCATATTAGGATATTATATAGGATTCTATCACATCTGTAGTTGTCCCTTCTAGTGCTTTATAACTATGTAAACTATCTTTCCAAACTATAAGTTCCTCAAAAGGAAAATTACAATCTTTTTTTTAATCCTCACCTGAGGATATTTCTTCCACTGCTTTTCAGAGAGAACAGAAGGAAGGAAAGGAAGGAAGAGAGAGAGAGAGAGAGAGAGACATATTGACTGGTTGCCTCCAACCAAGGTATGCACCCTTGACAGGGAATTGAACCTGCAACCCTCCAGTGTGCAGGCAGATGCTCTAACCACTGATCCACCAACCAGGACCAATCTTAGATTTATTTTGGTCATTTCCATACCTCTAATTCAAGTAAACTTAATGACAGAAAACTGATCCAAGAAATGTCTGTGATATGAATCCTACTTTCCCATAGGCTTACAATGTAATTTCAAAGAAAGCTTGGGGAAGGATGTCACCAAAAACATTGTTTGCTAATCAATTGGGCATGCCTTATGATAGTTATCTATCAGATATTTCTGTCTCAAAAAAAATTCTGAGATAGTCTGGTCATCAAAAGCCTTAAAATATATCCTTTGACTTAGCAATTCCACATGTAGGAAGAAATCCTAAGAAATTATTCACAGATATGCACAAACATTTATTTTCAGGGGTCTTCTTCACTTACTATTCAGTAAATATCACTGAGTACATCCCAATGGCCAGGTAGAAGACAGAATTAGATCCCTGCCTTCATGGTGCTTACGTCATAGTGCAGTTAATATGGGAAAAGCAGCTACAAAACAAAGCATGTTTGCTCTGGTCAGCGTGGCTCAGTATTGTCCCATACATGGAAAGGTTGCAGGTTAAAGTTCCACACAGGACACATAAGGGAGGCAACCAACCAATTATTTCTCTCTCACATCAATGTCTCTCTCTCTCTCTCTCTCTCTCTCTCTCTCTCTCTCTCTCTCTCTCTCTCTCTCTTCCCCCTCTCTCTCTCTTCACCCCTCCCCCTTCATGCTCTCCCATAATGCCACATATTTGCCCATATCAATGTATTAACTTCACCATATTATAATGAGCTATTTGTATACCAATCTCCTTCACTAGCCTAATATCTCCTTGAAATCAGAGATTATATTTTAGTCATCTTTATACCCCCAAAACCCTACAGAGTAATTGGAACATGTCAATAAACATTTGTTGAATAAATGGTAAGCACTTTCTTCCACTTATGAAAAGGATACGAAAAGCAAGAAATCGCACAGTGCTTGGAATTCATTAACTCAACAAGTACATTTGGAGTAGCTAATAAAGTTTTAATTTTGCACAAAGGGCTACCCTATATAATAAAAGTGTAGTATGCAAATTGTCCCCTTGACCAGGAGTTCTTCCAGGAGCTTGACCAGGGGGCAGGGCCAGTCGAGAGAAGTGAGGGAGGCCCTGGCTGGCGGCTAGGGGAAGGGAGGGATGCCCCAGCCAGTAGAAGCAGGTGACTGGGGGAACAGGGGGAGGCTCCAGCGGTGGCAGGAGGCTGGGGAAAGGGAGGGAGTACCTGGCCAGCTGCCGCCAGCCACTAGGGATCCTACCTGTGCATGAATTTTGTGCACTGGGCCTCTAGTGAATAATATAAGCATGGAACCCTGGCTGGTTAGCTCAACTGATCAGAACTTCAATCCTATATGCCAAGACTGAGGTTTTGATTCCCTGTCAGGGCACTAATAGTCAACCAATGAATGCATAAATAAGTGGAACTGTTACTGGAAAGCGGACCTGGCCCTTAGCAGGTCTGCCTTGAGCTGGCTTGTAGTGTGGTGGTTCTTAACTTCATGCAAGAAAGATTTCACAACACAAGTCCAGTGATTTTGAGACTTTTACTAGAAGAATCAACAGGAGAGAGCCTACGCAGGACTGCTTTGGTTCTCTAGAAAAGTTATAGGAAAGAAAGGAGCCTAGGCTGGGCTACTTTGGTTCACTGAGAAATCAGAGAAAAGTAGGCCTTGGGGACAGGTTCAGGGGATTAGCCCAGGATCAGCAGCCACTGCCCACTGCTCCCCGATTGCAAGTCTTGTGGGGACCCCTAGAGTTTAGGAGTTGCACGCCTGTGGGGGAAGAAGAGCAGGAGGAAAAGACATGTATGTGCTCCTGGAAGGGAGAGTACATGCTGGGACCTACATTTCAAGACGTTTTAAAGTCTGGTAAGTCGTAGGGGAGGATCTCAATAGAATAATGATCAGTTTTATGCTGATGTGCCAAAATGAGATTTATCCCCTTAACTTCATCTGTCCTTGGGTGTGGTTGGCACAGATAGCACTAGTTGGATTTCTGCTATCTCCCTAAGTAAGGTGATTTAAGATATTTATCCTCTGGTTGGAGAGAAGTGTAAGCCATTTACATGTAAGTGTCCTTGGTTTAGGGATGATAGGAGTTATTAGATGGCTGTAAACTGTGTAGTTGTTTAACTATCTGTCTCAATGTCCCCATTCCACTTGCTAAGAAATTTTCCTAGCTTCTTTATATATATATATATATATTTATTTTTTTTATTGATTTTTTACAGAGAGGGAGAGAGAGGGATAGAGAGTTAGAAACATCGATGAGAGAGAAACATCGATCAGCTGCCTCTTGCACACCCCCTACTGGGGATGTGTCCGCAACCAAAATGACCGGAATCGAACCTGGGACCCTTGAGTCCGCAGGCCGACGCTCTATCCACTGAGCCAAACCGGTTTCGGCCCTAGCTTCTAACTATCCTGCCTCAGAACAACAAATCAATGTGTTTCTCTCTCTCTCCTCCTGATAGTGAGAAAGGGAATATAATAAGAATAAAGCCACGGTTGTTTTAATAATTATTCACCTTACTAACTCTAGATAAGAAGTTTTCTTACAGACCCTGGGAAACTGGAGCATGAAATAAGGCTGTAAAAAGATAAGATGCCTTGATGGGTACATTACTTAGAAAATAAATACATTTTGAGAACAGATCAACAACATGACATGCTTTGATTTGGTTGCTATGCCCAGACCCTGACCCACTCCAGGAGTTTGCCTCAAGAACACTGACTATTCTCCAGTCCCAGGAACAGGCGAGCTGTTTGTAACATCATAGAAGATTAGTCACCTTCTTATTGGACTTTGAGCTCCTGAAGGCCAGACTTCAGACCCTACCCTCCCCTTTCCACTTTATACTTGCAACTCACATCTTTTCCCTCACACGTATATAATTAGCCAACTGGCAAGGGGGTTCAGAGCAGAATTTCCAGAGTGACCGACTGCTCTCCCCATATTGCCAGCATTAATAGAATAAACACTCATATATGATTCAACCCTGTCTCTGCAAGGAAATAGAGAGGACTTGACCAAAACTACCAATGAAATTGACTTAACAGAAGACTGTATGCCAAAACTGCAGAATATACATTCTTTTCAAACACACATGGAACATTCTCCATGATATACCATGTGCTTGGCCACAAAACTAATCTCAATAAATTTAAAAATATCAAAATCATTAAAAGTATGTAATCTGATCACAATGGAATTAGAGCTTCACAACAGAAAGAAATATGAGAACACTTCCAAATATTGATAAATTTAACAACACACTTCAAAATACCCCATGGATCAAAGAAATCACATGGAAATTTTTAAAATATATTTGAATTGAATAAACACAAAAAGAGCCTATCAAAATTTATAAAATGCAGTTAAAGCATTTTGAGAGAAATTTACAGCTTTAACCTTTTGCACGCGGATGTCAAGTGTGACTCAACACGGTTAGCATCGGTAGCAGCTCGTATGTCGAGCCACACTCGACATGTAGTTTCACCGCGGGGGGAAGGGGGATTTTTGTCTATTTTTCCAATATCTTTTCTTGTTTTCATTAGCATGAAAGGACAAGTAAAATGTAAATGCTGTCTCAACTGATGCCAAAAAAGAAAAAATGAAAAACCGATAACGCATGTGAAATTTATTAGGAAACTAGTACATAATCTTGTTGGAGAATTCAGAGATGGTACACTAACTTCCAGGGGTAGATTATTATCCACTAACTTAGAGCAACGTTTAGATGGAAAGCTCCATATAATCACACCTCACCCTAACAAAAAACACAAAGATTGTGTTGTTTGTTCTAACAGAAAAATCAAAGGAGGAAGAAGAGAGACGATTTATATTTGCGAAACATGTGAATGTAAACCAGGTCTTCATGTGGGTGAATGTTTCAAAAAATATCACACCATGAAAAATTATAGAGATTAAAATTACTCTTTGAATGTATCAATAATTTGAAATATAAAAAAATCCAAATAAATAAGTTTGTATGAAAAGAAACCCCAGTTTTTTATTCTACTGCTGCGCTTTGTAAAATCTGGGGTATTTAAAAAATTAAATCCCGAGTAGAATAAAGGAATCGAGAAAAAAGCAAGCGAGTGCAAAGGGTTAAACACTTATATCAGAAAAGAAAAAAGGTCTCAAATTAGTAATCTTAGCTTCCACCATAGGAAAATAGGGGGTGGGAGTGGGGAAGTATACTAAGCCCAAGCAAGCAGAAAAAAGAAAACAATAATATCAGGGTGGAAGTCAATGAAACAGAATAGAAAAATAGAAAAAAGGCAATGAAACAAAAGATACTTATTTGAAAAAATTAACAAACTCTTAGCCATATTTACCAAGAAAATAAGACAAAAGGGACAAATTACCAACATAAGAATAAAAGAGGAACCATCATTACCAAGCTCACAGTAAATTAAAAGACAACTAAAATATGAACTATATATCAACAAATTATACATGTGAAATGGACTACATTCCTAGACACACACAAAATGTATCAAAATTCAAAAAAAAATTAAAAATCTGAATAGAATTATAACAAATGAGGAAACTGAATTAGTTATTAAAAATCTTCCCACAATGAAATGCGCAGGTCCATACAGCTTCACTGAAGAATGCTATCAAATAGTTAAAGAAGTAATAACAATCCTTTGGAAACGATTTTAGAAAAGTGGGAAACACCTTGCAACTCCTTCTATGAAGCCAGTGTTGCCCTGATATTAAATCTAGAGAAAGACATCATGAAAAAAGAAACCAAAAGACTATGGTCATGTGCTGCTACATAACATTTCAGTCAACAACAGATGGCATATACAACTGTGATCCCAGGGTTGCCGCCGGCAACAGGGGAAGCAAAGCTTTCCACACACCCTGGCCGGGACCACCCGCTTAAGGCAACATAGTTTCAATTATAATCCCAACACAATGGCTGCGGCCTCGGAGGGAGCCCTAGGCTTGGCTTGGCTCCGCTCCAGACTACAAAGTTTCAATTGTAGAAGGAAAATAAATTCCAGTACCAGGGCCTCCGCTTGGGTTACCAGGGGGCGTGGCCGGCCTGCAAACCACCCAGGCCCCTCGCTCAGGCCGCCCCACACCCCAAGGGAAACCCCACCTGATCTGGGATGCCCTTCAGGGTAAACCAGCTGGCCCCCACCCCTGTGCAATGTATTATTCACGTGTTTGTGTTGATGCTATTGTAAACAAACCTACTGCACTGCCAGACTGTAAAAGTATAGCACATACAACCACTGTACAGTACATAATACTTGATAATGATGATAAATGACTGTTACTGGCTTATATATTTACTATACTATACTTATTATTGTAGCATGTACTCCTTCTAGTTATTAAAAAAAAGTTTGTGCCCTGGCCAGATGGCTCAGTTGGTTGCAGCATCATCCAGTAAACCAAAAGGTTGCAGTTCAATTCCTGGTCAGGAGGGCACGTACTTAAGTTGCAGGTTCGATCCCCCGTCAGGGCACCTACGGGAGGAAACCAATCAATGTTTCTCACATCAATGTCTCTCTCCCTTCCTCTCTCTCTAAAATCAATAAAAACATATCCTCGTGTGAGGATAAAAATAAACTAAACTAAAAAGTTTGCTGTAAAATACTATGCCACGTTATGCCAGTATCAGACTCATACATCGTGCGTTTACCGCATCTCTTAATTGCTTTATTTTCTCTTGTGCTTGATTTAATCTCATGCTGTTTTATAAATTTACTAGTGACCCGGTGCACAAAATTCGTGCACATTTAAAGGGGATTAATTAGAGGAAATAATTTAATATTATTTGCCCTTTCTCTATAATAGAAGTGTCAGAGATGAAAGAAAATTAGTAAAATGTATATGAAAACCTTCCTCCTGTCAGAGTCTGGGGCACGCCATGGGACCCAGAGTCAAGTCCCCGCCCACCCACATGCACCTCAAAATCGCGAGACCCAGACCTGGCCGCCCGCCCCCCGCATTGGGCTAGATCCAGACCCAGCCAGTCCCACCCTTGTCAAGCCCTGCTGGGCAGGGGCATGGCCTGAGGTCCCCTGGTCTGGTGCCAGGACGGGGGACATGGCCTGAGGTCCCCCAGCCCAGACCAGGGCGGGGGATGCAGCCTGAGGTCCCCTGTCAAGCCCCACAGGGGCGGGGGCGGGAGAGGGCATAGCCTCAGGTCCCTGCTGATTGCTCATTAAGGCTTCTTATGGGAACTTGGCCTCAGCTGTGGGTGCAGCCATCTTTGTGATGGAGTGATGGTCAATTAGCATATTCCCTCTTTATTAGATAGGATTGTTGCCTAAGTGTACTATGTTTATTATGTCTCCAGTAGTGTACAATATAATGTCCTAGGCCTTCACATTCACTCACCACTCACTCATTGACTCACCAGGGAAAATTCCAATCCTGCAAGCTTCATTCATGGTAAGTGCCCTACACATATGTATCATTTTTTAATTTTATACATATTTTTACTGTACCTTTTCTATGTTTGGATATGTTTAGATACAGTTACTTAGCACTATGTAACAACTGCCTACAATTACATGGTGTAATAGGCTATACCATATAAGTTTGTGTAAGTATACTCTATACTCTATGATGTTCACACAATGACTAAATCATCTAATGATGCTTTTCTCAGAATGTATCCCCACTGTTAAGCAGCAAATGATTATAATATCTCCCATGAATGCAGACACAAAATTCCTTTTAAAAAACTTAGGAAAACCAAATTCAGCAATATGAAAAAGATTATAAATCATGACTCAGTTAAATTTGTCCCAGGAATACAGGGTTGGCTTAACCTCTAAAAATCAATTAATGCAGTATGCCATATTAACAGAATAAAAGGATAGAAAACATATGATCATTTCACAGGATGCAAAATTTTCAAAAATCTGACAAAATCCAATACCTATTTACAATTAAAAACTCTCAACCAACTAGGAACAAATGGAACTTCTCAAACCTAATAAAGGGCATCTACAAAAAACTACAGCTAATGTCAAACATAATAGTAAAAAATCTGCATAATTTTCCTCTAAAATCAGGAGTAATGCAAAGCACCCTCAATACTTCTATTTAATATCTTACTAGAGGATCTAGCCCATACAATGAGGCAAAAACAAATGACAGGGATGTATTAACAAACAGATTGGAAAGAACCAGAATTGTTTTATTCATAGATATGATCATTTATGCAGAAACAATATATAAACATTGATTGCATTTCTATATGCCAGCAATGAACAATTTTACAATCAATTATAAAAACTTCATTCCCAATAACATCAAAAATTATCAAATTCTTAGGAATATATTCAATAAAAGAAGTGTAAAATTTATATGCTGAAAACTAAAAAGCACTGTTGAGAGAAATTAAACATCTAAATAATGGAGAGACATTACATGTTCATGGGTTGGAAGACAATTATGTTAGCAATTCTTCCCACACTGATCTATGGAGTCAATACAAATTCTATCATATCCCTGCAAATGTTTTTTTGTTGTTGTTGCTTTTTTTTTTATAGAAATTGGCAAGCTTGATCCTAAATTTTATATGTAAATGGAAAAGATCTAGAATCACTTTAGAAAAGCTGGGAGGATTTACACTACTCATTTTGAAATTTCTGTAACACACAGTAATCAAAATAGTGTGGTACTCAAGCAAAGGTGGTGGCTGGACAAAATTGAGACTCTATAAATAAATGCTTCCTTTATGGTACAGATTTATTTTTTAAAGGCACCCACATAATTCAAGGGAAAACAACCTTTTCAACAAATGGTGCTAGGACAACTTAGCATCTACTTGATATAAAACAGTGGTTCTCAACCTTTCTAATGCCGCGACCCTTTAATACAGTTCCTCATGTTGTGGTGACCCCCAACCATAAAATTATTTTCGTTGCTACTTCATAACTGTAATTTTGCTACTGTTATGAATCGTAATGTAAATATCTGTGTTTACCGATGGTCTTAGGCTCTACAGCAGCAGTTCTCAACCTGTGGGTCGCAACCCACAGGTTGAGAACCGCTAGCCGGGTCGTCTAAGACCATCAGAAAACACAGATATTTCATTACAATTCATTAACAGTAGCAAAATTACAGTTATAAAGTAGCAACGAAAATAATTTTATGGTTGGGGGTCACCACAACATGAGGAACTGTATTAAAAGGCCGTGGCATTAGAAAGGTTGAGAACCACTGATATAAAAAAAACAAAAAAACCTTAGATCTTATCTTACACCATACACAAAAGTTAATTCGATATGGGTCCTAGATCTAAATTAAGGAGCTAAAAATAAACCCAGAAGAAAATCTTTGTGACTCTGAATTAGGCAAAAAATTCTTAAAAAAAAATAATTCTTAAACAGAACATCAAAAGCATAAGCCATAAAAGAAAAAAATATTTTGTATTAAATACTTTGCATTTAAATATTTTGCATTAAAATATTTTGCACTTCAAAAACACCAGTAAAAAAAAAAAAAAGAAAACAAACCACAGACAAGGAGAAAATCTTTGTAAATATTTCTCTCATAAAAGACTTTTATCCAGAATATATAATTCAATAGTAAGACAAAAATTCCAGCTAAAAAAATGCACGAAGGATTTAAGTGGACATTCCACCAAAACAGACTTATAGGCACATGAAAAGCTCAACATCATTTGTGTTTAGAGAAATGCAAATTAAAATCACAATGAGACACTACTAAAATGGCTATAATAAAAAAGACAGATGATACCAAGTGTTGGTAAGGATATGGAAAAAATGAAGCCTTTATACTTTTCTAGTAGGAATGTAACTGGTATAGTCACTTTCAAAAACATTTTGGCAGTTTGGGTTAAAAAATAACTCTGAACTGTTTTTACACTTCTAACACCAAATGCATAGGTTTTTTTCCTAACACCAACAAATTCTCCAACACTCCATACACCAGATGAGTGTTCCAAAATGTAATTGACACTAACTACTCAGAATTAGTGCAGACTCTACAGGTGGAGGGCTTAGTCACTCAAGACTGCCCCCACTCCTAACACCAGTCACAAGTCACAGTACCTGGCATAGTGCAAGACACATAACTTGCACTCAAATATTGACTAAACCAATTACCAAGAAAGTAAAATTGGTTTTAAATTGGAAGCATACAATTCTGAAAGAAGCTTTCAGCAATTTATTTTTTCAAATGAGAAAATAAAACCAAGAAAGTTTAAGTGACTTATCAAGTCTTGGTCTCCTAAATCAAAATTCTCTTCCCAGAAAATCATGATGTGTATCAATTCATGCTTAATGATACACTAGAGGCCCGGTGCACGAAACCCATGCATGTGGGGAGGAGAAGGTCCCTCAGCACGGCCTGCACCCTCTCACAATCCAAGACCCATCAGGGGATGTCCGACTGCCAGTTTAGGCCCAATCTTGCAATCTGGGACTGCTGGTTCCTCACCGCTCGCCTGCCTGCCTGCCTGCCTGCCTGCCTCATCGCCCCTAACCACTCACCTGCCTGCCTCATGGCCCCTAATCACCTCTGCCTGCCTGCCTGATTGCCCCTAACCACTCTGTCTGCCTGCCTCATCGCCCCTAACCACTCACCTGCCTGCCTCATGGCCCCTAATCACCTCTGCCTGCCTGCCTGATCGCCCCTAACTGCTTGCCTGCCTGCCTGATCACCCCCCTAACCACCTCTGCCTTGACCCCCGCTGCTGCAGCTTCGTCCAGAAGGACGTCCGGAATGACTTCTGGAAAGTCTTTTGGCTGTCCAGTCTAATTAGCATTTTACGCTTTTATTATCATAGATAGAAGTTTTCCATGAACCTCCAGAAGTAATATGAAAATGTTCTTTAAAGAACCATTTCAGCTTCATCTACCCTAGCTCTGTCTGGCTATATCAGTTTTGGAGAATTCTAATGTTAACTATTACTTAAGAGCTTTTTTGTTCAGAATAGACTAATCTTTAATTGAACCAATCTTTTCATGTGTCCCTCACACACACTATAATTTCAACATATTCTTATCATGCATCTTTATGTGAAAAACAATGTGCAAGTTACAATATAATATTCTAATAATATATACTTAATTATATTGTACTAGAGGCCCAGTGCACAAAATTCGTGCATAGGTGCAGACCCTATGCCTGGCTGGTGATCAAAGCATGAGCATCTGGCATGGAAGGGCAGGTCCCAGCTGACCTCTGGGCCCTGGGCAGCACCTGGGCCCTCAGGCCCCCACGTGCTGCCCTCCACCTGAGTCACAGTACCTGAGTCCCCACGTGGAGATGCGGTGAGTGCAGCCAGACGCCACGGGCCGGAGCGCAGCGTGGGCCTCTGGGCCGCCCAGCGGCACCACACAGAAGCTGGGCAGGCAGCGTATTCTCTCCCAGTCAGCCTCACAGACCGGCTCCTGCACAAACCCACGGGGAGCCTGACCGACCCCCGCAGTCCTGGCGGCTGTGGCCTGGCTCACCAGAAAGAGGCCGGCACCTGAGTGCAGGGGATTCCCCGGCACGTGAGCCCTGGCGTCCTGAGGGAGGGTAGCAGGGGGAGTGAGAGCGAGCTTGGCAGACACCCCACTTTCTCACCGCACCTCCATCCTCATCACCACTGCCCCCAGGTAGCCGGCAAGAGGTTGCAGCGCATGGCCTACACCCGCCATGTTCCACACTGCCCCCTGGTGGTCAGCGCACATCATAGCGAGCAGCTGAACTCCCTGTCTCTGGGTTGAACAACTACCTGAGGGGACAATTTGCATATTAGGCTTTTATTATATAGGAGGATGCCCTTTAACATACCCCAAACGCCTGCCTTCAACCAAAATGCTATTCAGTTGAGAAAGACAGATAGAATGTTGAGCACTAGAGATATGTGCTTCAACTTCATCAGGAAAATTTCTGTAGTCCAGTGCCAATGTTTTCAATGGTTGCTAGATTATACTGCAATTGTGTTACTGGGCAACAAACAACTCAGAAGCTAGGTCAGCAAAGTCACCAAGAAATTAGAGAATCAAATGAAGATTTATAAAAGTACTCTGAGACTAAACTTTACCTTTTTATACCAATAAGTGAAGTAACTCTTTGTTATAACATCAGATATAGGATTTACAGCAAGACTATAAAAATTAATTAGAATTTATTTAAAGACATTATGTGAGGGTGAAAGTTGCTTCCCAAAAGAGAATGGCTAGGTTTAGGTTCCTCCTAACTCTATGAATTTTAATCCAAAAGCAATTTGAAGTTACAATATACAGAAAGCAAATAACTGGGTACTTTCTGACTTCCTCAATTGTTTTCTTCCTGGATTAGTGATAGACTGCACTGTCTGTGATCTCTCCATGAACCGGAGAGGCATTTGGATGGAAAAATATAAAACTTGCTAATTTATAAGGACCAAATGAAAGTATTGACATAATTTCATAAAATTAGTCTTGACCAGGTAAAAAGTAAAATGGAAAAAGGTAAAATGGGAGACAGGGAGAAAGGGATAGTAGAAGGGAGGGAAGGGGAGAGGGAGAGGAGAGAGGTGGGAGATGGGAAGGAAGTATTTTTAAAAGGAAGCTTCTAAGGAGGAATCAGGAAGTTTACCAAACTCTCCAAGTCCACTTGGGAGTAGTGACTTCCTGAGGGAGTCCTTACCAGTGATATTGTCATGGGAAATTCTCAAATATTCATACTTTCAAGGAACAGAACCTTTTCTGATTCCAATGAATCTCCTCTCATTAATCCCCCTTCTTATAGTTTACAGTTGCCCTTCCTCAGTTACTCAAAAATTTTCTTTTACTTTCACTACACTATGAGAGGAAGGTGGGAGGGGGATGGGGGGGGGGTTAAAATGTACATTTCTCGTCTCTAAGAAACATTTACTCAGCAACTTCTGCTTGGAAGAGACTAAGGATACAGTGCACTGAGATCTGGTGTCCTACCCTTAGGGAGCTTACAATCTAGTTAGGGACCAAGACATGCATAGAAATGATCTTTAAAAATACAATATAAAGTATAAGTATCAAGTGAGTATGACTGATAAATACATATTAGAGGATTTTGGAGGTGAAGGAGTTCAGAACATGTCACTCCAAAATATGCCACTTGGGTATGCTGATTACTTTGAGTTAAAAGCACAGGAGAAACAGCAAGTTCAAGAGGAGCGCTCTGACCCTCCTTTTGTTTCCTGAAAGTAGGAGATAAAACTCCCATGTGAAAGGTGCCCTCCCTGTAAGGAAAAAGACATTCTATCACCAGAAATGAGAAATCAAAGCCCAGAAATCTGTACAAATAAACCTTGTTAAATCCTTATCTTCACTTCTCCACAATTTACTACTGCTAGCCCAAACCCCTCTGTCTTCTTAATTTACCAAAAATGTATTGTTTGTCTAGAGATATAGTAAAAGCTTTCTGCTCTGGTCACCTCTTCAGGTCTTCATTCTCCTGTAAAGGCTCCCGTGTACGTGTAAATTTTTTTTTAACTTAGTTGCTTTTCTCCTGTTTATCTGACTTATGTCAATTTAATTCTTAGGCCCAACCAGAGACCCCAAGAGGGTAGAGAATTTTTCTTCCCCTAGAGTTAATAGCAAAATTGAACTTTACAAAAAAAAAAAAGGTACAATTTAGCTTTTAGGGCAGTAAAGAAGAAATCAGGCTGTTGCGGAACTCAAGGGATTCACCATTTGGGGTGCTCTAATAAAAAATGCAAGGTAGCAAGTAAGAGAGGATTAGCCGTTGCTTATATACACTATTTGGGAAGTTACAAGTTGACTTCAGTTGGCTACACTTACTGGGTTAGGTCCCTGTCAGTCTCATCCTTTTTATAGCTGGTCTGCAAAATACTGTGCTACATTTTAACATTTAGCAAGAATAGCCTTTAGTAAGAATGGCCCAGACCTTGAGACTCTTGCCCTATCTAACAAGGTCAGGTAGGTAGAAAGACTTGAAGACTGATAAGGAAGAGAGAAAGCACATAGCAGGTTTTAAGGATAGTGAAGAAACCAGTGTGATGAGTGAGATCATAGCTTTTCTATAAAATAATATAAAAACGTGAAAACGCAGAGTGCAGAGAGACTTTCAAGAGTCCAGATTAAGAAATGTGAACTTCTGCTAGTAGGAAATTTTTTTACATAGATACATACACGCATTTCCTAAAAATACACACAGATTAGACAACTTGATAAAATTACGCACAGAACCTACAACATTACCTATGACAAAGGTAAAATAAAACATTTACTTTAGACAGAGACAGCACATGGAAAACACAAATTCTGACAATTCACTAGTCTTTCTGTTAAGATTTCATTCTTCTAAACTTGAATTAGAACTTCCAATGACAAAAATGCTGATATCTGATTACTCAGGATTTTATTAAACAACATGAGTCATTCTTGATTTTTCTTCTTCTCTGCTTGTCTTGACCAACTCGAATATTTCATTACTTCAGCATCAGCAATTGGGAAGAAAAAGGAGTAGAGGACTAAAATGAAGTCTATGGATTTGTGCAATACAGTAAGGACAGGATATAAAGAACATTAAATTTCAAGTTCCAATTCACATTTACTAATAGCTTGATGTCAAAGAAGTCATTGATTCTCAGTTTCTCAGATGTTCTCACATACTTGCTTACATACCTGAAAGGTTGCTGTATTCAAAATAGCATGAAAAATGCTCTGAAAACTATTTACCAGTCAAATTATATCATTAAAGGTTAGCCCTGGCCAGTGTCACTCAGTTGGTTGGGGAGTCTTCTTCCCATACACCAAAGGTTGTGGGTTCAATTCCCGTTCAGGGCACATACCTAAGTTGCAGATTCGATTCCCTGTTAATGTTCCTCTTTCTCTCTCTCTCTCTCTCTCTCTCTCGCTCTCTCTCGCTCTCGCTCTCGCTCTCGCTCTCTCGCTCTCGATGTCTCGCTCTCTCCCTTTCCCCCCTCTCTCTAAAATCAGTAAGAATATCCCCGAGTGATGAGGATTTAAAAAATTATATCACTAAGGATTCAATGACTGAAGAGTGATATTATTGGCTAAACGAAGGCTTAAAAACCACCTGTGGACAATCAGTGTTTCAATTTCCTAATGCTCTATGTAACCCTAAGTTGGCATTACTCCACTTTTGAGAAAACTCCTTAATATAATAGTCTGCACACGGCATCAGGTTACAAAAGAAAATACTGGAAGGAAGGGAACTGACATACTCTGCCCTAAATAATCAAAGGGTAACTCAAATTCATTTGCAACTCTCTGGAGAATCCTGTATGACACAAATTTAAAGCATTCTAATCATTCTAAACAAAATGAGTTTGAAATCAAACCTCAATATAAAAGGTGACTATTAACTGTAACCACCCATGAATTTAGAGAATTCTGAATCCAGGTAACTGTAGGATACTTTTAATTATATTCTAGTTGAAGATTAGACTTGTTTACGAAGATGTTGCTTGGTAACAGAAGCAATGCTTTAACAGCCTACTCAGTTTTAGATCTACCTAAATATTTTGTGCTCATAGTCTGAACACATTACAAACTACATAAGAAATTATGAACAAGTTTCCTGTTATCCTAGACTTCTTGGGGATTTTACTTGAAATAGCTTCATCATTACAACTAATGACCAAAGTATTTTAAAGTACTTAGCAGCGGGCATTTTTAAGAGCTAAGTGCCCAATTATTATGGTCAAAAGCTGGACACTAAGGATTTATCAGTGTCCACGTAAGCCCAGCATTCATTACTTATTTTTAGACGTATCTCTGTAACGGCAGCCAACAACACTGTTAAAACTGTCTCCAGGGTCAAGGAAAATGGCAGCATAGCATTTTCATCCCAAGTTAAACTGGGGGTACCACATATTTAGCCAGTTACTACCTGGCTGCACAAGCACCACGCGGGAGTGCATCCAAAAGCTCCAGTTTCAGGTGCATGGATGGCACTGCTACAAAACAGCCTGCTTTGCTAACACCCGCTCCAGTTACATTACGAGAAAAGAATCATCCGAGGGCACGTTTTGAACAACAGAAAAAAATGAGTATTCCAAAATATGGACAAGCTAGCGTCCCCCTAAAATGAGGGTACGTACCAGACTCACACACAGCCTTGCAAACGCGCGGACAAGAAACTTAACAGTGACCTGTGTTCCGGCCACGATCGCCACCGAGGGACCCCTCCAACAGCTCCCACCACCGGCACCCACTCAGCTCTTCTCGCCGGGGCATTGGGGCGAAGGGAGCCGGTCCCACGCGCGGGGTGCGCGCCCAGCCCTCCACGCCTGGCGGGGTCCGGGAGGCCGCTCGCGGCGCGGGCTGCCCAGGCAGAGCAGGACGACCCGGCCCCTCGGGCTCCAACCGCGGGGAAGTGCGAGGGGTCCCGGGAGAGCTCCCGCGGTGGGGACGCGGCCGCCGAGCACCGCCCCGCTCCTCCGCGGCGGGCTGGCCTTCTCAGAGATGCGGGGCCAGCCCTGCACGTCGTCCGGCGGGAATATCACCTCAGCCCGCCGCCCAGGGCCCCTCCAGCCGTAGGGGTGGCCAGCGTCGCGGGACCCTGGGGCGCGCGAGGCAGGAAGTCCCGCCCCCTCGGTGACGTCACCGACGCGGCGGCCCGAGGCCGTAAAAGGGAGGAGCGAGCGAGCCGGGGCGGGGCCGCCACCCTCTACGGCGGCGACGCGGCGCCGGAGCCACGCCCCGAGGCGGCCGCTGAGGGACGCCGGGGTACCCAGAGCCCCAGGGGACGGGCCACCTGCTTCTCGGGGCCAGCGTGAGGCGCGGGGTCGAGCGGAAGCCGATGGTGTTTCCCCCTTTTCGCGTTTCTCCTTCCCGCGTTTCTCCTTCCCTCGGCCCGCTCTCACCGCACTCTGCTCGGAGGGCTCCGAGGTGGTGCGGCCGCCACCCCGCCCGCCGCCGAGCCGACGGCAGCCCAGGGTGGGGCGGGGGCGCGGCTGGCCTTCGGGGACCGCGGGGCCAGCAGGTCCACCCGGCCCCTCCGCCTGCTCACATCCCACCGCGCACTTCCCTCCAGCCCGGGCCACTGGCCGGCCTTCAGGTTGTAACTAGACGTGGAAGAAGCGGGACTAGCTTTGGAGAACGTGATCGGGTAGGTCTGTGCCCACGAATGAATGAGGGAGGGTCGGGCTCTCAGAGCAGGAGGTAGGAGAAGTAGGCCCCATCCCTCCCCCACGATAGTGCAGTGCCTCGGTTTGGGTTTTGATTCTCACTACATTGTGAAGCACAGCTCATTTTTGCTCCCAACGTAAACGTTTTTGGGCTCTCCTTATGATTAGAAAGGCAACGGACATATGGCCGTTTTTTGTTGAAATGAGCAAAGAGGAGCCATTAGACAGACGTGACAGGGTACTGGGGTGTTAATCTGTATCAGTGACCAGATTCTAGAATCCAGAAATAAACTGCTGTGTATGTATGAGTGTTTAATAATGATAATTCACATTTACTGAGCCCTTACCAAATACTGGAGCACTTTTTCGGCTTATCTTATTTAACTCTCTAGTGTCTCGATTTTACAGCGTTACCCAGAACCATTACTGGTCGGTGTGGGAGCCAGTCAGTGTATCTCCAGAAGCCTCAGAGGTCATCAGTAAGATGTACATTACAAATCATTGGTCAAGGGGAAAAGATGGTCAGTGGGACAGGCTTAACATCTACTTTCTCAAATAAGTACCAGATGGATCAAGGAATTAAAGAATGAAACCACAGCCCTAGCCGGTTTGGCTCAGTCGATAGAGTGTTGCCTGTGGACTGGTGGGGGAGGCAGGGCATGCAGGAGGCAACCAGTCCACGTGTCTCTCTCACATGGATATTTTTGTCCCGCCCTCTCCCACTCTCTAAAAATATCCTCAGGTGAGGATTAACAACAACAAAAAAAACCTTGGTGTAGAGTTGAAATTGGTACAACCTAATTTACCAAAATTTAACATAAGCATTAACCTTTGCCTCAACAAACTCATTTGCTCCAAGGAAAAAAGCTAAAAGAAAACAGATTCAGTGTCGGAGTTGAACACTGAGCTACAGATGAGTGGCTTACTCAGACACAATGTTTGCTGTGAAAGAGAGGGCTAAGGGACTGCCTGGCTAAAGGAACCAGGTAGCCTCGATTGCCTGTCTTGTTAGGCTTTTATTATAGCAGCAGTTTGAGATAAAGTTTATCTTTTAGATACAATCAGTAAGGTAAGTAATCTTGGGAGGACACATGTGTTTGTAGTTTTAAGCAAGGACATCAAAAGATTAAGCACAAGGATTCCAGTAAACACTCGGGGGTCTGCACGTGTAGAGGCTTGTTTGGAAAGATCAATGAATAATTAGGGTCACCATCTTCGGCACTCCCCTAAGTCGGAATTTCAATAAACAGGACAGGCAGCCTTCCACACACTTTCCTTTTCTCAGAATGTCCTCCTTACAATCTTTCCAACCTAGTCACATGTGTTCCCCAACAATTCAGCCCTAGCCAGTTTGGCTCCATGGATAGAGCCTCAGCCTGCTGACTGAAGGGTCACAGGCACTTACCTGGGTTGCGGGCTCTATCTCCAGTACGGGGGTGCAGAAGGCAACCAATCAATGATTCTCATCACACTGATGTTTCTATCTCTTCCTCTCTGAAATCAATAAAAATATATTTTAAAAAAACAAAAAAAAACACACAGATTCACAAGGATGTTCCTCACTCCCTTTTTTATAATAGGTGCTTTTAGAAATAAGTGCCATCACTAAGACATTAAATTATGATGCATACATATAATTGTATATCTTTGAGACATTAAAAACAATGATGTAAATCTCTTTTTATATGAAAGTGTATCCATAGCATATATGTTGGGTATTTTTTCCAGAAACAAAGCAGAATATAGATCAGTATGAACAGTATAATACCAACATGAGTGTGTGTGTGTGTGTGTGTGTGTGTGTTTACATGTACAAAAAGATCTGGAAGGATGTTGGCCCAAATGCAAGTGACTTTTACCTTTTGAACTTTTCTATGTGAATTTTTAAATAATGAACCTTTGTTTTTGTTTTCCTAAAAACAAAGTTGTTTTATTTTTTAATTAAGGATATACCAGTGGAAGGGGCAGGCAGTTGACTATAGCCCTCACAGCTGGATAATTAATGTGAACTAATTGTATCTGAGATCTAAGTCTCAGCTTTTTAAGTGTCCAAAAGTGTGATTATATTAACTTACCTGGGGTTGAATGATCTAACTCATCACTTGGACATCATGATTCTAACTCCCCAAATTGGGCTGGGTATCCTTCCTATGTGTTCTCTGTGTGTTTTTCATGATAATTGTCACACTGAATGTGGTAGTTCCCTTTTTCTGTCACTAGACTGTTTGCTCCTACCATATATATGTATACACATACACACATATATTTTTTCAGTCATATATATTTCTTTTCCCCTAATTCATTGTTAGTCATCTACTTTATTTTTGTGTGCAAAAATTTTAGTTTTAATGTAGCCAAAATGTTAATAGAATTATACAGATATTAAAGGGATAGTTTCAACAACTTTATACCAATAAAATCAACAACTTGTCCAGTGAAGTGGACAAATTTCTGAAAAATACAAAAGAAAGAAAAGAAGGAAAAGAAAATCTAAATGGCCCAATGTCTGTTAAAGAAATTGAATTTGTAATAAAAAACTTCCCCACAAAGAAAACTTCAGGCCTGGATGGCTTTACCAGTAAATTTTATCAGACATTTAAAGAAGATAAAATACTAATCCTACACTATTTCAGAAAATAGAGGCAACATAATCTACCTAAATAACCCACATGAACATAGACTTAAAAATTCTTAACAGCCCAGTTGGTGTGGCTCAGTGGTTGAACATTAACCTATGAACCAGGAGGTCGAGGTTTGATTCCCGGTCAAGGCATATGCCTAGGTTGTGGTCTCAATACCCAGTGGGGGGGTTGCAGGAGGCAGTGGATCAATGATTCTCTTTCATCATTGATGTTTCTTTCCCTCTCCCTTCCTCTCTGAAATAAATAAAAAATATTTTTTTTAATTCTTAACAAAATATTGGCAAATTCAACCTTGCAATATAGAGGATAAGCTACTGTGGTGAAGAAAAATGGTTTAACATTGAAAAGTTAGTGTAGTTCACCACATTAACAGAATGAAAGGGAAAAACAAAATTATAATCTCAATAGATGCAGAAAAAATCATTTGACAAAATTCAAAATCTATGTTAAAAACTCTCAAGCTAGAAATGGAAGAGAGCTTTCTCAATATAGCAATCATCTTTTTAAAAAAGTAATGGTGAAATATTAAACCCTTTCCCCCTAAGATTAGGAACAACATAAGGCAAGAATATCTGCTCTGACCATTACTATTCAAGGTTGCATTGAAGATCCTAATCAATGAAATAAAACAAGAAGCATACAGATTGGAAAAACTTGGGCTTCCTGACTACAAAACTTACAACAAAACTAAATTAATACAGTACTGTACTTCCAAAAACATAGATATACTATATAAAGTGGAACAGAATTCAGAGGCCAGAAATAAACCTTTACATTTTTGGTCAATTGACTTTTGACAAAGATGCCAAGACAATTCAAAGGAGGAAAGAATAGTCTTTTTCATAAATGGTGCTGGAAAAAAATGATATCCACATGGAAAAGAATAAACTTGGATCCTTTCCTCACATTATATACAAAGGTTAAGATTAGTTAATGATCCAAATGTTAGAGCTAAAGCTATAAAAAAAAAAAAAACATAGGAAAAAACATAGACATAAATCTTCATGACATTGGATTAGGCAATGGTTTCTTAGATGTGACACCAAAAGCAAAACAACCAGAGAAAAACACAAGTTGAACTTTATCAAAATTAAAAAATGTCATGCTTCAAAGAACACTATCAAGAAAGTGAAAAGACAACCTTCAGAATGGAAGAAAATATTTGAAATCTATAAGGGACTTGTATTCAAGGTATTATATAAAATCACTTACAATTCAACAATCAAATGACAACCTAATTTAAAAATGGACAAGGTTTAATAGAGATTCCCCAAAGAAGATACTACATAAATGGCCAATAAGCACATGAGAAGATAATTAACATCATTTGTCATTAGGGAAATGCAAGTCTATAATCACAGAGGTGGACAATAACATGTGTTAGTATGTAAAGAAATTGGAACCCTTATACCCAGTGGCAGGAATGAAAGATGGTGTTTTGGGAATAGTTTGGCAGTTCCTCAAGAGGTTACACAGTTAACAAAGGACCCAGAAATTCCACCCCTAGGTATATACCCAAGTGAATTGAATACATATGTTCATACAAAAATTCTACATAAATATGCATAGCAACAGTTCCATAATAACCAAAGGTAGAAATATCACAAATGCCTATCGTATATAATAAAAGCTTAATATGCAAATTGTTCCCTCAGGCAGTTGTTTGACCTGAGAGTTTGACAGCTTGCTATGACATGCGCTGACCACCAGGAGGCAGCGTGGAACATGGCAGGCCATGGCAATGCAGCGCTGGCAGCAGGTGGTAGTGGAGCTGCTGCAAGCCCCAGTGGGCCCCGCCGAGAGCAGAACTGCAGCAGGATGGTGGAGCAGGTGAATGGGTGCTGCCAGGCCAAGGCAGGTGCGAGTGGGGGCCTGATCGCCCTGTCAATCACCCCACAGACAGCAACCAGCAGTGGTGGCAAGGGGCGGGGCCACTGCCCAGCTCCCAGGCACTGAGGGAGCCAGGCAGAGGGCCCGGCCCTGACTGATCACCAGCAAGTGGGATGGTGGAACAGGTGAGTGGGCAGCGCCAGGCCACAGCGGGGTGCCAGGTGGGGCTGCGAGGCTGGGGGCGCAAGCTGGGACGTGATCCCCTCAGGCCAACCTGACGGACCCCACTTGTGCATGAATTTGTGCACCGGGCCTCTAGTCAATTAATAAATGAATAAACAAATGTGGTATATCTATGCAATGGAATAGTATTCAGCCATAAAAAGAAATGAAGTACTGATTCATGCTATCACCTGGATGAACCTTGAACACACTATATGCTAAGTGAAAGCCACATATTGTGTGATTCAATTTATGTGAAATGTCCAGAATAGACAAATCCTAGGGAAAGAATTATTTTGAATGATTTACAAAATAAGAGTAATTACCTACACTTTTTATTCTAAAGTGACTTTTTTAAAAACCAGGTACCTGTACTTGTATAGAAGGATTTCTGGTACCAAGAATTAACCAATCAGACACAACCTTATTATGCGATGTGACCGAGAAGATGCAATTCTATAATATGACCTATATATTTATGGTTCAAGACAGGCATTCACACCGAACGGCTATTGTTGTGCTGGCTGTTATCATTTTTTTTATTTGACAATCTAACAGAAAAGAGGTCAGTGCCCCTGACTAAATAGTCAGGTATTGCATGTTTTAAACATTCTTTTGACACACCAGTGTGCTGCAGCGCACCAATTGAAAATCACTGTCCTATAGCATTCTTTTCTTGTTCAAATACTCCAAATGTCCTCACTTATTCTCATTTAAAATTTAAACTTGTAGGGGGAAAACCAAGATGGCGGCATACTAAACACCTAAACTGCTGCCTCACACAACAATTTCAAAACTACAACTAAAAGACAAAACAAACATCATCCAGAACCACAGGAAGGCTAGCTGAGTGGAAATTCTACAACTAGAAGGAAAGAGAAAAGCACATTGAGACTCAGAGGAGCTGCAGGAGGCAGAGGTATGGAGACACGTGCGCGGAGAGGACTGGCAACTGAGTACGTGGCTGGCTTTCTCAATCGGGAGGGAGACAAAAGCTCCTAACTACTCTGAATTCCAGTTCCGGGCAAGACTCTGGGGACCCAGACTCATACTGGGTGAAACTGGACTGTTAGGAAAGAGAAAAGCACACTGAGACTCAGAGGAACTGCAAAAGGCAGAGGTACAGAGGCGCACACGTGGAGAGGACTGGCAACGGAGTACATGGCTGGCTTTCTCAAGCAGGAGGGATACACAAGCTTCCAACTGCTCTGAACTCCAGTTCCGGGCGAGACTCTGGGGACCCAGACCCATTAGGGAAGAAACTGGACTCTGGCAGCAGGCGAAACTCAAGGACGGCTTTCTCTCAGGTGCTTACAGCAATTACCACAGGACACTAACATCCAGGGACCTCTTAGGGCAGGGCTGACGGGAAGCCAATGCTGTATGCTCTGCCCTGAGACTCCGCCCCATCCAAGCTGAGCACAGAGGCTTTTGCAAGTCTCATCTCATAAGGGTGTCTCCAGCACAGAAGTTCTCCCAGCATAGACACAGCTGGTCCTCACAGCCAGTTGGCCTGGAGGTCAATTCCTCCCAGTGATACCAACAACAATCAAGGCTTAACTACAACAAGACTGTGCACACAGCCCACAAAGGGGTGCACCAAGAGTGTCCACCTCAGGTAACTGGGGAGGCTGAGCCACTGGGCCCTGTAGGATACCTAGCACACAAAGCCATTCTATCAACTCAGGGAAGCAGCCAAAATGTGGAGACAAAGAAACAGGTCACAGATGAAAGAAATGGAGGAAAGCAAATGACTGGATATAGAGTTCAAAACCACGGTTATAAGGTTTTTCAAGAATTTTCTAGAAAAGGCCAATAAATTTAGCGAGACCCTTGAGGATATGAAAAAAGACCAACTAGAAATTAAGCATACACTGACCGAAATAAAAAATAATATACAGAGACCCAACAGCAGACAAGAGGATTTCAAGAATCAAGTCAAAGACTTGAAATACAAAGAAGCAAAAAACACCCAACCGGAAAAGAAAAAAGAATCCAAAAATATGAAGATAGTGTAAGGAGCCTCTGGGACAACTTCAAGCGTACCAACATCCAAATTATGGGGGTGCCAGAAGAAGAGAGAGAGCAAGATACTGAAAACCTATTTGAAGAAATAATGACAGAAAACTTCCCCCACCTGGTGAAAGAAATAGACTTACAAGTCCAGGAAGCGCACAGAACCCCAAACAAAAAGAATCCAAAGAGGACCACACCAAGACACATCATAATTAAAATGCCAAGAGCAAAAGACAAAGAGAAAATATTAAAAGCAGCAAGACAAAAATAGTTACCTACAAGGAAGCACCCATAAGACTGTCAGCTGATTATACAGGCCAGACAGAAGTGGCAAGAAATAGTCAAAGTGATGAATAGCAAGAACCTACAACCAAGATTACTCTACCCAGCAAAGCTATCATTCAGAATTGAGGGGCAGATAAAGAGCTTCACAGATAAGAAAAAGCTAAAGGAGTTCATCATCACCAAACCAGTATTATATGAAATGCTGAAAGGTATTCTTTAAGAAGAGGAAGAAGAAGAAAAAGGTAAAGATAAAAATTATGAACAACAAATACATATCTATCAACAAGTGAATCTAAAAATCAAGTGAATAAAAAAAATCTGATGAACAGAATAAACTGGTGAATATAATAGAATCAGGGGCAGAGAAAGGGAGTGGACTGACAATTCTTGGTAGGAAAGGGGTGTGGGGGTGCTGGAAGAGACTGGACAAAAATCGTACACCTATGGATGAGGACAGTGGTGAGCGGTCGGGGGTAAGGGAAGAGGGTGGTGTGGGAACTGGGTGGAGCAGAGCTATGGGGGGAAAAAAGAGTAACAATTGTAATAATCTGAACTATAAAGATTTATTAAAATAAAATAAAAATAAACCTAAAAATAAAAATAAAATAAAAAGACATAGGGTAGCTGAGTGGATAAGAAAACATGACCCATATATCTGCTGTCTACAGGAAACCCACCTCAGAACAAAGGACTGACACAGACTGGTGGTGAAGGGATGGAAAAAGGTTTTTCAGGCGAATGGAAATGAAAAAAAAAAAAAAAAAAGCTGGGGTGGCAATACTTATACCTTACAAATTAGACCTCAAAGTAAAGGCCATAACAAGATATAAGGAAGGCCACTTCATAATACTAAAGGGAGCAATTCAACAAGAAGATATAACTCTGATAAACATGTATGCACCCAATACAGGAGCACCCAAATACATAAAAAACTTTCTGGAGGATATCAGGGGAGAGATTGACAGCAAAACTTCTGGAGAATATCAAGGGAGAGATTGACAGTCTCCTGTATTGGGTCACAGGCAAAGTCTCTTCAAATTAAAGAAGATAGAAATCATATAAAGCATCTTCTCAGATCATAATGGCATAAGGGCTAGAAATCAACTGCATTAAAAACAATTTAAAAAAATTAAACACCTGGAGGCTAAATAGCATGCAATTAAACAATGATTGGGTTACCAAAGAGATCAAAGAAGAAATAAAAAGCATCATGGCAACAAATGACAATGAAAACACAACAATCCAAAATCTCTGGGACACAGCTAAAGCAGACTTGAGAGGGAAGTTCATGGCTCTACAGGCCTATCTCAAAACACAAGTTAAAATGGTAATAAAGTATCTAACCCTACAACTCAAAGAGTTAGAAAGAGAGCAACAAGAAAAGCCCAGCATAAGCAAAAGGAAGGAAATAATAAAGGTCAGAGTGGAGATAAGCAACATAGAGACCAAAAAAAACAATACAAAAGATCAACAAAACCAAGAGCTGGCTCTTTGAAAGGATAAACAAGATTGGTGAACCTCTAGCCAGGCTCACCAAGAAGCAAAGACAGAGGACTCAGAGATGAAAGAGGTGAAGTGACAACCGATCCCATGGCAATACAAACAATTATGAAAAAATACTATGAACAACTCTATTTCAACAAAATGGACAACCTAGATGAAATGGACATATTCTTAGAAAAATACAAGCTCCCAAAACTCAACCAAGAAGAATAAAAAAACCTGAATAGGCCAATAACTACCGAAGAAATTGAAGCAGCGATCAAAAATCTTCCAGAACCAGGCTCACCAAGAAGCAAAGAGAGAGGACCCAAATAAACAAAATCAGAAATGAAAGAGGTGAAATAACAACAGACCCCGACGAAATACAAAGGATTGTTACAAAATACTACGAACAACTCTATTCCAACAAACTGGACAACCTAGAGGAAATCGACATATTCCTAGAAAAATACAACCTTCCAAAACTCAATCAGGAAGATTCTAAACAGCTCAACATGCCAGTAACTATGGAAGAAATTGAAGCAGTCATCAAAAAGCTTCCGGCAAACAAAAGCCCGGGGCCAGATGGCTTCACAGGAGAGTTCTATCAAACTTTCAAGGAAGAACTAAAACCTATCCTCCTCAGACTATTCCAAAAAATTCAAGAGGAAGGAACACTTCCAGGCTCCTTCTATGAAGCCAGCATCACCCTAATACCAAAACCAGATAAAGACAACTCAATGAAAGAGAATTACAGGCCAATATCCCTCATGAACATTGATGCCAAAATCCTCAACAAAATTCTAGCAAATCGGCTCCAGCAGTACATCAGAAAGATCATACACCATGACCAAGTAGGATTTATTCCAGGAATGCAAGGATGGTACAATATCCGCAAATCAATAAACGTGATACATCACATAAACAAATTGAGAGATAAAAATCACATAGTCATATCAATAGATGCAGAAAAAGCATTTGACAAAATCCAACACCCTTTCTTGATAAAAACTCTCAACAAGGTGGGAATAGAAGGCTCATACCTCAACATAATAAAAGCTATTTATGATAAACCCACAGCAAACATCATACTCAATGGGCAAAAACTAAAACCATTTCCCCTAAGAACAGGAACAAGACAGGGATGCCCACTCTCACCACTCCTGTTTGACATAGTACTGGAAGTATTAGCTATCGCAATTAGGCAAGAAGAAGAAATAAGAGGCATCCAAATTGGAAAAGAAGAAGTGAAGCTGTCCTTATTTGCAGATGACATGATATTGTACATAAAAAACCCAAAAGATTCCATCAAAAAACTAATAGACTTAATAAATGAATTCAGCAATGTAGCGGGATACAAAATTAACGCCAAGAAATCTATGGCTTTTCTATACACCAATAATGAACTTACAGAAAGAGAGACTAAAAAAGCAATCCCATTTACCATCGCACCAAAAAAATTAAGATACCTAGGAATAAACTTAACTAAGGAGGTAAAAGACCTATACGCAGAAAACTACAGGACACTGAAAAAAGAGATAGAGGAAGAAGTAAACAGATGGAAGAACATACCATGTTCCTGGATTGGTAGAATCAACATCATTAAAATGTCCATACTACCCAAAGCAATCTACAGATTCAATGCACTCCCCATCAAAATACCAACAGCATATTTCACAGACCTAGAAAGAACTCTCCAAAAATTCATCTGGAATAAAAAAAGACCCCGACTAGCCTCAGCAATCCTCAGAAAGAAGAATAAAGTAGGTGGGATCTCAATACCAGATTTCAAGCTGTATTACAAAGCCACTGTTCTCAAAACAGCCTGGTACTGGCACAAGAACAGACATATTGATCAATGGAACAGAATAGAGAACCCAGATATCGACCCAAACCACTATGCTCAATTAATATTTGACAAAGGAGGCATGAACATACAATGGAGTCAAGACAGTCTCTTCAATAAATGGTGCTGGGAAAACTGGACAGATACATGCAAAAAAATGAAACTAGATCACCAACTTACACCATACACAAAAATAAATTCAAAATGGATACAGGACTTAAACATAAGACGGGAAACCATAAAAATACTAGAGGAATCCACAGGCAACAAAATCTCAGACATATGCCACAAGAACTTCTTCACTGACACTGCCCCTAGGGCAATGGAAGCTAAAGAGAAAATTAACAAATGGGACTACATCAAAATAAAAAGCTTTTTTACAGCAAAAGAAACCATCAACAAAACAACAAGAAAGCCCACTGCATGGGAAAACATATTTGCAAATGCTATCACTGATAAAGGTTTAATCTCCAACATCTACAGGCAGCTTATGCAACTCAATAAGAGGAAGATAAATGATCCAATAAAAAAATGGGCAACAGACCTAAACAGAATATTTTCAAAAGAAGACAGAAGGAAGGCCAAGAGACACATGAAAACATGTTCAAAGTCACTTATTATCCGAGAGATGCAAATCAAAACAACAATGAGGTACCATCTCACACCTGTCAGAATGGCTATCATCAACAAATCAACAAACAACAAGTGTTGGCGAGGATGCGGAGAAAAAGGAACCCTCGTGCACTGCTGGTGGGAATGCAGACTGGTGCAGCCACTGTGGAGAACAGTATGGAGTTTCCTCAAAAAACTGAAAATGGAACTCCCATTTGACCCAGTAATCCCACTCCTGGGAATATATCCGAAGAAACTAGAAACACCAATCAGAAAGGATATATGCACCACTATGTTCATAGCAGCACAATTTACAATAGCTAAGATTTGGAAACAGCCTAGGTGCCCATCAGCAGATGACTGGATCGGAAAACTGTGGTACATCTACACAATGGAATACTATGCTGCCATAAAAAAGAAGGAATTCTCATCATTTGCAGCAACCTGGATGGAATTGGAGAACATTATGCTAAGTGAAATAAGCCAGTCAATGAAAGAAAAATACCACATGATCTCACTCATTTAGGGATAGTAAAGAACATTATAAAGTGGTGAACAAAAAGATAGATACAGAGACAGTAAAGCATCAAACAGACTTTCAAAGTACAGGGGGAAAGTTTGGGAAAGGTGGGGGAGTTATGAAATCAAACGAAGGACTTGTATGCATGCATATAAGCATAAACAATGGACGCAAAACTCTGGGGGGGGAGGGCATGTGTGGGTGTGGGGTGGGGGGGGTAATAGTAAGATATGTACACATATAATACCTCAATAAAAATATTAAAAAAAAAAAAATCTTCCAGAAAAAAAAAAAATCTTCCAGCAAACAAAAGCCCTAGTCCAGACGGCTTTACAGGGGAGTTATACCAAGCATTCAAAGAAGAAATAAAACCTATCCTCCTCAGACTAATCCAAAAAATTCAAGAGGAAGACACACTTCCAAGATCTTTCTATGAAGTCAGCATTACCCTAATTCCAAAACCAGATAAAGACACCACAAAAAAAAGAGAACTACAGGCCAATATCCTTGATGAACACAGATGTTAAAATCCTCAACAAAATTCTAGCAAATCGGATTCAGCATTACATTAGAAAGATCATATACCATGACCAAGTGGGATTTATTCCAGGGATGCAAGGATGGTACAATATTCATAAATCAATAAATGTGATACATCACAAAAACAAACTGAGAGACAAAAACCACTTAATCATATCAATTGATGCAGAAAAAGCATTTGACAAAATCCAACACCCTTTCTTGATAAAAACTCAGCAAAGTGGGAATAGAGGAATCATACTTCAACATAATAAAAGCCTTATGTCATATAATCCTAAATATAATCCTACAGCCAACATCATACTCAATGGGCAAAAACTAAACTCATTTCCCCTAAGAACAGGAACAAGACAGGGATGCTCACTTTTACCACTTATATTTGATATAGTACTGGAAGTGCTAGCCATAGTGATCAGACAAGAAGAAGAAATAAAAGGCATCCCAATTGGAAAAGAAGAAGTAAAACTGTCATTATTTGCAAATGACATGATACTATACATAGAAAACCCCAAAGACTCCATCAAAAAAACTGCTAGACCTAATAAATGAATTTGGCAATGTAGCAGGATACCAAATTAACACCCTGAAATCTATGGCCTTCTTATACACCAATAATGAACTCACAGAAAGAGAAGCAAAAACAAAATGAAAAAACACACAAACAAACAACAACAAATAAACAATCCCGCCAAAACCAGTTTGGCTCAGTGGATAGAGCGTCGGCCTGCGGACTGAAGGGTCCCAGGTTCGATTCTGGTCAGGGGCATGTACCTTGGTTGCGGGCACATCCCCAGTAGGGGTTGTGCAAGAGGCAGCTGATTGATGTCTCTCTATCATCGATGTTTCTAACTCTATCCCTCTCTCTTCCTCTCTGTAAAAAAATCAATAAAACATATTAAAAAAAAAATCCCATTTACCATTACACTAAAAAAATTAAGATACCTAGGAATAAACTTAACTAAGGAAGTAAAAGACCTGTATGGGTAAAATACAGGACACTGAAAAAAGAGATAGAGGAAGACATAAACAGATGGAAGAACATACCATGTTTATGTATTGGTAGAATCAACATCATTAAAATGTCTGTACTACCCAAAGCAATCTACAGATTCAATCCAATCCCCATTAAAATACCAATGGCACATTTCAAAGATCTAGCACAAACTCTCCCAAAATTCATCCAGAATAAAAAAAGACCCCAAATCTCCACCAAAATCCTAAGAAAGAAGAACAAAGTTGGAGGGATCACAATACCAGATATCAAGCTATATTACCAAGCCACGGTTCTCAAAACTGCATGATACTGGCACCAGAACAGACATATAGACCAATGGAATAGAACAGAGAACTGAGAAATTGACCCAAGCCATTATGCTCAATTAATATTTGACAAAGGAGGCAAGAACATACAATGGAGTCAAGACAGTCTCTTCAATAAATGGTGCTGGGAAATTTGGTCAGATACATGCAAAAAAATGAAACTAGATCACCAACTTACACCATACACACAAACTCAAAATGGCTAAAGAACTTAAATGTAAGACAGGAAACCATAAAAATCTTACCAGACTCCATACGCAGCAAAATAGTAGACCTATGTTGTAGCAATACCTTTACCAATACAGCTCCTAGGACAATGGAGACTAAGGAGAGAATAAACAAATGGGACTACATCAAAATAAAAAGCTTTTGCACAGCAAAAGAAACCATCAACAAAACAAGAAAGACCACTGTATGGAGAACATATTTGCCAATGATATTTTTAATAAGGGTTTAATCTCCAATATTTACAGAGAACTCCTACGAAAAGAAGATAAACAATCAAAAATTGGGCAAAGAATCTAAATAGACACTTTTTGGAAGAGGACATACAGAAGGCCCAGAGACATATGAAAACATGCTCAAAGTCACTAATCATCTGAGAGATGCAAATCAAAACAACAGTGAGATACCATCTCACACCTGTCAGAATGGCTATCATCAACAAATCAACAAAGGACAAGTGCTGGCGAGGATGTGGAGAAAAAGGAACCCTCGTGCACTGCTGGTGGGAATGCAGACTGGTGCAGCCACTGTGGAAGACAGTATGAAGTTTCCTCAAAAAGTTTAAAATGGAACTCCCATTTGACCCAGTAATCCCACTTCTAGGACTATATCCCAAGAAACCAGAAACACCAATCAGAAAGGATATATGCACCCCTATGTTCATAGCAGCACAATTTACCATAGCTAAGATTGGGAAACAGCCTAAGTGCCCATCAGCAGATGAGTGGATTAGAAAACTGTGGTACATCTACACACTGGAAAACTATGCAGCTATAAAAAAGAAGGAACTTTTACCATTTGCAACAGTGTGGATGGAACTGGAGAGCATTAAGCTAACGAAATAAGCCAGTCAGAGAAAGATAAATATCACATGATCTCACTCATATGTGGGATATAATGATCAATATAATTTGATGAACAAGAATAGATCCAGAGACAAATGGTAGGAGACTAGGGGTTAGAGAGCAACTAAAGGACTTGTATGCATGCATATTAGCATAACCAATGGACTCAGGCACTGGGGCGGTGGGGGCTTGCCCAGGGTGGGAATGGCTGGGGTGGATGGGTTCATTTGGTGAAAAAGAAGACATATGTATAACTTTAGACAATAAAAAAAAAAAAAAGACTCAGCCCTGCCAGTGTGACTCATTTGGTTGAGTGTCAACCCATGTATCAAGAGGTCACCATCCAATTCCTGGTCAATGCCCAGTTGCGGGCTCAATCCCTTGTAGGGGGCATGCAGGAGGCAGCTGATCAATGCTTCTATCTATCCCTCTCCCTTCCTCTCTCTCTCTGAAATCAATAAAAATATGTATATTTTTAAAATATGGGGGGGGGGGGTTGGTGTGTTTTTTTAAAATATATTTTTATTGATTTCAGAGAGGAAGGAGAGGGAGAGAGAGAGAGAGAGATAGAAACATCAACGATGAGGGAGAATCACTGATCGGCTGCCTCTTGCATGCCCCCTATTGGGGATCGAGCCTGCAACCTGGGCATGGGCCCTTGATGGGAATCCAACCTGGGACCCTTCAGTCTGAAGGCTGATGCTCTATCCACTGAGCCAAACCGGCGAGGGCTAAAAATATGTTTGTTTGTTTGTTTGTTTGTTTTTAAAAATCCATGATTAAATTTCTCTATCTGTATTAATCTGTAATACCACCTTATGTAAACATAAAAGTGCTTTATAAACTATAAAGTTTTTACAACTGTTGGCTGCTATTACTGCTGCAGAATAACAACATATATTTGTATCAGTTTAAAAGTTTCTCTCTCCTAATGACTCTACCTGTTGTGACCTGTAAGTGGACATTTGAGAATCCTTAAATGGTCATGTTTTCCATTTTTATTTTACTTCCAAAATACTTGGAGTTAAATTTATTGCACACTGTTAATAATTATATTGTAGGTTTGTTACAGGTTATGTCTCCTCCAGATAATATTTCATCTTCTCAATTTATCTTTTTTAAACTGCCTCAACTTATATGTGTCTTAATATTGTCAATGATCTCAAATACTTTGTGAAATAAGTGGAAGAGAGTAAATTTTACGTAAATAGTAAAAGATCTTGACAGTATGAGAGAGAATATGACCCTTGAGTGTCCTCTTTGAAAAGGCTGTGAGGCATTCCCCTTTCTGCACGACATTAAGCTCAGATAAATAAATAAAGCACAGAACTTTCGTTTTCAGGCCGTTGTCATAGCAACTTTTGACTCCAGAGAAGAAGGCATTCTCAGATCACAGCCCTGACTCCAGAAGAGCTAAAAAGACACCAAGACTAAAAGGAGAGAATGATTTGCAAGATATGATGAAACTGGGTATCTGTTATTCATAACTTTTCCACTACATGTATATAGTTTTCTCCCTGACATATATTTCCCCTTATGAATTTCCAAACTCAACAGCAATAGACTAATAATAGCCATTTATCACTTATTACATGTCAGGCATAGAGAGCATTACAAGTATTATGTTTTTCTCCCAATAACACTGTAAGTGTGGTATTATTTTTGTCAACATTTTACTTATGAGCAAACTATGTTTAGGTAGATAGATGAAGCAATTTACCTAAAGCCACACAATAATTGCTCACCCTTTCAGCCGCAGCACAGCTGACCACTTCTTAAAGCATCTCTGGTTTTCTGGGTTTCCTCCCCTTCCCTGACCAAACACTTGGTTGCTCCTTTGTCTCTGCCTGATCGTAAAGGCTGGCATGTCCAGGACTTCGACTGAGCAGTCTTTTCTATCCAGACTGCCTCTTCCAGTTCTGTGGCTTTAAATGCCTTCTACGAATTGTTAATTCCCAAATGTATATCCTCCGATATCTCACATGCATTTTGGACTCATGTATACAACTATTTGTTGGACACTTAGATGTCTAATAGGTATTTCTAAGGTAATAAATCTTAATTCATGTCCTTCAGTCTTCCCTGTCTTAGTGACAGCATTCTCTAACTCAGATGCTCAAACCAAACTTCCTAAGACTCATCCTTGATTTCTCCCTTTTCCTTACCCCTTCACTGCTAATATATAAACAAGTTATGTCAGATATTTACCCAAAATCTATGTTGAATCTACTTTTCATCCCCATCGCCACCACTATAATGAAGGCTACAATCTCTTCCCTAGATTTGTAATCAGTAACTTTCTAACTAAGGCCCCTGTTTCCACTCTCTAAAGACCAGTCGGTATGAGCTTTTGAAACCATAAATCCAATCATGCCAGCTTAAAGCCTCCACTGGCTTCCCATTGCTCTTAGAATATTATTTGAACTCCTAACTATAGCCTAGAACAGTAGTCGCCAACCTTTCGGACCTCACGGACCACTGGTTGGCAACCGCTGCTCCAAAGGTTTCCCTAAACCAGCGGTTGCCAACCTTTCAGACCTCATGGACCACCAGTGGTCCACGGACCACCAGTTGGCAACTGCTGGCCTAGAAGGCTCTGGCTTGCAAGCTCCTACTTCCTGCTCCAGTCTCCTGGACCTGTCCCCCTCCATCATTCAGCTTTAGTCACAATATCCTCCTTTCCTTCCCTCAAATTGTTGTTTTTTTGGCCTCTGGAATTTTGCAGTATAAATTGTCTCAAACTTCCCTCTGCTCATCTTCCTAGAGGGCTCTTTTCATGCTTCAGGTTTCAGCTCCAATACTGCCTTCTTAGAGGCTGCCTTTTCTAAAGTGGCTTCCTGTTGGTGCTCTCAGTCATCACATCATTCCTATCAATAGCACATACCAGTATCAGCAATGTTTACTACCCCCCTCCTCCTAATTATCCATGGGGTTACGGACCCTGATTATCTTTTTCATGTCTACATTCTCCAAGTTTAGGGACATATAGGAGATGCTCATTGACAGGGGGAAGGAAGGAAGGAAAAAATAAAAATTCAGTGTCAAGACCGCATCCCATGATTATTTTACGCCAAAACTGCTTTTAACTCACTCCCTCCTTTGAGTGTTTCAAGGTGATTTCCATGTGTTATTTTGTTCTCACTCTAGACTGATTCCTGAATCCCCCAAGACCCTGAGTTTGAGACAAGGTGAAGGACTGTGACAGATGGAGCTGGCAGTGCCCCTAAGCAACTATGAGCTTCCTTATCCTCGAAAACTTGTTTGGCTTTGGGGGAGGGGACAAAAATAGAGACCACTACAACACAGTTTTTACTCCCTCCCAAGTGACGGTTAACTTCCTTGAGAGAAGAAAACATATTCTTGAAAAAGTTAGTTCATACATCAGTACCCACAGAATGAAGGCCACCCTAGTGGCCAGGTCCACATCACAAACCTAAACCTGAGTCAGCCTGCACTTATAGGAAACAGTACTCCAGAAACATACACACCAATCACAATCCTCCAACTCAGAAAACAGGGCCTCCTGGCCAACACTCCATTAACTCACTCTTGCAGACAATCCCTCAGGAACAGTGCTTCACTGCTTGGGAGGCATTAAACTCCCCCAGTCCTATGATTATTTTCCCTGTGGTCGGAAAAGGGGCCACACACTAAACCTGACAAGCTCAGGAGAGGCCACATGGCGGCCTTACAAACCAGAGACTGAAATTAAAACTTTCTAACTAAAAGCAAGTCATGGCCCTGGCCAGGTGGCTCAGTTGGTTGGAGTGTCATCTTGTGGATTCACTCTCTGGTCAGGGTGTGTATAGGAAGAGGCCGATCAGTATTTCTTTCTCTCTCTCTCTCTCTCTCTCTCTCTCTCTCTCTCTCTCTCTCCTTTTTTCTCTTTTTCTGTCTCCCTTCCTCTCTCTGAAAATCAATAAACATATCCTCGGGTAAGGATTAAAAAAATTAAAAGCGAGTCATGGTGGACAGTCATGTCCTAGGCCAGTATCTATTTTGACAAAGGTCAGTCCTTACCTTAACTGAGCGTTTATATTGTCTTGTTGTATGTACAGTAACATACCTTTGGAATGTCGGGTTAATTTCCATTCTCCAGACCCCTCATGGCACAATCACTGCACCAGGGCAGAGATCACAAAACCCGGAATTGTTATCGTTATCTCATTAATTGTTAACTGTTAACTATCCTGTACCTACCAATGTAAAAGAAGCCCCATATTTTTCCATGTATAAGATGCCCCCATGTATAAGATGCTCCTCCACTTTTCCAACCCAAAATTAAGAAATCAATATTTTAAACATTTTGCTGGTTTTCCTCTTAAGGCCTTCTTCTTTTTGGCACCTTAAGGAGTTGTTCTTCCTGTGTTCTCCACTGTCTGATCATACACTCAGTGAGAGGAGGTCCAAATTGTCTCTCTGCAGCTCTATTTCCATGCTCTTTTGCCTAGCTGATTACATTCAGTTTGAATTTTGCAGAGTAAGACAATCACTTATCAGTTTTTATATTTTTATTTTTTTGACATCTTTATGAGCTCAGAACACTCTGGTCCCTGTAGCATCTACGCACTCTCCACCTCCACCTCCAATTATGGCATCAGCTGACTTCAGTAATAATAAGGCTCGTGATTGGAGGAAGCCTATTTGACAAGGTGTGGGCAGCTACACACTGGCAGGGCTCCCTCCTAGGCTGACTTATGTGTATAACATGCCCCTTGATTTCCAGTCTAACGATTTAAAAAAAAAATAGGGTCTTATACAGAGAAAAATATGGTATGTGTGTATCATTTTACTTTTTATCCAATCCCAGAGATTTCCCTGCTTTGCTTTCTCCCACCTCCCTAATCTATCACCAATGGATTGATTTCATGTAACCCCTTTATGCCTTTTATGCCCCCTCCTTTGATTTAACGTATAAAATAAGGTGCAAAACTGCCATTCCCTGGAGCATTTTGTCAATCCATTGAAATTTTGCTTCCTGACAAGTGGCATCATTTTGGTTCAAGTAAATTCATCAAAATCCTCTACAGGTTTAGACATGTCTTACATCGACATCCCTTGAATAAAGGACATCAAAATCAATACTAAATTGTTTGTTTTGTCATTTAACATTCCCAATTACAGCTTTCCCCACCAAATTCCCAAGGTGTTTAGGTAGTTGTTTCAAGCAAAGAACATTATTTCAAAGTGATAATTTTGGGGTGGACTTGACAACCATACCAGCCCATTTCTCTTATTCTTACTCTTTAATTATTGGCACTGAAATTGTATCTAAACAACTTATGAGGAAGGAATACAGAAAGAAGATATGAGATACCATAACCTGATGTATTAGGAGGCAAAGGGGAGCCTGAGGAAATTATTGAATGTGGGGAGGAAATTATATTTTTCTCTACCCTTCTAAGTTCTCAGCTGGGGGTCCTATAACAGAAGACAGATTAAGAAAAGCAATCATACAAAAACAAACACAACAACAACAAAAAGAGCAATCATACAAATTTAGCTAGTATAAGTTTTATATGACACAAG
The DNA here is from genome assembly GCF_027574615.1 of Eptesicus fuscus. Classification (NCBI taxonomy): domain Eukaryota; kingdom Metazoa; phylum Chordata; class Mammalia; order Chiroptera; family Vespertilionidae; genus Eptesicus; species Eptesicus fuscus. The sequence continues at coordinate 19,789,530 of NC_072479.1, read as the reverse complement.
AGCCTTCATAAGGAGGAAATGAAGACTGGGCAAGGGGTTAAACCTGAGAGTTTTTATGCTGTTTGACGAAGAGTAGAAAGTCATGGAAAGACTGGACGGGACAAAGGGTATGAGGTAAGTGTAGTAACTGAGGGACCCTTAGCAAGGCCTGTTCATTCAGATTCCTCTCTGTGTCCCTTTGTCTTTGGAAATAAGGATGCTCCTTCCTCTGAGTACAGAGAGGGCACTTCTCATCTGAGGGTTTTATGACTTGCTTCAGGGCAAAGGTCAGGTGGTCCTTCCTGCACAGGCTGTTACTCAAATTCCTCCAGCTTAAAGTATTTAATAAGTCAAGGCAGCATATTTTTGGTTAGCATGGATGTTTCTCACAGCCGATCCCTTCATTCGGACCCAAAATTGGTTGCAAAGTCCAGCCAACTCCTAGGGTAAGAAATAGGGAAGATGATACAAGGATATTCTTCCACACAGAATAGAGTTCAAATGTAAACATGTTTCTAAAGAGTGTGAATCTCAAATATTTCACTCTACTTCTGGTACCAAAAAGAAGCATGCCAAGGCCTGAGAGAAATAAATTATATAATTTGCATGTTAGTTGGCTTGCAGTAAGATTTGTTCCTGAGCCTTTTAAATGTCAAAGATTTTAGCATTAAAACACTTAGTGTTCAAGGCTTTAGAAACTCTCAATGCTAATGTTTTTGTTTTGTATTTTAAGTAACAATTCTTTGGCTGAAATCTTTCATATTCAAAACACTTAAATTCCTACTAAGTAAAAACCTTGCAGGGGGTTTGAAGAGTTTCAGCCATAATGATAGACTAGAAATTAACTTTACTCTTGACCTTTATATTGACTTGACGCAACCTTGCAAAGATCATTTATCTTCCTATGGTTTCAGTTTTTTTATTCTAAAACATAAAAGCTAATAGGGATATTATTTTGAGATTATTGAAGAAAATGGACAGTTTTGGTATGTTATTTGCAGATGTACTCTTATCAAATCCAATTATGCAAATGCTATTTTTAAATATCTTTCTAATTCTGTACTATATGATTTATAAGTTTCAGACTATGAAAACAAAATTTAATTTGTTAGTTTGTCAAAATCTACTATCTGCTGTTTCTTTTCAATTAGGGCAAAAGAGCCACAGGAAACTTTGAAATAATAACATCTCCAGAGTTACTTTTGCCTATTCTTCTGCTACACAGAACCACGCCTCTTCACTCCTCTGCAAAGTTTTCATCACTTGATGCTCCCCTTTCATGACCCTGACCTTGGATCTACAAATACCACAATTTTATATGCAAAGAAATTTTATATCAGAAGAAATGCAGATATCAAAAACATTAAAGCTATACAATTTGTCACTGACCCCCAAGCTCGTGGGCCTGATGCTTCGAAAGGCCAAAATTCAAAACATCAGTTTGGAGTAAGGAAAGGTCTATTGATCAAGAAGGTGCCAACAGAGAAGATGGGAAACTTAATGTTGCCTCAAACCCATCTTGCTGGCTGAATTAACTTAAGAGTTTTTAAGGGTTTAGGTGACCCTGCTAACGGTTCTCAACCTGTGGGTCTAAGACCATCGGAAAACACAGATATTTACATTATGATTCATTAACAGTAGCAAAATTGCAGTTATGAAGTAGCAACGAAAATAATTTTATGGTTGCGGGTCACCACAACATGAGGAACTATTAAAGGGTCCCAGCATTAGAAAGGTTGAGAACCACTGGTTTAGGGGAACAGGTATGTGGAAGTGCTGACAGGACAAGTTTTAACTGGAAAACATTGGAGCTGGGTCATTTATAGTAAAGGGGTTTTAACACTGGGTCCGCTGGACAATGGACCCTTGGCTTCTGAAGGGTTTCGGTACTCAAGTTCCAGTTATGTCCTGGTACCTTTGGTTCCCTGTGGATGGTTTGGGAGAGACTTTGGTTGTGGGCGTAGCTGGGGGTCAAAGTTCTCTCCTCTGGGCATGCTTCTGCCCATAACTTGTGGTTTTGGTCTATTGTCTCTGAAAAGCAACTCAGTATCTCGTTAAACAGTTTAGGACCATTTTAAGCTGGTTCTGTAGTTACAATTTTTCTAGTAAACAAAGAATGCAAATTAAAATTGAATAACATTTGTACCTAGCCATTTGACAAATATTAAAATTATATTTGGCAAATATTAAATATTATAGTTTCTGGTATTTGCTAAAGTGTAGGAAAACAGATTGTCACATACTGCTAGTGGGAGTATAAATTGGTTAGAAATTTTTGAGGAATAATTGGCAATACCTATCAAGTTTAAAATATTACTTTGAACAGCACAGTAAAATATTACTTTGTACAGCACAGTAGTATACAAAGATACAAACATAAACTATCAAGTGTCATTGGGAATATAAAGTCGCTACAATACTTTTACATGGCTGGTGGGAATGTAAGCTGGCATAACCACTTTGGAAAACAATTTGACATTATCTGATGAGGCTGAAGATGTATATTTCTTATGACAAGGCAGCTCCACTCCTGGAAGTGTAGATAAGAGAAACTCTTGCACAGGTGTTCTGATCCACACTATAAGACAAAAAACTCAGAAACAACCCTAATTGTAAATCAATGATGCAATAGATAAACACAGCAGTGAAAATGAATGAATTACATCTGCTCACAATGACATGAATAATCTCAGGAACATTGTGTTGTGAGGAATAACAAGTTGCAGAGTAATATCTACAGTATGATTTTGTTTGTATAAAGTTCAAAAACATGCAAAGCAAGTTCATATATCATTTAGGAAAATAGATACATGTGGCAAAACTAAAAATGATAATAGACATAAATGCAGGATAGTGGTTACTTCTGACAGAGAGGAAGGAAGATGGGGTTGGAGAAAGGCACAAAAGGGACTTTAAAGATAACAAAAATGTTGAGATTTCCCCCCATTAATCTTGGTGGTAAGTTGGTGTTTGGTTTTGGTGATGAATGTGCTTCTTTTTAGTTCATAAATATTTTTGTATCTAGTTAATATCCAGAAACAAGTTATGAGTCAACATGAGTAGAATGATTTCGTTCATATAAAATTGAATACCTATTATGTATATAAATACCATATAAAGATGTCTGGTGAGGATATACACTAACGTATTAATCATTGTTGTTACTTAGTGATTAAATTTGCTCATTTTGCTTTTATTATTTTACTTTACCATGTTGTTTGTTTTGTTTTATAAAGGGACATACATTCTATTTTTATGACACTAAAGTTTTTTATTTAAATATACAACTCTTAAGAGGTTCCTCACAGTATCAAAGAGTAAAGAAAACATATTCAAAGAGAGGCTGGGCTTTTGCTCTCAATTCCTGGGAGGGAATCTCTCAGCCCTTGGCATGTTCTGCCTGAGAAAAGTATCGTCGTTTGCCTGTGAACGTTGGCCACACCAGATTGCCCATGCAAACAATGAATTCATGGTGAGGGCTTTGGGCCACATGGTATCAAGCTCAGTCTCCACAGGTGCTGGAAGATCAGGTCAGCCACTCAGGCTGTCAACCATAGCTCTGTGACCAAGTCCCGATAAAAACTCAGGGCACCAAGGCTCAGGTGAGATGGGCTGGTTGGCAATGCCCCATGTGTATTGTCATGAGCTTATTTTTGGAAGAAATGAGAACTGCCCCAACGCCACTTGGAGAGGACAACTTGAATAATCTGCCCCATGCACATACTCCCATAGGCGATTTCAGTCTGTATCCTTCCAATGTAGTAAACTGTATCCATGAACACAATAGCCTTTAGTGAGTTCTGTCAGTCCTTCTAGCAAATTATTGAAGTAGTCTTGGGGCCCTGAACTTGCAGTTAACTTTAAAAGTGAGGGTGGGTCCTAACCGGTTTGGCTCAGTGGATAGAGCGTCGGCCTGCAGACTCAAGGTCCCAGGTTCGATTTTGGTCAAGGGCATGTACCTTGGTTGCAGATACATACCCAATAGGGAGTGTGCAGGAGGCAGCTGATCGATGTTTCTCTCTCATCAATGTTTCTGACTCTCTATCCCTCTCCCTTCCTCTCTGTAAAAAATCAATAAAATATATTTAATTTTTAAAAAAAGTGAGGGTGGGTGCAGCCTGCGTAGCTCAGTGGTTAAGCATTGACCTATGAACTGGGAGATCACTGTTCGATTCCTGGTCAGCACACATGCCTGGGTTGCAAGCTCTATCCCCTGTGTGTGGCATGCAGGAGGCAGCCAATCAATGATTCTCTCTCATCATTGATGTTTCTATCTCTCTCCCTTTTTCTTCCTCTCTGAAATCAATTTAAAAAAAAATAAAAGTGAAGGTGGTCTTAGGAAGTTCTGAACTTTGCAATATTATTCTATATAATAAAAGCCTAGGTGGCATCACATGACACCCTCATGCGACGTCATCACAAGATGGCCAGCAGGGGAGGGCAGTTGGGGGTGACCAGGCCAGCAGGGGAGGGCAATTGGGGGCGATTGGGCCTGCAGGGGAGAGCAGTTAGGGGCGATCGGCCGGCAGGGGAGTGGTTAGGGGGCGATTGGACTGGCAGGCAGAAGCAGTTAGGGACAATCAGGCAGGCAAGCAGGCGAGTGGTTAGGAGCCAGCAGTCCCGGGTTGTGAGAGGGATGTCGGACTGGGATTGGGCCTAAACCACAGTCAGACATCCTCCAAGGGGTCCCAGATTGGAGAGGGTGCAGGCTGGGTTGAAGGACACCCTCCCCTTCACCCCTGTGCACAAATTTCATGCACTGGGCCTCTAGTCTATATATATAAAAAGTCAGTGACCATAATGACTGAAGGCTCAACTGAACACCGGAAGTCAGTCCTGCAGTCAGTGCTGGGTTGCTGTGACTGCTGAGGGGGCTGCGGATTAGGCTAGGAGAGAGGCCTGGAGAGAAAAGCAGGGTCTTATCTGTAGCCTCAACAACCAAGGTAGCTGTTGATCAGCCCTTGCCTCTCTCTTTCTCTCCAGGCCTGGCCAGCAGCGCACCTCTCTTTTTCTCTGGGACTCCATGGGGGCTGCTGATCAGCCCCGCCTCTCTGAACTGGGCCGGAAATAGGCTTGGAGATGCTGACTGGCATAGAAACTGACCAATCAGAACCAAATCTGGGTGAACTGTGGGGAGCCAATGGCTGCCTAGGAGGCGGAGCTTTTGATGCTGACTGGCATAGAAACCGACCAGTCATGACCTAATCTGGGTGAACTGTGAAGGCAGAACTTAAGGTGGTGGCTGAGGAGGGGTTTTAAGGCAGTTGGGGGCAAGATCAGGCCGGCAGGGGAGGGTAGTTAGGGGTGATCAGGCAGGCAGAGGTAGTTAGGGGTGATCAGGCTGGCAAGGGAGGGCAATTGGGGGCGACCAGGCTGGCAGGGGAAGGCAGTTGGGGGTGAGATCAGGCCGGCAGGGGAGGGCAGTTAGGTGTGATCAGGCAGGCACGCAGAGGCAGTTAGGAGAGATCAGTCAGGCAGGCAGAGAGGTTAGGGGCAATCGGGCAGGCAGGCAGAGGGGCTAGGGACAATTTGTATCACTCAAATTGCAAGTGATAAGTAAAGCTGCCAGTGACAGGCAGGCAGGCAGAGGCAGTTAGGGGTGGTCAGGCAGGCAGTCAGGTGAGCGGTTAGGAGCCAGCGGTCCCATATTGTGAGAGGGATGTCCAACTGCTGCTTTAGGCCCAATTCCTGTGGGGACATCCCCAAGGGGTTTTCGATTGGAGAGGTTACAGGCTGGGCTGAGAGACCCCCCCACCCCCGTGCACAAATTTTGTGCACTGGGTCACTAGTATACTATAATAGCCAAAAGAATGAACAAAACCTTGGAGCCACCTCAATGTCTACCAATAGAAAACTAGTTTAATGAATTCTGGTATATCCACATCTTAGAATATTATTGCTATAAAAATGTTTAAGCAATGCCCTGAGTGGTCCCGTGGATCTGTTTCTTGCTTCAACAGTGTTTGGACAAAACAGACCCAGGGCTCCCCTTCTCCCAGCCTCCGGCCACTCTCCAACCTCTTTTCCAGTCACCACCTTCGGAACCACCTCAGCCATCCTTAGCATCTGAGATCCAGCCCACACAATTTTTTAACCTTAACTCTTATTGCCAAGTAACCATGAGCTCCCAAATTCATCAGAATTATTCCACCGAGGTGGAGGATGCCATCAACTGCCTGGCCAACCTGCACCTGTGGGCCTCCTACACCCACCTCTCTCGGAGCTTCTATTTCGACCACATGGATGTGGCTCTGGAGGGCTTGGGCCACTTCTTCCACAAGTTGGCAGAGAAGACGCGTGAGGGCACTGAGTGTCTCTTAAAGATGCAAAATCAGCATGGTGGCCACATCCTCTTCCAGGATGAGCTGAAGCCTTCCCAAGATGAGTGGGCAAAACTCAGGACCCATGGAAGCTGCCATGGCCCTGGAGAAGAACCAGAACCAGGCCCTTTTGGAGCTGCATGACCTGGGTTCTACTTGTACAGACCCTCATCTCTGAGACTTCCTGGAGAAACACTTCCTGGATGAGGTGAAACTCATAAAGAACATGGGCAACACCTGACTGACCTCTGCAGGTTGGCCGGCCACCAGGCTGGGCTGAGTGAGCATCTCTTTGAAACCCTTACCATCAAGCAGGACTAGGAGCATTTGGAGCCCAGAGGCCTTTGAGGGGCCCCTCTGCTTCCCCCTGTGTCTGGCTTTTGCCTGAGCCTCTCCCTAAAACCACTAGCCATCTTTTGAACCACCCTGGAGCCCTCTCTCAGGCATTGGACCAAACGGAAACAATAAAGCTTTTTGTAGAAAAAAAAGAAAAGTGCTTAAGTGATATATTAAGAAACAAGTACTAAGATAATAAGATTTATTTTTAGTAATGTGTGTGTGTGTGTGTGTGTGTGTGTGTGTGTGTGTGTGTGTATCATTTTGTGAGGGATGAATCAGACACAGATTCTGCCTTAAATAGAGTCCAATAACAGGTTTTTTTTAACTGTTCATCCAAAATCTTCTCCCTAGTTCCCCATGTCTGCGTGACACCCCTTCTTTAGAGAACTTCTCTCCCACTTACAGAAGTCATATGGTTCCAGCCATGTGGTTCCTCATGGCCTTCTGCCCCTGCCCTAAGCCAATTAGTCTGTAATGGCCACCTGATCTAAATTGGATCTGTCATGTACCCTACCCCACTAGCCATAGTTAACAGGTTGAGTAATGGGTCAGTAAAAGTTCTATCATAGAATTTTTTTTTTTTTTATAACTGAAGGCAGAAAAAAACAGTTGTTCCTACAGTTTGAAACTTAGAAGCTGCCAGTGACAGTAAAGCTTGGGACACAAATTAGCAATGAGAGAAAATACAGCCAATACTTAAAAGACACATACTGAAGAGAATGTCAGTGTCATGGTCATATTTGAGACTAGATTCAATTTTCCATGAAACCCAACTGCATTCCCTCCTTTTTGCATTTGGTTACACAATCCTTCAATTTTCTTATCTACCCCAGTATCTTTCAAATAACTCTCCTTTTTGCTTAACGCTTTTGAAATGGATGCCCTCTTTTTAAAAAATATATATTTTTTGTTGATTTCAGAGAGGAAGGGAGAGGGAGAGATAGAAACATCAATGATGAGAATCATAGATTGGCTGCCACCTGCATGCCCCTACTGGAGATGGAGCCTACAATCAAGGCATGTGCCTGTGACCGGAATCAAACCTGGGACCCTCCAGTTCACAGGCCTATGCTTTATCCACTGAGCCAAACCTGCTAGGGAATAGACTCCCTCCTAATATCTCTCCAATCCAGGCACTTCAACCACTTCTCTCTGTCTCCACTGCCACTGCCTTAGTTTAGATCAGCAATTTTCAACCTTTTTCACTCATGGCACACTGCCAGGGTTCTTGTTCCAGCATTACAAAGGGTTCAGCAATCTGGAGAAAGGCTGTGCGTAGATTAAATAAGAGTCCAGAGACAAAAGATAATTTTAAAAGGCATTGGGGGTCAGAGGAGCTTCAGCTAATGGAGCGAAAGTTTTTCCTTGTCTCAGGACCCTTGCTTTTTATTAACACAATTTGTCCTAAGGCAAGGTGGAGACATAAACTTCAAAGGGTAAAGTACAGAAGCATTGTCAGATTGGGGAATAGCCTACAGCTGTTCAGGTGTTTGGCTAACAGGAGGCAATAACATGTAGATTAAGATGCCCTGAGCTGTCTGGCAGCAAACAATCATCCTATTCAGGTTTGGGGGAAGTGCCTTTCAGCCATTCCAACAGGCGATTACATATGTGACTCGGCCCTTGTTGAGTCCCCAAGTTGCATCAACCTTTTGATGAAACTCTTATAATTATGACATGCTGGAATTGGCTTCCAGCAGCACACATAAGCTAATTACTAAAATTCTGCAGCACATGAAAATATAATTTTTTGCTCATCTGACAAAAAAAAAAGGCATAATTTTGATTCATTGTTGTGTTGGCTGTTGTCATCTTTAAAATTTGACAATCTAAAGGAAAAGAGGTTAGTGCCTCTGACTAAATTTTCAGGTATTGCATCTTTTAAAAATTCTTGTGGCATCTCTAGATATTTTAGAATTACAACATCATAATATACAATTATCCCAAACAAACTTACAAACTAATTCTTTGAATGTCTGGCAGCAATTTAAAAAGGACATGAAAGGATTTAATCCCTTCCACTGTGTAGAGGGCCCCCTGGGAAGGCACCTGAGCATTCTATATTGGCCCCTCTTGCCCTTTTGGCCAAGAGGGACCCTCTTCTCACAATCCAATTGTCCACAGCTGTTGCCTGAGCTTTCTGCTCATGCTGAGGTTGAAGCCTCATGATGGCTGGTACCATGGATCTGTCTCTCACCCAGTGGGGTGAGCTGGGCCCTCCCTGGAGAAGAAACCTGGGTTCCACAAGATATGTGATCAGTGCTGGGGCCCTGCCAGCAGGCGAGGGGATCCCAAGGCAGGTGCTGGGTGTGGAGGCCATGGGGGCGTAGGCGACCAAGGAGACAGAACTGAACCTCACATCACCCTGCTTGGCCCCGGAGGATGGCTGGTTAGCCAGAGATGGGTAAGATTCCTCAGGGAAGGAACAACCTAAGACAGGCACAGTCACAAAGGGGCCATCAGGAGAGAACTTGGGGGTCAATAGAGGTGGGGCACAGACCTTCATCCCCCAAGTTTGCAGGGACCTGAACCCTCACTCCTGCTGAGGGAGGTCTCCTGCCCCCATGGCTGCTTAGCTTCCCATGCCCAGCTCAAATCGAGACCCAGGTAACAGACAGAGACTTGGCCGACAGCAGATGCCCTCTCACTGCAACAAGACTTGATGGAGATGTCTTGTACCCATGATGCAGGGAACTGGGGTTTTTGATATCTAAACCCAGCCTAGCACCAGGAATGCTCAGGGCCTACTCAAGAAGGCAAATAATCCTTTCCACTAATATTTACAGGGTAAAATAAGATGGTTGTTAGAGTATTAAATTTGACAGTAAAATAGTAGTCAAGTTTTCAGGCTAATTTAAATTGGCTAATTGAAATAAGTGACTATTCTAGAAAAATCAATTGTACTGGACAAAAAAGCTGTTCCTAAAGTGTTAACTAAAATTTTTATTGGTAGTTCATCTCGTGGTAAAATTGTGTAACATGTAATGAACCTAAAGCAGTCACATTTTAGTGCAAAAAATTAAAATTTAAAAGCTATCAAGATTACAGCATAAAATTTCCAAAAGCCTCCTAATATTTAAACCAAAAAAGGGGGGATAGTAGAAGAATATCATGTAAGGAAAAATATCCTGTAAGTAAATTACATCTAGAAAATTTTTACTTTAGAAAATTAACTTTCATTTGTAATGCTAACAGCAAGACACCCATGTAAAACATACATGGTGTCAAAACAAGCCAAAGGAAAATCATTTGGGCAAAAAATGAAAAAGGATCGCAAGTCAAATTTATAGAAAAGATTCCTTTATTAACTTTTGGTCGAGAATATGTTTGTATGTTTTCAGAAAACAACTCCGAGACCATGTGGATTCCTGCAACAGAGAGGAATTGACAGGAGTGCTCCAGCCATGAAGACTGAAGAGAAACAGTCCAGAGATGGAAGACACTGACGATGCCTTGCCATACTAGCAGTCAGCAGCTGTGTGTCACTGCAGGTTGCCCAGGACCAAACCAGAGAGGGTCAGACCTGCATTACCACCATTTGTCCACCATCCAGAACTGAAATATCATTGCTGTTATGTACACATAAGGAACTGTTTGACATAGAAATTGGGACTCAAAAGAACTGTTGGCCCAGAAAGAAACTCACTATAGACTGATGAATTTGCCTCTCAGCATAACCATTATTGCTTGTCTCATTTTCGGTTCTTATAAGTGTATTTCTAGTATCACATGAGCTCACTCATCTAGGGGAAATGATGAACAACATAGACTGATGAACAAGAACAGCATTGATCAGACCTCAGGTAGGGGAGGGTGGGGACAAGGGAGATAGATCAACCAAAGGACTTGTGTGCTTGCATATGAGCCTAACCAGTGATCACAACAGGGGAGTGGGGGGATGCGTGGGGAAGGGTTTGGGATGGGAATGGGGGGGATGAGGACAAATATGTGATACCTTAATCAATAAAGTAATTTAAAAAAAATTCTTGTGGCACACCAGTTAAAAATCACTGGTTTAGATCATCATCCTTCCTATTCCTCTTTGCCCCCTTTTTATCGCATCAGCCTCCTATCTCTCTATTCATTAAGTCACTTATTCAGTAAATATGTATTAATTATCCAGTATATACCAACACTTTTTTAGATGCTGAAGAGATAAGCAGTGAACAAAACAAAGCCTCTACTTTCATAAGGACTTTATTGTAGTTGAGGGATAAAGTTAATAGACAAATAAATACATAATATGATGTCTCACAGTGATAAGTGCTATGAAGAATCTATGATCCAGTGTTGCAGGATGGTCCCTAATCATGCCTCCTGGTATGCACACTCTTGGGTATTCCCGTCTGATAATGACTCTGATTCCACAATGACATGTATAGCTGATGTGACATTACCAAATGTGGTACAAGCAGGAGCTTGAAAAGTGCTTGTGTATTGAACTTGCTTTCTCTCATTTCTGAGAATTGCCACGATGTGAACAAAATCCAGCTGTCCAACCCATTTTGGCTGACCCAATAAAGATCCCATACACATTAAAGGGCCATCTACACCATCCAGCCACAGGCTAGCCAGCCCAGGCCAGAACTGCCCAGGCAACCCTCAGAATGGTAAAAAATAATAAATGTTTGTTGTTTTAAGTCACTAGGTTTAATGTGTCTGTGTGTGTGTGTATGTGTGTGTGTGCATGCGTGCGTTCGTGTGTGTGTGTGTGTGTGTGTATACATACGATTTCAGAGAGGAAGGGAGAAGGAGAGAAAGAGAGAAACATCAATGATAAGAGAGAATCATTGATCAGCTGCCTCCTGCATGCCCCACACTGGGGATCGAGCCTGCAACCCAGGCATGTGCCCTGACCGGGAATAGAAATGAGACTTCCTGGTTCATAGCTGGCTGTTCAACCACTGAGCCATGCTGGCTGGCCTAGGAAAATCACATTTCCGCATTTTCACCATTAGTATTCCCGACAGAGACACAAACCAACTAGAACCTCAGAGGCACTGAGTCCAATCTGTGGTGACACAATGGACAGTCACACTGCCTCTGCTTCAGGGACTTAGAGAAGAAGAAACCTCAGGACTTTCAGGGACTTCCAAACTCCTTCACGGTGTTTGTCCCTTCAGAGTAAGAAAGAAAGGTCCATTAATAATGAAAGCGAACACTTATATAGCACTTACTATGTGCTAGGCTCTGTTCTTAATTATACATAATAATATATATTATATTTATATTTATATTATGTAAATACATGTGTGTTTTTTTGGTTGTTAATCCTCACCTGAGGATATTTTTTCCATTGCTTTTTAGAGAGAATGGAAAGAAAGGAGAGAGGGGGAGGGAGGGAGGGAGGGAGAGAGAAACATCGATGTGAGAGAGACACATTGATTGGTTGCCTCTCGCGCATGCCCCGACCAGGGCTGGGGATTGAACCTGCAACCCAGGTACCTGCCATTGACCAGGAATTGAACTCACAACCCCTCAGTGAGAAGGCCGATGCTCTAACCACTGAGAAACATCAGCCAGGGCTATATTATATATTTAATATATTTGATGTATATGAAATAATAAATATATATATATATCAAATATATAAAAGTTCCAGAAAACTCTACAGAAACTCTACATGGTTTCAAAGATCCCCAAATTGTTGGAATCAGTAATTTCTGCAAGAAGCCCTCATTTTCCTTTATTGGAAAACTAGAGGCCCAGAGCATGAAATCTGTACATGGGTAGGGTCCCTAGGCCTGGCCAGCAATCAGGGCCAATCTGTGGGGCGACCAGTGGGGTGATCGGGGTGCCCCTGCTGGCACCTGCCTTGGCTGGCCTGGGGCCTGCGGGCTGGGGCAGCTCCTGCGTTGAGTGTCTGCCCTCTGGTGGTAAGTGCATGTCATAGCGACTGGTTGTTCCACTGGTTGTTCCGCTGTTCGTTCAGTCATTTGGTCGATTTGTATATTAGGCTTTTATTTTATAGGATGGCATTTCAGAACCACAGTCTGGGCTTCAAGGTTGCTCTATGCTATTGGATGGATTATTCAATATTTCTGGGCTTTTTCAGTGGATAGAACCAGGAAATATATTTTTAAAGATAAAATGTTTCATGAGTTTCACAGTGATATTTCTACTTCTAATTCAGGACTACAGGGTTATTCCTTAACGTATTTTATTTTACTTCTGAATCTCCTTCTTCCATGCCAAAAATCCTGGTTTCCCAAGACATGAGCAATGACAGAATATGCCAGATGGCTCATTTACTGAGTCCCACGTTGAACACAGAAGGGCTTCAAAGTAAAATACGCAGAATAGCTACCAGAAACTATGATTATTAAAAATAATTTTAAAACATTTTGTGTACTTATCCTCATTCTCACCTCATTTCTTTAGTTGTACTCATCCACATTACCAAGGCATGTAATCATCACATACCATATTTTCTTGCTTAGTTTTCATTTACAAGTAACTACATACTTAATGCTCATATCATTCCTTATATCAAAGTCTCTGTAGTTATTTTGGTTGTATGAAGCTTATTCTTTAATGTATTCCTGAAGTTCTCATAGGAACAATATTCCTAAGTTCCTGCATGTTCATAACACTTTGCCTGTGTCCTTTATACTTGAAAGTCACTTTTTCTTTTCTTGAGTATGCTAAATATACTATTCCATTTTCTTCTAACAAAATGTCACAATCTAATGATAACCTCTCTTCCTTTGTAAGCCATATATTCTTTTTGCTTACATGCCTAAATAATTTCTATCTTTTTTATTAAAGGGCAGAAATTTTACAAGACTATGTCTTGGTATTGGTCATACAGTTCAATATTCTCATATGCATAGTGTGCTATTTTAATATGTACTTTCAAATCTGTTTTATTTCAGAAAGTTTTTCTTGAATTTTGTATTTGCTTAATTCTCTTGCTTTTGTTTTCTTATTCAATAACTTCTGTTCACCATATGTTGGATCTTCTTTGCCTGTACTCATTCAATAGTTGTATTGGTTCTCAAATCCTTACCTCTTTTTAAATTTATTTTTTATTAAAATGTTTTTTATTTTAACCTTCTACTTGTCTTGGGGCACTATCTGTGCATTTATTCACTGAGTCCCTTGTAGTCCAGTCTTCGTTTATAAAATTTCTATATTTTTCTTGATTTCTATCACTTCTAAGTTTTTCTATTTCTCATTAATTTATTATTTCATGTTTTATTCAATTTTCCTAATGTATTTTAGTTCATTTTGAAATAGTACATTATATTTTGCTTTTAATTTTTTAAAGCAAATCTTTCTTATTGCTTTTATTATCTGTAGGTATATTATTCTGCTTCGTATTCTCATTTTTCTTATAATAACTTTGTATGATTGACCTCAATACTTTTCTGTTGATCATTTTTGTATAAAGGTTTTGTTCTTGAACTTTTGGAAGGAGGCTTTGTCCATGACAAGTTTTCTCACTTCACAAAGTTACCTATTCCTCTGTGTTTCATGTGGTGTAAAAAATATAGCAGCTTGCTTTGTAAGACTTCCTGGCTATGTTCCCTGTATCCACTTTTATCTGGACCTTCTTTCCTTCATCTCCATAGTGACCATTCAGCTCAATGTTAATTTCATTCCCAGCAGTATCCTCAGGGAAGGGCCCTGTCCTGAAAGGGGGCCCTTGCTGGTGAATTTTGAGAGTTCACAGGGACTAAGCTTCCTCAGAACTTTCAGACCCTACTGCAGGCCGCTTGCATTCACCTGCTCATTGGAGTAGGCTAAACAATTTTAGCCATTCTAAAATTAGCCTGCTGAACTTTCCCGGGAATACCTGTTGGATACTGTAGGGGTTTCTGTTCTCAGACTAGTTAGGTGCCCCACTGCTCTCCTCTGCTTTCTGCTGCACAAATGCTGATACCACGTAGGTCTTGTGACCATCAATAATTTGTCCTCACGAGCTTGTACCAGTATTTCAGAGTTCATGGGAGACCTTCTCACCTGGTTTTGTTGGAAATGTCTGTGTATTTTGGTTTTGCTATTTTAATTGTTCTGTCCATTTTTATGTGGAGATTAGGCAAGTTCCAAACTCTATTCTGTCACTGCCATTTCCAATTTCCCAAAATCCTGTGATCATTCTGGGGCACAGACTGAAGGGGAAGACTACAGAGGAGAATCTCTTCTTGTGGTAAAAGGAGACATGCATGAGAACAAACCTGAAACCAGAGGATGCTTACAACTCTGCTTGCAGCACACACTTTTTTTTTTTTAATTTAAATTCTTTATTGTTCAGAGTATTACATAAGTCTCATTTTTCCCCCATTAACCTCTCCCCTGCCGCCTCCACACCCCAGTACATGAGCCCCTCCCTGCCATCCCATCTGTGTCCATTGGTTTTGCTCATATGCATGCATACAAGATCTTTGGTTGATCTCTTACCCTCTCACCCCTTGCCTTCCCTCATAGGTTGGACAGTCTATTTGATGCTTCTATGACTCTGGTTCTATTTTGGTTCCTCAGTTTGTGTTGTTCATTATATTCCACAAATGAGTGAGATCATATGATATTTATCTTTCTCTGACTGGCTTATTTCACTTAGCATAATGCTCTCCAGTTCCATCCATGCTGTTACAAATGGTAAGAATTCCTTCTTTTTTACAGCAGTGTAGTATTCCATTGTATAGATGTACCACAGTTTTCTAATCCACTCATCTGCTGATGGGAACTTAGGCTGTTTCCAAATCTTAGCTATTGTAAATTGTGCTGCTATGAACATAGGGGTGCATATATTCTTTCTGATTGGTGTTTCTGGTTTCTTGGGATATAGTCCTAGAAGTGGAACTACTGGGTCAAATGGGAGTTCCATTTTTAACTTTTTGAGAAAACCCCATACTGTCTTCCACAGTGGCTGCACCAGTCTGTATTCTTACATAGGTTGTTGATTTTATCATCCATCTGGTTTATGAACTGTATGACCCTTATTCTGAATTCTTTTTCTGACATATTGCATGCCTTTGTTTCATTTAGTTCCTTTCCTGACAATTCCTCCTTTTCTTTCCTTTGAGTGTTGTTCTTCTGTTTCCCATTTTTGCTCTCACCGAAGGATCTAGGTGTTGAGTCACATGGGGCCTGTGGCTGCAGCGGTGGGCTTGGTTGTGAGTCGTGTGGGTGGCAGCTGCTCCTCAGGTGGTCTTGGGCAGTGTCTGCTCCTCATGTGGTTACGAGTAGCGGCTGCTCCTCACGCGGTCACAGGGCTCCTGATCCTCATGTGGTCACAGGGTGGCTGATCCCTGCGTGGTAGTGGGTGGCAGCTTTTCCTGTGGGGAGTTGTGGGGTGGCTGCTCTTCGGCGGTCACAGGTGGAGGCTCCTTGTGCGGCTGCTGGAGTGGTTGTGGTGCCTGGGGATGCTGTGTAAGGCTCGGCTGTTCATGTGCGCAGGGCCATTGTGCCTGGTGCTAAAGCCTCTGGCTGGGGGGTGGGGGAGGTGCCCTCTGGAACTCACAGGAACCCTCAGCTGGGGGAACTGAAGTCCCAGTGTCTGTGGGTCGGTATCCGAAGCAGCAGGTCTCTGGCCGAGTGGCTGTAGGACCCCTGGTGTTGTCTGAGAGCACCCTGGGTGGAGGTGGGGCTGGGCTCCCAGTCATAGCAGCTCTCTTTCAGGATGGCATGGCCTCTGTGGCAGAGCCGGTGCTCTGGGAGAGATTACAGCAGTAGCAGAGGCTGCCCGCTATGCGAGATCAGTCTGCCAGCCCCTGAAGGTCCTACAAGATCTAGCTGCCCCTCACTCAGACACACACACCACATGTTCACACAACCCCCTTCACTCCCTCCCTCACTCACACTTTCTTCCTCACTGCCATCCTGCTGGTCGCCATCTTGGAATCTTCAGCATGCACTTATTGGTTAGCATTCTGTTGGCCAAAAACAGCCACAAGGCCTAGCACAACAATAATATTCAAGAAAACAGACTCTGCTTCTTGGAGAAGGAACTACAAATCATGCAATGAGCATGATGAGGAATTGGGAACAATGATACAATATTCCACACCAACCAACTGCATATGCCCCAAAGGCTTTTTCTAAATCTTGCTAAATTGCTTTCCAGAAATGATTTAATTCTCCTTGCATCTGTAGATATGAGAATGTCCATCACACTATCATACTCATCATTATTGAATATTTTTACGTTGTTGTTTATTTAATAAGTAAAAAAAAGTGTACATGTGGCTTAATGATCAGATTGTACTTATTTTATTTTTGTGAGTTTTAATATTTTTTTCATTAGTTTATTAGTCATTTCTCCCTTAATGACTTGTCTACTCATGTCCTATATCCGCTTCTCTATGGCACATATTTTTCTTATTGATTTATAAGATCTAATTTATATTAAAGATTTTAATCTTTATCTTTAATATTTCTTGCACATTTGTTCCTACTTGTCATTTCCCAATTTATCAGTTATCTAATTCTGCATAATAAATTACCTTAAAACTTAGTGTTCTAAACCAAAAAACATTTACTATTGCTTACAAACCTATGGGTCAGTAGGGTGTATCTGATGACTTGAACCAGGTATGGCTGGTACTGGCTTGCCTCATTCATGCGTCTGCTGTCAGCTGGTGGCATGGTGAGGGAACACATGGTCTAGGATGGTCTCACTCACATGTGGGCTATTGACCTGCTGTCAGCTGGTGCAATGGGGACTAAAGGGCTATGCTACTACCATAACTTCTGATTATATTAATATTGCTTTGGTATACATTAAAATTTTAATATATCCAGAGTTATCATTTCCCCTATATTATTTCTTTATTGTTGTTATGCTTTTAAAGTTCTTCCTCCATCTCAAAGTCTGTTAATATTCACTTCAGTTTTCTTCTACATTTTTATTGTTTCACTGATTAACCCTTAAGTCTTTAATCCATTGGAAAATAATGGATGTGAAGTGAGAGTTTAAATGGCTGGGTTTTTTCTTTCCTTTTTTTAAAAAAATATATTTTATTGATTTTTTTACAGAGAGGAAGAGAGAGGGATAGAGTTAGAAACATCGATGAGAGAGAATCATTGATCAGCTGCCTCCTGCACACCCCCCACTGGGGATGTGCCCGCAACCAAGGTACATGCCCTTGACCGGAATCGAACCTGGGACCCTTGAGTCCGTAGGCCGACGCTGTATCCACTGAGCCAAACCAGTTTTGGCTTTTTCTTTCCTTTTTAAAAATAAATTTTTATTGTTGAAAGTATTACTAATGCCCCCCTTTCTCCCCCATTGACCCCCTCCAGCCCGCCCCCACCCTCCACCCCAGGTCTTTAGCACCTTATTGTCTGTGTCCCTGGGTTATGCATATACGCGTACAAGGTCTTTGGTTGATTACTTTTCCCCCACCCACACTCCCCCACCTTCCCTCTGAGATTCTGCACTCTGTTCTATACTTCCATGTCTCTGGATCCATTTCATTCATCAGTTTATTTTGTTACTTAGATTCCACATATGAGTGAGATCATGTGATTCTTTTTCTGACTGACTTACTTCACTTAGCATAATACATGTAATAACGAATTAAACAAACACTATATATGGAATATTCTTTCCTTTTTCCATGGTTTGATGGGACCATTTTTTATCATAAAGTGCACTATGATATAGTTCTTGGGTCTATTTCTGGTCTCATTCCTTTGTTCCATTAGAGTGTCTGTCTACTGGCTCTTGCACTGCCCAAATATAATCAAGGGGTGGAGGGTACTCAGGGCAGGGGAGATAGTCTCATCACTATGTCTGCAATTGCCCTGCCAGTGTGGCTCAATGGTTGAGCATTGACCCATGTACCAGGAGGTCACTGGTTTGATTGCTGGTCAGGGCATATGCCCTGGTTGCAGCAGGGGATGTACAGGAGGCAGCCTATCGATGCTGATGTTTCTCTTTCATCAATGTTTCCATTTCTCTCCCTTTCTCTCTCTCTAAAATCAATAAAAACATAGTATGTCTGCAATATAAGTTCATACTGTATAGCTCCTCTGAAGGCTAGGGCTCAAGATGCGGAGGGCTGAGAAGGGCTGAGAAGGGCTGAGGAGGGCTGAGGAGGGCTGAGGAGGGAGACAGAATGAGAGGGGATCAATCCAGACCACTCAGAGGGCAGAAGTATTTGAGCAGAGGGAGGGTGCTTAATAAGAAGAATAACCTCATCTAGCGCTTGTGGTGAGAGCAGAAGAGCTATATCACAATCTTGATAAGAAGAGAAACCCTTGGCTTTTTGTACCATTATCTGAGGTACCCATGATGCTTCTGCGAGACTGAGGTCCCAGAGAGCCGCGTGACTCTGGTGTGTGCAGGGGCTCATTGCAGTGGGAAACGGCGAGCTGCAATCTCTCACCTGTGACAGAATATATAATATTTATTGATTTTCCTGTGAGTAACAGGTTTCCTGAAGACTGTCAATTCTCCGGGGGGGGGGGGGGATAAACACAAAATGGATTCCCCCACCCCCAAATCTATCATCATGCTCTGTGGAGCCTCCCTTTCCCCAGAGTAGCAGGCTCCATTAGCTATCTATGTATCCCAGCCGGATTCTATAACTTTTTATCATCTTCGTTATCAAAACAGTTTCTCTCCTGTTATTAAGATTCAGCTTTACTCAATTTAAAATTTCAAGCTTATATATGATTCAAAGATTTCCTCCTTGCCTCTGATGCAGATGCAGACTAGACTCCTGTCTTGAGAAGATTTTGGGTGTGGGAAGGGACACAGGGTCTGTTCTCTCTCATGCCTCCTTTCCTCTGTCTTTGGAGAAGAGGGAAAAAGGGAAAGGTTTATATTCCCTTTTGTGCTTGTCTGTAGCAGGATTGCTGGTCCTCATGGCTGACAAAGTGGTCCTCAAGGTCCAAGGCCAAGTGACTTGTGCTGGTTCCTTGAGAAATGAACCCCCAGCTGGTGACCTGGTGTAGCATTTCTCCAGTACTTACTTGTTTTTGCCCAATGTGTGGCTCTCCTCTGGCCAGTCTACTGCCCCCAAACTCTAGGGACTACAAGCAGGAAAAGGACCCATCCATATTAAACTGGGAGCTTCAGGGGATAATCCCACTCAAAACCTCACACCATCTTGTTTCACTTCCAACCTATAAAAACTTCTTCCTGACCCCAAGCACCAACTTCCTGCAGATCTCTTTCTGTTGGTAGCTCTGTACATTAATCTGAGTTCTTGATGCTCCAAATGTCTCTAACAAAGAAGTTATATTACATTTATTTTGACTAACTTTATGATCTGTAAGTATTTGCCTCATTATATGATCTTAAGATTCAACAGAGAGGTGGAGTCACTTTCCCAGGACCAATCATCAAACAGCACACGCTCAGATTTGAATGTGAAGTGTCAGGGGCTAGGACCCAGGTTTTCTCCATCAGGAGAGGATGGCTCAGGCTTTCAGAAAGACAAAAACCTGGAACCTGGGTTTTGGTGTCACGGATCTCAGTCTGAGTCCTGGGTGAACCACTTAGCTGGGTAATATTGGACATCTTAACCCCTTTTTGTTTCTTCTAATTAATTTCCTTTCCATGAGCACGAATCCATGCACTGGGCCACTAGTTCAAAAATAAACGTTGACTTGTGCATGCATGATACATATAAAGCTCTCACTGGCGCCAGTCTAGACAGAGTAGGAATATTCCCACCTGAACCCGTTTTCGGACATGGTCAGTTATATGTTGCTTTCTCTTGAGTTCAAAGAGTGTGTGATCTTAAAGTTATAGTTGTAAATACTTCATCACAAGGGAAATTAGTCAAGCCCTCTGAAAGAGTTTTTACTGTTAATGTGGTATGCAGGGAGATATTAGAATAAGTTTAATCAATTTATCAGTCATTGTTTTTATCAATGTTGTTTTTATATCATGTTTTTGTTGTTTTTATATCATGTCTTTGTTGTTATATCATGTTATTATTTATTTATTAATCAATTTAGATATTATTTTCATATACATTTTACTAATTTTATTTAATCTCTGACACTTCTATTATAGAGAAAGGGCGAATAGCGATATTAAAATGTTTATTCTAATTAAATTCCTTTCAATGTGCATGAATCCATGCACTGGGCCACTATATATATATATATATTTCCAGCTGCAGGGACTATATACTAGAAAACTCTTAAAATATAATTTTTTTCTCAATATTTAGACCCACTACTTTATGCCAAATTGCCAAGTTGTGATCATGAGTCAATTCACATTAAAGAACAAAGGTTATGAGACAATTGATCTGTTAAAAAATCATTCAGGGGATGGTCATTATTCCCATTCCATTCGATCTCAACCCATCCTTTGGGTTTCTTATTTTACACTTATTTCCAGATTAATAGACCAATTAGAAACCTATTGACTAAGGCTGTGCTAAAGGCAATGACCCTTCGTACTACAAACTCAGCCTTTTAAAATCACACTTAAAACCAAAGGAAAGTAGCATTGGCTCTCCCATTCCTGGACCAGCTCTGCCCCCTAGTGCTCATCCGTGCACCTGCGTGCCAGCAACTGAGAGTCTCCTTTGTTATTTTTTCCTCCTGGGACTTGCACAGAAAAGGCCTGTCATGGCCACACCTGGTCTTCTCCAGCTCCAAATTCCCATCAGCCTGCTCTGTGCAGATAATCCACCGAAAGGCTCAGATGGGTTTCTGTCCCATATATTTGAAATGAATTTAGCACATTAGTCTTATTCTGTGTTTAAAAGTATTTCTCAGCAGATGGGTAAGAAAATGAAGGAGATGTCTGATCTCTCTGGACCCCCGAGGGAGTGGTGGTTGTGCCTGTAGTCAGGAGGGAGAGCGCTGGGCTGGGCAGGCCACTTGTCCGTTCTGGACCTGGCTTTCTGGAGTATAAGGGGGAGGGAGCGGGCTCCACAAGCTTCACGGTGGGGGGGGGGGTAGGGGGATGGGAAGCAGGTGGTGACTGCGCTGCAGTAAAAAGAACTGGGGGTAGAAGAGGAGAGAAAGCTCTCAGTTCGGCTCTAGCTGTGGGACCTTGGACTCACCCTTCCCAGCCTTGAGCTTCTCATCTTATAAAATGGAAACACTGACCTTGCCTTGCCAAGCGCATCATTTTCTTGAGAAGAGAAAGTGAGAGAGGGCAGGAAGGGCAATTCGGTGTTTCCCTAGGCCAGTGGTCGGCAAACTCATTAGTCAACAGAGCCAAATATCAACAGTACAACGACTGAAATTTCTTTTGAGAGCCAATTTTTTTAAACTTAAACTATATAGGTAGGTACACTGTTATTAACTTAATTAGGGTACTCCTAAGCTGGCCTTTGCTAAAAACTCAAGGGGCCAAAGAGCCGCATGTGGCTCACGAGCCACAGTTTGCCGACCACTGCCCTAAGCGAACTCGAGCCCCTGCTGCACAGTCGGAGGGGACTGCCCAGACGCAGACTCCTGGCTCTACCCCAGAAGATTGAATCAGACCCTGGGGGGCAGACTAAGGAACCCCAAAGATGTCCATGCCCTAGTCCCAGGATCTGAGTGTGTTACCTAACATGGCAAAAGGGACTTTGCAGATGTGACTAAATGTAAGATCTTGAGATGGGGAGATTGTCCAGGATTGTTCAGAGGGGCCCGAGTACTCACCAGGGTCCCTAAAGGGAAGGAGGCGGCGGCGCAGGCCCAGCTGTGACGACAGAAGCTGAGATGGGCGTGGGGCCCTGAGCCCAGCACGGGTCGCCCAAGAGGTGTCAGGAGCACCTTGCTCTGAGTCCTGGAAACCCACCTTAGGACCTGTGCCCTCCAGAGCTGTAGATAATAAACTGGTGCTGTTTTAAGCCACTAAGCTTTCGGTAATTTGTTCCAGCAGCATTAGACACTAATACAGGGCATTTTTTTTTATGAACTCCTGGTGAGAGTCTTGTGAAACGCTAAACTGAGAAGGCCAGAGGTGTAGCGGGAAGAGACTGGGTTCAGCCTGGCTGTGGCATTGTTAGCGGAGTGGCTTAGGCCAAGTCACTCTACCTCACTGGGCCTCAGTTTCCCCACGGAGAAAGGAGGCGGTTTTGAGTGGGGTGTTCTCCCCTGGCTGCAGCCCTCTGCTGAGAGAAAAGAGCAAAGCCTGAGCGTGTAGGTCGTGCCACTCCCGTCCCCTACAAGACAGAGTGTTGGTTGTTTGAAAGGCTGATCTTTACTTCCTTTGTGCTAGGCTTTGGTCTAAATCTTCACTTGTATGAACAGGTAATCTTGGTACAGCAATTATTAATAAGCAATTAATAATTACATGCTTTGGCGGATGATTTCTAATCAGCAGTCTGATCAATGAGCCAGTAAAGGGGGTGGGGTGGGCCCCATCTTCAGCTAATTAAGGGGGCTACTCCCTGTCTCTGCTCTGAAAAGAAAAATGTCACCAAACATTACAAGCAGCCTGAGGGGTATGGATAGAAGGGGGAAGGGGCTGCTGTTGCCAGGCAACTAGCTCCTCATTACTAATCATGTGCATAAAGCCCGAGTCTTCCTTTTCAGCACAGCTAGTGGGCATCCCTCCTTCTTCTACCCCCTGCTCCCACAGCTGGCCTTGGGGCTCGGTTCCAGACACTTGGACCCTGCACCAGGCCCAGGGCCCCCTCAGTATTCCAGGGTCAGTCCTGCTGCTAGGAGGCCAAATGAGAGAGAAAAGACTGTGTCCATCTCAGATGAGGCAAAGCCTGGCACGGATATGCCAGAACACCCTTTCCTGCACTGCGGCCTTTTGAATGAGCCATCGCCCCAGAGGCTTGCTTAGATTTGAGGAAAATCCCTTTCTGCCCCCCACATTCAAGGGAGGCTCTTGCTGTTTGCCAAGCGGATGCTGAGCAAACATGTGGGTCCCGGGCTGGCTCTCGGTGTGTTCTGCAAACACTTCTCTCTGGACGCAGCCAACTGTCCAATTATGCAAGATGCAACCCTCTTCCCAGGGGATTTGTTCTCTTAAAGAGCAAGGACCCAGTGTGACCAGAGAGTTTACACAGCACGTGTCATACAGAGAAAACACAGCGGGGGTGGGGGTGGGGTGGGGTGGGGAGGGGGAGCCGTGGTCCCATGGGGGGCCCAGCCACGGCTGGGAAGAGAAGCGCAGAGGCTGCTTTGTCTGTGACTACTTCTGGAACGCACGGGCTCAGGAATGGACAACAATGGGGTAGGGGCTTGCCGGTGTTTCCTTCCAAGGCACACAGGCTCTCCGGGGGAAGGCAGGACTGCACTTCGCTCCGGGGCAGATACCACGTTTAGAATGTGGTAGTGGAGTGGCCAAAGGGCTGCTTTGGTCCTGGAGGGTTAGTTCAGATGGAAGTCATTGCAAGTCTTGGCTAAAATGAGAGACACCACCCCAGAGTGTGGAATGTAGCAACCCCCTGGCCTCCCGTTCCAAAGCTGGAGCTGACCTGTCGTGGTCAGACGCCTGCCGTTCAGGAGGACCGGTCTTCCTTGGAATCTCTGAGGGGGTGGCGCCACCCCCGCAGGCCCAGCAGCTGCCTCGCTCCTGGGGAGCGGTTGTGAAGTGTGGGGACACCTTTCCGCCAGCTGTCACGGTCACACTGGCTGAAAGGTGTCCCCACTTTCCCCCTCTCTGCTTGAGCCACACTGGCTTCCTTAACACCCACTCAGAACTACCCACTTGAGGCCTTGGCACATGACCCCGGATGCTCCTACCCTGCATGACACGAGACCTTCTCTGACCACGCCCTGCCCAAAATATCAGATGTCACCCCATTTACTCTTTCTACACTTGCCAGTTTTTATTTTCTCCAAAGTACCTGACCCCCCTCTCTCTTTCCCTCATTCCCCACCCCTTCTCCCTCTCCTCCTGCCTCTCTCTCCATCTGTCTGTCCATCACCTGTCTATCCACATATTTTATTGGTTTATTGCCTGCTTCATTCCCTGGGACGTAAGCTCCATGAGGGCAGGACACTGTCTTATGGACTGCTGGTCCCTGGTGCAGTGCCTGCCGGAGGGCCAGCCTCAGGGAACCTACGCTGAGCCACCACCAGTACCGCTATTCTACTCCTGTCCAGGGAGGCGCAGGCTCTTCACTTACATCAGCTCCCGGCACCAGCGTCTCTCTGGAGGCAGGTGATGTCTGAGTTTCTGGTGTCTCCCTACAGACGGTTCATGTTTATCCAAACGAGACACATACCTTCCTTTGTAAAATCGGAATAGGAGGGAACTTTGTATCCTCTTCTACTCCTTGCTTTGTTTTACTTTATCTTGAAGGTTATTTCTTGTCAGTTCAAATAAAGCTTCTTCATTTTTTTTCTATAGCCGAGTAATATTCTAATGTGAGTATGTATGGTAATTTATTTGGTCCCTCGATGGACATGTTATTATTGTAAAGAGTGCTGCCAATGCTTTTATACATGTCACGTCCTCATGTGTGACCACTTATACAGGACAAATTCTTAGAAGTCAAAGTGCATATGCACTTATGATATGGATAGATATTGCAAAACTGCTCTCCACAGAAATTGTGTCTATACTTCTACCATCAATTTATGAGAGAGCTCGTTTCCCGCCCCTTTACCAAATTTTCTTTTATCTTTGTCAGTTTGACAGTCAAATAGTGATATTGCAGTGTAATCTGATTTTGCACTTTCTGACTCTGAATGAAGTTTAATATTTCTCCATACGTCTAAGAGGCATTCGTATTTCCCTTCTCATGAGCTGCCTATTTTTTTTATTAGATTGTTGATCTTTTAAAGAAATCTATTTATAGGAACTCTGATATATTAGGAAAATTAATCTTTGGCTGTGATATGAGTTATGAACACTTTTCCTTATTTGTCACTTGTCTCTGGATAAAAACCATTATATGGTTTCTGCCTTATAGATTATTTTTTATCTAATTTACTCATCTGTGTATGTGTGTGACTGTCACCTTTTAATTTGCTTTTGAAATACTTTATCCTATGCCATTATGTGTCTAGCAGTGTTCTTAGAGATGGCGTCTTTTATTAGTTCCACTTAAATTGCTTCCCTGATGGGGTTTTTAGGGTACACTCTCAACTCTTGATGAATTGAAAGGCTATCCTATTCCTGGAGGGATTTTGAGAGATTTGGGAAGCACTCAAACTTGATAACTCTCATCTGTTTGATGTTGGTTCTTATAAATCTCTGTTTCAGACAGTGGCATTTTTTTGGACTATTTTTCAGGATTCCAGAATGTACCACCTGTTTTAGTCTTTAATCATCTCTCCACTCATTACAGGTGCAGAAGGCGGACACAGCTGGAAAGCATCTGTTCCCAGAGAAAAGGAAGCTCTCTCTCATGTCACTCTCCTTGACGGGAACCCACCCACCGGCACCCTCACTGGAGCTGCCTTGCCCCATGTGCCTTTCCATGTCCACCATGGCCAGCACCCCCACCTCTCTCCTCTCTACCTGCTTGGGAGAGTCCTCAGGGCTCAGCCCCCATTCTAGGCAGGCTGGCCACTCTCGCCTCTTTATTGTAGCTTACGCATGGGGCTGATTCAGGTTTACTGGGGCATGAATGATGATCGCTCTTTTAAAGAAAATGAATGCAAAGTGGCAAGTACAAAATTAAATACAAAATGAAGAGAAGGAAAAAAATAAACTATAACAAATTACCAAGTTTTAAAAGCTGGAAAATACCACAAAGCACAAGAGATATAAAATTTACCTGGGTTGTTGTCTGACATGCTTCTACAATACTACTTTTCTTCCTGTTTGGCTGCATACTCCTTTACTGGGTCTTCATATGACGGTTTGAAGTACCATTATCCATGGAGGGAATAATGTAGTTGATCATTTAGAAAAGTATTTTAGCTTCACAACCTGTTACTGGTAAAGTCTTGCTAAGACATAGGCCGATATATTAGGATGCGTGAATCATGCAACTTCATACACCAGCATACTATTGTTTTAATCCTACAGGATTAGATGCCCCAGGAGTCCTGACACATTCCATTTTGTACAATTTCCATAAAAATGTATATGTTGATGTAGCTTTATCTAGTATATTCTTAGAAAAGGAGAATTTTAATTTTCACCAAAAGTCAAGAATCCAATCCCCCATTTTACAATTTTACACACGTCTGATGATCGCAATAATTTTTCAACACACCAACCTTTGGCTCTGTACATTTTTCAACTTGTTTCTCTTCCACTCCCCACATATTTCTGGTGATGAGCACTGTGTGACACAGTCATGTAGTTGTACCACTGCCAGTGTGGCACCTTCTTGTCACCAGGCTGGGTGAGTCAGGGCAGTGGGAGAGTTCTAAAAACCCTTCATCTGCCCACCAACCAACAGACTTAATGAAATCCCTGGAAGCCATATAAAAATAGCCCATTCAAATTACAATAAATGTATCCTCCACTCAATTTTCCCCTTTGATCATGTCAAAGGTGGGGAGAGGGGGGATTTAATAGAGGGGAAATGGAAATGGAGAGACTGATGTGGTCTTAATAACTGCAGTTAATGCATCTCCTAAATGTTTTGCAAAAACATATGAACATGACTCACATCAGGACCATGGAGGGACTCATAAGTGAGTGCCTTTGAAGCTTAAGCTTCATTAGCTCAAGATAGACTCACTTCTGCTCCTGTTGACCCCCCTCCCCGCTCTGCTTAGCCTTCAGTATATGTCAAGATTGTTTTGATTTCCAGGGACAGAAACCCAACCGTAACAAACTAAGTGGAGCATCTATTGATTCCCAAACTGCTGGCCCATGAACAACTGGAACAGTGGTGGAAATGCTGCCAGGACTCTCCATCTGTCCTTCTCTGCACACCTTGTTTCCATCTCTACAAGTGCCGCCTACAGCTTTCACCTTATAGGAGTTTTGCTCTCTGCCAGCTCCAGACTCAAATTACATTGCTTTGCCACTCAAGGGGAAATCCCTCAAAGGACTTGGATTGGACCAGCTTGAGTCACATGACCACACCAGTGGGGTGCAATGATGGATAACTCCCCACTAGATCTTTATGAAAGAAAGGAGGGGAGGAGGGGAGCTGGAGTAGAACAATGGTTTCTTAAAGATGTTCACTACCTAATTCCTGGCATTGTAAGATATATTATCTTACGTGGCAAAAGGACTTTGCAGATGTGATTATGGATCTTGGAATGGGGAGATTCTCCTGGATTGTCTGGGTGGACCCAATGTAATCACAAGGTCCTTCTACGAAGGAGGCAGGAGAGGCAGAGACGGAGAAGGAGATGTGGTGAGGAAAGCAGAAAGATGAGAAATAGGGGCCACGAGCCAAGGAATGCCGCCGGCAGCTCCACACACTGGCAAAGGCCTGGGAAAGGACTGTCGCCCTGCCAACACTTGATCTTGGAGTTCCAGAACTGCAAGGAAACGAATGTGTGTTGTTTAAGCTAATATGTGTGTGGCAATTTATTACAGCAGCCGTTGAAAACTAGCACAGGTTCTGAGAAGGAAAAATGCATGCCCACTGTAACTTCTCCCTTCCTTCCTCATCCTGCCTGTCTGTAATGGGCTGTGTGTCCTCCCCCAGTGCATATGTTGAAGTCCTAAGCCCCGGCCTTTCAGAATGTGGCTGCATTTGGAGACAGATCTTTAAAGAGATAAGTTAAAATGAGGTCATATGGGTGGGTCCTCATGCATTAGGACTGGTGTCCTTGTCAGAAAGGAGATTAGAACCCAGACGTGGAGAAAGGGAAGATGATGTGAAGACACAGGCAGAAGAAGTCCATCTATAAGCCAAGGAGAGAGGCTTCAGAAGAAACCAACCCAGGAGACACCTTAATCTCTAACTTCCAGCCTTCAGAACTGTGAGAAACTCAACTCCTGTTGCTTATGCCACCCAGTCGGTGGTATTTGTGATGGCAGCCCTGGCCAAATAATGCGCCATCCTTCAAGGCAGAGGATGAAATTCCACCTGTTTCTCAAACTGCCTTTGATTAGCCCGGCTCACAGTGCAACCACTGTCTCAGAAAACCTGGTGGCTAGGAGTCACCCCAGTTTAACAAGCATCGCAAACCCAAATGCCTACAGGGGCCAGGAGGAGAACTTACAGGAGCGGAGCGGAGTGGCTAAGTGTAAGAAACAAGGTGCTTGCAAATGACACCTCAGTGACAAACTTTATCACACAAATAGGCTCACTCCCAGCATTCCTATCTACCTTGACCGTCCTCAGCTTTAGGGAGGGAGGATACTAGAAACATTCTCCTCTCTTCCTGGCAGTGCTATGGGTTAAAGTGACAGTGATAAAGGAGACAGGCACCAGCCCTCATGTTCCGTGTCCGGAGACCATGGGGAGAGGGGCTGAGGTGCGCTGGTGTGCACAGGCCCTGACCTGTATGTGCACAGGGCCAGCTGCTGCTGGGCTCCAGCCAGCTGTTACCAGGGGTCAGTACAGGCCCAGTGCTGCCAGAACTCTACAGTTTTTCAAAAAGAAGTTAGAAATCTAGACTTAAAAAAAACCCCACAAGAAATCTGATTTTTAAATATTAGCAACTAATTAAAAACAATTTAAAAGCTATGCTGGCTACCTCACACCTATTATGATGGCTATTATCAAAAATAAAAGATAAGTATTGGCAAGGATGTGGAGAAATTGGGACCCTTGTACACTGCTGGTGAGAATGTAAAATGGTGCAACCACTGTGGAAAGCAGTATGCAGATTCCTCAAAAGATTAAAAATACTAGTATGATTACCACATGGTCCAGCAGTTCCATTTCTGGGTATGTACTCAGAAGAATTGAGAGCGGGGTCTCAAAGAGATATTTGTACACCCATGTTTATCGCCAAAATGTGAAAGCAACCCAAGTGTCTATTGAGACATAATTGGATAAGCAAAATGTGGTATATACATATAGTAGAGAATTATTCAGCCTTAAAAAGAAAGGGAATTCTGACACATGCTCTAATATGGATGAATCTTGAGGACATTATGCTAAGTGAAATAAGCCAGAAAAAAAGACAAATATTTATATAATTCAATTTATATGAGGTACCGAGAGCACTCAAAATCATAGAGACAGAAAGCAGGATGGTGCCAGGGACAAGGTGGAGGGAGAAAGGGGGAGTTAATGTTTCATGGGGCCAGGGCTTCAATTTTGTAAGATGAAAAGAGTTCTGTGATAATTGCACAACATATGAATGTAACTAACACCACTAAAATGGTTAAGATAGTAAATTTTATATTTTGTATATTTGACCAGAATAAAACAAAATAAAAAAACAACTGTGTAGGTTAAAATTGTTACTGACAAACGAGACACATATAAGGGCAAGATTCTGACAACAAGCCACCAGTTTGCAAGCTCTGGTTTAACACTTGTTTCTAGTTGTTTCGGGTGTTCAGGTCTTATTTACCCAACTAGAAGATAAAATTCTATGCAAGTGGGAACTGTGTCTTAACGCCTTTGGTAGCCTGCAGAGCAGCAGCTCAGGACTCCGCAGTGGGCAAGTCACAAGTGCCCTGCCAAATATTTGATCACATACACTCTTAAAACTAATTATTAGAATTCATTAGAATGTGGTGCAATACATCGAGCCGTGACCCGAGTGGCCCGCCTGTCCTTGCAGAAACTCAGGAGTGAGAAAAAGCACAGCATTTGAAGCCCTAAAGGACTTCCCCGATGAGAGTGTGGAGAGGGTGTGCCAGGCTGAGAGGGTAGGCGAGTCAGCATCTGGGAGCTTCACCTTCATCCCTATGGACTGGGGAAACTGTGAGGGCTGAAGGCTCTGAAACTGGAGTGAGGAGACTGGATCTGATTTTGAGATAAATCATAAAAACCGGAGCCGGGACACCCTGGCTGACAGACTCAGGAAACGCTAAGTGCCTCTCACAGCAGCTCTCCAGGCCTCACACGCATGTGGAAATGAGGAGGCTGGGGTGTGGAGAAGAACTGCTGGAGTTAGAGGCTATAACAAGAGGGATGATGACTTGAAAGTACACCCATTCAGAGCAGTCTGCTCTGTGTGTGTGTGTGTGTGTGTGTGTGTGTGTGTGTGTGCGTACACTTACAGTTGAAGTAATTCTCAGGTGGCTCTGGGAAAGCTGACTGTGTGCAGGTTCAAGTTGCTTCCTTCCCCTACCTACACCTTCACTACCAGTTCCAGGCTGGTCATCCGATGGAGGGAGCTGAGGTCCAGCCACCAGGTCATCTTTGCCTCCTTGGGGACACCTGGAGGAAACATGGAGAGCTCCAGCTTTACACTGATCCTAGATGCTGTCCCAAACAATCAGTAACCTGTGGCAACCCCTAGAGGCTGCTACAACCTCAGCTATGAGGAGCACTGTGCCCGGGGACCTGCTGGTTCTGTGATACAGAAATGGCTGAGCCTTGGTGGTCATGGGATGTGACCACAGCCTATGCATGCATGGAGTTCTCCTGCAGACAAGGTCTGAAGGGGGAAATGCGCCCTCCCTCAGCCCACCCCCCTCTGAGGACAAAAGATGTTAGAAGAAATTATATGAGAAGATGACACTTTTCCAGTGGCCAGTGCTCGAACGTTTATTTAGTGTATTTCTCTGCTCAAGGGCAGTTCTTCAACACTGGGACTTGAATATCTCAGAAATAACTAACTAGTCACAATTCGTGATGCCCGTGAAGCCTGGAAAATACTGTGGTCAGAAGAGCAACGCTGAAGGGGCAGTTTGGGGAGGGGTGGACTGTGTGGATGGGGACCATTGTCTTGGGAGGTCTAGTTACTAAGAACTGGGTGACTGCTGGGCGCTGGTCCCAGGGAATTTGTACTTGGTGATGGAGGCTTAATTCATTCCCAATCTGGACCATTGGTAAAGAGGCCACATGCCCACGATCATTGATCATTATCATCAGCTCCTACTCAAACCAATCTGCACTTCTGAAGATGAATGGGAATGCTTCCCAAGGGGAAGAGTTCTTTGTTGATCCCATTAGCCCCTGGGTCCTGGCTCTGGATCTCACCTTCACACTCCCCCTGCCAGTAGGACGAGAGACTCTGCTTGTTGCTGCCCCCAACAACCAAGAAGAGCCCCTGGAAACACCTGTAGCCTCAAGATAAGCCCACAGCTGGGCTTCCAACCAGATACCACTCCTACAGCCCAGGAGGGGCTGAGACCCCGCGCAGGGATGGCCATGCCCTGCGGGACACGGGCGGCTGTGTCGCAGGTTGCGCATGGGCACCAGGCAGGCCTGAGAGGCCACCTAGAGGTGCACAGAGAGCAAAGAGGCTGGACAAGATGGAGGCTAAGAACGCCCCAGTTAAGTGAGTCTTCCCCCATCTGGGAAAGAAGGGCTCCCACCTTTCCCAAGCCCTGCATCCCTTGTATTTTGCTCCTACCTACTCTCAAATCACCCAGTCTCTGAGTTCCACCGGTCCCCACCCGTTCTCCAGGCACTCCCTGCACACTCAGCCAAAACGGGCCCCTCTGCAGCCTCAACCAACCCCTACATTTCTGCCTCCGCATGTCTTCACCCAAATTGTACATTTGATAGAGGCCAGTTAGGACATGTTTGATAGAAGCATTTAGAAACATTCTCCACAAAATTGCTCATAACACTGCTTTATCTTGAAAATTGGAAGCAGTTTTAAGTGAAAGGAAATAAATGAGAGATCAGGTGAGGGTTCATATAGAACAATGTGTGTGATATCTGTTACTTAGTAACAACAACAGTAAAAACTGAATGTTTAATAATTTGTTTTTCTCCCAGCTACCTAAACACATCCTTCACACTGAAATAGTTGGTTCCAGATCGCCATGTCAGCATGTCACGTGTGCTCACACTGCTCCCCCACCTCCCCACTCCCGGTCAGTCAGGAATGCTCCATAACGTAATTACTGGCCACTAACAGGAGCTTATGCAAGACAGACATGATGAGCTCCCATCAGAAGAAGCCCGCAGGCCGATGATGCCTGGCATTGATTCAGCGGCTCAGAGCGGACAAGGACCAGCCTCTTTTCATTTGCCACTTCCATCCTCAGCATGTTGGCTGTTAGCTCTCACTCGTGCCACCTCATGGTTACACGACGGCTGGGCTGCCGCCGTTCCAGGCATCCTATCCTCACACAAGGCAGCAAAAGGGAAGGGAGCAGTGCTTAGGAGGCTGTCGTGGGAAGAACAGCCAGAACCAAAGTGGTGGCAGTTGGGATGGAAATGACCGATGTGAGATATATTTAGAAGGCAGAATTGAGGTGACTCAGTGGCAACAACGAGGAAGAGAGCTCTGAGGTTTCCGGCTTGGGTGACTAGGCAGGTGATGATGTGACACTAATGAAGTAATGAGTCCAGAAAGAATAACTCTGGTGTAAGGGCAAAACTGTGACCCTCATGTTTTAGTCTGAGGTTCTCTGGGGACATCCATATATAGATATTTTATAGGAAACTTGAAAGTGGACTCAGAGCTCAGGAAAGAGGAGGTACTAACTATGTAATTGTGGTAGTATGTGTCACACAGGTGATAGCAGAAACTATAGAGAGTACGTGTAAAGGAGGTGGGATGGCGATAAGGAAGCCACAGAATGCTGAAGAGTGATGGAGAAGTAAAAGGAGACCCAGAGGCATGGTATGGTGTTAAGGGAACCCCCTAAGGGAGGACAGAGCTTAAAGAGTGGGGAGAGCTCTGCAGTATTGATTAATCTAGAAATCAAGTAAGACCAGAGCTGTGAAATACATACACCGGCTTTGGCAATTAGGTTATTGATGACCTCTTTGAAAGCAGGCATGGGAGGGAGGCACTGATTCTACTTTAGAGTGGTTTGGGGAGTCTTAGAAAGTAAAGACGAGAAGACTATTCCTTCAGGAAACATATTATGAGGTATAGTCATATGAGCCATTCTGGCCCAGGACTTATAAAGCTGGTCTTGTTGAGGGCCTTGTGCAAAAGATTTCCCTCTCTCTAAAGAGCAAGAAGTGAGTGCGGGGAGCCTACAACCCCTGTTGTGTTCCGTGTAAGATGTGATGGCTGGGTCTGGGGCAGCCATCCTGTGGCTAGGAGGGGAGAGTCATGGATGCACTAAGGCTGCAGAGCAGATAGGATGAGCTTGGTCCTTGGCCTTCACTGAGCTGATGAACGAATCCTGTAGCCACCCACCTCAAACTGCTTTTTAAATCCCCGTTGCTTAAGCCACTTTTGCTCTGCTTGCAACGGGTATGCTGAGCACACTGCTCCTGAGATGTGATGAAATAAACTCTAGTGTTGTTTCCCACCAGCCCTGGGAACTCCTCACTGGGGCTAATATCTCCCTACTCCTGGGTGAAGGCTCTGGCAGGCCCACAGGTAACGGACAGTCTGAAGTCACTTCCAAGCACAGTCGCAGCTCTGGAATTAGGATGGGCCAGGGTGAGTACAAACCCTGAAGCCGACTGTGCAGCGGCTCTCCCCTCCACCACCAGGCCTGTGCCAGGCTCACAGCCCGGGGTGGAAAGGGGCACATGGCTGGCTTCTCTCTTTCCCACCTCATGCCTCTGCCCCTTCCATCCAGCCTTACCTCTACCAGCCCGCTAGGGTGTGTTTCATCCCTTAGGGTCAGGTGTGGGATGAATGCTAAAACCATGGGGAGCACCGGTTCTTTCTTGAACAGGTGCTGCTATCAGCTGGCTGTGCTCTCCGGTCCCAGCAGATGTGAAAGCTGACTTTCTTGTGGGTGCTTCCCGTCTCTGGGGATTCTTCCCTGCAGTTCCTTTGACCTGAGGGATACATCTGTCCTGGGGTCTCCATCCTCAGCCCCGTGGGGATGCTGCACCCACCTCTAGCTTCCTTCTGCTGTGATTCCCTCCCTCTCCCTCCCATTGGCTCAGTGCCGTTCACACTACGCAGATGTCTCCTGTGTGGGCCGTGTCCGGCTGATGGGAAACACTGGGCATCCTGGTGCCTGACTCCGACACGGCCCTCCTCCCGCTGGAGCCACAGGCCTCTCTAGTTTCCCACTTGTCAGTAACAGGCGTCTTCAAAACCTGCCCTCAGTGAAGGGCGGCAGAACTCCACCCAGCCACCTCAGAAGAAAGCTGAAGAAAACACCCATCTGGAACCCTCTCGTTCTCTCCCCTCTCTCAACCCTTTCATGTTCTCAAGTCGGTGAGGGGTTCACGAGCTTATGGAGAGTTTCTCAGTCACTTCCTTTGGGAGTTCCACACATAATGACTGGCTTTGAAATTTTATCTTTTATATAATCTTTTGTATTTTGGGGAACATAAGCATTTTGTCCATAACATGTACCGGTATATTAGATATTATACACATATACATATTAGATATTATACACATATACATACATCCACACACAACACTACATGTATTCCCTCCCTCTGTCCACTGAGAGGGTATGGGAGTGCCGATGCCCCAATAGCACAGAGCAAAGCTAGCACCCATATCTTGGCTTTTAAATACTATTTTCCACTGAAAGGAACCCAGACTCCTTGCAAAAGTGGTAGTTTCCAGGTCTAGGGTGGAGAAAGTCCAAGATGAGCCTAGAACATTTTGTGCCAGAAAGCAAGGGTACTCAAAGAATGATGAAAATATGTCAAAGGGACAAAAAGACATCTTGAATGAGTCCCACTGTCCAAACAGGTGGCAACATGTCATTGAAATACATACAAACAATCATGGATTAGCACCCTTTGAATCATAGAAAGCTATGATTCCATACCGATATAAACAAATTGAAAGTTTAATGAGTAAAAGGAGGCCCAAGGTACCTCCTCACAAAATATTTACTAATTATCAAGGGGGAAATGTCTTTACAGAGAAGGAGCCTGGGAGACTCCACCTTAACCGAGTGATCAAAGTGAAAGCATCGGTAATGGGAGACACAGGAACTGAGGCCCATCGGACAGGATGCGATGAGAACACAGAGTTGCTTCTGCAGTATTCCCGTGAGAATTGGTTAACCTGAATCCAGTCATAAGGAAACACCAGACTGAGCGACACTTAAAATGAGTGGCCTGCAACCTTCAAAGCGGCACGATGATGCAAGTCAAGGGAAGACTGAGGAGCTGTTCCAGATGGAAGGAAACAAACGAGGAAACTACATGCAACTTGTACTTCTGAATGGGATCCTTTGGCTGCAAAGAACATGATTGGGACAACTGGTGAAACATGAATGGGGTCTGAGGATTAGATGTCAGCAACTGATCTATTAATTTTCTGATTGATGGTTATATTGTGGTTTTGTGGGAGAATGCCCTTATTTTTAGGAATCACTCACTAAAGTATTTGTAGGTGATGGGACATCAGATTGGCAACTTACTCTCAGGTGGTTCAGGAAAAATATAATTTTTTGTACTGAAATCCCACTTTTCTCTAAATTTGTAATCATTTCAAAATTAAATACAATAAAAACCAATAAGTCCTATTTACACATATGACCCGAATCTTTAGTCTATGTGGTTATATACTACACTAGAGGCCCAGTGAACAAAATTCGTGCATGGGTAGGGTCCCTACTGGCTGCTGGCTGCTGGCTAGGGCCTCCCTTCCCAGCCGGGGCCTCCCTTTCGCACTTGCGTTGGCCTGGCATTGCCCGCTCACCTGCTCCACCATCCCACCGCGGTCCTGCTCTCCTTAGGGCCTATCCTGGCCAGCAGTGCTTCCACTGTTCCCCGCTGCCAGTGCTGTGTCACCAATGCCTGCCATGTTCCACATCGCCCCCTGGTGGTCAGCGCACGTCTGACTCCTAGTCAGTTGAACTCCCACCCTAGGGACAATTTGCATATTAGCCTTTTATTATATAGGGTA
Source organism: Eptesicus fuscus (assembly GCF_027574615.1). NCBI lineage: Eukaryota > Metazoa > Chordata > Mammalia > Chiroptera > Vespertilionidae > Eptesicus > Eptesicus fuscus. Next base: position 19,753,276 of record NC_072479.1, on the reverse strand, counting down.
TTTACTTTATTTGTGCACTATAGTGGATAAGTACACGATATATGTAATCATGCAGTTCTGGACCTGGAGACAGCCTTGGACCTCGTGCCCAATGGGAGCTGCAGTGCCCTGCAGTGCACAGAGGATCTTGAGACAGGCCACCTCTGAAGGCGGAGCCCCTCCCTATAACATCTCACCACCCTATTCTGAGATGATGGCTTCCAAACATCCTAGGAAATTAAGAAATCAGAAATTCAAAATTTCCAATATTCTTGTCCCACTGTTCTCAGAAATCTTTGAAATCCCAGAAATCCCAGAATTTTCCTATTTCAGCTACCCTGCCCCCCAGCATGTCACTGACACCCTTGTGCCCCTGATGGTGGCGCCCTGCTGGTTCCAAGGGAGGAGGAGTTGGAGTTGCAGCTCTACCAGGGCCATGGTGGGGACCGAGTGACATAAACCACACCCTGGGCCTGGAAAACCACAGGATCCATGAACAGGAACTGTTCTTCTTTATCAGTTAAGAGTTCATGTTTCCCTGTTTTGGTTCCATAAATGTGGTCATCATTTTGATAAAAGAGAAAAGTGCGGAAAGCCAGCCTGGGCTGGGCTCTGAGCTGTGCTCTATTTTTAGCCAGGGTGGACTTTGAGTTTTGATATATTTGTATCAGTATGGAATCACAGCTTCCTATTTTATTCAAAGGTTTATAGTCCATGGTTACAGTCAAGGATTTATGAGACCTGTTTTATGGCCCCCACTGCTCTCTGGTGCAGGGTGAGGGGACAATGGCGGGTGGATAAAGGTCGGTGTCAGGGAAAGGGAAGTTCAGGAAGCCTTTCAGAAGTGGCCTGTTTCAGTCAAGTGTCTTTACCCCTTTGCATTAGGAGGAGTGTCTGGTAGAAAGTTGAGTAAACCCAATCCATACTCAATAATATTTATTAAACACCAACTGTCTAGGAATGGCAGAAAAAGAAGACACGTTCCAGCCCACAAGTGATCACTATCTAGTGGGGAAGGACGGCTGCCCCCTTGGAGGGTTTCATCCTTACACACTCTGGCTTCTTTGTTCACTGCATCTATTGGACATTACCCACGTGCCCAGCACTTGGGGAGGCTCCAGGGAGACCCGGATGAGTAGCATGTGGCTCTGGCCACAAGAAACTGTCTCCTAGAGGGTACAGGTGTTATAACAGAGCACCCCTTTACAGAATACAGAGGGAGGGGGAGAAGCACACTATAACATTTTGAATAAAACAGGAAGCTATGATTCCATACCGGTAAAAGCAAATGAATGGCAAGTTTGATGAGGAAAAGGAGGCCCAGTGTACCCCTCCACAAGGCGTCACAGAACTGACACGTGAGAGGGACTTGACAAATGATGAGAAGAGATGTGATTACAGGCAGGAAGAAGCACTTGTGCATCACTTGAGGGCGTGCAAACAAAGGGAGGCTCAGGGCCGGATGAGGGGAGCACAGCAGGAGGGTGGGCGACCACTACATTAACCTTTTGCACTCGGATGTCGAGTGCAAATTACTTTTTGAATGTATCAATAATTTGAAATATAAAAAAAATCCAAATAAATAAGTTTGTATGAAAAGAAACTCCAGTTTTTTATTCTACTGCCATGCTTTGTAAAATCTGGGGTATTTAAAAAATTAAATCCCGAGTAGAATAAAGGAATCGAGAAAAAAGCAAGCGGGTGCAAAGGGTTAAGGACCTTGCTGGCTTCATCCAGAAATGTAGATTTGACTCTGTGGGCGGTGGGAACCACTGGAGGGTGAACAGTGGAACAGGGTGATCTGATCTGCAATTTAGAGAGATCGCAGTGGCAGTCACATGGGGGAAGGATCAGGTAGAGACAAAACCAGAGACTAGGGGACCACCTACGAGGTGTCACAACTGAACTGAAAGAAATAATGTTGCCCGAATCGTGGCAGTGGCTGGTGAGATAGAGTGAGGTGGACAATTTGATGTTCATTTTCAAGGTAGAACGACATGATGTGTTGATGCTGGTGAGGAAGAGGAGGATGGCACTGAGGTTTCTGGTTAGGGTGGATGAGTGGATAGTGGTGGAGCCTTTGAGTGGAATTAGGTAGCACAGAAAGAGCAGATTTGATGCATTGAGCTTGGTTTTCTATTTTGAGGTGCCCTAAGGGTATCTATGTAGAGATGAGATATGCACCTGTGGATGAAAAAAGAGGCAGATACTCACTACATAGAGATGGTGATGATTAGTTATACAGCTGATGATGGAATTATGGGAAGTCTACAGAAAGGGAATGCAATGAAGATAGTGCGTCACAGAGGACTAACGGTGGCAGGAGACCAGAAGAGTGGTGGCCAGGAACACCCAATGGGAGCAAAATGCTTCAGACTGCAGGGAGCGTAGCAATGGCGTATCACATGGGAGTTAAATACAGACCCAGACTACGAACTATACCCCCGAAAAGCAAACATGTCATTGGTGACCCCAATGAGAGAAGTTTCAGGTGAGTCTTGGGGGCTGATACTAGGCTGTAGTGGATTAAGAAGTCCCTGGAGAAGAGGGTGGAGACTTCCCTTAAGAAATGCAGTGGTAAAGGGGAAGAGGAGTGGAGAGTTAAAAAAGGCAGGATCCAAATAAGCAGGTTTAGGATAGCAGCAGTGTGGACAGCCATGTAGGCTGAAATGAACCCATGGAAAAACAGGCATGGATGGCACAGGACTTGAGGATGGAGAAGCAAGCCCTGGAAGAGGTGGTGCAGGGAGAAAGTGGGCACGGGTGGGAGGGTCCGTCTTGGACAAGGGGATGGTGAGAAGGGGAAGAGGAGGGAGCAAGTGAGAGTTCAGGCCTGATGAATATGGGACAGGAGCTCCAGGAGAAGGGCGTTCCCTTGGCCCTTACAGCCGGAAGACGTGCCAGAGCCCCAGGCTTTCGGGGAATGCTGTCTCATCAGCTGGGCTCAGGAGCCTGGGCGCCAGTGCACGGAGCACCTGACCTGTCTCAAGGTTGTGGCAGGGCAGGGTGGCACAGGCAAGGGCCAGGGGGAGAGTGCAGAGGCTGCCTGTGAGATCTTCAGGGACTGGGAGGGGCAGGCAGGGAGGCCAGTGCTCAGGGCTCGGCATCTGGCAGGGTTTACTCACTGCTGACTCAGAACCAGGTGCTCATTTGCATGTTATTCATGTGAATACCAGGAGCATCTCATCCCCTCTCCAAGGAACCCCCAGAACCTCTGAGAGCTCCTGCTATGGTGCTGCGTCTCTCTGACCTGGAAATATATCCACTTTAAAGATGGCTCTACTCAGTCATGCCCACATGGCTGGCTGTGAAATTGAGCTGAGAAAACAATACTCAGGAAGCTCATCTCCTCTCTAAGAATATTGAGGGGAGTTTTAATCTTAGCTTAAATGCTCAGAGCATGGCCCTTACTGCTGCAGATATTGTATTTTTTTGTTACCATCTGTTTCCTCCTACTAGAATGTAACCCCCACCAGGACAGGCACTCTGTTTTGCCTGTGCCTAGGACAGTGCCTGCCAAGAGTAAGTGCTCAATAAACACGTGAAGGCCCTGTTCCACGCACTTCACCGAAACCTTACGACCCTAGGCATTTGACAGTTTAGAGAAGAGGTTCTGAGGGGACAGATATTTCCCCAGGTTAACCAGATTGCAGGTGAGGGAGAAGCCCCCTGGTTTCAAGCTGAGCTTCTTCCCACACGGCATGCGGTAATTCAGAGTGGATTTAGTTTATTAGGGGACCACTCCTGTGGAACTGATTCCTGCCTACCCAACTCTGACAAGAGCATCCCTGTCAAGAAAAACCAAAGGTACTGATTTACATTCAAGTATAACTAGCTGCCAAGGAGCTGGGCTGCTCTGACCAGCTAGAAAGCTAGCCTTTCCCCGCAGGACAAGTCCACTGAGGAGCCAGACCAACATCCCCGAGGGGGCTAGGAGCCGGAGCGGAGTCGAGTGCTCTCAGGGGGACCACAAACCAGCCCTGTGAACTGGGTGCCTGGGAGAGCCATGCAGCTGGCCTGTCAGGACCCCTGCCTCTGGGAGGACCGATGATGACACACTGCCGCCCGCTCTGCAGCGGGCCACGGAGCCAGCCTCAGCCGTCAGCTCCTGTGTCCTTCCTCCCTTGGGGAAAAATACTCGAATGACTGGATGGGCCCGTTCCAATCCAACTCCATATGGAATTTTCATTGACGCGCTTAGGTGATTGTTGCTTGCTGATAAGGGAAACCCCACGGGAAGCAGGAAGTCACCCTGCCACAGTCTGACCTGGAGTCTGGGGAAGACCGCCTCTCTGTCTGGGTCCGTTGGCTTCAGCCACTGTGTGAGGGGGTGTGTATGGTCTGGCCGTGGCCTACATTTGGGGGTTCTGTCTTATAGATCTCTGTTCTCTGCTGATAGAGGGCGAGGGCTTCAAACCCCAGGGAAGTATGATGATCAAAGAGTCACCGAAACCATTTTCGGGAGGAAACACCCAGGGGAAGGCTCGGTCAGCATCGCTGCTCGTGATGTGAACAGTCCAAGAGTCAGAGAAGAATCCAGGTCTCTGAGAGATTCCTTGGCAAATGGAGTCTCTTAGCTATTAGCACAGACCAAGGCATGACTTCATTTTCTTTCTGCACCAGGCACACCTTGTGTTATTGCTCCTCACCTCACTGCCTTTCACAGATGTGGGGTTTACAAATTGAAGGCAAGACCCTCCACCAGCAAAAAGATTATGACGCGCTTTATTGCTGTGGTCTGGAATTGAACCCACAGTGTCTCTGAGGTATGCCTGTACTCAGTAGTTGGTTTTTAAGCAGAACAGGAAAAAAAAAAAGTCCCAATTCCCAATGCCTGGGCCAGAGTAGAGTAACCACCAGAAAAACAGCTGTTAACACGGCTGACGCTCATTTCTGTTAACTACTTTACTCAAGTGAAGGGCCTGGCGAGGGAGAAATTCTGGCTGGCTTAGCAAGGAGAGAAATTTCGGAGGTAGCCACCACAGATGGCAGCAGATGTCATGCCGCTCAGAGCAGAAGCCACCAGGGACTTCGCTATCTCAGAGCTAAGCAAAAAAGCTGATAAATACTCAGCCACGCCAACTGCCAGTTATACACCCAGAGGCTCAGGAAGCCAGGGAGGGTGTAAAAGTTGCTTTAATTAACAGCTTTCCATTCTCTTCATCCACAACTCTGTCAGCCTGTCTCTTCAAAGACCTCGGATGCTGGCTTCAGGTAACCATCCTTACCACAGTATGCCAGCAGGCGAAGGTACTAGTATAAATGCACCATTTGCAATAATGGTGTTGACTGCTCCAGTCCTAGGGTTAAAAGTGGCCTTTCTAGGGCTCCGAGTCATCAACCTCGAAGGAGCTGAGAGCTGGGAGTGACCAGAAGCCAGGTGCTCAGTCCCTCCTATTACAGCGCGGGGTCGTGCTTCCCAGTGTAGGGTCCTCACACCAGCTTGGGGCTGAATCAACAGCTCCACCAATACCGGCTGCACCATGCTGCTGGTTCTTTAAGCTCAGCGTCCTCGTCTGTTAGGCAGGGATAAGAGTGCCTATCTTACTGAGTGTTGGAACAATTACACTTGACGTCGTGGGCAAAGCATCTGGCACAGAGCACTGTGTATAGTAAATGCTCCAAGAAGGTTAGCTGTCATCCCACATCTACCAAAGCCCGTGGTGTTTGGGTATCACCATGGTCCTCTGTGTCCTATAAACTTCTACATCTCATGGTCAGACCTGTTAGAAAGTAACCCCCTCCCCGCTAGGGCTTGAGGAATGGGCTGCATATCACACACCAATAACGTTGTATGAAATAGACATGGAATTAGTTTACAAACCGATTAAGGGAGGTAGGGGAGGGAGGGATAACTGGCAGAACACAGAGGGTTTTCAGCTGTGAAACTATTCTGTATGAAACTGTAATGGTGGACACATGTCATTGTACATTTGTCCAAAGTCATAGAAGGCACAAGAGTGAACTGTAATGCAAACTGTGGACTTTGGGAGACAATGAAGTGTGAATGCAGGTTCATTCATTGTAACAAGTGTACCCCCTGGTGGGGGATGTTGACAGTAGCAGGAGCTGTGCCTGTGGAGGCGGGTATATGGGAACATCTCTGTACCTTCTGATCAAGTTTGCTTGAAACAAAGTCTATTCAAAGAAATAAGAAATAAAAGCTACTAAAAACTGGTGATACACACACAAATGTACTATTCATATTGGCTCTGACAAATGTGAAAATTTAAGAAATCTAGCTCTTTATTTAACTTCAAAGCTAACATCAAGTGTTTATTTAAAAAAATAATGGCACCTGCTTTGAATGGGGTGAAGATCTACAGAGGATTTACAATTTTAGGCCGACATGAAACTGTGCAGTATTCCACAAAGTGTTAATTATGCAGTGGGTCTCACAGTAAGCATTTCCAGTTTGTACTTTCAGAGCCAGTGACTGGCGCCCAAACACGTCTTAAACACGGAGCACGTTTTGTTGAAACGTTTCTCTTAGGACAAGCACAGCGGGAGACACGCTTTAAATAACACACGAGTTAAAACTGCAACGCATAAATCATTCCTAAAACAATTCAGGTACATGGCTTTCCAGCTTCTTATAAACAGAGAAACTGTACTTCCTTTAGAAAGTTATAGGTTAGTCCTGCTTTATATCTTATGGGTTATTAAACTCTTATGAACTACCTTTTTCTTTTAGCTTCTTAACTACTTCTGATGTAAACAGGCCAATCTCATTGTTTTCAGTGGCTTATTTTTTTAGTAACTCTTTCCTTAGTACATGTGCTAAACTTCTTGAAATACTTCTCTCCAGATAAAGCCCTGAATTTTAAATAATGCCACTTTATCCCACCACCAGTTCCTCAGAATTATAGAAATATGCAAAATAGGTTAATCACACATGTCCACATTAATAAGTATAATTAAATGTTTTTTTTCAAACCAATACAACTATATTTGGATTCAATACAAAAAAATGTTCCCATTCAATGCAAAATAATTTGGTATTTAAAATCCAAAAGAAGAGGACAAAAGTAATTAGTTGCCCGAGGGAAGCTAGTTTCCATCCCTATCACTGAACCCATAATTAAACCTGATTCACTAGATAGAACGGCTGGGCAGTGAACACACACAGTGGAGCAGTATTTCAATGAAAACAAGAATGACAAAGCAGGAGAGGGGCTAAAATCACACAGATGCTAAGTGACAGAGAGGGATAGCAGCACGATGGGCTGAAATGAAAAGGGGGGGGGGTTTCCAGAAGATTCCATCTACCAAGAGATGATAGCGAGCATGAGTAAAACCACTAACGGGACACGCTAGACTTTCACCGCCCCAAATCTGCAATGGGGTACTTTTATTTACTGCCTCACTGTAGGATTGAATTTATTTATTTACTTTTGGGGGGAGGGTCTTTTGTTCTGGCTTAATCATATTCAAAATATAAGCTGAATAGCCAATTCAAAACCCACCAGGGAGTATTTTTAGGTTTTTGTTTTGTCCTCAGCTAAGTATCGTCCTGGTGATCATGAAAATAATCTCACCCAAAATGTCAGCACCCAAAACCACTCAATCAGTTCACGGCATGAGCAGGCGCTCACCCACCCAGCTGGCTTTCCTCCTCAGTAGGTATGTACAAGATGTTTACTACCAATGCAAGGTGTTGAAAAGGGATTAGTTGACTTAAATGTCAGTTAAATATCCAATTCCAGCATATGTCATAGCTTGATTACTACTTTTCATTGTATACTTATAAAATTTTATTTAATTTCCTCATGCAGTGGGAGGGTTTATTCCATAAGAAGAGAAAAAGAAGAGTCTCCTTGGGGTATGTCATCTTATTAGAAAGCTTCATGAACTTCCAACAAGACACTAAAATAAATATGCCGTGTAGGTTGAACATATCCAAGTAAAAACAAGCTTATCCGATGTTTAATGAGAGTCACCGAAAATAGGAATTCTGGAAAAAGAATTCATGATGAGGTGCAATGAATTAGATGCCACACTGTTTCAAACAGAGCGTTTCTAGCAGCTTGTTAACTGCTCCAGACCGGAGGGCCGGAGTGTGCTGCTTCCCCCTTCTTTCACTTTTCACTGTGGGGGACGCACAGATCGCAGGCCGGGGAAGTCCCTGCAAGCTTGCTGGGCTGAGCCACGGAGTGAGTGTGGTGGCAGGAGGAGGCTGATGTCTTCCTAGCCCCTCCCAGAGCCTTACATGATGCCCACAGGTAAAGGGGAATGCTGGCCATGAAAACATAAAGGCAAAAGGAAGCACACCATTCCTCTCCCTGCCTCCCCTAGACTTGGAACCTGTTTCTGTCCCCTGGATAGGATGGATCACAGTATTGTTAGCAGCCAACTTGGGAGACCCAGGGCGAGTCTGATAGCGAAAGGAGACGGCCATGAGATGGGGTGGGCCCTCTTCCCTGAATCCAAAATATTCTCTAGCCAACGATTTCATGAAATCATGTTTATTGTTTTAAAAAGCTTGAGTCTGGAATTAGATAATGGTGACAATTGTATGAGTTTGTGAACTGATTAGAACCACTGAATTGTAAACTTAAAACAAAAGCTTGAGTTGTATGAGTCTCACGCGCACTGGACTTGTGCCACATGCTCGACTATTCCATTCTCTCAAACCATGGCACTGTCACATTTCTTTCACGAGATTTCCCTAAAAGCAGCTCTTTGCAAAATATTGCACTTAATTTATACCCAGGCAATTTGAAGCTTTCTGGAAGAAAATGTACACTAACATGCATCTTGTGTCTTCAGATAACAGAGTGGGTGGTGGGAAGAGGGGCTAGAGAGCAGTTCCCATAACATTCTCCCACCTCTTCCTTTCATGTACAGAGAGCAGCCCATTTAAAGGAAAGTCTCACTGGGCTGAAGACAGTGAGTGGCATCCCCCAAAGAGGCCTGGGATGCTAACTTTTGGATGCTGCTACCTCAGGGGCATGTGGCCACTCGGTTATCCTAGGAGTTATTTTCAGTGAGATGCCAGGAGACAGATGGCACCCTTGGCTCAGACACTGCACCTAATTTATCTTATTCCTGCTGGTCTTTCAGGATCCTCTCACTCTTCATCCAGGTGAACTGCGCCCATCGATCTAGCTGCCGTGTCGTATTTCCTCCTGCTTCCAGTGTTCCTACCCGAGTACACTTCAGCTTTATAAATTATGATTCAGTTTTCCTTCTTAAAGAAACCCCCTGCATCATGTGTTTCCGTTTACTGAGTAAGCTTCAAACCCCTCACAGACCTGCGAACAAAGTGAATCACACCCTCACAGGGGGTTTATCACAATTAAGGTTTGTTGAATCCCAAGCCTCTGCAGTAGTGCTGACAGGACCCCAAACTGATGTTAAAGCCGCAGCCTGATGAGGGGTTTGGAAGCATTTCTGTCTGCTTTGGAGGCTGGGCATTCGATAGCCAGTTCAGATGGAATCAGGTGGACGGCTCCGTGGGTATGAAAAGGCACAAGTCCCATTCACACATCCTCCTGTCTCACCATGTAAAGTGCAACAGAACAACTAGTTAGACTTGGGATGGATAAACAGGTGTGTAAAAAGATTTCCATGTTACAGAGAGCCACACACAATTGAGCACTGTGGATGCTGGGCACACCTGGGACCTACGATCCACTGTGGGACGGATTACACGGGGTTTACTGGACTTCCACAGGCCGTGAGGGGTCCACATGGTCCACGCCTGTCCTTCTCCCCTTCCCCGAGTCGTGCCACATCTTTGCTGCTATGTGACTCAGGGAAAACGTGACCACTAAATGGTGAGCTCATTTCTGATAGAGATATGAGGGAACTGAAATTCCCTTTTCTTCTGAGTCACCAATTACGCCGAGTGCTCAATGACCAGAGGTCTACCGTGCTGGGCGAGTCAGCTGGGCGGGACATCTGGTCTGATTAAGGCAGTGAGTAACATGGGAGCTCGGAACAGATTCACATGACCAGGGACGGGGACTGAGCTGGCAAACGCTGCCGAGATAAGAGAGTTGTACTTATTTACAACACAGTCCCATCCTTCTGGTAATCCTCATGGGCACGACTGCTCACGTTAAAATTTGGTAGTATGCACAGAGTTCTCTTTAAACTAAAAACCAGGAGACCCTTGAAGACGGGAGCCAGCGGCTTCATCTGGGTATTATTATTCTTTCTATGGCACACAGAATATGGTCCCAGTTTTTACAAAATATTGCAAGAAGAGTCACAGCAAAGAAGGTGCCAATGATGTGGAAGCGGCTCTTCATCATGGGCGAGACGAACTTGGCGATGGTGGACACACACACCAGGATGACGGTCATGAAGGCCAGCACCACGTTGATGCACTTCCCCAGGAGAACCCTGGCGTTCGCCGTGTCTGTCTGCTGAGCCTGCTGCTCCTGCTGGTGGAGCTCCAGCTTAGAAATGCGAGTCTGGCAGGATTCCAAGGCTTCCTGTGGGCAAAAGGCAGAGCAAGGATCAAATGCTGTGCGATCACGGGCAACCTGCGAGTGCCCGCCTGGGAGTGCACGGGAGCCCCCAGCTCAGAATGCCGATGCCGAGGCAGCCTCACAGCCAAACTGATGGTGATGATGACGACGGCAAAGAAAGAAAACAAGGCTCATTTTATCGTTATTTATGGGCAGAAGAAGCATGTGTACACAACCATAGCACACCATAAATGAGAAATTAGGGTTAGGTATTCTGACTCCACCTACGTATGAAATAAAGTGCATATTGGCATCTGTTGGTACCACAAGGGACAAACTGGGGGGTGGGGAGGGGAGGTGGGGAGTTAGAGTTCCATTTTGGGACAGTTGTCTACTTCTAGCCATGGAGTAGGCAGTATCTCTAATTCTAGTCCTTATTTCACTGCTCAGTCTGTGTGCACCCATTACAGACTGGCAGAGGATGGAGAGAGAAAGGCAGGGACAGGACTGACTGTGGGACAGCTCTGCTTCGCCTGTGTCTCAAGACACTATCTGAGGCCATGCACTCTCGCTAGATCTCGTTCTTTCCAAGACTTCAATGACTCCGACAAGATGATGCCAGGTATACCTCTGGCACAGCTGTCTCTTCTGAGATCGACTCATATATCTACACACCTTCTTGAGCTTCCTAAAAGCACCTCAAATGCAATATGTCCAAATGTGGATTCATGTATTACACCTTCTCCTGTACATCAGTCCTGTTTCCATTTCAGTTCCTTTTCCCAGTTCCTCAGGCCAGAAGCCTGAGAGGCATTCATCAATACCATCATCACCCAGCCCCATTGATACAACATCCAGGTCTATTTCTCTCCCCTCCCAGTCACCACCCCAAACTAAGCCACCAGGATCTCTTGCCTACAACAAATACAGAAATTTTTCCACACACCCTCTTGATTCTCAACCCCACGAATCCACTTTCCACACAGCAGCCCAAGTGATCTTTGAAAGATGCATATCTGCTGTCACTCCTTGTACACTTCTTGCATCTTTAACATGGCTCAGACCCAGCCACGCTCTCCTGCTTAGTGTTCTGGCCATACTGGCTTTCTGGGTTATGAGAAGGAGCACACTCAGGGCTCTGCATGTGCAGTGCATGTGTCTGGCATGTCTGCCTCCCCACTCCCTCCCCTCTTCATCTGTGGATCTCCCATTCTCTTTCAGGCCACAAGTTAACTGTCGCATCCTGAGGGAAGTCTTCCTGACCCATCAGACTACGCCAAGCCTCCCTTTAGCCCTTCTCTCTGACCAAGAGGCCATAGCTGCATGAGGGTAAGGAGTAGGCCCACTGAGCTGCGATCCCCAGCAGGAGACCACCGGCAGGCATGCAGTAGGTGGGCAGGCATGCAGCAGGTGCTACATACTAGCTGAATACTCAGGAGACTGGGTTATGAGATCTGAGGCTTGAAAGAGAAAAACCTTTCGTCTCTTGAGAGAAAAGCACCTAACTAGAAGGGGGTATAGTGAGCCCCTTTTAGTTCACTAGCCTACTGTCTAACTCAGGTTTTTAAACAGCACAATGATTTAACATGATTTGCTTTTCTTCTGCTGAATATACTCTATGGGCCAAAGAACAGGGTTTGCTGTTACTATAGTAACTTTCATTACACAGGCTACCAACAAAAAAGGTAAAACTTCTTCAGATCTTCATATTCTAAAAAATACTGCTCTCCACAATGACACACAAGTACCCCACATCATATATATTTTTTTCAAACATTTTGGCTCAAGGTTCCCTTCATTTAGGACATGGCATGGGAAAGTGATAGAACAAGACAAAAGACCAACTTTGTAGGCAAATTCATCCATCTTTGATTGGGTAGGAGAATTACATATATAAATAGAATGATCCTAGAATTGTCTTAGAACTGCTATGAATTGTTTTTAACCAAAAGAAAAAATCCAAAAAAAGTAAGCACTGTATTGTAAGGAACTTTAGTCACAGCACACACTAGGAGATAGTCAGCCCCACAACCGTCAGACTTCCTTGGGTCCAGTATTTAATTTATTGAGAATAAAGACAAAGGGCAGGATTATCTTCTAAACTCTTTTCATTGGGATTCAGGGTTAAAAACCCCAATACTCAATTGCTTAAAATAACAACAAATTCTTGCAAACCCATAGGCAACAGCCACCCTCATCTAATACTGGCGCATCCTCTGGAATAACCCTGTGAACAAAAGAAACAACAAATAGGACAAAGCTGAGCAGGCCCAATTGCTAAAAGCCCTGAGAAATATGGCTACCCACCTACATACTAAAAAGAATGGTCAACATTTATTTTTTGACTGCTTATGTGTCCGGCAAAGATTTAAGTACTTTACGTTATTATTCCATTTCATCCTCTCGACAACCTTAGGAGATAGAGCTCATTCGTATTTCCATTTTATAGATGAGGCAACTGAGGCACAGAACGCTGACCTGTGCAGGGCCACACAGTAAGTGGCAGAGCCAGGACCCAGACACGTTCTAAAACAGAATGATCTAATAAACCTGCCTTGTTCACCTGGCAGCTCTGCACACTGAAATGGGTTCACATCTTTTGAAGCCCATCAGTGGTGAAGCTGTCTCCTAGCCCAGAGCGGGGGCAGACATCCTCAGCGTCTTCAGCCCCATGTCCCCAGGCAAGCATTTCCTACCAGCTCTGTCTGATGCCAGAACTGCCCAAATACACATGTGGCATTAACCCAAGCTCCACCCTCCACACAGAGTGGAACAAAACATGGGCGCTGACACTCCAGCTCACACACTGTGGGAGAAATCTCTCTGCTTCAGTTTTCTCCCTTATAAAGTGGGTCTGGAGAAAATGATCACTGGCTACAAAGAAGATTTGCAAACATGAAGCTGAACATTACTTGAAGAGTATAATTTTTTTTTTTAAAAAAAGGCAATCTGAGGGTATATAAACTGGTGCAGCCACTGTGGAAAACAGTATGGCAGTTCCTAAAAAAATTAAAGATAAAACTATCAGAGGACCCAACAATCCCACTTCTGGGTGTATAACTAAAGGAAATGAAATCAGTATATAGAAGAGACATCTGCAACCCATGTTCCCTGCAGCATTATTTACAACAGCCAAGACATGGAAACAACCCAAGTGCTCATTGATGAATGAATAAAGAAAACGTGGCATTATATCTACAATGGAACTATGCAGCCAGAGAAAGAAGGAAATAACTGCCACTTGCGATGCCATTTGACATGGATGGACCTTGAGGGCATTATGCTAAGTGAAATAAACCAGGCAGAGAAAGACAAATACTATATATGTTCTCAATTATATGTTGAATCTAAAAAACTGAACTCACAGAAACAGGGGATAGACTGGTGGCTGCCGGAGGTGCAGGGACAAAATGGGTGAAGGTGCTCAAAAGCTATAAACTTCCAATGATAAAAGCAAGATTTGTTTTACTTTCAAAATTTGTAAAAGTTTTGGTTGTGGTGGGGAGAGTAGGGTATAGGTGATGAGCTTAGGGGGGACTAGATAATAAGAATTTGTTAATTAATTTAGGCAGAAAGTAAACAGAATATAGCTTCTTTACCCAGTAATGTCTATAACAGTGACTTTAAACTGATGTGCTGCAAGAATTTTTGCCTATTTAGTCAGGGGCACTGACCTCTTTTCCCTCAGATTGTCAAATAAAAAAATGACAACAGCCAACACAACAATAGCCCTCTGGTGTGAATGAACCAAAATTACACCTTTTTTTGGTCAGATTGGCAAAAATATATAGTATTATATATTTTGGTGTGCCACAGAATTTTAGTAAGTAGTTTGTGTGTGCCACGAGATGAAAAATGTTGAAAATCGCTGGTCTATACCATGAGCTGATGGGGTTAATAAGGTAGAGAAGAAGTGCTTGCTGAGGGGTATGCACTTCGTCTGTTAAGTGAATTAACGGCTGGGAGAAGCCCGGTGAGTGCCCAAGGCGGGGAGGAAAGGCACCTGGATGTCCCGCGAGCGCTCGTACGCCTGGTAGGCCACCTTCTCCTCGATGCTGGCCAGCTCCTGCTTCAGGTCGGCCGTCTCGTGCTGATGCAGGTCCGTCAGGTCATGGAGCTGGTCTTCCAGTCGCTCGTACCTTTTGGAGAGAGGAGCCAATTCTGAGCACGACATTTCCAAAGTGTTCTAACAGCACATTCCGGAATGACGTCCTTGACATCTCCCTGCTGCCAGTGCCCTTTGGCTTGCTGCATCTCCTGGCAGACCGTTTCCAGAAGAGAAGTCTAGCTGTGGGAAATGCACTGACTTCCAACTCCGGTCTCTGTAGTCCTAACTGTCCTCACCACTGGGTTTCATCCAAAGCAAACCTGGCTTTTCCACCCAGGTCAGCCCCGCACGTTGGCTGGCTGTGATGGCAACAGGACGGACCTCAACAGTGACACGTTTATTATGGCTGGTCAGGAGGCAGGGCTATGGGGGATCCTGCTCAAGGCCAGGACCCACTGGCATCCTGGTGCTCCTCCCCCCTCCACCCCCACAGTGCCCAGCAGTTCATGGCCAGGTGCCAGAGTGCCTAGAAGGAAAGAACCAACTACTACACACTGGAGCCAACTCCACGATTTCCCAGGGTACACACTGATTCCGAATACATGTCCCAGCTCTTGGAACTTCAGTGCCAATAACAAATTAAGCTCACTATAAATTATAGATGGCTTATCAGGTCAGGTGGCATTTCCAAAAGTCCAAATCTAAGGTAACAGAGGCACAAAGATCCCCACTCTCAGCCCTCATCCCCCTCAGAGAGGAGAGATTTGCCTCAGGCATATTTACATAAACTTATGTTTATTTTGAAGCAGGAAGCACTATTTGGAGAAGATGCATTAGCCTGAAATGACTTTGATCAATGCCAGTTTTAAGATCCTTATACATTTTTTAAAAAATGAGACCAAAAATACATATTTAATGCTTAATCTCTGGTAGGACTTCATAGGTGTCCAATGCTGGTATCATAGAGAAGCCCTTTAAAGATCTCTTAAAGTAAGCAATATAGTCAGTTGCTAAATCATGGAGATGACAAACATTAACTATACTAGTGGCCCGGTGCTTGGATTTGTGCACATTGAAAGGAAATTAATTAGAAAAAATATTTTAATATCACTATTCGCCCTTTCTCTATAATAAAAGTGTCAGAGATGAAAGCAAATTAGTAAAATGTATATGAAAATAATATCTAAATTGGTTAATAAACAATAACAACAATGACATGATATAAAAACAAAAACATGATATAAAAACATTGATAAAAACAATGACTGATAAGTTGATTAAACTTATTACAATATCTCCCTGTATACCACATTAACAGTGAAAATACTTCCAGAGTGCTTGACTAATTTCCCTGTGATGAAGAATTTACAACTTTAACTTTAACGTCACTTGCTCTTCAAACTCGAGAGAAAGCAACATATAACTGACCATGTCTGAAAACGGGTTCAGGTAGGAATATTCCTACTCTGTCTAGAGTTTGTCCTTGTGATTTATTAATAGTCATCACAAATGCTGGCATCACGGGAAACTGTCTCCAAATTAATTTAAATGGGAGGCCAGTGTCAGATGGGACAAATCAATTATTGGAATCAGAACAACCTGTCCTTCTGCAGATCCTGTTAATAATTCAGCTTCAATTATGTTAGGTCGCAATGTTTTGATAATAAATCTAGTACCATTACAAAGACCCCATTTACTATTAAGATTTCTCAGTAGCATGATCATTGCACTGCTTTCAATTTTAATTTATGACATGGCATTCCCGAAGGAGTAATACGATTAAAAGAAATTCGATGGGAACTTTATATGTATTGTGCATGTGTGAGTCAACGTTTGTTTTTAAACTAGAGGCCCGGTGCACAAATTCGTGCATGGGTGGGTCCCTCTGGATGGCCTGCAGGGATTGGGCCAAAACTCACAGTCCAAAGCCACCTGCAGCTCCTACCTGCCACTCCCGCTTATCCTGGCCACACTGCACCTGCCATGTGTTTGCACCCAATCAGTCCTGATAGGGAGAGGCTTGCGCTGCCGTAACAGTGCTCGCCAGCCATGAGCCCAGTGTCTGGCGCCCTCCGGAGGGGAGTGGCCTGCAGGATTGGGCTAAAACTGGCTCTCTGACATCCCCGGGGGGTTCTGGATTGCGAGAGGGCTCAGGCCAAATCCAGGGACCCCACCAGTGCACGATCAGGGAAGGAGCACGGGAGGGCTATGGGGCATGTCTGGCCCCGTCTCGCCCAGTCCTGATTGGCTAACCTACCAGTTGGAGCATCTGCCCCCTGGTGGTTGGTGCGCATCATAGCAAGCAGTTGAGTGGCCTTAGCATATCATTAGCTTATTACGCTTTGATTGGTTGAACAGTCGACCAGTCATCGGATGATCAGACACTTAGCATATTAGGCTTTTATTATATAGGATTGCCAGTGTGTGTCATATGTACTGGCTGGTCAGTCAGTCGGACCTACAGTTGGTCACTTAGCCTTTTATATATACAGATAACAAATGAGAACAAAAACTTTCCTAAATTTATGTAAGTGGGTATTTGTGACTTGGGATAAAATTTGGACCCAAAGAGTACTGTATCCCAAACTATTCAAATGGAATTAAGGTTAATATTCTCTGGAAAATTTGTGAGTCAAAAAAAGTTCTTGTGTGACAAAGAAACCAAAAAGTCAAAGACATATGAGGAAAGTTTAAAAAATTGTTTCATAAAATACAGCTGAAGAAAGCCACATTCCTAAATTAATACATATATAAAACCATGTATCAGATATAAAACATGTAAGCTAAAAATCTTACAATATGTGATAGGTATTTACTTTTTTAATCTACATTTTTGTAAGTTAACATATTCATTTTGACCAAAATAACCTTTGAAGGATCTTTTTATTGGTAAAATGGTGGGCATATACACTTGTTTTTTTATCCTCACCCAAGGATATGCTTGTATAGATTTTAGAGAGTAAGAAAGGAAGGGAGGGAGGAGGGAGGAATGAAGGGAGGGAGGGAAGAAGGGCGGAGGGAGAGAGGGAGGAAGGAGAGAGAGAGAGGGAGGGAAGGAAGGAGGAAGAGAGAAAGAAAAACATCTATGTGAGAGAGAAGCATGCAACCTTTTGGTTCACAAGATGATGCTCAACCGAGCCACACCGGCCTGGGCCCAAATGCCTTTTGACCCATATTCCTCTTTATGAAAAGTACAACCATTAGCGTATCACTGTCAAGCAATCTCTCTGCAATTAGTAACTCATGCTTCCAAATAAATTCTAAGAGAATTGTCTGAAATAATACCTGTATCTCTCCTCTTGCAGGGTCTGAGAAATAAAACCGTATTCTCTCTTAAACTGCACCTTCAGGGCCTCGATGTCCTCGGCCAGCTGTGCCTGGGTATCCTTGATCTCCCTCAATTCCTCCAGGATCATGGTGAGCTTCCCCTGGCTGTCCAGTGTGCCCGCTCCGCTGGCCCCGAATGACTGGTTCCCATTACTGTCGGCGGAGCCCGATGTGCCGCTTGAACACTCGTCGTCGCTGCCATACTTGGGTTTATTTACGATGGTTGAGCTGCCCCCATAGGCCCTGGCACTCGCCTCGGGCCTAAACTCCTCTAAGGAATTTTTTAAGTGAGCAATGTTGTCTGCGCTGCCAAACTTATTCCGGATCAAGTTGGCAAACTCTTTGGACTTATTGAAGACAAATACAGGCGGAGTGAGGGAGACGCCTGGCATGCCTGACTTACTGCTCTCCATGCTGTGCGGAGCAGTTCGAGACTTGGCCTGGGCATCTTTCAGGGAGTGCTGGATATCCTTCAGGTTGTCCTTGGAGCTTCTGGAGGCTCCGTTCTGTTCGATCTCCCTGAGCTTCCTGTGATACTGCTCTAATTTCTTCTGCAGCTGGGCAATGGAGTGAGCCGACTTCTGATTCTTCTTCTCAAAGACTTGTTTGATACGACCAGCCTGCTGCTTGTCAGCGCTGTTGACTAGTTTCAGATATTCTGCAACATTCCCATCCCGGGACGTCTGCTCGATTTTGATCTGCTCTGTTACCTTTAGAATTTTTTGTTTCAGGCTGTCCGCATTGAGCTTGACCTTGTGGAAGTCCAGGATGCCATCGGGTACATCGAAGTTGAGGTTGGTGTCTGACCCGCCTCGGCGTATGTTCAGGGGCAGGCTTAGGGTATTCATGTCATGGCGCTCTACCTGAAAAAGAGCAGAAGTAACTGTAAGGTTTGAAGTCTAAGAGACAGTTACTGTGATAGAATCTGTGCTCACAACAGACATGCTTCAGTCCCAGAGTTTTAAAAAAAATCCCCTACTATCGTCTTAAGTTGAACACAGGACACCAGTCCAACTCCTTCCCATATCCATGCACACTACCTGTGAGATTCAAAGTCCCCCAGGGCATCCAATTTTCTGTCTGATCTGATGGCAACCTTTGGTTGGCAGGGGAGAAATGCATAGGATGAGGTTACCAGTCAGTCCAGGTTTCCCAAAGTGCCCAGGTAATGGGGATGCTTGCCATGCCCCATTCACCATTGTGGGAAGTGCATCCAAGTCAGAACTCAATCATTTAATAGAAGGAGAATGAAAGAAAGAAATAAAAGAAAAATGAAAGAAAGTGAAGTTCTAGCAGGTACATTCATCTATACAATAAATTATTTTCTTTTATTTTTTAAAATAATGTTTTTATTGATTTCAGAGAGAGAGGTAGAGGGAGAGAGACCTAGAAACATCAATATGAGAGAATCACTGATCAGCTGCCTCCCGCAGGCTCCCCTCCCCCCACAGCCTGGGCACGTGCCCCCACTGGTAATCCAACGTGGTCTCCTGGTTCATGGGTCAATGCTCAACCAGCCGGGCAAGAACTTATTTTCTTAATGAAATAACTAACAGATGTGATGAAATAATATGGTGCAAGATTAATTTTAATAATTGAGTAATACAACAATATTTAGATGTGGAAACAACCACAAACCACAACCAAAGTGATTTAAAAAACAGTACTAATATTAAGACCATGTGAAATAGCTTTCTTACTCAAGTGCCGCCTGGGGAAAAGAACTGTGAAGTGAGCATCTTGGCAGGGAAGGTGGGTGGGTAGGTGGGGCGCTAGTCTGTCTCTAAAAGGGAAGGCAAATGCAGGCTGTGTGCCAGGCACAGTGGATGCTCACAGGGCTGTCCTACTTGATCCTCTACCACACCAGGCAAATAATGTGCTAAATCCGTGTAATAAGTAGAAACTGAGACTTAAAGGAGTCAGGATTTGAATCAAATCACCCTAACTCAGGTCCTCTTGCCATATCAAGACACTCTCACACTTGTGTCCCCAGAGGACCAAAACCAGGTCTTGGTAGACTCTGAATAAATACATCCTCTAAATAAAGATTTGTAAGATCTAAACTGAAGCATCTATTTGTCAAGTTAACAACCCTTTGATTAAAATAATGCCTTGATATAGATTCTCACATGGGTGACAATACAATATTCAGCCCAGGTTACCTTTTTTTTTTTTTTAAAGGGGACAGTACATTGACATAGCAAACAATTATTAAGATAATAACTTAGCAGATCGCACACTGCCTAAGTGGCCCAGACTTGAGTGTGGACTGTTTCCAACAGTGAATATTAACAGTCTGCCTTATGGAAAATGCTACCCGGTACTCTTTCCCAGAGAAGGGATCCCAGCAGCACAGGGGGACACGCCCAGACTGGTGAGGCAGGCCTCCTCCATAACTTACAAAATCTGTTACCATTATTAATTGGCCCCTGTCTTCCCACATACCATTTTGCCTTGGGTAAGGGACACTGGTTGTTTTATCTGGCAGAAAAGCATCAGGCTGGAAGGAACTTAATGCCAAATCACTATCAGGCTAGAAAACAGGATGTATGAAAAAAGGATAAAAGAATAGTAACCAGCTGGTCAAGAGGGAAGGATGGGTGCAGGGACTAAAGAAAGTATATAATAATCACCAAGTCCTAGAGAGATGAGTACAGGAAACTCAAGGAAGCTATGTATCGACGGAGCCCTAGTAGACCCAAAAAGGAATGGGCTGAAGTTACAGCAATAAGGCATGCACTAAACCTAGCAAATGTTTATTTTGGGCAGACAGAGTAACTGTACAACCACAAGGCTGGGAAAACGATGTCACTGAAGATATCTAATTTAATAGTGCTTCTCTACTTCTCAGAAACTTTCTTTGGCTCTCTAATGCCTCCCAATTAGATAATACAACTTGGCCACTGTAAGGCCTTAGCTTACCTTTCAGGCCTCACCCTGCACCTGATGGATGCTGGTTTTATGTTAAGTGACCCCAGCAACTCAAAGTTCCCAGAATGTATGTGAATTTTCCATAGATTTCCTCCTGTGTCTAGTATTTGCAATGCCTGCTACCCATTCACCTCTGCTGATCCAAATCCTACATGTGCTGCAATATGCATTTCAATGCCACTTCTTCCATGAAGTTTGTCCCATTCCCATTGGAAAGCTGCCTTTCCTTTCTGTGATCCTCCTCTTTCCCTCCTTTCTCACTCATGCATGGGGAGATGGGTCATACCTGTGCCCAGCCTGTGCTGGCATGACCCCTATTCACAGGAGGCTGTCTATGAATGTTTGCATGATGGCATCATTCAGGAGAGTCTACACTGGAGTCATTTAAGATACATTTTAATAGAATCAAAAAATAACCTTGGAAGTTTGGCCCACACAGATCTGACCATTCCAGGTAGAGTTGTTTTTCTAATACCCACGTAAATAAACTCTACATCATTTCACAATGATCCAACTAAATGGAGATCAGGTGCAACAACATACACAAGCATAAATCAGGACTTTTAAGTATAGCTTATAGTCAGAAAAGAGCACATTTAATAAGTTTGAAACTTAATGAATTTCCACAAACTGAACATATTATGTAACTAGGACCCAGTTGAAAAAACAGAAGGGAAACTTCCTCGTGCCCCCTTCAGTCACAACTGCATCATCCTCACCTCCAGAGGTAACCATACACATGACCTCAGCATTCTCGCCTTCTTTTTGCTCTGCACTGTGAGATTCGCAAGAACCTGCTTCTGCCCTCCTTGTGCTCAGTAGGATAAAGTTATTAAAACAAACAAACAAACAAATACCTGCTTGTATTCTCCATTGAGAAGTCTGAAGACACAGAGGTTTCTATACCTTACCAACCGCAGCGGTTAAGTCCTCACCTGTTCTTCCTCCTCTAATTCTCAACCACACCGCAGCTGGCCACCCAACAACTCCGGCATCTCAGCACAACGGCCTCGCTCTCTTACAGGCTGCTGGGCCAGGCCAGCCTCACAGACACAGGAGCGTTTATGCCCAGAGGGCTGGCTGACTCTATAATAATGCTTGGCATGTTCACGAGAATCCAGGTCAGGGAAAGCTACTACATTTAAAGCTCAAATCAATCACTCTTAATGCTTGTCCGCAAATCTCAGTTAGAAATGTTTGATAAGGGTAAAAAGTTGGACCTATTGCTGGGCCACTCCTTGCAGCCTTATAGTCTCGACCTCTGCAGAATAATTGAGAGTCAGCTAACACATCGCCGCTAGATGCCCATACACTCCCTGAACAGAAACTGAAACTTCATGCACATGCTGGGAAGAAAGCATGAGGGGCCTCCGTCCTCCCTTTAATCTGGACTCAGCACTGAGGGCAGCTGTACAGCGCAGCTGTTTTAGGGCTGAGACCTGGTGGAAGAGAACGAAGGGTCACCAATCCCTGGAGCCGCATGCATGTGGACTGTGTGGGCCAGGAGACACGTGTTCCAGTTCTGGCACTGACATACATCAGCTATGTTGTTCTTTGGTAAATCAAATCACATCTGTGGATTTAGATTTCCTAATTACGGACAAAGGAGATAGAACCAGACAACTCAGAGCTAACACTGTAAAATTCCAAGAAATGTAATCCCATTCCATGAAACGCATCGTTACTGTTGAAAGCGGGGTAGAAATAGAATGTTGGGGAACCAGCTAGTATTGTAAGAAGTATTAATCATGCTCTGTTAACCGTGATTGTTTTATTCTGATTAAAGAAGGCACATTCTACCCTGGCTGGAGCTGACCTGAAGCAGCCCTTCCTCCCCATCTGGAGCTGCCTGTTATCATGGAAAGATTAACAAAGATTTGTTACAGAAATCAGAATCGCCAGCCCTTTGAAGATCCCCAGTCCTTTTGCATATCTGTAAACTGCCCTTTAGCCTACTTTTCCTTTGTACTTCTACCTATATAAGCGCTGGCTTATGGTGGGCTGCAGAGCAGATTTTTGTCAATATTGGAATAAAGGCTCATATATGATTCAACCCTGTCTCTGCTTAATTGGCTCGAGTAGTGACGGGCAGCACGGACCCATGTCTGTCTGGTTTACACTGTGAGATAGTATCAGGAATAGTCAAGGGCTGGGCTCTGGAGGCAGACTGCTCTGGTTTCCATCTTGGCACCACTCTTAAGAGCTGTGTGATCTTGGAGAAGTGACTTCACCTCTCTGTGCCTCGGTTTCCTCTTCTGTAAAATGGAGATAATGATTCTTCAAAGAGTAGTTGTGAGGAAAAATAAGATAATGCACAGAAAGTGCTTAAAGACTTCCTGGCACAGAGAGTGGTTTCAATAAATGTTTGCTATTGTTATTTAAAAATGTACCCTATAAGTAAAAACTAAAAGGAACAATGGTTATTTTTGTACTGGGGGGTTATAAAGAGTAATTCTTCTAATGCTTTCGTATGTCCCAATTTCTAAAAAATAATAAACATGAATTACTGTTTTGGCAGAAAAGCTGCTGTTTTTAAAATGACTGCTAGCCTCTTTCAGTTCTCAGAATTACTTGGCTATTGTTACCTTACATGAAAGGCGGAACACCGGCTCCGCAGTGAAGCCATTTCTAATAATGTTTTCCTTCCGGCAGTAGAAACACTTCTACTGTCACCTCGATGTTCTGGAACAAAGGCTACGGGGAAGCTAAAGCCCTGGACAGACGTCAAAAACTGACACAGTCATCGGTGCAACAATCCAAGCCTCCAGCACAGGGCTGAGGAAGCTGGGCTCCTCGGCCGGTGCCAGTCACCCCTCAGTCGTTACCACCAGCGCTGCTCTAACACGTTGTCAGGGGTCCAAAGAGAGCTGTCCCCTGCCACATCCGCACTGATCCCCTAAAGCTCCAGGAGGAAACGAACAGAAAGGGAAGGAGCGCTAGTGCAGAGGCACCCCACCCAAATCCCCACCCTTCCTGGGGACCCCTAGAGGGTGTGGACCGAGGCAGGAGTCCCCTGAGGTTCTGGGGGGGGGGGCGGTCACTGAGTGGTCAGAATGTGCAGGGCATAGAGAGGTCAGAAAGGGGACAGAAACAACCGCCTGCTTAGTCCCAGGCCGGACACAATGAACCTTTGCTTAAAGAAAAGCTGCCTGAGCTCAGTCACATGAGGAAAGGGTCAGGAATTTCAACTGGCCGTCATTCCGGGCAGCAGGTATGTCACGGCCCACGTGAGGAGGAGTTACAGACAGGCCCACGATGGAGCTGCGGGTTCAGAAGCCAGTCTTCCTTCCACGGGGAGGCCGAGGTGTCTGAGTCAGCACAGCTGACATTCTGGACGCATTTTAGCTGAAATCTAACTTCAGGCCTAGGGTTAAGGCCGGCCATAGGGTGTGCCTGTCAGAATGTGCTAGGCTTTGCTCTGGTTACAAACAATGCCAAAATATCAATGGCTTAAAAAAATGAAGTTTATTTCTTGCTCAGGCTGACACACCTGCCACGTCAGGTGAGGGACCCGGGCTGATGGAGCCTCTGCCTTCTAGACCGGGTGCCGGTGGTCAGGGCAGGGGCAGGGAGCCTGGCGAACCATCCACTGGCTCCTAAAGGCTTCTGCCAGGAGGGACGCCTGTGACCTCCGCTCACTGCACTGGCCCCCAACTCCAGGGAAGTACGGACAGGGCGGTACAATCCTGCCACATACCCAGGAGGAAAATGTCATGTCCGTGACACGCACAGTGCCTTATTTAATTGTTAAAACCTCAGAGACAGGTTTTACTTTTATTACTATTTTACAAATGAGAAAACTAGGCACAGAGGTCAGTACATTGTCCAGGGGCACACAGCTAGCCAACGGCAGAAGCCAGGACTGGAATCCACTCACTCTGTCTCCCTAGCAAAAATGACTGAGAACCTTTACTCTGAGTCAGCAGACATCATGCTAAAACATTTTTTTCATATATTCTTTTTTAAAAATTCATAATTGTTTAAAGTATTACATACATCTCCTTTTTCCCCCACTGACCTCTCCTGGGCTGCTCCCACCCCCCAGCACATGCCCTCACACCCCTACTGTCTGTGTCCATTGGTTATGCTTACATATAGGCATGCATACAAGTCCTTTGGTTGATCTCTTACCGACCCCCCGTCCTGGCCCCTGCCACCTGCCTTCCCTCTGAGGTTTGACAGTCTCTGTTCGATGCTTCTGTGTCTCTGGATCTATTCTCTTACATTTGCAACAGCATGGATGGACCTGGAGAGCATTATGCTAAACAAAATAAGCCAGGCGGAGAAAGATAAATATCATATGATCTCACTCATTTGTGGAATATAATGAACAATATAAACTGATGAAAAAAATAGATCATATAGTCTTTACACCAATCCTATGAGAAAAGCAAGGCTTATAAAGAATACATGTTTCTCAAAGTCCATGAATAAATACTAAATAGCTTGGCTGGGGCTCCACTCAGATATATAAACAAGGCAAGACTTTGAAAGACCTGTACAAGCTCAGCCACTGGTGATGAGAATCCATCCTGCAGTGTCCCAACGTGGTTTTCCAGACTTGTGTGGAAGCTTCAGGCTTGGTTTAGACTCCTCTGTCCGAAATTCTCCCTCAGGCTAGCCTCAAAACCATCATCCATGTAACTTCCTGCCCCTGGCCCCGGGCTGGGGCCTGGAGCCGCACCAATTTCATGTTGGGTACAACTTATAAAATCCACTTTCCTTCATCCATGTTCCAAAACATAAATAGTGAACTAGGCAAAATAATTTTATGAGGGTAAAAAAGCTTATTGCTTTTATCAAAATTGAAAGGGTTAATCACGAAACAGGGCTTTAACTTGGCTGGGGCTCACAGAAGAAAGCTCCTTCTGCAAACCTAAGCCTTGCACAAACATGCTCCCTGAGTGGTTATTTTACAGAAACTCCTGAGGACCATAACCCTTGCACAGCCCCCAGGAAGGACTCTGGCGCCAGCAGAAGGACAAAGGGCAAGGCTGTAAAACTAGGGGGAGGGGGGGGGGGGCGGCACGTCCTGATACGTGTCAAGCCGAAGCCCCATCTGCAGCACTCCCTGAGCACATAAAAAGCCTGCTCCCTCCCCACTCCCCACTGATTTCTTTTTCGGACTCAGTCCACCTGCACCCAGGCGACTTGAATAAATATCTTTTTGACTACACTGAGCCTTGAGTCCGTTCTGTGCGACCCCGGCCCAACCCTGAACCTTTCAAAAATCCCGGTCAGGCATTTACAACCCCTAAGAGAGGAAAAGAAAATAAGAGAAACAAGGTAAGAATAAGAAATGTAAGGTCTCTGGAGAAGCAAGGGCCTCACAAGGGAGGGGGTGCTACCTGGACACGGTGGGAAAAGGCACTCAGCAGACAACCCACGGCCCTGCCTGGAGAGAAGGGAATGACCCGTCCCTATGCTGGGCCAGGCCACACAGCTGAGAGGACGAGGCGGGGCCCTGCAGGGGTACGAGCTTTATCACCTTCCTACCTGTAATACGTATATACGAGACTACTAAGCCATCTTCCCTCCTGCTCGCTGAGGTCACGTGGCATGCACTCGGGAAATGTCTCACCAGCCAGTGGACACGGAACCAGGGAGGCTAGCCAGTCATAGATCCCAGCATCAAACACTTGGTTTTCTTGCTAACTGAGCTAACCGGTCCTGGAAAAATCACGCTGAAGGCTTGATAAGCACCCTCCTTTTCGTGACATAATGAACACATTCACGTGGATACCTATGCACAATACCTCTATTTCAGAAGAAAGCCACTTCCCCCACTACATGCTAAAAATGGGAAAATCTTAATGATCCTCTCATAATATCCAAAAGGATATTAGTCAAGTGTCTTAGTGACACTTTGGTTCTAATTTGTTTACACAAAGACATTTCCTTTCGTAGTTCAAGTCTGACAACAGTACACGTTGAACTTGAAGTAAGTTCACGGTGTACAGAACTGGAATTGAGTCACTAGTTGGCCATAAAGGTTCAATTCCCCCTCCTCTTCCTCTCCCAGCATCACTGACAAGAATCTGTAGTGTCATCCTTCTATGCCTTGCCTGCAGGTGAAGTAGACCTCATGACTCAATGAAGGATCCTTCCGAAGGGAGGCTGGGATATGGTCCCGGTGACAGCCAATCCTTCACCCACCGACACTGCTAATTAACAGTGTAAAGCGTTCAAGGCTCACAACAACAAATTCTTCAAACATCTTCAAGCACTTACAGACACTTGATACTGTAATTACAATTAATTACCTTCTCATTAAGCCTCTACCAGGCAAGAGCGATAACCTACTTGGAGTTACATGCACTAGAGCAGTGGTCGGCAAACTCATTACTCAACAGAGCCAAGTATCAACAGTACAACGACTGAAATTTCTTTTGAGAGCCAAATTTTTTAAACTTAAACTATATAGGTAGGTACATTGTTATTAACTTAATTAGGGTACTCCTAAGCTGGCCTTTGCTAAAAACTCAAGGGGCCAAAGAGCCGCATGTGGCTCTCGAGCCGCAGTTTGCCGACCAGGGCACTAGAGACTACGTATTTCTTCAAAATAATTTATAACTCATACTTTCAATTAATACAAACTAACCCCTTACAAAATTAGTCTGACCTGGTAGATTTACTGTATACTGTGTAATTTACATAAAAGTTAAATTAAAGGGGGGAAAAAGGCCAGATTTTAAACGACTGCCTTGAAGGGCAAAAGGCTATGGTAATGAAAATCAAGCAACTTATAATGAGTAGCAACTGCAGGTACACTTGAAAGTGGGGAGGCATCAAATAAGTTGTGGTTATAGCTAGTAAGACACATAACCAGGATTTGTAGCAAGATCTAAGCTTTCAACCTTATTCCATTAGTCCACACAGCCAGCTGCCCCCGAATGCTTTGCGCGCTTTCCTATTTCAGCACGATAAATGCCTGCTAGCTCCTCACCCTAGAGGGGCCTCCCTGTCTCCATCCCAATTTACCTTTTAACTACTGATTCAAACAGCCTCCTCCAATCTCAGCTGAAACTAATTGCTTCCTTTGTGCTCATCCCCACATCTGCCTTTACCCCTTCTACAGTAAGCACTGAGTACAGTAATAAGTACCTGTGTAATATTTGTCCCTCTACTACCATGAAGCCTCAAGGGGTGGGGATGTCTAATAAGCTACCTGAGTTCTGCCGCACATTCCTTCCTCAGTAGGATCTCAGTATTTGTCGCATGATTCCATAACTGACAAACAGCCAACTGGGGCAGCCTCATGTTTACATCCTCCCAGCTGTTTGCACTGACAGAACCTGCAGCTGAGGTTGTGCTGGATTACTTTCCAGACAGACTGGGCTGTTAATGTTGACTCACGCCAGATCAAACATTCAGGAAACTGATATGTCTTCTACGGCTCCGAGCAGAATACAGATGACCACCCGGACAGTGTGGTGCAGTGGTTAGGTGTCGACCCATGAACCAAGAGGTCACTGGTTCGATTCCTGGTCTGGGCACATGCCCGGGTTTCAGGTTCAATCCCCAGCAGGGGGGTGCGGGATGCAGCCAGTTGATGTTTCTATCCCTCTTCCTTCCTCTCTCTAAAAATCAATTAAAAAACATAATATGCAGTTGTACTCCCTAAGTGACGTTTTCCCTGGGGTTACCATCATAATTACGGCAGGGAACCCAGGAGGCTGCTCCTTCTAACACACATATTCAGTCCATTAATTGTGATAACAAAAAAGCAGTCTTGCATTGCATTAAATTAAAAAACTTAAAAATAATTTATTTAATGCACTAGCAAGATTATTAAGTAAATATAGTTCCTTGTCCCTCAGGAAACCACAATTCAATAGAACGTGGAGGCAAAACAAAGGAGTCCTTTTATCCTCCAGGGTCTAAGAAGTCGGTGACTTGTGGAAAGGGGAAAAGAAGGCCTCAAGAAGAATGGTCAGATATAAGTATTTATATCAGGATATTTAAAATTTATTTAAAATAAATTGGCAGAGTATTTAAAATTTATTTTAAAAAGAGAAGATATCAGTTGCTAAGAACTTGTTAAGCATCATGTAATTTTCTAAATGCTTCACATATTTTATTTTTGCGTTCAATAATCTAAGGTTAGAATAATTACTTCTATTTTATATATGGAAAAAGTAAGTTACTTGTCTGAAGCCATAAGGCAAACAAATGGCAAAGCTGTGGTCCCAGCTGGCTTCAAGGTCTGGATGCTAATAATATCCCTGCCTTTTATTGAGAGCCCACTGCATGTACCTGAACCGTAACCCTTACAACCCCTGAAATGTAGTTCACTTAAATCATCGTGTTACCATTAAATGTTACAAAGTGAAAAATATGTATAATGGAGAAACCAGAACGGCAAACACTAAGCAGACAGCTTTGGACAGTTCTTTAGAGATGTTCCCCATTTGACATCAATAAGAGAAGAGACTAGCTTAAATCCCAAGAAATCTTACGTAATAAAAAATGCAGGTAGCTTCTGTTTTAACCACAAACAATGATTCTTGTCTCCAGTGAAGCATGCCAGCTTGTACAGACACTCCCTCGCCTGGCTCAAGCCCTAGTAATACCGTCATCATTAGATGCTCTGCAACCAAGACGCAGGCAAGAGGAGGCTTCCTTTTTCCCTTCTCCTACAGCCACAACAATTGAAAAGCACCGAAGATTTAGATCTCAGACAATAGTCCTCTAGAAACATAGTGTTTTGTAATCTGGGAGAAAGGAAACTACAAAGAAATAAATTGAATGTGGGTTGTGATTTTTAAGATAAACATTATACCATGACCCTTCTTAGAACCCGAGTCTACATTCGGGCTGACTGTCTTTTCGAACAGAGGCAACTGCCTGCCAGGGCCCACTCACACCTGCAGCAACCAGCCAGCTCAGATTCGTAGGAAAGCCCTGATCCAGAGCCCCGTGTCCTACAACAGAGGTTAACTACACACAGTGGTAGCATAAGATCGTGGTTAAAAGCACAGATGCTGAGCCAGACTGTAGAGGTTCAAAGCCCAGCTCTGCCACGTCAATTGTATCACCTTGGGTAACTTACTCTCCCTATGCCTCGGTTTCCTCATCTGCAAAATGAGTGAGGACAGCAGTGTCTACTTTACAGGGTGATTGTGAGGATTAAATGAATTAATGATTGTGAAGTGCTTGGAACAGCGACTCATACAGAGTAAGTGCTTCAGTGTAGGCTATTATTTTTTAAACACAACAACCCCCACAAAAGGTGGGAACTTCAGGAATTCCAGAGCCAAGAACAATGATGCTACTGTCACCATGATTAAGCTCTTCTGGTGGAAAGTGATAACTACTCCGCCCACTCATGAATCCTCCTGTGTACACATTTCATCTGAGGGAGGGGAAAAGACATACGGGTCCTCAAGCGCATACCTGGAGGGCCCTTAAGGATCAAGTTTCAAAGTACCTGAACTGAACAGTAAAGATACCCAGAAGAGGAATACTTAGTATTTGAGTGATTTAACCTGACTTTTAAAAAGGCATAGGACCTCAAATGACTATAATTTAAAACCTTTTAATAAGTGTCATTAGTCTTCTCTGTTGCTATTTACAGTAAAACCAGGACTGTATATTAAGACCCTAAAGACAGATATCTAACATTTCCCATCTCCAAGTCTTTAAGCAAAACAAGGGAAAACTGCATTAGAAAAATTTATCTAATGATTATAACTTGCTATGTCCTCTAAAAAGTCCCTCAGCCTAATTCTTGAGAGTATTATGTCATGGAATCTTGTTTCTCTAGGTAATACGCAGGGTTATTATGGGCCGGGCTATAGTTAAATTCCATGACCTTATCCATGAATGGCATCATTGTCTAATTTTATCCAGGTTCTCTCTCCCCCATCCTTATTCAAACGGTCACCAAATTCTATTATTTCTTTGTCCAATCATTTCTCTCTAGACCGCCCTTTCCCTGCCATCTTTGGATCCATCTACCTGCATCCACACCCTCACTTCCTATCTTACTTACAAAGGCAAGAGTTTAATCAGGTTTTCAATTCTTTCAATGTTCTACTTCTTCAATCCAGCTTTAGAGAGTCTTGTACACGAATCTTCTAAACTTCCATCATGGTACATCACTGCTCAGGATGTACAATGGTTCTTCCTATAAGAAAGGAACTGAGTTCCTCCTGCTCCTAGGACTTAATTCCTGAATAATTTTTCCCATTCCAACTCTCCAATGTCTTCTTCCTTCCACCACCCACTGGACAGATCTCAGCACTGTAGTCTACTGAACGCATTGCTGTACTTTTACTTTTGTTTTTTAACCCCAATAATTACATCATGCCCTTCTGGACACACCATTTCCAAGGCCTCTGTCTTATCCAAATCCGACCATCCCTTCAAGACCTCCTCCATGAGGCCTTTCCATAAGACTCCTGCCCGTGTTACTTCCTCCCTGTCCATCCATTTTGGCTCTTATTTATACTGTTGAGTGGGACCCTACTTCTGTTGTCTTCCTTGTTGAATTTTTGGATTACTGAAAATATTCACTTTTATGATACCAAACAAAACTCAGCACACACAGAACTAGCAGTATCACTGAGTGGCAAATACCTGTTTTTGTAATCGGCTTCTTTGCTATAAAGCAGTCTATTACAAATTCTGGAAGAGGCCCACAGTAATAAATACCTATTTTACCAATACATAAATATATACAGTATGTGTGCATGTATACACATATGTAATTGAAACACGTTTTATGAAATAATGCTTATCTTTACTACATGCAATGCAACTGTCTTTTTAAGAAACAGCCTATAATTTGGACAGCTGCACACTTGGAAATTATAATGAATATTGTTAGGTATATTAATTTTCTTATGTAAAAAAGTGCTTGTTTTTAGATACAGATCAGAAACTAAGTTCCCTGATATCTGTGTGTAACTTACTTTGAAACAGATTACATACACACCCACACAAAACAAATATAAAAAGTTTAATTATTGAATCTGGTGTGGGTATCTGCTGTACTCTTTCTTCTGCTTTTCCTTATAAAAATATAAAATCATACCTGTTACTCATTCAATTTATTTCATGGCCAACCAACAAGCTTTAATACTGCTTGAAAAATAGTGCTTTATAAATAGGAAAAAGACATGCCACTCCTTCCTGTTTGCTAACTATATTTAAGGAGGCGCTAACATACTAAAGAATGTTCTGAGGTTACTTCCTGGAGTGGGTCAATAAAGGATTTTATTTTCCATTGCTCTGAGTCCACTGATCTCTCCTTGAAAACTCTTTCTATGAAACTTTCTATGAATTATTAGTACCTTAGCAGGAGGGTATCAGATTAAGGACTAGTTTTTTACTTGCAGAGATCACAGAATCATAATTTACCCTAAGGGACCTTTCATCCTACAAAGAATCTTTGCAGTATAAGGACTACATCTGGGAATGGCAAAAGTTCAAGACAATGTATTGAAACTGAAAATGTCATAATAAACATGTGCCCTGGTTAAAAAAATGTTCCATGAGCAGAGCCATAACACCTCACTGAACTGACAGTAAGAAGGAAGTGTTATAAATGAATGAAAGAAATTTCCAGAGAAATAAAATTCTTTCCATTTAAAGGCCAACATTTTTAAGACCTGCTGATTATATATTTCTGATTTTCTAAATTCCTAGGACTGTTTTCCTGATGACTGGGTCACTCATACGATGAAATTTGCATTGTGATGTAGCACCGTGACTGCAGAAAGAAACCAGGACTAGATCAGCAGGGGACCAGGGCTCCAGGTGTAGGGCCCTCATTTGAGAAAACAAGATAGTCGGACTTTTCAACTTCCCAGGCCTCTGCAGCTCTGATACCCAACAATTCTGTAACGCTGGTAGCCCTACGCACATACCGAAGAACACAAATTGAATACAGGGTGGGGCAAAAAAAGGTTTGTAGCTGTTTGTATAGAAAATGATACAATAATTAATAAATAACAATATAAGAATAAACTCTGTTTTCCATACTCAAAACTGTAATCCTACTGTTGCCCCACCCTGTATTTACCCTTCCTTATAATGAATCTATCTTATCAAAATGAAAATTAAGCAAACAGTAGTTAAAAAACCATATGCAGCAAGTGAAAGAAATGAATAATTCTTAACACAACAACATAGATGAAGTTCATGTATGTCATACTTAATGAAGGAGACCACACACAAAGTGTACTTGCTGTTTGAGTCCAGGGATCCAGAGGTCAGAACAGCGGTCACCCTTGTGGGGAGGGGGAGGGAGAATGATCTGCGGGAAGGTGGCACAAAGGGGTGCTGGGTGCTGACAATGTTGATGCTGGGGGTAGTCACTCAGGGCACGCACAGGCAAAAATCATGCAACTGTATAATTGTACATTTAAGGTGTATGCACTTTACTACAAGTTATTCCTCAAAAAAGTAAAGAATAAAACACACCAAAAAATCAATGCGAATACAGGAGCTGTTAAAATTACAACTTTATCTTTATAGTACCTATAACATTGCAGGTACTCAATAAATGTTGGTTAACATACAGTGTTGTTCAATTCCAGCAGAAAAAAGAACTTTAATTTCATTAGTGTGTCAATACATACTGCATTCTGTCAGCTCTTTAATATTTTTAACATTTCCAAAGCTTTCATGACACACCTAATAAATATTTGGTTTTAGTATCTATATATATAAAAGGCTAAGATACTAAGTGTCTGAGTAATGAGGTCACGTAGCAATGCCTGGCTTCCTCTCCCTAGCTAGAACATGACTTGCTTTATAGCCAGGTGGAAACATTTTACACTTTAACCAAATGTCTGTGAAGCATTTTCCTGTGCCTCATCTCATTTGATCCTCACAGAAGTCCTGGAGTAGATAGATAGGAGACTTGGTGGAATCCTATTTTCTTTTCACTAGCCAGAAAATGGAGATTTAGAAAGCTTAGAAACTTGACTGGACTGAAAAGAAGTAAGAAATGGTGGACCTTGAAAACAACTTCAGGTTTTCTCACTGTGCAGAATATAGTCAAACACTGCTGTAGTTAAATATTTTACCCTTTGTTTTCCCTGCATGATCTACAATAATAATCTGCTTCTTGTTGATATTTACTGCTGTGTTGCTGACAATTACCTGAAAGAGAAGTTGGGGTACTTCATTGGGCTGGAAAAAGTTTAGCTAAATCAGAAAGCAGGTCTAATTAAGCAAATTTATTCTATATCTATAAAAGGCTAAGTTGACTCACGCATGCATGATACATATAAAGCTCTCGCTGGCTCCAATCGCACGCATGTGTTTCCATCTGTCAATATTAATCGTGAATTTGGTTGACACTTCTATTATAGAGAAAGGTTGAATAGCGATATTAAAATATTTCACCTAGCCCTAACTGGTTTGGCTCAGTGGATAGAGTGTCGACCTGTGGACTCAAGGGTCCCGGGTTTGATTCCAGTCAAGGGCATGTACCTTGGTTGCAGGCACATACCCAATAAGGAGTGTGCAGGAGGCAGCTGATCGATGTTTCTCTCTCATAGATGTTTCTAAGCTCTCTATCCCTCTCCCTTCCTCTCTGTAAAAAAAAAAATCAATAAAATATATTTTTAAAAAATATTTCTTCTAATTAATTTCCTTTCAATGTGCATGAATTCATGCACCGGGCCACTAGTCAGAATATAAAAGAGCAAATGTACAAAACACAGCAAGTAGCCATCTGTATGGCATACTAGTAGCAAGGCATTAATATCTGTGGTATAATTAAGTACCTCAGATCTATACACAAATGTATTTAATTTTAAATTCTGCACAATACAGCAACATCCTAAATGCCATGTTGATGCAGGCTGCAAATGGCTCACTCATAATAGTTCTTAAGAAAGCCAATGTTTCTCCAAGAGGCTGAATTAACTAAAGCACACGAAGTACAAGTAGTGCTTACTCACTCAGACCAAACTGTTTTATGACTGTTAATGGAATTGATTAATTTAGGTTCCAAGCCAGGCCCCCCACAATACAAAATTTCCACTTCAAAAATGTTTTTCTGGGCATCTTTTGTGAGCCAGGCAGTATGCTAAAAGCACTCATGGAAAGATGAGTATGGTGAACTCTGCCCTAGGAGCTCCCGCTAGGGCGGAGAGACACTTAGGCAGGAAGATGTACAGGACACAGGGCGGGAGAAGAACAATGCAGTAAGGACCCTGAGTGCACAAGGGCTGGAAGTGAGCAACCAGAAGCTTCAGTGATACAGCTTCCAAGGTGATATTTGGCTCAGACGTAGGAGAGGAAGCTCAAAAATCAGCCAAGAGAGCTAGCAAGAAGCACAGACAAAAAGTAAAATATTTAGGAAACTAAAAGTTTTCTTGGGCATCTAGAATTTAGAAGGACTAAATGGGTTATTCTAAATCAGAGTCTGATTGGGGGCTGTGGCGAAAGAGAGAGAAGAAATGAGTGCCTCAAGAAGACAGACAGCCTGGGGCAGGCTCTGTAAACCATGCTAGGCTTGACCCTTCATCATGTAGCCAAGGCGAAGCCAGGGCTTTAAACGTAGGTGGGGATTTTTTAAATTACAAAAATAAAATATTGAGGAATAGAGAAGGTGAAATATACGAAATATACAAAAAAAGTGTAAGGGGAAAAAAAATCACCCTTAAAACCTCCCTTAATTACAGACACTGTTTAGAATCTTATTAATTCTTTAAAACATGTAACTGTGCCTATACTGCACACAAGAGTTTCAGATCTGGTTCATGTGCTGCTCTCAGTCACACAGGATTCACTGAATCTGTAGGATTTGGTCAATCTGTGGCTGTACATGCATGCTGCCCTGCACAGCAACACCAAGGGCCCCTGCCTGGGATGCAGGGATCATATAAGCAGACCTACTTTAAAAAACACACGTTTGAAGCTAAGGACAGCTGTGTTCTCACTTAAACTGGTATTACCCATCACATGATGGGAAGTCAGGCATTTTGCCTCATAAAAACATGATTGGTAATTTATTCTATCTCCGCCTATCTCTCTTCTGGGGACCCGAAATGCTAAACAAACTCTGATTATCACAGCCCTGGTGCTTTTTATCAGAGAGCTCTACAGATGAAAAGGAACAAAATTTTCACCTAGGATGAAAGAAAAGGTAATAGCTAAAGATGACTTCCTTTTTCTTTTTTATTTACGGACTAGAGGCCTAATGCATGAAATCCGTGCAAGGGGCTCAGCCCTCACAGCCCTGGCTTTGTCTGGAAGGTCGTCCGGAAGGTTGTTCGGCTGTCCAGTCTAATTAGCATATTATGCTTTTATTATTATAGATTACGAAGAGAAATCCTTCCCTGCACACAGTAACTAAGCCATAATTACAGAAAATATCCCAGATTCTTCTGACTGTATACTGAGGTACACCTATCCACTTATATTATTCAGATTCTGTCTGAAACACACATACATGTTAAAATACTAAAAGGGGGGAAAGTGTATGAAGAACAGAAAGCAGTCTGGGAAAATTTCAACACCAGATTTAAAAAAAAAAAATCTTTACTGGGAACTGTAATGAACCAAATCACGGGTCTGTACCTGGCTTAGAGCCCTAACTTCCCAATGAACTCAGATAGGACACCTGCTCTGAGCTTGTTACAGAACTGCCTGTGCACAGAACTGCCATGGGAAAACATTAATTTTATGTCCAATCAGAAGAATGTCTTTCTTCTTAAGAGGCTTTTACTCATGCATAGTTCCCTAAAATATGTGAACGATGGGGTTTTATTGTCTTTTATGGGGAAAGCTGATGAGCTTAATAAGACCCCAATGGCTGCTGTGTAATAGTATTACAATGTAGTGTACTTTATTTTTATTAAATTGACTCAGTCCACCTACATTATTCAGCATTTCAAAATGTTAGAGGACCATCTGTTCAAGATTCACCACTGAGAACATTATGAAACCTCATTCAGCCCAAGATGTTATTCTGAATGTGATGAACGAAAATGCCTTTGATTTCTATACAGGACGATGCCTCTGATGCCATTCATTACTTCAGATGTTGTTATGACTGACGTTTTATTAATAAGGCCATTTTAAACATGTGTAAGTGTCACAATCTCTGTGGCAGAGATAGTTTGTTTAATTGCTTTTCATCCTGGATAAACATGTAGATCACAGCCAGTGAATATATATTTCATATTACAGGACTGACTCAAAGTGTTCAATCCTATCTAATCAGAGGCAAGGGTATGTTTATTTTATCAGGGGGCACATTCTTAAAAGGAACCAAACTTCTTATGCAAACAGTGAGAAAGTGACAAATAATTAGGCAAGAATTAAACGGCAAGCAGATCTGGGCACATCATTTATTTTCCACTTATATAGCATCTTTCATAAAAAATTTCAATAAATCTTGCCAAATGTTCTTGTCCCAACCTGGGATATGATTATCTGAAAGTGTTACAAATCTGTTCTGAATTTCACAATAAACAACTGACAGACATTAAGTCTTTAGGACT
The DNA here is from genome assembly GCF_027574615.1 of Eptesicus fuscus. NCBI lineage: Eukaryota > Metazoa > Chordata > Mammalia > Chiroptera > Vespertilionidae > Eptesicus > Eptesicus fuscus. The sequence goes on along the minus strand of NC_072479.1, from coordinate 19,716,104 downwards.
CATTGCTAAGTCGTTCTTCCCCTTTGCCTCACATCAAGTTCTCTTTCTTTCTTGATATTCTCTCCAACACTTGATACCTGCCTGGACTAAGTCTTCATACTGCACATCTGGACCACACTTTCTAACTCAACTCACTGTCTCCAGAATGCCCCTCTCAACGGTCACCACAGAGGCTGTATACAGGACGAGGTCTAAATTTTGTTAGTTGGAAGTCAAAGTCCTCCACGTCTTGACCCAAACTGAATCTCTCCATTCACACCTCTTCCCTGGACCAAATGGTCTGATCCAGGTGAACTGTGACAAGAAGAACATGCCTGGATCAGTTCTACTAGCTCATCTCCCCTTTGCTCATGTGCTCCACGCATGCATGCAGTCTTACCACCCCTTCCACTTCCACCATCTACTACTTGGTGCCTGCTATGCCCCCGTCAGCATGATAGATGTTTGACATATTTTTGCCTTTAATCCTCACCCCAATTCTGTAAGTTATGTTTAGTCAATCACGATAAGCATCACAGAAATTAGGACTTTGACAAGGTCACAAACTAGCAAGTGATGAGCCAGAGTCTGAACTCCTGTCTGATTCCATAGTCTGTGTTTTTTAAAATCTCATACACACTTCCTGAAATGCCATCCCCAACCTTCTACTTACCAACACCTTGGGGTTCCTTAGGAGTTTGGCTCAGTTTAACCTTTTCCACACACAGTCATTTCTTATCTCCTCCCATCTAGTAATCAGTGCTTACTCAGAACTCCTGCTGCTCTTAGAGTCCTCCCTGTTGCACTAAATCCTCCACTGCCTTGTGTTATTAGTTGCCTTATTGTGTCTTCCCCTTTTTTGCAGTCCCAGAGCCTCACATTGTCTCTTGAACACAGCAGACACTTGACTGTCATAACTGAGCCCTCTGTACTTTGATATTATTGTCTTTGGGTAAAATTCCATATCGGGTAGGATAATTTCAGTAACTGAATAAAGTAAGTCCAACTATAGGTGCCTTTTTGAGCTCACAAACTAAAAAGATCAGAGGACAGGGCTAATTTGGTGGCTTAAAAAAATGTTATCAAAGACCCAAACTCCGTCCATTTATCCATTCCAATATCCTCAGGACATTTGCTCATTCCTTCATGGAGGCAAGAGAACTACTGCAGTTCTACTGCAGACATGTCGACAACGTCTGGCTATAGACAAGTATTGCTGTCTTCTCATATTTTATTGGAGAGGAAAATGTTTTCCAGCAGCTCTCCTAAGGCCCCTTTGGCCAGGACTGAGTCCTATGTCTACGCATTAGTTGCAAGGGAGGATGTGGAAGCAGTAACATTTCAGCCTCTACTGCAGGAGCTGGCTCTGCCGGCTATATAGAAAGGAAGGAAAATGGTGCTGGGATAGGCAACTGGCAGTGTTTGCAAACACTGTTAGAGAAATATTAATGTAGTAATAAACTCTGTATAATAAAACTCCTCCATGTCTAAGTAGATGAATTGTCATAAGAAAGGTTTGTTAATCATGCTATAACAAATAATCCATTACAATAGAATTAAGAAAGAAGAGAAATGGAATCTCCCAGCTCTTTAGCTGATAAATTGTAAACACATTCCTATCCTCAGGTCTTCAGTTAAATATCACAATTTCTTCAACCACCATGACCATCACAAAGAAGGAAAGGCAAGTGGGGGTGAAACACTAGCCCTCTTGAGATTCCATATAGTTCTCCAAGCACATTAAAACAGACAAAAATACCAAAGAGATTTAAAGACCAAAAATGGATAACAAAGTATTTACAAGCCTTTGCCTTTTCGCCTCCTTTTTGCTGCTTCTAACAGGATAGTCTGCCTCGATTCACCACCACCTGTTTTCAGTTCGAGAATCAGCACAGACATCCATCAACGGGGAACAACTTTAAAAAATTCTAGTACAACCCTAGCTGGTTTGGCTCAGTGGATAGAGTGTCGGCCTACGGGCTGAAGATTCCCAGGTTCGGTTCTGGTCAAGGGCATATGCCAGGGTAGTGGGCTCAACCCCCAGTGGGGGGGTGTGCAGGAGGTAGCCAATCAATGATTCTCTCATCAGTGATGTTTCTATCTCTCTCTTCCTTCTTCCTTCCTCTGAAATCAATTAAAAAATATATATTTAAAAAAAATTCTAGTACAATGGAAAACAATGCAGCCGTTTAAATGGAGGTGGACTTGAATGGCTACCATGAGAAGCTGTCCAAGCTGAACGACTAGAGAAAAGATGCAGAGCTCTGTCTACATACAAACTTATTTGTGCTTTAAAAAGGGGGCAGTTGTGGGGTTTATATAAATGTATACACATGTGCTCTGTATGAAAATCTCTAGGGTATCTTAGGAATTGTGAATGGTAGTTATCTCTGGGGAACAGGACTAGGAAGCTGGGACCAGAGATACTTTTTATTTTATAATCTCTCTCTGGTTTAGTTTGTTTTTATTCATCTTATTTTCATATTAAAACAAAAGTCTCCAGTGCCCACATTGTCAAAGTGAGACTATTACGCAAATACTTGCAAGATTTCATTAGCACACTCAAAATACTTTCTTGTTTCCTCTTAGGACCTATGATTTTACTAATAATAGCAAAATAACTAGCCTCAGTATTCAGGACAGTGAGCATTTTTGTAATGCAAACTACCTTAATTTAATATATGAGATTACTTTCTGAAAAGCTCTCTACTGAAAAGGATTTTAAAATCTGACAAAGAAGTAAAACCATGTTTCAAAAGGTAGTTATAAAATAATTTTTATGGAATGGAGCTGGGGTTGCCAATTCATAAATATATAAGTTTTCAATTAAAATCCCATAAAAAAATCATGTATACTAATGTTACATCGTTCTTGTATAACTCTTCACAAAACGCCATCTCCTCTAGGGACCAATGCTATTGAAATATTTCTATGGAGAACTCAGTCTCCAACTGCTCACAACTTAGAATCTGTATTGTGTGGGTGATGGTGTTTCCCAAGCAGGGTCCTTTAAGAGAGCATCATAGGAGCACATGGGCAGCATGTGACAGGCATGCATGTCCCTACCCATGCGAACAAAGAGAGTCACAGAATTCATTCACCTAGTGACTGTCTACACACATGACTCCTGGGGCTAGATTGTTTTATTTGCGATTGTCAGATTTTAAAGTTTTCTTTTGCCCTTCAAAATGGTTTTTTAACAACAACTATAAAAAAGCAATAAAGCCATCTCCTAAAGGTTGAAGTTTCTCAGAAGCCAAAACAGGATCGGACTACTCCCATTAAAAAAAACCCTAAAACACTTGTTTTGATGGTTCTAGAATTTATTTTTAAATGAAGCAATGCTAAAATGGGATTACAAGATATATCTAGAATACTTACACTTAATGAATTCTTAAAACATTAAAAATGGTTTGCCCCAGAGACCCAGAAATTCCATTCCTAAGAACAAATGCCCATAGTTCAGAGTGCACTGAAAATATTCATAGCAGCAATGTACACATCAGAAAACACCAATAATAACAGCCACACAGAAATAACCCAAAGGTCTACAGGCATTTGTACAGTGCAATAAAATGAAACATAGCTATAAGAATTAAAATGGATGAATCTTAAAAGAAGCAAGTGAAAGAAGAAGACAACAGGCAGTATGAATTCCTTTATAAAGGTCAAATGCAGGCAAACCCTTACTTAGGTCTAAACACCTAGGTTGTAAAATGACAGAAAAAGCAAGGAATGGCTAACACAAACCTTAGGATAGCATATCTTAGGGGTGGGGAGGCTTGTGATGGAGAGATATACAATCAGGGTCAAGCTTGATTTCTTACCCTGGGTTTTAGGTATAGTGGCAGTTCACATTATTTTTTAAACAAATATCTTCTATATGTAGTATTTTACAATTTATGGACATTTAAATTTAAAAACTATAGACTAAATTACATGGTATCATAAATTAAATGTGTGTGTCTGTGTAAATTATATTAACATCTTATTTAATCCTAATGCTCTCTCTAGCTCTAAACTTAACTCTTTGGGTAGTAGGTTAAAATGTAAATTTGAGGCCCTATTTAACTTGTGACCTGGACTCGAAGGCCCTTAGTCTATCAACTGCAATAGGTCCTGACAATATTTTTGGGACATGATCCTCTCTGGTTCACACCTGGGAATGTGAAGGATCTAGGCAGGCGAGAGCCCCAAATTTCCCCCAGGCTACGGATCTGCAGCCTGCAAACCACCCAAGTTTGCACCCACGTTAGGTCACACACTCCTCCTGGGTCAGCGGGAGGCGCCTGGAGGAGGAGGAGTGGGGAGGGCTGACCGGCGCTGAGAGGGCTTCTCCAGGGGAGCCTGTCAGCCGGCAGGGCAGGAGGAGACCTCTCCTGCAGCCTTGGGACCAGCCTCACAAAGAGGGCAGCTGCACTTGTTTATCCCACAAGCAGGGCTCTAGCAATCTGGGTGGGAATTCCCCCTTCATTCCAACTGAAACCGTGCACGTCAATCTCTGCCAAACGTTGCACTCAGATGCCATGCAGCTATTAAGATGCTTTGCTGTTAGAACAACTGTGTGTGTGTGTGTGTGTGTGTGTGTGTGTGTGTGTGTGTGTGTTTTAATAACAGAAATTTAATCTCCAAGATGCAAAGGATCAAATGTAAGCAGCAAATCCTTACAACTTTCCAGACCCCTCCTCCTACCCCTACTTGTTTTGTTTTCTAAAGGCTGAGACTCATTACCCACAGGAAAGCAGCCCACTGTGACATTCCAGACAAACCTCTGTCGCAGAGCTAATTGAAAAAACATTACTGGAATGAATAAATGTGTTCAAATATTTTAATATTCAGGGAATGAAAGATTATATTTATTTTTGAGCAATATATTGACGTCTTCCATGACATAGACACACACACAAAGCCACAAATAAAATATGGATTTCTTATGACATCAAGCAGCTCACATGGGCAGGATTCAGGTGAAATGGAAGCTTCTCTGCCTCATAGGGGCCTTGTGTCCGGCACCCTGGGGTGTCTGAGGATGGCCGGTGAGCCCTGATTCAGACCCACATTATGCTTCCCCTCCTGCTCCCAACCCAAGGCTCAGGGGCAGCCCCTTCCCTTTCTTTCTCACAGTGGCTGACAGTGGCTGTCACTGTCACCCAAAGTCAGTGTTATGGAGCCTGAAGTTTCTAGGGAAGGGAGGACTCAGATATCCAACTGCCAAAAGATCGGCTATCACAGTACAGAGTTAGATTCCAACTCAGTCTGTTTAGACCCACGATTACTTCCAAATTGACAGGAAGGGGGAGGACAACTGGCTCCTTTCCAGCCGGTCACCGGCACACTCAAACCAGACCTGTTCATCTGACATCACACACGTTGGATTTACATTTTTAAAGGACCAAAGGTGGTTCATGAGGAGTCCGGGCAGGCTAAACACCTAGAAACCTGAGAGAAATAGCGAGGGATTTGGGCAAGCACGAGGACAAATATTAAGAGCACAAAAATAATTTGTAATTCTTTCAAATATCTCATAGAACATTAATGACCACAAAGCGCTATGACACATATTTACACAGTCTGGTTGAAATGCCAGGGTGGTGAAGAGACTTACCAAACGCCACACAACAAATCAGGAAGTAGACCAGGATCAGCAACCAGCTCCCTCCTGCCCGGCAGGCAGGCAGGCAGTCGCTTCTGCAAGGCCGGCAGGCTAGACACTAACAGCACCTTCCTATGACTCACTCTGGACTCAGAGATACTGCTCACATATCTCTGGGTATTCCTGTGTTGAGCTTAGAGAAACTCCACGCCCTGCACCGTAAATCAATATAACTGCTAGCAATAATACACTGTATTCAACCCATCGCTGGACAAATGCGCTCTTTGTGTGGCCAGAAGAAAAGATACACATTCTGTATCGTTGCAGGGAGGCAGCCTAGGACAGAGTCCTGTTATCACACAACACTGGGATGGCGAGAGAACTCCAGACACGGTCAGCCGGCACTCCCGGCTTACCAAAGAGGAAACAGGCTCAATTCAACAGACTCTGGTTGGGCAGAGTCAACACAATTCAGTGAACGGAGCACAGGAATCCCCAACATGAATGAAGGCAGAGCGAGCAGTAAGCAGTACAAGCGCCTAGGGAAGGGCCGTGACTCGAAGGCAGTGAGTGAAGTCAGGAGGATCCTTTCTCTGTTGCTTCATTCATGAGACAGATGCTCACCGGTGCCTTTCTGTGTCAGGCGCGGCGAGGCGTCCTGGAGTTGCAAAGGGGCACAGCACCCTCCCACGTCTAGTGGTGAGGGAAACAATGACTGCCACTGGTGAGTGCCGTGAGAGGTACACGGGTGCTATAAGGCAGCACTTGGGGTGGGGGGGCGTAGCATGGTGGGGGACAAGGTTGGTATAAAGAGACTTGTCAGTCAGAAGGTGCTTCAGGTAAAGTGAGTTCTGAATCAGTGTCACAGACAGCTGGTAAGGGTTTGGAGGATGCGGTGCAAGGCGACGAAGGCAGGGGAAGAACTGAGTTGGCAGGCAGAGACCACACTTTGAGGGTTCCGGTTAAATCATGTGAAGGTATTTGGATTTCAGCTGAGAGGCCATGTGGCAGCTGCCGAAGGGATTAGAAAGATCAGATCCCTGTTTTAGACAGTCCTTCAGAGAAAGCTGGGGCAGACTGGAGCCTGCGGTAGTACTCCAAGGCAAGAGCTGGTGGAAGCTGGGTGGAGGGTGGTAGCAGGGGAAGGAGAGAATAGCGTTTAAATAGCGTCAAAGGACTCGGCAGCAATCAGCTGGCTGTGGGGATTCGTAGGGGGAGCCGAGGAAAACCCCACTCTGGCTTTTCATTCCTTGTCAGGGCCAGTAAGATCATTCACAAGACAGACAACGGAGGAGAGGCCAAGAGGAGGCGGAGGTTGGAGTAGAGGAGGAGTCGGAGTCAGATGCAGACACAATGCACTTGAGGTTCTATTGGATGTTTAAGCACAGACGCCCAGAAGAATGCTCGGAGACTACCGCGCGGGAAAAACCGAATTGGAGCCTTCAGGGACAGAACCTCCGAGCACTTCACTAGGAGGGAATGCACGGGTTTAAGGTCAGGCAGACCAGATCGACTGCCAGTTCTGCCACTGAGGAGCTTGTACGAACCAGGGCAAGTAAATTAGAGTTTTCAAAAAATATATTTTCATTGATTTCAGAGAGGAAGGAAGAGGGAGAGAGAGAGAGGGAGTAACATCATTGATTAGCGGCCTCCTGCATGCTCTCTACTGGGGATGGAGCCCACAACCCAGGCATGTGCCCTGACCAGGAATCGAACCGTGACTTCCTGGTTCACAGGTCGATGCTCAGCCACTGAGCCACACCGACCGGGCTAAATTAATGTTTCTAAGACTCTAGTTTCATATGAGAACACTCCTCCTAGAAATTAATGAGATCAGAAAAGGACCCCATGTCATGCCAGACACAGAGATATTTAAAGGTTTCCTCTTGCCCTTTTGTGGTCACATACTGTTTTGTGTTATAATTTGAGTACTAACCCCTGCAAGAGTACAAGCTTTCCTGTTGTCAGTCACTGGTCTTTAAATCTCTTTTGACCTTTCTTGTCTGAACAGATTCTCCAATATCTGAATTGCCATAAATCATATAAAAAACTCAGACCAGAATTGTCCAGGGTACCAGGGTTTCCTTGCCCTTGACATTAGATAGCAAATGCAAAGATCTCAAATTTGTTATGTGGTTGAAGTGGTATTGATTTAATGTTGTGTTGGGGATACGATGGGGGAGAAAAGGGCAGTGGGGTTTGGAAAAGGGAGTGTTATCAGTCTAATAAAGTCTAGACAAAGTAATAGAACTTTGCTCTCTGTGTAAATGTATACTGTAATATTTAAGAAGAAGAATGTTGCCCTAGCTGGTTTGGCTCAATGGATGGAGCGTCGGACTGCGGACTGAAGGGTCCCAGGTTCGATCCCAGCCAAGGGCACATGCCTGGGTTGCGGGCTCGGTCCCCAGTAGGGGACGTGCAAGAGGCAGCCGATCAATGATGCTCTCTCATCATTGATGTTTCTATCTCTCTCCTTCTCCCTTCCCCTCTAAAATCAATAAAATATATTTTTTAAAAAAAAGGAAAGAAAAGAAGAATGTTCCAAGGTTAATATATTGCACAGACTCTATCTAGACTCTAGCTCAGTTCAAGTAAAGGCTTCAAATAAATGTCAAATAACAAATTCTAGCAAATGGATCTTGCTTTAACCAAATATTAAATCAATAGCATACTTTTAATATAAAAAATACATAATTTTTTGCTAGGTTCATTTTGCTTATTCTATTTATAATTTAAAATGAACATTTAAACTACATAAGATTTAAAAATCAGACTGACCACTACTGTGGCTAAGGCGTACAGAATTCAATTCTACATAGACAAGTTGTGCATTTTCTTCTGTTTTTGCCTTCAAATTTGAGCTCCAATTTGTCTCACCTATTTTTATGGCTACCTTTTCTGTCTGAAAATATCTTGGTCACTGGACATTTTACTTCCCATCTCCAACTTACCTGTGTATTCACAATCACGTCTTCCTTCCTACTACTACCTGATCCTTCCCTGGTAGCTTCATGTATTTTCATTCTTTCATCCGCAGCCCAGTTCAGCATACCTATTTCAATAACTCATAAATATCTCACACTAAAAAAAAAAAACAACAACAAACTTCACAAAGTTTCTAATATAAAATTCCTTGATAATTGCATCAAAGCTCTCTAGTCATTTGGCTCATTTAATTATATTGATTAAACATAGAGAATGATTTGGTTGGGAACTATAGTCTTTGGAACTTGTTTTATTCCTGGCTGTCTTTAACCTGGCCACATGTGACGTGGCTCAAGCATGGCCAGTTTGAGAGGGCACTTGGTCCCTAAGTGCTGAGGAAGAACATGTACCCTCTCTGCCCAATGTGCCTAGCGCTGACCTGAGGTTCTTGCTGCTCTCAGACCTTTGGGACTCTGGATAGTTCCCTTAAACTCACAGTACACCCAGCCATCCCTCTTAGCCAACCTTTAAGATTTGGTACCCACTGACATGTAGACCCAAGATACCTCTCAATTCTTCCCTGCCTTGACTAGACTTGAACTTCCCATTCTTGAAGAGACTCAACTTATTTTCTGTGTCTGTAAGATCCTCTCCTATCTTGTTGCCAGTGGGAGGCAAATGAAGGCAGGCAGATGGATTAGATGGTATCTGCCACACTAAACCAGCATCCCCATGCCACCTGGCTCCTGATCGGCACATTAACCCTCAAACAATAAGGAGATGCACACAGTGCGAGTGAGTGACTACTGAGACGTAATTCTTTTGACTCAAACATTACTTTGAAACAGGCACACAGATACCCATGACTCGTATCAGAGGTATTGTTCAAAATGAAGGGCACCTCACCACCACAGTGCTTCACCCAAAAATGCCCTACGGCATCGACCAAAGGAGGCCATGCCCAGGAAACAGTTTACCCAAATCTAGAGCAGGGTTTTCTCACTGGCACATTCTGCTCCAGGCTGTCTTCCTTTCTGCAGAATCCAGCTCAGGTTCCGTGACCTCCAGTGACTCGAAGCTCTTTCCTTGAAAATCTGGGGTTAGCTACTTGCTTTACCTAGCCTTTCTCTATTCTTTTCCCTCTGAACACTTTTGATACCTTTTAAGTTCTTCTTTTCCTTATGAAGTGTTCCATTTAATTCCTTCCATCTGAGGCTCTGAAGTGAGTCTCAGGCTTTAAGTCGACAAGGTAATTAGCTCTTTATCAGATTCAACTGCAGCAGGAAGGTCTTTTGAGAACAAAGATTTCCCAAGTAAACTGGTACAGCCCTGTGGAAGGATATTTTGTTCCCATCTATCCTTCTCTGAAGACACATAAACCTTGACCCGACAATTTTGTTTATAGAAATTTATCCATATATGGTTACCGAAAAAGAGGTACAAAAATATTCAGCCCAGTAATACAAAGCCAAACAAACATTGGAAAAAAAATCACCTTAGAAGGAACTTAAGTTGTCTATGGATAGGAGAGTCATGGATATAAACATTTTGTGCAGAACACATTTCTGTAAAGATGCATAAGAACATAACAGTGCTTAACTCTGGGGATAAGGATTGCACTTTTTAACGTTAAGCTAGTTATTAGGAAAAATGTGGACCTTCATAATTTAGGTTTATATGGATGATCTACTAAACTCTTCATTTAACAATGCTTTTTAATCTTTGTTAAACAGAAAATAGAACACAAGAGGCACAAATGGAAGCTCTATAGGGCAGATTTACTAGTATATTATAATGTGTTCAGCATTTAGGAAACTTTGCCTTAGTCTCAGCAGATCAGCTTTTTCCTCTAAGGCCGCTGAGGTACGTGTTACAGACGCCTCCTCAATATGAGCAGCTGGACTGAACCACCTCCTGGTGATGAACATGTGTGTTTACACTTAAAGTCGTTTTTAACTGTCAATTGGGGTGAGGGTGTGAGGAGAGGGAACCCACAATATTTGTCAAAACATTAAAAAAAAAAATACCACAAACCCTTCAAGTTTTTTTAAAAGAACTCATCAAGAACAATAAAACCCCCCACAAAGACTGAAGCCCACGCCCTGCATAGGACTTGCTGAATCTTTGGATTTGGGAGTCCAATCTCTGCATGTTTTTACAACCTTCCCGGTGATCCTACTGCCTCATGCACAGCAGAAGTAACCATGCTTAGCAAACACTGTGTCTTATCCAAAGGAAACAAGACAGCACAGCGTAGAAAATGCTATGAACAAAAGCATTCACTACTGCACAGCGCCAAGATTCTAAAAGAAGTAACTTTTAAAAAACACTGACAGGGAGTCTGGAGCTAGCACTGGGAGCTAGCAGACCCCTTCAGGACCTTCCATCAGTGCAACTCCCCTGGCTCATCTGAGGCGGTCAGCGGCAATGTGTGAAAGAGCCACCTTTGGGGCTGGAAGGCAGCTCGGCTAGTGTAGACCAGTGTTGCCAAGTTGTGGCTTCAATCAGCTGAGTCCTGAGCCCTGCCTAGACCCCGGGGCAGAACCTTTCTCCCTCCCACCCCACCCTCATTCTTACGCCCAGTAAAGTTTGGTAACTGCTGAGCTAGTCCAGTATTTCCTGAACATCACCTGGGGCTACTGCCATCCTAGCCCTGGCCTAGCAAATCAGGTTCTGTGACCTAGCAAATCAGAATCTGTTAAACCAGTACCCGAGGTTATTCTTAGAACAGGGAAGTTTGAGAAACACCAATCTAGGTCAAACTCTTCATTTTAAGATAAGGAATCGTGGCCCAAGAAATGAAACAATTTTCCCAAAGACTTAACAGCTGACGAATGATAGCTGGGACACCGGAAACTGGCAAGCTAATTCTTGCCTCTTAAACCAATACCAACTATTATGTTTATCATGAGTATCTGTGGGGTTTCTGATTCACCATGATGAGGCTGTAAGTGACTAAGTCTGAACCCAGAGGGCACGTCAGAACGCACTGCTGGTTTAAAGGGCGACGGGTGCTGTAATCTGCCTGACATCTGCCTGGCCCTGGAGTCTTTCACTTTGAATATCAGGATGAGAAGTATACAACAGCACATCTCACAGAAAAGTAAATACAGCCCCACACATTTATAGCCACATGAGGGTGATTCGAAGTCCTCAAATCTCACTATGTCTTGGTCAAGCATTAGAACTTTTAGTGAAAGAACTCTAATTCGTCACCCGCTGGGGTGATAGCATCAGCCTGCATCTCGCTGCTAGTAGAGAGAAGAGCATACCCCTACAGAGAGAGACCCTACAACCTCGCCCTGGAGCCAGCATCTTTGAACCCATCAATGTGAAACACGGATGGGAAATGAAACACCCAGGCTGGAGAGCACACAGCAAGCTGAAACCCAGGGAGCGTCCAATCAGTGATGATTGCCTCAGCCCTCCCACACCGTCACAATCCACAGCTGTGATCAGCTTCACAAAGAATGTGCTACATTTGTTTCCTACCTCTGAGATCAGAATTACCTCCTTAGGCTCTTGCCATTACTATTTTTCGAATATATATATATGTTTATTGATTTCAGAGAGGGGAAGGAGAGATGGAAACATCAATGATGGGAGAGAATCACTGATTGGCTGCTTCCTGCACGCCCCCTATTGGGGATTGAGCCCACAACTGACGCAAGTGCCCTTGACTGGAACCGAACCTGGGACCCTTCAGTTTGCAGGCCGACATTCTATCCAATGAGCCAAATCGGCTAGGGCACCATTAGTATTTTGAATTATTTTTCCCCCCCAAAATATAAAAAAGGGTGAATGAATGAATAAAAGCAAAGAGGCAGACAGATCTTTTTGGAAATAACCACTGACCCCCATGACCTAATAATAACCCAGTGGGACTCAAATTTGTAATAGAGACTAATGCCAATTCAGAAACCTTTCTGTTCCAGGGCACATGATCCAAAAAACACATTCATCTGGTTGGACATTTTCCATACTTTGATTTTTATCTCTCTTGGCACACTCGCCTCTCCTCAAAGTCACAACCTTTTGTTGCCATGGAACCCAATCAGACATGGAGCCTGTTACTATGACTTCCTTGCAGGTCTAAAAAAAGATTTAGTGACCAAGAGAACAGCTCTTTCTTAAATTTTTTTTTTTTTTTCTAAGGCACAGAGGCTCCAAAAGAAATCCAAACCTTTTATATCCATTGACGTTTAAACTTTCATGCAGTCTAACTTGAACTCTTTTGAGCCAAAACTAGCCAATATTTTGTAAAAATTTTTTCAGCTGGGACATTCCTAAAAATATGATTTTATAAATTAAGTACCTGACAAAGAGGGTAAAAATGTTCTTAGTATTTCTTCCTTTTTTTTCTCTTCTTCTAGGCAAGCCTCCTAAAATTTGAGTACCTGTTGAGTAAACATGTGTCAATCAGCAGCTACCAAATTTCCACTAATACTTAATTTTTGCCAAGAGCTCATTATTTCTCTGAAAAGAAAAGATAAGCAAAACAGTACAATTGGCCCTGTGTTCTGTCATCTCTCGAGCTGGACTAAACCTGTGGGGACAAATATCTGAGACAAATAGCAGAGCTACTTAAGGAGAGAGAATTAACATTTGCTGAGTGCCATGAGCCTTCATCACGAGAATCCTGCCACAGAGGCATTTCTATCTCTCTGTTTTGCAGATCAGATACCAAGGCTCACAGGGCTTAAGTAGCTTGCTCAAGCTGCCATGTTGGATTGGTATCTGTCCCTGCCAAGGCATTAGGGGTAAGTTAACTAAATGTTGACCAAATATAGCAGGCTAATTTTTAAGTTGATAATTTTGTATGGCCCAAGAAGCCTATCTAATAAAAGAATAATATGCAAATTGACCATCACTCCAACACACAAGATGCCTACCCCCATGTGGTCAAAGCTGGCTGCCCCCATGTGGACACAAGATGGCCACCACAATGGCCTGCAGGGGAGGGCAGTTGTGGGCGATCAGGCTAGCAGGGGAGGGCATTTGGGAGAGACTGGGCTGGCAGGGAAGGGCAGTTGGGGGGGACCCAGGCCTGCAGGAGAGGGCAGTTGGAGGGGACCAGGCCTTCAGGGAAGGACAATTGGGGGTAACCAGGCCTGCAGGGGAGGGCAGTTGGGGGTGACTGGGCCTGCAGGGGAGGACAGTTAGGGACAACCAGGCTGGCAGGGGAGGGCAGTTAGGGGTGACCAGGCTGGCAGGGGAGGGCATTTAGGGGCAATCAGGCCGGCAGGGGAGCAATTAGGTGTTGATCAGGCTGGCAGGGGAGTGGTTGGTTAGGAGGTGATCAGGCTGGCAGGCAGAAGCGGTTTGGGGCAATCAGGCAGGCAGGCAAGCGAGTGGTTGGGAGCCAGCAGTCCTGGATTGTGAGAGGGATGTCCGACTGCCCTTAAGGGGTCCCAGATTAGAGAGGGTGCAGGCTGGGCTGAGGGACACCCCCACCCCCATGCACGAATTTTGTGCACCGGGCCTCTAGTGATGTTATAAATATCCAAATGGCCCTTGGCAGAAAAATGTTTCCCACCCCTGCTGTAAAGCTTGTCTGTAAAGATGACATGGAATCTATCTTTACTGGTATATCCAGCTATACTAACTACCACATCTGTAAGGCAGCAGCTAACACTTGGGAGAATCACGAGTAAGTGTTCTGGTGCTTACCTAAGATGACATTGAGCCAGACACCTACTGCATCCTCACAGGCTGGCTGCGACAAGGCCTTCCCACCCCGGGCTCTGCAGTGGGCAGGACCAGGAAGCTCGTGGTGCCTGCTCTTGTGAGATCATGCGATTTCAGCTGCGAAGTCAAAGCCAAGCCACACAACTCACCACGATTATTCTATGCAACCCCGGTTTTGGATAACCAGCTTCAACCAATGATGGGCAGGAAGAATGTGGTAAAGCATGGAAGTTAATTTTGAATTTATATTATTAATCAAACCAGACTTCTGGCTAAAAATATCTTACCTATTTCCTTTTGTATAAGGAATACAACTACTTTCAATCAAAGAAATTTCAAAAACCAACACAAAACCACAATGAGATACAACTTCACACCCACTAGGGACAGCTATAATCAAAAGGCAGATAACAAGTGTTGCTGGAGACACGTAGAAATAAAGACTCTCAAACACTGCTGGTGGGAATGTGAAATGATGCCGCTGCTGTGGAAAACACTCCGATGGTTCCTCCAAAGGTTAAACATAGAATTGACCTTATGACCCAGCAATTCTACACCCAGGTATATACCCAAGAGAAGTGGAAGTATGTGTCTACACAAAAACTTGCACACAAATGTTTCTAGCATTGTTAATCACAACGCCAAAAAGTGGAAACAACTCAAATGTCCATGAACTGATGAACAGGTGACTTGACAGACTGTGGCATATCCATACAGTGGAATAGTATTTGGCAATAAAAAGAAATGAAGTACTCATATATGCCACAACATGGATGAACCTTGAAAACATTATGCTGACTTAAAGAAGCCAGACAAAAGACCACATCATGTCTGAATCCACTTACAGAAAATGTCCTGAACTGGCGAATCCATAGAGACAGAGAGTAAATTAGTGGTTGCCTTGGCCTTGGGGTTTTGGGAGGGAGGAAATGGAGAGTGACTACTAATGGGAATGGAGTTTCTTTTTGGGGTGATGAAATGGTTCTAAAATTGATTGTGGTGGTGACTGCACAACTCCGTGAATATGTCAAAACCATTCAATTGTACACTTTAAAATGGGTGTATGGTATGTGAATTATATCTCAATAAGCCTGTTAGTTTAAAACTAGAGGCCCGGTGCACGGGGGGGGGGGGGTGGGTTGTCCCTCAGCCCAGCCTGCACCCTCTCCAATCTGGGACATCCCTCTCACAATCCAGGACTGCTGGCTCCCAACCGCTCGCCTGCCTGCCTGCCTGAATGCCCCTAACCACTTCTGCCTGCCAGCCTGATAACCCCTAACCACTCCCCTGCCAGCCTGACCGATGCCTAACTGCTCCCCTGCCGCCCGATTGCCCCTAACTGCCCTCCCCTGCTGGCCTGGTCACCCCTAACTGTCCACCCCTGCAGGCCTGGTCGCCCCCTACTGCCCTACGCTGCTGGCCTGGTCACTATTAACTGCCCTCCCTTGCCAGCCTGGTTGTCCCTAACTGTGCTCCCCTGCCGGCATGGTCACCCCCAACTGCCCTCCCCTACAGGCCTGGTCACCCCCAAATGTCCTCCTCTGCAGACCTGGTCCCCCCCAATTGCCCTCCCCTGCAGGCCATCTTGTGGCGGCCATCCTGTGTCCACATGGGGGCGGCCATCTTGTGTTGGAGTGATGGTCAATTTGCATATTACTCTTTTATTAGATAGGATAGAATAAATAAAAACCAATATAACCTTTTTTGTTTTGTTTTGTTTTGTTTTTGGTTATCCTATTAAATAAAAAAGTCCAAGTGACACCACCACCTGACCTTGGACAAGTTACTTTGTCTCCGGTGTCTCTGCAATGTTTAAGAAACAAGGCTCATTCCTGAACCAAATGCTCTTCTGGCTCCCTGAGCAAAGGAATCTACAATGTTTTATCTGAGGAGAAAACCCACTTGGATTAAACCTCTCATGTAATGTTCAAACTGGGAGTCAGACCCAGTCTGTCTGCCCGGCCGGGGTCCACCCCACTCTCACTGAATCTTTTCACACTTTCCTTGTGCGGTTCTGCCCTTCACCCCAGCCTCTGTGCCACAGTGGGTTCCTACACACCTGCTATGTGCAAGGCTTGATGCCAGACAGCTTCATTACTTTTAGTTCTCAACCCCCAAACCCCAGGGGAGAGGGTGTCCTTTCCACTCTGCAGTGCAGAGCAGACTCAGGGAGATCACGCAGGAGACCAGGGTCGAACAGTTGAAAAGTGGTAGCAGGATTTGAATTCAGAACCAAAATATGAGTTGCTTCTCTTACTCTTACACCTAGGGTTTTCAAATGGGGTCCATAAATATATTATTGGGGTTCCATGAGTTTGGTACAATTTTAAATGCTATGTTTACTTAAATAGCAAAGAATTTTAATAGAACTGCATTTGGGGGGGTCACAGTGATAAACACCTGCTAACCAAGTACTGTCCTGGGTTTCAAGGCTGTTTGTACTTTCTCTCATGTTAGTATTTCTTTAGTTGTGTGGGTCGACAGAAACACACTGTCTGACAGTATCACTTTCCTAGGGCTGCCATAACAAAGTACCAGAAACCGGTGCTTAAAATAACAGAATTCTGTTGTCTCCCAGTTCTGGAGGCCTGAAATCAAGGTGTGGGCGGGGCCAGGTTCCCTCTGAGGTGCCAGGAAGACCCACTCCATCCCTCTGTCCTTGCTGCTAGCAGCCTCAGTCATTCCTTGGCTTGCAGAAGCATCACTCCAATTCTCTGTCTTCACATTGTAGGCGTCCTCCCTCCGTCTTCACGTCACCAAATTCCCTCTTTTTATGAGGACACCAGTGAGTCATACTGGATTAGGGCACACCCTAATGGCCTCATGTTAACCTAATTACCTCTGTAAAGACCTTATTTCCAAGCAAGTCCTGGGGGTCAGGTCTTTTGTAAGGGAAAAGCTCATTCCTGTGTCTCCTCTCAAGCTAATACCACACTGCTGGTCACCAAGTGTGTGTGGGGGGACTGGCGAGGGTTCCCACACCACCAGCTGGGGGTCCTGCAGTGTAACTCAGTTCTGACTATCTGGAGAAGCATCAGATCCCACAGGTTATGGGCTCATCTGGAAGGCTGCCTCCACCCTTCAGACACCAACTGCAAGTCCAGGTTGTTACCGGTGCTTCTGGCCAACTGGCTATAAACTGGAGGTTCTTACGACCCTCTCTTTGTGTTGATTAACTTGCTAGAGCAGCTCACACAACTCAGGTAAACATTTACTAACTAGGTCAGTGGTTTATTACAAAAGGATATAACTCAGCAACAGCCAGCTGGCAGAGAGGCACGGGACAAGGTATGTGGGAAGGGGTGCCGAGATTCCACACTCACTCTGGGCGCCATTCTCCTCAAATCTCCACGTATTCACCAACTCGGAGGCTCTCCCCATCCTTCTGGAAAAGGAGGAAACCCTGTGGCAGATGAAACCCTGGGCTGCTGGGGAGTAATCAACCTCCAGCCCCTCTCCCCCCACTGACGGTGGACAGAAAGTTGGTCCCCTGGCAAGCTCCTTCCTTAGGCGCTTTCCAAAAGTCACCTCATTAACAAAAAGTCAGGTTTGGTTGAAAATGGCTTATTTATATGAATAACTAGACACCCATTTCAGTTCTACCACTCTCATCGCTTAGGAGAGTGCAAGGGTTTTAGGAGCTATGTGTCATAAATGGGGACAAAGATCAAATATATATTTCTTATTATAAACCACAATATCACAGACTTCAACATAGCTTTTCGGAGGGAGGGGAGACACACAATTCAACCCATAACACTGACTTTAACTACAGGTGATGCAGCCATTCCAGGTGAAGGTTAAATGATTGCTCAGTGAGCAAAGGTGTCACACACAATCTTTCTAAGAGAAGTTAATGAACTGAGCTTTTCTTTTTTTTTTTTTTTAATATATTTTATTGATTTTTTACAGAGAGGAAGAGAGAGGGATAGAGAGCCAGAAACATCGATGAGAGAGAAACATCGATCAGCTGCCTCCTGCACACCCCCTACTGGGGATGCGCCCGCAACCAAGGTACATGCCCCCGACCAGAATCGAACCTGGGACCCTTCAGTCCGCAGGCCGACGCTCTATCCACCGAGCTAAACCGGTTTTGGCTGAACTGAGCTTTTCTGAATAATAATATAGAAGGTAAGGGAAGCATTCCAAGCTCAAAACAAAACAAAGCAAAACAAACCCTGCCCGGCGGCAGTCACTAACACACTGCACAGACACTGAGGAGTTATCTGTATAGTAAGTTGATGTTAATTTAAACTGTTATGATGTTTATATTTCACATGTATTTGTTAGAAAAATTTCATAAGAAAATGTTGGGGAAAGTTTCCCTCAGACTGTTGATGAAATCTGCTAACAAAATCTTTATTCTTAAAGAACACCAAAGTAAAAACACCAATTAGCATCTCTGAACAAACAAACATTTCTCCACAAGCCAACGGCAGGGAGGAGATAAATTTTAAAATATGGAAATAAGAGTACACGTTTTCCCTAATTAGACTTATTTAGATAAAAATGTAGCCCAGGCCTTCATGAATCACTTGATATCCTTAAACATTGAATTCTGAACAGAGAAAGCCCTGGTGTCTGTTGGAATGTGTGAACTCAGATACTACACTAATAGCTATGCGTGAGATTCTTAACTCATTCTTCCTTGCTTCCTTTCATTTCTCCATCCATCCAACATTTATTTTGTATTCTGTGCCCAGCACTAGATATACAGTCCCTGCCCACTTTCTGGTGAGGAGAGAGACAAGTGAACCACAAATAACAATTCTTCTTTCCCAAGAGACTTAGGTACAGTTGGGTGGGGTGCACCCAAGCCAGGTGTGAGATGAGAAAAGGGAGTTAAAGAACCTTTCACTGCACTCTCTTACATAAGCCCTCAACAACCTTCTAAGTTAAGAATTATACTTATTTTTTACACGAGGAAACTGTGGTTCAAATGGGTTGAGCAAACTGCCTAAGATGACCTCACAGAGTTGTAAGGATTTAAAATAACCAGTCCCTTGTCCCTGAAGTCCTGGCACAACACTTCTTTTTCACAACTGCTTAGTATTCCATTGTGTAAATGTACCACCATTTTTGTTGTCGTTAATCCTCACCCAATGATATTTTTCCCATTGATCTTCCAGAGAGAGAGTGATAGGGAGGGGGAGAGACAGAGAGAAACATCAATGTGAGACAGACACATTGATTGGTTGCCTTCTGCACACGCCCTGAACCGGGCCAGGAATGGAGCCTGCAACAGAGGTATGTGCCCTTCACCAGAATCAAACTCACGACCCTTCAGTCCTCAGGCCGAAGCTCTAACCACTAAGCAAAATCTGGGGTACCACAGCTTTTCGATCCACTCATCTACCGATGGACACTTGGGCTGCTTCCAAATCTTGGCTATCGTAAATAATGCTGCAATGAACATCGGGGTACATATATTCTTTCGAATTAGTGTTTCGGGTTTCTTCAGATAAATTCCCAGATGAGGAATCACTGGGTCAATAAGGCAGTTCCACTTTTAAGTTTTTGAGGTAATTCCATACTGCTTTCCACAGTGGATGCACCAATCATCCCCATTCTATTCTCTTGTAAAAATCCTGGCCTGTGGATTAGACTGATTGGGAGGGGATGTGGAAATGAGGGGGACATACAACGACAATGGGAAAGCTCTAGCACCTGATTTGTAAAGTTCCAAGGCACATAAAGGGTGCTTTTCAGCTCTGAAATTCTATGAAGGAACTAAAATACTATTTCCAAAAAGCAAATAAAACCCCACTGAGAGATGGTACTATAATTTCTTGAGTTTGCATCAGTCTATTTTCTGCAGTCAGATAAAAAGGTGACTGGTTTGGGTTACAAAGACAGTGTTCCACTATAAAAGCCTGCTGGTTACCATGACAATTAACATCTCTGTTCCTCCCTTTTCTGCAGCATCCTTCCTCCATCCGAGTCAAATCAAAGAACCCATCTGTGATACCCACGATTTAGTATTTCCTTTTCACGAGGATTATATATATGTATGTATATATGTGTGTGTGTGTATATATGTGTGTGTATGTATATATGTGTGTACATATGTATACACACACACACACACACACACACATACTGTGTGTGTGTGTATGTATATATATACACACACACAAAATAGTACATATCAAAGGACTAATTAGAGAACTAAAACCTCGAGCATTGCCAGCTCTCCTCCACTGCCAATAATGTCCCACAAATAACTATCAGGAGACAACCTGCAGGAGGTGTGAGTAGGAAGGGAGGTGGGTAAGTTGGCACCTGTTCCTTTTGGTCTAGACTCTAGAGCCTCTCAGGGTGGGCTCTGGGTCAGTTCTTTCCAGAAGGGTCCAATTGAGGCCCGGGCTCCCTGGAGCTCTGTCTTTATCCGTCTGCAGGTCTGTCCTCCTCAGTCTAAGCTCCTCAGGTGCAGCACCCACACAGGACTGAGTTTGGAGCCTAGCACTGCACTGGGCTCACAATGAAGCACTTAGGAAGGGAGCCTCTCTTTATACCTTCAGCTGAGAGCTCGCGTTTGGGCCTAGCCTGCTTTAAGTCATCTTATGGATTCATCCAAGGTATAAAACCATGCAAAGGAATGAAACCAACAACTTTAGGTTATGTAGACCTCTGAGGAAGTCTAGAAGGCATCCAGATAGATGTACCTGGGACCATTCATTTCTTAAATACAAGTGACAGAAATTTGATGCAAACATGGCAAATGTTAACATCTGTTAAATCGAGGAGATAGGTATATGGGTATCATATTTTCAAAAATGTTTTTTCCATGTTTGAAGCATTTAGTAATTAAAAAAAAAATCTGTCTACTAATGACTTAACCAGAACAACTTGGTTAGGGATTTCATCTGGGATTTCCTCATGCTCAGAACACTCTCCCCTCTGTGAACTGGTTTACTTTTAAATATGAAGTAAGTTGCTGTTTCTGACAGGCCATTTCGTTACCCTATAATTTCAGAATCTGATGTCACTGCATTTACATCCATAGGACGTTAACATCAACCTTAAATTTATTCAACAACCAAAGCAAGCATAACCTTAAGAAAATTAAAATCCACTGAGAATTTAATAAGCTAGCTGCCCTACAAAAACACTAGCTCCTTTTAGGCTATTGTGTAAATAAACTAAGGAATAATTATTTGAAGGAATTATTTACTAACAAAGTTACTGTGATTTCTGAAATGTGCAAAGTATCAGAGAACATAAAATAATCTTTGTATACAAATTCAGTGTCTCCGTCTTTCACAAGTTATGTATTATTCTGATTTAGTGAATTTGTTATTAAAATTATGTTGATTATTGAGAATTTCACCTGCCTTATAATCTCTGCATCTGACACAGAGGGGGGTTAAAACTGCTGGCTGTTACCAGAAACTAACACTTAACATTTCATAACCTGACCCTAGAGCTCATTAATGTTGGAATGACACCATGCTTGTAAAAACATTTGACTTACGCATTGTCAAGTATATTGACATTTTAAATATTTTTTGTATAAAGCCAGCCAAAGTTTACCTCATATGCTGAGCAATTTAGAGGTACTCACTGAATTGGTGTCTATTGGGTATGCCTTCTTCTTCCATTAAAGTGGCTCGTTTATGTCCTGCTGTCACCTGAGGAGTCGTGAGGGCTCTTATTTATACTAAATCCTCATCTGTTTTTAGCAACCAGGAATGCACAGCTATGGGGTGGTGAGTAATATTAAATTTTACTATTGATAAATTTGACCAGCACTCTGGTCATTTTGAAGTGTTATAAATATTCGGGACTCAAATTGGGCTCTTACTTTTAAAGAAGGACTTAAAATGAGGCTTTTCAGCCTTGTTGCTATTTGAGGACAGTTTTGCAAACAGCCCCCCAGTCCAACCCACATGCCTGGAGCTTCTGTTTCTTTAGGAAAATAGAAAATGAATGAAATAATCTTGTATTTTTGTGGCTTTCTTTTAAATTAAATGTTGATGCCTTCTCAATCTTTATTTTTGAAATAATTTGTTGCACATTTGGGGTAATTTTAATAACAAATTCACTAAACCATGGATATAGATGGTTATATAAACTGCATCATTTTCGTTCACTGCTGCACCCTCAGCTCCTAGTGTTTGACACAGAGTAGATAGAGTGTTAAGTTTGGCAATATCATAATTTAAAATGCCTATACCCTTTGCTGAGAGTTATCTTTTAAGAATATATAACCCATTAACACACACACACACACACACACACACACACACACATATATATATATCACACACACACACACACACACTGAGTGGCCAGATTATTATGATCTCTGAACGCATAATAATCTGGCCACTCAGTATGTATATATGTGTGTGTGTGTGTGTGTGTGTGTGTATAAATATACATATATATATATATATATATATATATATATATATATATATATATATATATATACACACACACACACACACATACATACATGAGGCCCGGTGCATGAATTTGTGCATGGGTGGGGTCTGGCCAGCCTGGCCAGGGGGAGGGGACTTGGGTGGTTGGCCGGCCTGCCTGCTGGTCGAACTCCTGTTCGAGGGGACAATTTGCATATTAGCCTTTTATTATATAGGATATACACTGAGTGGCCAGATTATTATATGTTCAGAGGTCATAATAATCTGGCCACTCAGTGCATATTGTTTGTTTGTTTGTTTGTTAATCCTCACCCGAGGATATTTTTTCCATTGATTTTTAGAGAGAGTGGAAGGTGGCAGGGAGAGAGACATCAATGTGAGAGAGCCACTTCGATTGGTTTCCTTCCACATGCGCCCCAACAGGGCGAGGATCGAACCTGCAACCCTTTGGTTCATGGGCCAAAACTCTAACCATTTGGCAACACTGGCCAGGGCTAACATAATCTTCACGTGTGCAAAAAAGAAGTATGTCCAAGGGCAGTCACTGAAGTACCTGATTGGAAGCAATAGTCATGCCCTTCAGTAAAGAAATGGTTAAATAAACTATGCAATACCCATACACTGCAACCCTGTTCAGCAATTAAAACAAGGTAGATTAATCTGCATTAATATAAATCAAGAGGAGAATGTTTCCCAGCTTCCTAAGTTCCATAGTGCAATTTTATAACATACCCTCATTCCGTATTTACAAAGCCCCATCTACCAGGCTCCACATGTAGATGAAAAGAATACGGCCATCTGCATGTGGAAGGAGGGAACAGGTGCCCACAGGCCAGGCCTGGGAATCCACCAACCATACCAGAGCTCAGAGCAGAGAGGGGATGAAAGGTCAGATCGGAGACTCTGGGTGTCAGGCTAAGAAACCGGTTGAAGGATTTAAAGTCAGATACTGTCAAGACACTATGTCAAGCATACAGCTGCTATAAAAAGGAGTGATCCAGCTGGAGAAGTTCCTAATCTGGAGACCAGCTCCAATTTCATTAGAGGTGTTTTAGGTACCTCAACTTGCACACCTGTGGTAAGCTGAGTGACCCCAAAACACCCCTTCACCTCATGCGTATAAAAACATGAGGACAGCATAAAGTCCTCTTCAACCATCTTACAGGGTGGATTCAAAGGAGATACTCAAGACATGTTCCTCATCTGGAGAAACAGTCACAAGAAGCCCTCTCAAGCACCTGGACACGCTGCACTCCACCAAGTTCTTTCCCAGCTCTACACGCAACACTGAATCAAAGCAGCAAACCATTAAACTGCACTTTTTCTATCTTCTCTCAGCCTTCTGTGCTTTTAAGGGCCAAAGCTTTCAAATACTCTGATGCCAACACAGCTGAACAGCTTTTACTGAATGGGCCTCATATTTTCAGATAAATTAAAATCTATGCCAACTAGTGATTCAGTCTCAAATAGAGGCCACCTGTTCCAATTAGTGAGATTAAAATAGTGCACCACTGACTATCTGAATTGGATTCCAGGCCTTCTGGATTATCACACTGTCTTCACAAAGACAGAAAAAAGGAACGTTTGGCCTCAATACACAGTTGCACACACTGAAGTAAATATATTGAGGTGCTGACTGTATTTACTAAGGGCACAGTTTTCACTGAGGGCATACTTTATTTTTAGACAAGTGCTTATATAAAAATTTCAGTGAAAGGTGGCAGCACCATTTAATTCCCTCTTATTACAACAAGCCTATATACCCATCTTAATTAGAGTCAACTTTACTTTAGAAAACCACAGAGCTTAAATTTCTCCACCCACCACGTTTTGTCCTTCCCTGAAATTCCCCAAGACTCCATGTCTTCCAGAATGGTCCACTCTTTAGCCTAAGACTTTCCATTGCCTCAGTTTATCTCAAAGCATCAGAAGACCAGAGACACAGCCTGGAACAGGCATAACTCTCATTTTTCCAACCTCATTCCCCCAAGTATTCATACCCAGACAAGATTGCCTTCAACTCACCAGGGTGGGCTTTTGTTTGGCCCAACACTCATTACCCAAATTTTCACAATCCATAAAAAATATATATATTTTTAAAAGGTAAAGAATACCCACTTTCTTTTTAAAAATATTTTTATTTTTATTGATTTCAGAGAGGAAGGGAGAGGGGGAGAGATAGAAACATCAATGATGAGAGAGAATCATTGATTGGCTGCCTCCTGCAGGTCCCCCAATGGGGATCGAGCTTGCAACCCAGGCATGTGCCCTTGACTGGAATCAAACCTGGAACCCTTCAGTCCTCAGGCTGACGCTCTATCCACTGAGCTAAACCAGCTAGGGCCATAAAAAATACTTTGAAGAAACTTCTAGGTCAGGGGTCTAAAAGAAATATTCCCTAAAAGAACTTGGGGAGATGATACATTAAGACCCATGTGTCTTCAAATGATTCTGAATTATTTTCGGTGGTATAAATTGAAAGCATCAAATAACAGAATCACAGGGAGCGAGTAATTGCCCTGAAAACAATCCTCAACCTGTCCAGTTGATTCAGTAGAGGAGGAAGTTTGTGGAGTGCTAAGAACTCTCTAGCAAAGCTTCCACATCCACTGATCCTTTTAATCTGGCACTGCAGGCCTCAGAGGGCCAGACAGTATTTAGCTAGAATAGTAACACTGATACTTTAAACATAAATTTAAGTTCCAAGGAGTGAACTGATTTAGAAATACTAAGTAAACAATCGTACAGGTGACACCAAGCTATGTGTAGGTGTGGGAATGGCTGAAGTATGGGAAACTCTCTGGAAGACAATGAATGACTCAACGTCAGAGCAACAGATGCTGTAATGGGTTTCCTAACAACACTTGTCAAGGTTGCTCACACATTGGCAAGTGGAGGAGTTGACATGCAAGTTTGACTCCTGAGTCCACATTCCTAACCCTTCACTCTAACCACAAATCCAGAAGTAAACTAAGGGAGTGATGTTGGGGATAATGAGAGAAACGTGACTGAGAAAAGACACACTGGATGTGGTGTGTAAGTGGGGTGACTGAGGAATTTCCCAGCATCTAGTCTGAGGATCGGCTATATGGGAAAAGTAGCCAGGAATTGGGGGGCAGTCATTTGAGAGAATGTATTAAGTGTGACATATAGATTTTGAGGTGCCTGTGGGACATCTAAGTAGAAGTGTCTTGTATTATGCACTAGAGCCACATCTTACGCCAGGGTTGGGCTCTCAAGTCAGAGCAGAGGCAGAAATCATACAGATTTTCTCCAACAGAGACACTTCATTGTGGGTTGGCACTGTATGCACTGTCTCTCAACAGGCCAACAAACCCTCTCCCTGTCTTAACCTCTAACCCCCATCCCCGGTGTTGGAACAGAACCAGATGATGTTTTTGTGTTTATGAAAATTATATACACTAAAGACACTTGGCAGAGGGGAGGGGGTTAGGGGGACAGGAGGAGATTAAACAAAGACCATATATGCATATATGCACAGCCCATAGACACGGGGGCGGGGTAAAATGGGGGACATCTGTAATACTGTCAACAATAAAAAATAAATTTAAAAAAAGACAGGGTGCTGGAAGATGCTCTCAATGAGAGACTCACAGGAACAGAGCTTTAGAGTCAAGAGTAGGCTCGGGTTGAATTCTAAGTTAAACATAGAAGATATACTCCATGACGTGTGCATCTGGCATATGTTTTTCCCCAACATCCTATCCCAACAGATAGAAGGTTAACACAAAGATGAACTCATTTCTCAAAATTTTATTTTGAAGAAGAAAAAAAAGACTAAAAGAGATCTCATTCAGAAAGGATAATTTTTACAAAATGGCAGCAAATCCAGTGCAGCTAAGTAGTTTGATGTGTGAATTGTCACTTCTCTTCATCCTAGCCTCCCCAAAATCTGGAATACATTCAGAAGGATGAGGGCTTAACACTAAATCATTTAAATTCACTTTTTCCCACCCAGAAAACTCACAAAACTTCAAATCTGTTCAATTAATTCTCTACTGAAAAAAAATTTTGAATTCTCCTTCTACCTTGTTTTAATTTTGAGATGTTTATCCCACACAACTTAGCAATTAACCTGGTATTTAAAAATATTTAAAGCATGCTCTAGCCCTAACTGGTTTGGCTCAGTGGATAGAGCGTCGGCCTTCGAACTGAAAGGTCCCAGGTTCGATTCTGGTCAAGGGCATGTACCTTGGTTGCGGGCACATCCCCAGTGGGAGGTGTGCAGGAGGCAGCTGATCGATGTTTCTCTCTCATCGATGTTTCTGACTCTCTGTCCCTCTCTCTTCCTCTCTGTAAAAATCAATAAAATATATTTAAAAAAAAAAAAAGCATGCTCTGGCTGGTGTGGCTCAGTGACTTGATGTTTGGCTTTCTCTCTCCCTAAAAATCAATGGAAAAATATCCTTGGGTGAGGGAATATAGCAGTTTTCTTTTCAGGAATTCTCTAAGACAGAACCAGTACACTGGTCAGTCCTAATCCGTCTGTCTTAGCTACACAATTTTCCTGCTTACAGTCTGCTGGACGTCACTTTTCTGTATCTGCACATGGACTGGCCTGGGGTTAATGTCTAAACTCCCTTCCAACCCTACCATAATAAAACCTTTAAGTCTAACTTTATAACCCTCTGCCTTAAGTACGACAAGCACACACTTTCAGTCCAGTGAGGCTGAGCCCTACAGGGAGAGCTGGCGAGGCCAGACTGCGACAAGAACCACCCTTGTCTTTCAACTGCTCGTCCTCCAGATAGCCAACATTAGACTAGAAGATGGTTTTTTTTAACCCTGTCATTAAACATGAGCTTATTTAACAGCCTTTAGGGCTTCCCCAAGTTATCAATAAAATTCTTATATCCTAGGCATTATAAAAAGCTCCAAGATTATCACTCGAATTCATCCATTCACCAAATGTTTACTGGGGATATAGGACTACATGCAGCGGACTGGCAGAGTGCTGTGTCATAAGCATCCCGAGCACACACTCTGGCTCGGTGCCCTGCCGAAGTGGAACACATCCAAGCTCTCCACGGGCTGATGAAGACCGGAGTGCTCTCCAGCATTTGCTTCAGAGGCAGAAGATAGGGAAGTGGTTAACAGGCAGGCTCTGGAACGAGACCTGGGTTTATGAAATGCTAGCTCTACCATTTCCGAATAGCCACAGGACCTTGGCCAAATTACTAGAATGCCTGGACCCCAACTCCCTCATCTATAAAATGGAACTATAAATAGGATATCGTGAGGATTAAGGAGATGGTGCATTCAAAATGCTTACTATTGTGCCTGGTGTATAGTAAGGACTTAGGTAGTACATGTTGGCTATTTATAATTTCTACTGCATTCTTCTTTTTATGTTCTTTTGCATCCTTACAGAGGAATAATCGACACACACACTAGGTTTTCCTGCAAGTAGCATTCCCCTCCCCCCAACTCAATGGACCGGTTGGATTATGCACAGATCATGTATCCTGATGTTCCCTTTCTAAGGAGTGTAAAGTCCTCATTCTGATTCACAGGACAGTGATTCATGGTTCTCTTCCTTCTCCCCACCTACCCCTCCCCACATACACACACAGTGAAACATAAAAACACAATTAAGAAACAGCAGGGCTGAAAGCTGCAGCCTCGGTGAAGTCAAGACATGGGCAATTTCCATCCAGAAGGACTAAGTCGATTTCTGATTTTAACAGCAGCCCTGGAGACGGAGGCAGGGGGTCTGAAGCAAAACTCCTCCTGTGATCCCACTTGGTAGCAGCTGCTGTGGTGTGCAACAGGGAATGCGACAAGCGGGTGTGCTGGTGGTGGCTGGCAATTTGTTCTCTAAAGGGAGGACTGGTGAGCTTGCAGCAAAGCGTAGCTCAAAATACACATACCACATCAATCTACCCATCCTAAATTTAAGAAAAATCCGATCTGGAAGACTCATTATTCACCATTCCTTTAATTACCTCATCAGAATATAGCAAATCACTGATTCAAAGCGTATTCACAAAATGCTCAGTTCACCACTTCACTAGATCAGGTTAACCTACCATACAAGTGTGTTTCCACTCCCTCCAGTTCCTGCCCAGGAAGTAAGCATGTGATCATCGCCTTACTACATCCCTGCCCAGCCGTTTCCACTGTGAGAAGCGCGACGGCATCCTCTTCTCCTTGACTGCTTTTGGCCATTACTCATCGTACTGCTCTGGATCTACTCCCAAACCACAGAACACAAGATGTACTACAGGGGGCCACCATGCCTGGCAGCTTGTTCCTTCAGATGTCAGAGACTGTACTTATTATCGTCATTTCTTACTGTAAAAAAGAAGGGTATTTCCAGAGCCACAGTAGACATAAGATGCAATCACCTGACAATACTCTTCTGGAGAGGCCAGGCTGTCTGTTTCAATCACCATTATGTTAGTGACACCTAGAGTGGCAGCTAGCACACAGAAGGTGCTCAAGCAAGTTACTTAGTGAATGAATGAACCCTCTGTACTCAGAGTGTGTCTGTAGTTTATAAACATGTAAAGGACAAGCATGTGAGAAATCCCCGTGATGAGGAAGAAAATACCAGAAAGACTATCCTATTCACAAAATTAGCAGTCTTGCCATTTTCAAGCTTATCACTTCTTATATAGTCACTAGAGGCCCGGTGCGTGAAATTCGTGCACGGCTGCAGTCCCTAGGCCTGGCCAGTGATTGAAGCTCGAGCGTCTGGCAGGGAAGGGCAGGTCCCAGCTGACCCCTGTGCCCTGTGCAGCACCTGGGGCCCCGGGGCCCTGCGTGCCCCCCTCTGCCTGAGTCACGGCGCCCGAGTCCCCACGCAGAGATGCAGTGAGTGTGGCCAGACACCACAGGCTGGGGCACAGTGTGGGCCTCTGGGCCGCTCAGCGGCACCGCACAGAAGCCGGGCGGGCAGCACACTCTCTCCCAGCCGGCCTCGCAGACCGGTTCCTGCATGAACCCACAGGGAGCCCAACCAGCCCCTGCAGTCCCAGCAGTCCCAGGGCATGCTCCTTGAGGGCACCCGGCACCTGAGTGCGTGGGCTTCCCTGGCGCGAGCCCTGACACCCTGGGGGAGGGTAGCAGGGGGAGTGAGAGCGAGCTTGGCGGACACCCCGCATTCTCACTGCACCTCTGTCCTCGTCTCCCCTGCCCCCAGGTAGCTGGTGAGAGGTCGCAGCCCCCCCACCCAGGCACCGCGGGAGGTTGGTTGCTGCCACCCACCCCCAGTTCCCCATCCCTGCCCCGGGGCCTGGCCTCGATCATGACCTGCTGGTTGCTGGTCGTTGTCTGGGGGGTAATCAGTTGGGGCCAGGCCCCCCGCCTGGTTCCCTTAGCACCTGGGAGCCGGGCAGCGGCCCCGCCCCCTGCTGCCTCGGCTGTCCACTATCTGCGGGGTGATCAGCGGGGCGATCGGGCCCCACTCACACCTGCCTTGGCCTGGTGCCGCCCGCTCACCTGCTCCATCATCCTGCCACGGTCCTGCTCTCATCTGGGCCCATCAGGGCCGGCAGCACCTTCACTGTCACCTGCTGCCAGTGCCGCGTCACCGACGTCCGCCATGTTCCGTGCTGCCCCCTGGTGGTCAGCACACATCATAGCGAGCAGTCGAACTCCCAGTTGAACTCCCGATAGAACAATTTGCATATTAGGCTTTTATTATATAGGAGGATAACAAAAATGGCTACCATCTATTGAGTTCTTACTGTGTACCGGACATTTCATAGAAATCACTGCACTTATTCCTGGTACCATCCCTAGGATATGGAAAAAGAAACTAATACTTAGAAAAGATTACAGGGTCCTAAATCCCACCACTGGTCAGCAGCACTAAGACAAGATCTGTCTTCTGGGGGCCAGTCTGATGAGAGCAGTTCTGTAGGCAGAATACTCTAGTCCTTGCAGGCAAGATGGAATGGAAGTTGACAAAATCACAGAGCAATGAGGAAGCTAGTGCACCAATTATCTCTTCTTGAGGTTCATAAGTGGCTAACCTAGATGGGAGATGACAGGAGGAGTGAACCAACTCAAAGAAAGGTCCAGTGGAAATGGCTGGTAGATTAGAGATGGGGGAAGAATAAGCACTCAGGATGACTAGAGTTCTGATTAGTGCTGGTACCAACAGAACAAGAAAAAAATTACTCACCTTACATAAGGATCAAAAGGCTGCTGAAAGTGGCCTTTTAGAACATTTAAAATTAGAACATAAAATTTAATTCACACATAATTGATTAAAAAAACCAGACTGCCTGTATTCTTAAAGAAATGATAGGCTTTAACTATGTAGGGCATGAAAAAAAAAAGTAGGAGTCTAATTATGTATGTTCTTTCTTTTAAAGTAGGGGTATATTATGTGCATCAAGTTAACATGCACCATTTCTGAATTTTACTCAGATGAAATTTAAAAATGTGAATGATCTGACTTGTCAGCTTAAAGACAATCACAGAATTCATCAGTTATATTACATTTTCACTGAAGGGGACAAAAAAAAAAATCTAGGTTAGTCCACCTGGCTGTAAAAATAGACTTCTCCAATGTGAAAATAGTAAACTGCCTCATTATTATTCTCGTCTCAAAGGCTTAACCAAGCTCAGCAAGAGACATGTGTATTTTCCCTGTTCTCTCCAGAGTATCAATTTTGAACTAAAAAAAAAAAAGACCATTTGGTAACCAAAAATTTGATCTCATGGAGTCTTGGGTCCTTCCTAGGAGGAAACCACACATCTCTGAAAGGTTAATAAACTCTTCACATGCATCCCCAGTTCTCGTTAGTAACAGTGTTTTTAGGGGAGCTAATTTTCTAAATGAGTTAAAAAAAGGGTTCTTTTGAAATACTCTATTAGATAGATGGTTTATTGCCAAAGAGAGGGTGACATCAATAAATTAAACCCTAACCTGGCTGGTGTGGCTCAGTGGTTGAGCATCGACCCAGGAATAAAGAGATCGTGATTCAATTCCTGGTCAGTGCACATACCTGGGTTGCAGGCTTGATCCCCAGAAGGAGCTGTGCAGGAGACAGCCAATGGATGACTCTCTTCACTGATGTTTCTAACCCTTTCCCTTCCTCTCTTTTTAAAAATCAATAAAAAAAATATTTTAAAAAAAAGAAATTAAACCCTAATACTACTTGACGTTTTCCTTTTGCATACTTTCTGAGTATAAAGAGAATACGGGTAAGTTTTTATAGCTACATCGAAGTGAATCCCACAAAACAGGAGCTAGAATCACCTAATGAGATTCTCGCAAGAAAATTATTGCTGCTTTCCCTTCATTACAGCAGGCTTATGACAGCTTTGAGGACAGACTCAAAATTATATCAGCTCCACTTGAGAAAAGTTCTTATACAGTAATAAAATTTCCACTAGTTCTTTTTATTCCTCCTGACTCAACTATAAAAACCTAAAAGCAGACAATCAAGAAGTTTAAACAGCGGTATCAGCATCACGGCTATAGAACTTGTGATTTTATCCACTAAAGTTCCAGCCCTCACTGGTTTGATTTCTTTTAGTCCTCACTAGATTTCGTTTGCTCAGTAAGATAATTTAGAATAATCAGTATATACTATAATGTCTAACTCCATTTTCATACACGGTCTATTTAAAAAATCAGGTATAGTCATGCACCATGTAACAACATTTCAGTTAATGACAGACCACATACACCGCCATGGTCCCATAAAATTATAATGGAGCTGAAATTTTTCTATCGCCTAGTGACATCTTAGCAGTGCAACACATTACTCATGTGTTTGTGGAGATGCGGTGTAAACAAACCTACTGCACCGCCACGCATATAAAAGTAGAGCACATACAATTACGTACAGTCCATAATACTTGATAATGATAATAAGTAACTGCTACTGGTTTATGTACTTACTATACTATACTTTTAATCATTCTTTCAACTTATTAAAAAAAAAAAGTGTGCTATAAAACAGTAGCTTTATTACGCTGGCAGTCATCCATCTTGTGTTTACCATCTCTTGACCACATTGTTTTCTCTTGTTCTGGATTTAATCTCATGTTGTTTTGCACAGTAACATGCTGCAGCCTGGTAGCAACAGGCTATACACCATACAGCCTAGGTGTGTAGTAGGCTATACCATCTGGGTCTGTGGAAGTGCACTCTATCCTGGGGTGGGCAAAAGCAGGTTGACAGTTGCAAGTATGGGAAACCCAGTTTATTCTTGTATTATTATTTTCTACTAGAGGCCCGGTGCACGAATTTGTGCACCAGTGGGGTCCCTCAGCCTGGCCTGTGGGACTGGGCTGAAACCAGCTCTCTGACATCCCCCGAGGGTTCCCGGATTGCAAGAGGGCGCAGGCCAGGCCGAGGGACCCCACCGGTGCACAATTGGGGCTGGGGAGGGACGTGGGAGGTTGGCCAGCCGGGGAGGGACCACGGGAGGGCTCCAGGGCATGTCTGGCCCTTCTCGTCCAGTCCAGTCCCGATCGGCCGGACCCCAGCAGCAAGCTAACCTACCAGTCGGAGCATATGCCCCCTGGTGGTCAGTGCACGTCATAGTGAGCAGTTGAGCGGCCTTAGCATATCATTAGCATATTATACTTTGATTGAACGGTTGACCGGACACTTAGCATATTAGGCTTTTACAAACAACTGTAAACCTACTTTTGCCCACCCATATGTTCCCACAACAATGATATCACTAATGGCCCAGTTCTCAGAACTACTGCTAAACCATGTTAAGCGGCATATGACTCTATCTCTACAACTTACCACACAATATAGTAGGTAAACATCCTGGGAATAATTTAAAAAAAAATAAGAAACCTTCACACAAGGGTGTGGCACTTTAACATAAAAGAAGGGTGTAGAAAAGAATAATACAGGAGAAAAATTAAGTCTGCAGTTAAAGTACTCATTTGCTTTGCCACTTCTCATCATAGTAGTTGAGGTACAAACTTTATCACCACCATTTTACCCATTATGAAGACTGAATTTTAGCAGGTTCTGTGAGTTTTGCCAAAACGTTTAAATGATTTCACAGTCAGCCATCCATCCCTCAAAGATGACTAATCTTGTTGTTTACACAAAGATTAACACAGTTGTGACAAGTGAAACCGAGCTTCCAAATTTCTTCAAGTCTGAAATTTCTTCTGTCAACTGAGACATTAATAGAGACTCCCCCAATTACAAATGCATTAGAAAGAAAGACTGTCCACTTTCTCCATAGTCTGACTGTGTTGGCCGGCTGTCAGCCTTCCGAAGTGTAAACAATAAAACTTTCTGTTAAAGTGCCACCACCTTTTGTGAAGGTAAACAAACAGCCTTTGTCCATGCTTTTTCCTAAATGAAGTTTCTGGTTATTTTCATAACAAACTGTTATGAAACATTTAAAGAAAGTGCAAAAAATAAGAGAATTCTTTTGGGGGAGGAGAGTGGGAGTGGATGCAGGAGGTATTATTATTCCACCAAATATAATTAATCTGTAAAAACAAATCATTCGGTTAAATTGACTAACAAATTGACCAAGGGAAAACAGGTAAACAGACCAGGGATTTGTCACTTCACTTCTGGGGCAAATGATTACTTCCCTGAATTACGATTGCACCCCCACATCCTGCACGTGGGGCGGCTCCGCATTTCTGTCCCATTGGCCGGTAGGTCTCTCTATCTGGGAGGTGGCAGGCCAGAATGTGAGCAGGACTCTTCCTCCCTGAACTTTATACAGAGAAGCTGACACTCAAATGCCGAGGTCTCGGACGGGCGGGTAATCAACTAGCTGAGCAAAAAAAAACCAAAAACAAATCCAGGTAGCTCCTGCCAGAACTAATGCCAAGGTGGAGGAGGTGCTGTTGCAAATGGCACTTCCATGGGCCGAGGGGGGAACGGAGCGCAGAGAGAGCCTGGACGATTCAGCAGCCCAGGGGGGCAAAGGCATCCCCAGGAGGGGTATGGAGAAGGCTTGCTCTTCCTCGCCATCGCCTCCGTCTTTATTTTGAAGCGCTAGAAGAACCGTCCCTGCGGCCCGCTCTGAAGCGCTATGTTCACCCACAGCGAAAATCAGCAACAGCCCATTACACCGCCAACAAGGGAGAGCGCGCCGCCCGGCACCGCGGGGAACTCCGGGGAGGCAGCGCCCAGACGGACTTTTCCCGGGGCAGAGCCCCTGGCGCCCCCGCCGCCACCCGCCCCGCGCCCCAAACCCCGAGGGGATCAGGCGGGACGCGGGGCCGCCCGGAGCGAGATTCCCTTCGACACCGTCCCGCGCGGCGGGCGCTCCCTGGTGGAGAGCGCGGCGGAGCGCGGCCGTCGGGGAGACCCGGCGTCCCGGACCGGCGCGCGGGGACCGAGGACGGCGGCTGGCGGGCAGTCCAGGGGCCGGGCTCGGCTCTGCGTGCCCCCCCCCCCGGCCGGACGGTGGAGACCTGGGGTCTCCGAGCCGCAGGCCGGGCTCCGACGGCCCCCTTCCCAGCGCCTTGAGCGCGGACAGGGGCGGGGCAGCCCGGACGCGGGGCAGCAGGGGAAGGAGAGGGGCGGCGGAGAGACGTGGGGGGCGCGAGTTCGTCCACGAGGCAGCCGGAGCCCACTCGGCCTCGCCCCTCGGCCCGGCGCCCCCCCACACACCCAGTTCGCACCACTCACCCGACTCTTGCAGCGCTGGTGCCGGCCCGGGTCGGAGTAGGTCCGGTCCACGGTGAGCGCCGTGTCGCTGCCCGGCATCTCGGCGCTCGCGCCGGGAACTTTCCCGTCTCCGGGGGCCGCCGCGCCGCGAGCTGCCGGCCCTGCTCCGGGCGCCCGGGGGCGGCGGCGAGCGGGAGGAGCAGGCTGCCGCAGCGGGGCCGACAGCCGACTCCGCCGAGCCGCCCTGCGCCGCCGCCGCGGGGTGGAGGGGGCGGGGCGGGACGCGGAGGCTCCTCCCCTTCCCTCCCCTCTCCCCGCCCCCGTGCGCGGCCGCCCGCGGCCCCAGGAGCCTTCCCCAGGTGTGACTTCCCAGCTCCCGCCCTCGCTGAAACTTGAGTCTACCCCCTCCCACACCCTGCCCTCTTTTCCTTCAAAAG